>NW_026522055.1:2656468-3320585 GCF_021234435.1 Artibeus jamaicensis | reverse complement strand
CTGGAAAGCATTATGCTGAGTGAAATAGGCCAGGTGCTGAAAGACAAATACCATATGATCTCACCTTTAACAGGAAGCTAAACAACAAAACAAACAAGCAAGCAGAAAAAAATAAACAAAAAACAAAGACACTGAAATAGAGGCAGAGGAATCTGACTGTCCGTTTTCCCAATGGCTTTCTCCTTAGGTCGCACTGTGCAATCATTTGCACTGTACAGGTCATAGTCAGCCATCTGCAGGGATCCCTTGGTCCCAGAGCTGGCATACTGTAAGAGCAGGACTAAGCAATGCCCCGTGCTGGCTCCTCTATGGGTGGGGAATTGTTGCTGGGGGAGATGGTGCACATCTCATCAGGTCAAGGGATGGCAAAGTAGAACACTGACACAGGTTGCCACAGAAGAACAGGAAGGTGTGAATCAAACATTTTCCAAAGTTATATTCAATTTGCAAAGCTGTTTTTTAAGACTTTATTCTTTATTTTTAGACAAAGTGGAGAGGAGGGTAAGAAACCTCAATGTAGGGTTGCCTCATATGTGCCCCTGCTGGGGACCTGGCTCACAACCCAGGCATGTGCCCCAACTGAGAACCAAACTGGCAACCTTTGGTTGGCAAGCCGGCACTCAAACCAGTGACCCACACCAGTTGGGGCCAACTTAGAAATGTTTATATCGGACATATAGAGAATATAAATTCAGCTAAGGACAGATATAAAATGGAGACTTTTTTTGTAACTCAAAGAAAAAAAACAGCCATTGACCATTAAACAAGCACAGAAAGAAACAAGATACATCATGAATAGTGTAAGGAAAAACACACAAAAAATGTGCCCTTAAATTTTATGGCAATTGATGTATGGCTGATTCATATTTGAATCGAGTCCCACAATGTCTTAAGTACTGATCTTAAAATTACCATTTACTTTCCTAATATGTAAATAAATACTAAAATATCAATCAATCAACAATGTTTGGAGACTTTATCATATAAAAGGAATCACCCTGGAAAATCAGCAGTGATAATGGCTGATTGAGACTGAGAGATGCTGGAGACCAAGTCTTTCTCTTAAAGGGCCTGACACAGATTTACAGGGACTCACAGCTCTGACCTTCAGGCCTTGAGACAGCACATTTAAAGGTGCTAGGGACATTCAGGGAGGGACTCAACTGTCTGGCTTCAGGACTAAGGCTGGAGGGGGTGCATTCTCTCACACACAAGTCATCTGAGGCCATTCTCCCCTGCTGAGCCCTCCCTACCATAGAGCTAGAAGGCGCTATATCTGAGTTCCCACCTACCTGGCTAATGCTATGGCTCTGTCCTAGTGATTCCCTGAGGCCTTGCCCCACTCCACTTGAGAAATCACCCAAGTCATATTCAGTGGCTTTCCCACACAAATGACCTTTTTTGCCTCATAAGGTCGACTCTCCTAAATTTCTCAAACAGGCTTGATCTGCCCTCTGAATGCTCTATACTTCTCCCTAAGTGGCCCAGGCAACGTCAAAGGACATGTTCCTTTTACAGTTTTTTTGTATTGTTGTTCAAATACACTTATCTCCATTTCCCCACATCACTTCCCAAACACAGCCATCTCTACTTCTCCACATTGATCCTACCTCCCTTTAGTTTTTTTCATGTGAACTTTATACATGTTCCTGAAAACCCTTGCTTTCTATCTCCCCACTATCCCCTCCCAAGTCCCACTGGTTACTGTCAGTTTGTTCCTTCTTTCCATGTTTCTGGTTATATTTTGCTTGCTTGTTCATTTTGTTGATTAATTTCCTCTTGTAGGTATGGTCATATGGTGTTCGTCTTTCACCACCTCGCTCATTTCATTACCATAATTCCCACCAGATTCATCCATGTTGTCCCAAAATTTAGGAGCTACTTCTACCCTAATAATGCTGATGCACCTATTCTAAAGAACCTATGTACCCCAATGTTCATAGAAGCACAATTTACAATGGATGAATGCTGAAAGCAACCTAAGTGTCAATTAGGAAATAAGTGGATCAAGAAACTATGATACATTTGCATGAGCACAAGGACATTTTGAAGTGAAACAGAAAAGTGGATTGTCTCACGTTGGGGTGGTGCATTTTGCTATGAAAAGATAACCAAGACTAAACTTTGTAGGTACTTGTTTGAAACCCCCAGAGGGCTGAAAATTTTAAGTCAGAAAAAAATGACACCTGTCCAAAGTCCCTGGGATTTCTGCATCAAATTCTAGGATCTCGCCCTGGCTGGTGTAGCTCAGTGGATTGAGTGCGGGCCTCGAACCACACGATCGCGGTTGGATTCCCAGTCAGGGCACATGCCAGGGTTGCAGGCAGGTTCCCTGCAGGCCAGGTCCCAGCAGGGGATGCACGAAAGGCAACCATACATTGATGTTTCTCTCCCTCTCTCCTTCCCTTCCCCTCTAAAGATAAATAAATAAAATCTTTTAAAAAAAAGCAGAGGTATTCATTTAAAAAAAAATTCTAGGATCTCAACCATTTGAGCCTCATGACCTCCGTTCTTGGCACAAAAACAAAGCTTAAAAAAACAGAGGAAAAGTCTTCATGTATAATTTCTCAGCAACATGTACAGATTTTCCGAGTCCCCAAAGCAATTCAAGAGGGGTCAGACCATGGTGTTCCTCACAGTCCAAAAATAACTTAATAGTTTCCACTGCACACTTTTTAAAAAGATTGTATGTATATATTTTTAGAGAGCGAGGTCTTTGGTCAAAACTGGTAGTATGATAACAGGGGTCACTGGAGTAAAACTAGAATTTTGAGAGCATGTAGAAAAATGAAATACGTTGGAGATGACCTGTCCCTCTATGACAACAACAGATATAAGCCTGGCCATTTCAAAATCCTTTCCACTGACGCACAGCTTCCACTTGCAGGTCTGGCTTCTTCTGAGACATTTGTGTTACTCACTTGTAACATCTGCATTCTCACCTACCTGCAGGTGCAGATCTTGACTTTTTCCTGGAAACATCGCAGCCATCCTTCATGTGCTCCAAAAATGTCACCAGGACTGGCTTAGAAACCACCAGACCTGTGTACAAAAGAAATATTATTATTTGTTAAAGAGTCCCCATTTCCAATCCATGTCGTGCTCAGGAAACAACACTGCAGAAAAATTAAAATATTCTAGAAGATCATTCTATATTCTGATAGTACCTTAATTGTTTAAACAATACATACATTTATTCGGTGAGTTCCTAAGGATTATAGTTCTCAAAGCCTTCATTTTCTACAGGAGATAACCTCCAAGTTCTCCTTTGTGATCATGAATCTGAAAGTCTACCATACAGAGTCAAGTCTGCAAAAGATGCTATATACAGAAAATGCTGTGGGTGGAGCAGGAAATGTGAAGGAAGTCAGGCTCACCCAGGGACACCAGGTTGCTGTAATTCTCCAACATCACATCTGAGTACAATTTCCGCTGAGCTGGGTCCAGGCATTCCCATTCCTCCCAAGAGAAATCTATTGACACATCCTTGAAGGTCAAAGATTGCTAAAAAAAAAAAAGGGGGGGGGCAACTTTATTAAGGAGTCAACAGCACAGTTCTCAGTGTCATCTAACATGAAAAGTGGTTTCGACCTAGGAAATAACCTGAATCATTCAATAAGGCCACTTTGACCCTCTAATACTCTCTAATGTTTTTTGTAACACTGACAAGTGAGGATAATACATGTCTACAAATCCACTGCAAAGACATTATTTTTAAGGAAAATAAACTTCAAAATAAAAGAAGAGACACAGGCATAAGGATTGTTGAGTGTTGTATTTGTATCATTCAGAATCAGTTATGTATACTTCTCAGCTACAAAATGCAAGATGAATTGAAAGTGTAGGTAAGTTGTGTAGGTTTCATTGAGGCAACAAAAAGTGCAGTTTTGTTAAAATGCAGATTTTGATTTCAGAGTTGTAGGTGAGGCCAGTGTTTCCACATTTTCCAGAAGCTTACTTCTTTAAGTATGTTTTATTGATTATGCTGTTACAACTGTCCCATTTTTCCCTGTTTTCCTTCTACCCGCAGCCCCCTGCTCTGTAATTGCCTGATTATGTTCATGTCCATGAGTCATACTAATAAGTTTCATGACTTCTCCACTTTATATAGTATTTTAAATTTTCCGTATTTTGTATCTACCATTTATGCTTCTTATTCCCTGTTCCTTCTTCCCCGTTTTCCCTTCACCCCAACCTTGCTCTGGACCCTTTATATTATCTCCAGTTCGGTCAATTTATTCCTCTTCTAGTTGTTTGCTTATTTGGTGTTTCTTTTGGTTTTGCTTTATTGGTTCAGTTTTTAACACAGTAAGTTTCTTGTCATTTCACTATTTGTATTTTTTATCATCTTCTTTTTCTTAGATTAAATCCTTTGAATTATTTATATAGGTGCTTGGTGATGATGAACTACTTTAACTTGACCTTATCTAGGAAGCACTTGATTTGTTCTTCTGTTCTAAACAATAGCTTTGCTGGTTAGATTAATGTTGGATATAAGTCACTGCCTTACATGACTTTGAATACTTATTTTCAGCCCCTTCTTGCCTACAAGGTTTTTTTTTCTTTGACAAATCAAGTGCTAGTCTTGTGGGAACCACTTTTTAGGTCACTCTCGTTCTGTGTTGTGTGGTTCAAGATTCTCTCCCTATCTTTTCCCTTGGGTAATGGAATTGGAATATAGCTTTGTGTGTTCCTCCTTGTAAGCAACTCCTTTGTGACTCTGAGAACTTCCTTTACTTGCATGACTATTTCCTTCACCAGAACTAATACGTTTTCCTTTGTTGTTTTTCAAATCAGTTTTCCATTTCACCTCTTCCTTTTCTCCTCCTGGCACCCCTAGGATTAACATGTTGGAAGGCTTAAAGTTCTCCCAGAGGTTTCTCAGCTTCTCCTCCTTTTTAAAAAAAATTCTCATGTCTTCATTCTATCCTGGTTGAATATTTATTTCTTCCCTCTGGTCCAAATTAGTTATTTGAGTCCCAGTTTTCTTCCTTTCACCTGTTGATCCCCTGTATATATTTCTGTATTTTATTTTGTAGGGACTGCACTTCTTTTTTTTTAATTTTTATTTTTTAATTGATTATGCTGTTACAGTTGTTCTATTCCCCCCTTCATTCCCCTCCACCCTACCCCCATCCCCACCATTACCCCCCTTTAGTTTATGGCCATGTGTCTCAAGTCCTTTAGATTCTATATTTCCCATGCTATTCTTGCCCCCCCCATCTATTTTCTTTCTACTGTCTATGCTACTTATTTTCTGTACCTTCTCCCCCTATCTCCTCCTCCCACTCCCTTATTGCTAACCATCCTTGAGATCTTCATTTCTATGTTTCCACTCCTGATCTAGCTGTCCTTTTAGTTTGCTTTCGTTTTAGGTGTGGTTGTTAATAACTGTGAGTTTGTTGTCCTTTCACTGTTCATGTTTCTTTAACTTCTTTTTCTTAGATAAGTCCCTTTAACATTTCATATAATAAGGGCTTGGTGATGATGAACTCCTTGAATTTGATCTTATCTGAGAAGCACCTTATCTGTCCTTCCATTCTAAATGAAAGTTTTGCTGGATAGAGCAATCTTGGTCGTAGGTCTTTGGATTTCATGACTTGGAATACCTCTTTCCAGCCCCTTCTTGCCTGTAAGGTCTCTTTTGAGAAATCTGCTGACAGCCTGATGGGGACTCCTTTGTAGGTGACTGTCCCCTTAGCTCTTGCTGCTTCTAGGATTCTCTCCTTCATTTTAATTTTTGCTAATGTAATTATGATGTGCCTTGGTGTGTTCCTTCTTGGGTCCAACTTCTTTGGTACTCTCTGAGCTTCCTGGATTTCCTGGAAGTCTATTTCCTTTGCCAGATTGGGGGAAATTCTCCTTTATTATTTGTTCAAGTAAGTTTTCCACTGGTGGCTGTGCCTTTCCCCTTTCTGGTACCCCTATAATTCGGATGTTGGAGCGTTTAAAGATGTCCTGGAGGTTCCTAAGACTCTCCTCATTTCTTTGAATTCTTGCTTCCTGACTCTTTTCTGTTTGGCCATTATTTGCTTTCTTCTGGTCCACTCTATTGATTTGAGTCCCAGTTTCCTTTTCATCGCTATTGGTGTCCTGTGCACTTCCGTTCATTTCAATTAGTTTCGCCTTCATATGTTTCTCTAATTTGTGGCTATAATCAACCAGTTCTGTGAGGATCCTGATCACCAGTGTTTTAAACTGTGCGTCTGAGAGTTTTGCTATTTCTTCATCGCTTAGATTTATAGGCTCTGGGGCTTTGAGATCTTCTTGAGCCATTTTTGGTCTGTTCCCGCCCTTTAAGTGTGAGGAAGGGCGCCTTGGACTCCCAGGTCGCTGGGTTGTGACTCTGCATGTGGGCGCGTGGTCAGAGCAGGGAAATGGCAGCGCCCTCTACTGCCGCTTGCCGCGGGGACGCCAGCCCTGGTCGAACCGCCCACTCCCTCGCCTGTCCGCTCGCACACAAATAGGCGACCCCAGTCAACACGCAGTACCGCTTCCCTGCTGTCTCCTCCGCGGTCGCTCGCCTGGTCACTCGCTGGGTCGCTCACTAGGTCCAACCCTGCGCCTGGATTCCGCTTCTGGATTCCGCGCCTGAGCCCGTCTGACCGAGTCCTCCTGTGCAATCCCGCTCCACCAGCCACTGGTTTCGCCCCTTACAGGTCAGGCTGCAGAATTTGTTGTTAACGGACTTTCGAAAAGTTCAATTTTCCGTGTTCTGGCTGTGTTTTGTGTTGCTAATATTTAGTTGTCCCTAAACTTGGTTGTGTGAGAAGGCACGGCACATCCACCTATACCTCCATCTTGGCGGAAGTCTTCGGGACTGCACTTCTTACTTTATTTTGTAGCTCTACTCAAACGTTTCTATGAGCACCCTGATTACCAGTGTTTTGAACTGTGCATGGAGTGTTTGGCTACCTCTTTGGTGCTTAGTTCATTGTTTAAAAAGTGTTTATATATTTTTAGAGTGTGGAGAGGGAGGGAGGAAGAGAGTAAGAGAAACATCAATGTGTGATTGCCTCTAACGTACCCCATACTGGGGAACTGGCCAGCAATGGAGAAATGTGCCCTAACCTAGAGTTTAATCAGAGCCTGTTTGGTTGGCAGTCTGCCACTTAATCCCATGAGCCATTCCAGCTAGTCACCTTTTGCTGCAGTGTTGATCAGTTCTTTTCTTTTGTGCTATATTTCTCTATCTCTCTGACCTGGTACAGTCCTAGGGGTGGAGCCTTGGGTATTTTCCAGGACAGGGCAACCCACTTTGCTGTGTTGTGGTGCTGTGTGTGGGAGAAAAGTCAGAGAGAAAATAATCCTGCTTGCTCATCTCTCACCCTGTTTTCAGTCAATTCTCACACTACCTTCAAGCAAATTGCCCTTTCTGGTGCTAATTTCATAGTGAGTGGTTTTGTGTAAATCCTAGGATCCCTGCAATAGAATTTTGTGTGAGACTGAGAGTTTCTCCTGCTGCTGCAACCTTCACAACTTTTTACAGGGCGAGGTACTGTGGCTTAAGTTTCTAACACTCAAACCCTGCATTGCACTGTCTCTGTCACTTTTCTGTAGTTCTTCTGGTTTATCTGCATGGAATATAGAACCAACAGGTCCAGCAACTGTCACCTCACTTCTCCAGTCCTCCAGCCACTGCCTCACACTCCTGGTATGCCAGCTGCCAACTTGCTGAGGGTCACCTCCACACTGACTGTCTTTATCTGTCCCTCCTATTAGTCTGGATGAATGTTTCTTCTTTAACTGCTTGGTTGTCACACCCCATAGAGTTCCATCTTTGGGCACTTCTGGTGCTTTGTTGTTTTTAATTGGTTGTTATCTTTTGTTTGTGCCAGGAAGCAAAATAGGTCAACCTACTTTTCCATCTTGGCTGGCAGAACAATCTCACTTTTTACTAATGAAGCCATATTTTCTGGTACATGTGCCATACTTCTAAATGGCACAAAAAGGAAGACACAGTTAAGTAAGTCACACATGGCTTTGGTAGAATTAATTTTATACAATTTACTTTTCCCTAGAAGTAAGAAACCTAGCAGCCACAATTTTATTTGAAGTTGTAATTACTTTCACAACAAAGTTATTCTTTTTTATGATTTATCACATTTTTATTTTTATTTTTTGAGGTAGATTGATTTTATTTTATTTTTTTAAATTTTATTCAGTTATTTTTCAAGTACAGTTTTTTTTGTCTATTTCTCAAGAACAAGATTATTCTTGATATGAGAATATTTTCTAAAACATACACTAACAGGTAGACCTTGAGTTTTACACATAACTTGACCTAAAATTAAAAAAAAACACAGGCAACTACACATAGTGGCAACTTCCTCATGGAAGTACACTGCTCTGTTTGTAACTGAGAAAAATGGAAACATCTTCAGAGAGTAAAAACACAAACTAACTCAATTCTTAACATTTTATGCACACAGTCAGACATACTCGTATATACAGAAAAAAGGTAAAAATGAAAAGTAATACAATATACAATTTTATATCAAGGTTATCTAGATTATTTTGTGGTTCTGTAAATCTAGTGAATTTCTGTGTGAAAGATAGCCTTTGTGTTTTCTAAACACAATAAAAAATACAAACTTAACCATAAAAGAGAAGTTAGAGCTATTGTTCCTTAGTGTTTTATTTCTTTGAAAATGTCTCTGTATCACTTGTGCAGAGTTAGATCTTACCAATTGAACTGAATTAAACATATTTTATAGTATAATTATTGTAAAATTACCTAAAATATGAAAAGTGATAATATAGAGTATGTCTGTAATATGAGTGTGCAATATCACAAAAAGTGTACAGGAAGAAGGCCTCACCGAATACATCCTTCCTGTCAAAAGACAATGATCGCCCTGGCTGGTGTAGCTCAGTGGATTGAGCGCGGGCCTGCGAACCATATGCTCACGGTTCGATTCCCAGTCAGGGTACATGCCTGGGTTGCAGGCCAATTCCCTGCAGGCCAGTTCCCAGCAGGGGACGCAGAAAAGGCAACCATACATGGATGTTTCTCTCCCTCTCTCCTTCCCCCCTTCCCTTCTAAAGATTAATAAATAAAATCTTAAAAAAAAGACAATGATCTCTATGAAATAAATGTAGAGCCTTCATTTTTTAAAGCAAATAGAAGTTAAAAAGACAATGAAAGTGTTCAAATAAAATATGATAGTTTTAGTCATATCCTTCAATAATTCCCTGCCAGACTCTTTTAATGATAAAGGGAAACTATTAGCTCTACAGTGAAGAGACAACCTTAGGCAAGTGACTATCAGGTGGATTGGAACAATGGATATTCAGCGACTGATACATGTAGAAGGAAATGTCCTTATTGATGAACATTACTGGCAAAATACATAAATAAGAAAGTCATTATATGAACATAATCATAAGTAAACCTTCAGCTTTTCATTGTCAATCCACAGGTACCTTCATATTCAGTACACTAATTATTGAAATAGCGAGACACTTATTAACTCAGTGATGTTGTCTACTCAACTGACTAGTCTTTTTCAGAACATTTAAAGTGATTCCCAATGGACAATCTGCATTTTCTTACCTGTGATATACTAAGGTGATGCTTCAGTTATATGAACTTAACCATATATATCCCTGCTTCACCAATACCCGAGCCTGTGAACCCATCCCAGCAAATATTACAAACGACTGCCATCCAAAGTTGATCTGTGACAGAGGAGATGAGTTCAGTGTTTAAAGATTATTGATTAAAGGCAGGAAATCTTGACCTCATGCAGCCTAGATAAAGACAATGCACAGAAGGCCTTGGGACAAGGAGGAAACTACTCTATATAAACTATTGCCCTGAAGAATCATAAAAAGTAACAGAGAGAAGCAGATTAAACCAACTTCACTATCCAGGAACATCAAACAAAAAAATAATGGTTGCTGGTTCTCAATTTAATCCTTTTAGGAGAAATAGCATAGCCTCTGACCCAGGACACATCTTTTACCTGAGAAGCTGCCATGTCTTCCTGGTGCTGATATTCCTTGTACTCTGGGTTCTTTTCTCAGGAGACCATATGCTGAGGAGTCAAGTTTGCATTTTGTGAATGTGTTTTTCAAAGGCGCAGCCCTTTTCTTTATTCCCACCACAACCACTGGAAGAAGAACCTGTAAACGCTAAGAGGCCCACCCTCTTCTCTCCTTTGTCACCTGGAGGATGGGCAATAAGCTGCTACAAGATCACACTGAGTTTGTTTTTCTGTCTTCATGTGCTCTCTCCTCCCACAGATGTCCACAAACTGCTACAGCAATAAGAATGTATGCTATTCTTTTGAAACACACACCCAACGGAGCATTTCTTTATCTCCCCCAAACAAAGCCTGCTCTCCACTCTCGCAGATGCATTCCAGAATACTCTTGTCAATCAGTGTGTTCACCTGACCATCTCCTGAAGCACCTCATTTAACAATGATCCCTCTTGGGAGAAGTTCCTAACTCTGTGCGGGAGCACACAGGTGATGTCACTTCTTAGATCTCCTCAGGTGATCTAATAACAACCTGAAGGGGTACAGTTTAGCTGTAAAATGTGTGAAGAACTCTTTGGGATGAAGGTCCCACTTGGTATCCATAATCTGCTTTGCTGCCCTTGCCCTTTCACAACTACTTTCCTCCAAATCACTCTCTCTGTCTGAGGTGCATCTTATTAAACAGGGAGGATATCAAAGGGGGTTCAGAACATTTCCACCCTCAGGAGCAATTTTGGCTCTATAGGTTATGAACAGTGAGGCACACAGATTGTTTACTGTACCCGAGTTGTGATTTTAAAAGGTGAGTGGTGAGCGGGTACACAGGCAACGTCTCTCAGCAGCAAACCCACAAAAGAAAGGTGGAGAAAGCTCAGCTGGGAGGGCCTCATTCTGAAAAAATGGGCTCTCTACCTCGCAGCTAACAAGTCAGGGTGTGGGGGCTTCTCATGTGTATTCTGAACTCACCATTTCGGGAGGGGTGGCAAGGAGTATTTCATCCACAGGAGTGATCCCCGGGCTTCAGGCGCACAGGAATGTGAACTCATAGGATCAGTATAGAACTGGGAACTCCAGTGAAAATTTGTATGACATCCTGCGTTCTATAACTACTTCCCAAAGTCTCATAAGGGCGCATGCGCACTTTATCAAAACACACAGGGGTAGGCATCTCAACAGAGCACTTCCCATGAGCGGCATCTGAATACAGGCCTGGTGATGACAGAGATATGTTTAGCCAAGCCATGAAGAGGTTCCTGGGTTGAGACCCAGACTCCTGTACATATATTTCTCCTTGATTATATTACATTGTTTGGGGGAAGCAACATATATATTTTTATTATTTTTAATATATTTTATTGATTATGATATTATAATAGTTCCATACCCCTCCATTTATTCCCCTTCATCTGCATATCCCATCCCACCAACATCCCCCCAGCTTTAATTCAAGTGCATGGGTCATACATAATTTTTTGCCATCTACATTTTCCATACTATTCTTACCCTTCCCCTGTGTATTTTCTACCTACAACTTATGCTACTTATTTTCTGTACATTTTCTCCCTCCCTCGCCCTGCAATGCCGTGTTGATAACCCTGCATGACATGTCCAACTCTGTGATTCTGTTCCTGTTCTAGTTGTTTGATTAGTTTATTTTTGTGTGTGTTTTAGGTGTGGTTGTTAATACCTATGACTTTGTTTTCATTTTACTGTTCATATGTTTGATCTTCTTTTTGTTAGATCCCTTAAATTTCTTTAACGTCTCATATAATAAGGGCTTGGTGAGGGTGAACTCCCTTAAATTGACCTGGTCTGGGAAGCAGTTGATTTCCCCTTCCATTCTAAATGAGAGCTTTGCTGCAGGGAGTCATCTTGGATATAGGTCCTTGCCTTTCATGACTTGGAATACTTGTTTTCAGCCCCTTCTTGCCTGCAAGGTCTCTTTTGAGAAATCAGCTGACAGTCTTATAGGAATTCCTTTTAGGTAACTGTCTCCTTTCCTCTTGCTGCTTTTAAGATTCTCTTCTTACCTTTAATCTTGCCTAATGTAATTATGGTGTGCCTTGGTGCGTTCCTCCTTGGGTCCAACTTCTTTGGGACTTTATGAGCTTCCTGGACTTCCTGGAAATCTATTTGCTTGGCCACACTGGGGACTTTCCCCTTCATTGCTTTTTCCAATAAGGTTTCAGTTTCTCGCTCTTCCTCTTATCCTCCTGGTACCCCTACGACTCCGATGTTGCAACGTTTCAAGATTTCCTGGAGATTCCTAAGCCTCTCCTCATTGTTTTTAATTCTTGTTTCTTCATTCTTTTCAGATTGAATGTTTTTTCCTTCTGGTCCACACTGTTGATTTGAATCCCAGTTTCCTCCCTTTCACTCTTCATTCCCTGTACATTTTCTTTTATTTCACTTAGCATAGCCTTCACTTTTTCATCTAATTTGTGACCATGTTCAATCAATTTTGTGAGCATCCTGATTAGCAGTGTTTTCAACTGTGCATCTGACAGGTTGGCTATCTGCTCATTGCTTAGTTGTATTTTTTCTGGAGCATTGGTCTTTCTTCTTTTTAGGTAATTTTTTTTAAGTCTCAGTGTGCTTGTTAGGTAGTAAGGGGAAGAAACTTAAGTGCTCACCAGAGCAGGGCAACCCACATCACTGTTTTGTGGTGCTGTATGTGGGGGAGTGGTCTGAGAGGGAGGAATGGTGCTTGCTCCACCATCTGCCTGTTTTCAGTAACTTCCCCTATTACCCATGATCAAATTTGGTCCTTCTGGTTCTGATTTCTGGGTGGGTGCCCTTGTGTATGTTCTAGGATCCTGTAGGTCTCTCTGATGAATTCTTTTGTTATGCTGGGAGTTTGTCCTGCCGTCTCGTCAGCCCCCATCAGTGTTTTCAACCACAGGTTTGGGGCATTATTTTCCTGCACTGGAACCCTGGGTTGCTCAGGCTGTCTCACTCCCCAGTTACTCTTTCATATTATCTGCACTGAAATGTGAATCTGCCTGCTCCACCAGCTTTCAGCTCCCTGGGTCTTCCAGCCACAGCCTTGTCTAGAGCCCTTCTCACCTAGCTGCCAAACTTCACCTCTCCTACAGTCTGGATGAATGTTTCTTCTCTAACTTTTTGGATATCAGACTTGCAGACAGTTTGATTTTCTCATTTATGGTGGTTTTTTGTTTTTAAATTTTTGTTGTCCTTCTTTTTGTTATAAGTGGCACAGGGTTTGTACTTACACCTCCATCTTGGCTGATATTCTCCTTTGCTATATTCTTTACTTGACCACCCCATTGGACTTAGGAACCATTTTATATGGCTTCAACACAATTAGGAAATTTGTGAGATGTTCATCAAAGATTAAGATTATGATAGTGCTATAATGAAATTTTAGATGATTCTTTCTCACTTTTTATTTGTAATTTTTCTCTCATTTATAATTACTGTTGTTTTGTACTGTTTTACTCTCAATTCAGTAATACTGAATTTATTAATACCCAGCTGGTGACTGAGAGGATTGCTCAGTGTAGTGGAACATCCCACAATTCGGTGACCAGGAATGTGAAATTTTACTGTGACGGTGAATGTGGTAATATTTGTGTGTCTAAATGGGTCATAGAGGACAGAAAACACACTAGAAATGCTTCTCTACAAAAGAGGAGAAAAGCTGGGTTTTTCTTCATAAGAACACTCTGCCTATCAAAAGGACAACACACATTCCTTAACTCTTCACCAAGTACTATAGAAGGTGCAAACATTTTCTGGGTGCCCAAGCAATTCTTGATAAATTTTACACGAATTCCAGTGATATAAAAAAGTTTTTTTTAAAAAGTCCTTCCTATGTGTGAGCATGCTCACAAATGTGTACCAAGCTTGAATGAGACTCCTCTGATTCAAAACCCTGTGTAGGGTCCTTCTCACATAACATGTTCTGAGAAAAACAGAACAATAACATCTCAATACTTTTCCCACTCAGTAGAAAAAGTTAGTAGCCAAAGAACTCTGGTCTATAACAAATGTGCAGTTTTGCTGGGTAGAATGTAGTTCAGGGACCTATTTCCAGGGGCTAGAGGGAGAAATGATCCTTTTCTTGACTCCAGTTTTCCTGAGAATAAATAAGTACCCCTTCTGTTTTCTTGTCTCTTATTGTACCTGCTCACCTCTACTAGAAACTATGTCTTCCTGCTGAAAAAAGGAGCTTTCTGGGGCTTCTTAATTCTCATAAATATTTATAGTTTTAATGGTCATTGTAAGTTTATGCAGTTACAGTGAGTTTTATAGCACAACTTTGTGCAGCTGTAAACACACAGTACATATGTTTCAAAATTGCATTTTGTGTGGAACAAGAGAGCTCCCTTTTTTATTACTTACGCCCACCATTTTTAGCCATACCTCTCTGGCTTTTTAGGTTTATTCCAGGGTCCTTGCACTTCTCACTCATCCCTGGAAGAAGTACTTTCTGATCACTAATGCATTGCTTTAATACTATTTAGTTTCTGATCAACAATACATTGTTTTGGTCTTATTTAGTTTCTGATTACTAATAGATTGTTTTGTTTTTTAGGTATCAGAATTTCACCAGAGCCATTTAAGTTAATTGGGCTCTTATTTCATAGGGACTTAGAACCATGTCCTGCATTTAGGGTGTGGCAGTGTTTTCAGTTTTAAGTTCAAATGGACCCTCAAATTAATTTCTACACCCTATCTTAGCTAAAAGGCCAAGAACTGATACAAATTCATTTGTAATGTTCAGTTTAGGACTGAGGGATGAGGTACAGTTACACTCTTGAAATCCTGCCTGCAAATCAGTTCTTTCATTTTTGAAGCCAGGACTGTTAAAATATATTTTTAATCGGTGCAAAGATTAAAATAAATATAAAATAACATTGTTTTTTTGTGATGAGAACAAGCTATGGGTATAGAACAGTGGGTGTCATTTGCCATGATAAAAAGCATTTCAAACCTCATTTTCACTGCTAAATTAGCTGGCTCTGAGTATGAATACCAGTAAAGAAGAAATGACCCAATGGCCTGAAGACATCTGGTGATGGAGATAGTCTCCTTGTTTAGAAACAGACCTGTGACCTTGGAATTTGTTCTTTTCATCACTCTATTTACTTTTAGCTTACTGTGTGCCTCTTGATCTAGACACGCTTGATTCTCAAGTACCTGACTGCAGTCAACTCACACACCCACAGAGTTCTGTTCAGGACATGTGTCATTCTGGTTCGTTCAAAGAAGACTAAAAGCAACCCTTTTTGTTCACACTTATAGAGCACTTATTTTGTCTCTTTCTTGAATGTACATTTTCATTTCAATAGACAAAATTCTATGAAAAATAGATTAAATTTAAAATTTTTGATAGAGTTCCACGTGAACCATGACACATATTGCTTCCTATCCAAATTTTGTTAATGTAATTTAAAAATATATTTCACTTATTTATTATTAGAGAGGCAGTGAGGGAGAAAGAGAGGGATAGAAACATCAGTGTTCCATCGATAGAATGCACACATGTGCCCTGACTCAGAATCAAACTGGGGAATCTTTGGTTCTCAGGACAGCACTGAATCTACTGGACTACACCAGCCAGGGACTACCTAAATTTGAAATCAGCATTTTTACATTCTATGGAAATTTTCTCATTCTGTAAAATTATTCCTTCATGATTCTTATCTAATAGAAATGGCAAAGCATTAATTTTTCTTGAACTGGTGTAGAATTATCTTATGCATCATCTACAAAGAAAGTTTATCAGCATTTTCAAAAACTATGGTGTATAATAGGCCCCATATGGGTGTCCCACGCAAAACAGAGATTCTAATAAACTATCTGGAAAATGAAAATCAGGGTCCTTTGCAACCAAGAAATCAGCAGTTTCAAGAGTAAACATTCAGAGTCTTATCAAAAAGTCTGAGTCCATTTGTAAATGCTTGACCGTTCATATCTTTAAAGTCTTGCTCCATCTTATCCCTCTCATGTAAGCTGGAAAGACTGGAAATGCAGCTTGGTGGCTACCCAGTTTGATAACAGCTGAAGGTTCAAACTTTCAGCAGGTCACTGCACCTCAGACCACCCTACACATACTCTAACACCTCAAAACTCTCAACATCCTTATTTTCTGAAGCCATGTATTTGACTGACTGTGGATGTCCATTCTTTTTTCCCTAGAAAGCTTTTTTATGCTACAGGGAGTCTGTTAACACTTTAGTGTATGGCTCATCAGTTTCCATATACAAACCAAACACTGCATGTTTTTCTATTTCTTCCACTATGGTGACTGCAAGTGCAAATTAATACTAAAATGTTTGGGGTGTGAATGTATGAAATTTTTAGTTTATCAAACAAAATATAGGTTCCCATTGTGTATTGCTATCTAAAATAATTTTCCTGAGTGTTCCAACCTCAAACAAATATATTATTATTTCTATTTTGCTAAGCGAGAATAAGCTAAACAGTAAGAAGCAAATACCATATGATCTCATCCATACCAGGAATCTAATGAACAAAACATCAAGCAAAATTGAACCAAAGACATGGTAACAAGGGAAAGACTGAGAGCAAGCTGAGGAGATGGGGAGAGGGATAAAGGTGAAAAGAAGAATAAACAGTTGCTTCACTAGTTAGTGAAGGAACATGTAGGAGAGAATCAAGGACATGGAAATAGGGTGGGGATTGTCTGTGAAAGTTGGTGAGAGGGCCAGGGATACAGAGCAATGAGGGAAATTCTGGACATGTAGAATAAGGCAATAAAATATTTAGTAAAAAATAAAAATGAGTGGAACTACAAATAATGTTTCCCTGCTTATCTCCATCCCTTTCTATATCTATAAAAAATCAATCAATGAAAATTAATAAAAATAAAATAAGAACTGTCTGGGTAAAATAAACATTATCTATGCAGGGTTATAAGTCATGGTTAAATTTTATCATTAAAACAGAACATGCAGAGAGCAAATGAGTGGGTGGCATCATGGTGAGAGCTAGGAAGGGCAACTTTCTCCCAGATATATGTGCTTCAGAGGTAATTGTTCCTTTCCCACAAGGAAATCCAACACCACCACATGACTCAGTAGGGTTGACACCATATACGAGTTTCCTACTACCTGGCCCCATCTCATAACTCTGTTCTGCTGATTTCCTGATATGTTGCCCCACCAGAATGGCAGGCTCACCCAAGCTCTTTCCAGCAGCTTTTGCATATATCTGGCCTGTCCTGATCCTACTTCAGACTTTTCTAATATCTATCAAACAGGCCACCTGACTTCTCCATAGTCTGTAACACCTGCAATGTGACCTTTGGCCTGATGCCAACAGCAGCAGGCCATTTTTCACAGGTTGGCTTCTCCTAGGCTCCTCTGAGACAATCTAAAGTAGCAGACACCTGAAGACCTTTTCTGTCTAATAGTGAAGTCACCTAGCAAGACAGAAGTGGCAGCACAGGTGGATGTCCCAAAGCTAGCACATCTGGCAGACGGCTCATCTTCACATCATAGCACCATCCAATCACTTCCACAAGTAACAAGCTGAAGAAGCAGCCTCACTGGTAACCAGAGTCACACTGAAGTAAGTCCAACTTTGAGAGATCAACTCCTGTACAGCTGGTGTGCCACAGTACTCGGGGTTTGAGGTCAGCTGTTGTGGCTACTCCTCATTGTAGACTGGCCCAGATGTAAATCCATCTCATTAAAATACAAAGGAAATCAAGGCTAAATTACAATGGCAGTGTGCACACTGCTCACAATGTAAGGGAGGGCACAAGTGGAGCCCCCAGCTTAGGTGAACAGGAAGCTTGTGGATTCTATAGGACACTCACTACATGAGTCCACTCTACAAAGGCCAAGCAACATAGCAGCTCTACCCTATATTTAGAAATGAGCAGAGGGAGATGGTCCAAATCAAGTTGAGAAACCTTGTCCTAACTGAAAGAAGAGAACTGAGTGACACTTAAATGAAGAACAATCTGACAGTAACCAGAGGGGACTTGGGAGGCAATAATGAGGAGGAAAGGTAGAAGGGTTATCAGTAACAACCAGAAAGGACATATGGACAAAAGCGAAGGAGGGTGGAATCAATGGAGGGAGGTAGAGATAAGTGAATACAACTGTACTTAAACACAATAAATTCAAAAATATAAAAAATGAATAAAGAATGAACACTTTCATTTTTCATTAAAGAAAGGAGATCATGAATACTCAGTAAGCAAGTACATGTCATTACTACACACCTAGATTCTAAAATTAAATTTAGATCTAACACCTTTAATTCCTGTCACCTGTGAAATGATAACAGTATAAAATAGTAAAGATATATTGCTTGTTAATGTGAATCTATAAAAAATAAACTTTATTGAAGCAATGAAAAATATTAAGCTGAATTTTGAAATTACACTTGTTTGTACTTAAAAATAATGATGTTAATGTTGTTAAAGAAGAGTTGTCTCCACTTTAAAAATTAGCATTTCCTCTGCTGATTTAGCTCTGTGAGTGTAGCTAGCATGGGCTGTGAACCAAAGGGTGGCCAGTTTGACTCCTGGTCAGAGCACATTCCTGGATTGTGGGCAAGGTCCCAAGTGGCACCACGTGTAGGGCAACCACACACTGATGTATCTTTCCTTCTCTTACTTTGTTTCTTTCTCTCAATAAACAAACAAACAAACAAACAAACAAACAAATAAAAATTTAAAAAATATTAGCATTTGTCTTGGCTGGTATAGCTCAGTGGATTGAGCGCAGGTCTGTGAACCAGAAGATTGCGGTTCAATTCCCAGTGGGGGCACATGCCTGGATTGTAAGCCAGTTCCCTGCAGGCCAATTCCCAGCAGAGAATGCACTAGAGGCAACCATACATTGATGTTTTTCTCCTTCTCTCCTTCCCCTCTAAAAATAAATAAAATCTTAAGAGAAATTTAAAAAATTAAATTAAAATATTAGCATCTGTTAAGCAGTTCATCCTGGTTCTGCATTGTGAGTGGCACTTATATAAAAGACCACGAAACAAATTGAAACAGACAATTTTATTCCACACAGACCTTGGGAGACGTACTCAGCAGGCTTGTAACAGCTACATTTGAGGATGAAGCCAGGCTCTGGTTGACTGTAGGAGACCCCAGGACATGAGATTTCATTAGGGTTCATGTGGATAGAACTGTGGGGTTCTTGAGCTAAGTTTAGATTGTTCAAAATGAACCAAAAAACCAAGACCTTGGTAAAGTGTTTGGAGATCTTATATAATGGATATGTCTGGTGAAAGGCATGAGATGGAAGGAGAGTGTTGCTCAAAGCAGCTGCCAGTAACCAGGTGAAGAAGGGACATTTAACTGTGACTCTGTGAGATGCTGTCTACTGTGTGAAATTGCAGAAAAAGCCAGTGCCATTTCAAGGCTCCTAGCTACAGAAAATAAATGCCACCACAGCAATATTGTAAAGCAGCTTTGCCGAACTCAAAAAAACACATATTATTATTGTAGTTATTAGAATGGTCCATTAACTATAATAGAATATGGAAACAACAGGAAATTTTTCACTTTATATAATATCTAAGGATATCATGAAAAGAAACTGCTAATGCCGTATTTGCAATACACTACCAAATAACACGTTGTTATCTGTAAACCTTAGTAATGTCAAAGACATAAACATGTTTTAGTACATTCACCTTTATTAATAAAAAATATAAATAAACACATCTACAGAAAGAATCACAATACAATTGCATTACTATTTATCAACACAATCATTGCAAACATTGGCGGAGTGTTACTGTTCTTGTACATTATGATCCCATTTTCTTTGTTTTTCTCACTGGAGGTTAACTGGTGAGCAAATGTGGACATACAACAATGCTATGCACTGAGGGATAAACTGTCTATATTCCCTCATATATTGCAGATGGCTTTTTTATTCCAACCACATCAACTAATATTCAACTAGGACTATCATGAAGATACACCAGAATTTTAATACATTGACATTTCTTTAAATGGAGCTTTAGAAAACTACTTAAAATGAATATTTCTATGTCTTACTAAAATGCAAAATAGCATAACTTTTTATTGTAACATACAATAAAATTCTGAGTAACCTAAAACCAGCAAATTCATTTAGGCTTTTCAATACACTGCACGATAGTGTCCTCATTCTTATATACAAATGTAATTATGACTGAAGCTCACCTAATATACAAGAGTTCACAGGTTGTTAAGGAACCAACAATCACCCCATTGATTTGACTCAAACCAGGAAGAAAAACATAGTAGCATTAACTGATGAAAGACTGAAATCAGTTTCATATTTCCTTCTCAAAATATTGCAAATGCTCTCAAAATACTATAGTTTATATTCTGAGTAATTATACATATCTAGACATCTATGCCCTTGACATTTTGAAACAAACTCAAAAGCAATGGTTGGTGTTTTATAAAACTTTGCATGAATCGCTAATATTCCAATTTAGAGCAATGCCTGAAACCTATCATTAACTCCCTATTCAAAGTTATGATATTTGGATACTCTTTTTCAATTACACAATTTCATGAACATTTACATGTTTCAAGCCACTCTCACATATAAATTCTTTGGGGTTAGGAGAACTGTATTATTTCACAAAAGTCATTCATTCTCTAATGATGTAGAAATGCACCCCACTGTGAATTCCCCTGGTGTATACTAAGGCTGTAGGTCAACCTACATGATATGCTACAATTTTTCTTTCAATCTTTTTGATACTGTGAATTCTCATATGCCACATAAGACAGGAATATTGAAAAAAGGGCTTTAAAATTATGGGTGTATTTTGAATATAGGTAAATATATTGCTAGTCTCTATATATGCACAGTTTTTCTAAAGATGGATGTCTCTCATATTGGTTAAGGCATCTCTGATGACTAAAACGCTTTTTATATACACTACTTTTATATGGTTGCTCTCCTGTATGCATGACTTGATGTCAAAACATTTTGCCACCTAGTGCATTTTTATAAGCCTTGTGTCCAGTATGAATTCTCTGAAGTTTAATAGGGGTTGGAAGTGGCTAAAGGCTTTATCCCATCATTTACAAATAAAGGCTTCACCAAAGTATAAATATATTTCATGATGAATTAGCTTTGAGGATTGACTAATGCCTTTTGCAAATAAAGTACATGTGTAAGGCATTTCTCCTGTGTAAATTACTTGATGTTGAGTAAGGTTTGAGAATTGTAAAAATACTTTATCACTTGCTCAACAGTTGTTACAAGGTTTCTCCTTCACATAAAATTTCTGAGGCTCAGAAAGGTTACAGATCATGTTAAAGTGTATACCACATATTTTACATATATGAGGCTTTTCACCAATATGAGCTCTCTGATGTAGAGTAAGGATTAAGGACTGTAGAAATGCTTTAGCACATGTACACATTTATTAGACTATTCTCCAGTATGAATTTCTGATGTTTAGTAAGTGTTGACACATCTTTTAAGATTTTGCAACACTGTGTATATTGATAAGGCAACTTTTCAGTATAAATTTTCAGATATTGATTCAGCTGTGATGTCTGACTAAAGGCTTTGCCATCTTCAGTACATGCATAAGGTTTCACTCCAGTATAAATTTCCTGATGTTGAGTAAGTGTTGACCACTGCCTAAGGGCTTTGCCACATTCAATAAATTCATGAAGCTTCTCTCCAGTATGAGTTTTCTGATGTTGAGTAAGGGTTGCACTTTGCCTAAAGGTTTTGCCACAATTTGTGCATGCATAAGGCTTCTCTCCACTATGAATTTTCTGATGTTGAATAAGAGTTGAAGTCTTGATAAAGGGTTTGCTTCATTGATTACATTCAAATGTCTTCAGTCCAGTATGAATTTTCAGATGTTGAAACAGGTGTGAGTTCTGGCGAAAGGCTATGCTGCATTGAGTACACTCATAAGGCTCCTCTCAAATATGAATTCTCTGATGTTCAGTAAGCGTTGACTGCTGCTTAAAGCCTTTGCCACATTGTGAACACACATAAGACTTCTCTCCAGTATGAATTTTCTGATGTTGAGAAAGTGTAGACAGGTTCCTAAAGGTTTTGCCTCATTGGGTACCTTCATAAGGCTTCATTCCAGTATGAATTTTCTGATGTTGAGTAAGGGTTGAAGTTTGCCTAAAGGCTTTACCACATTGTGTAAATTCATAAGGCTTCTCTCCAGTATGAATTCTGTGATGTCGAGTAAGTGTTGAATGCTGCCTAAAGACTTTGCCACATTGTGCACATTCATAAGGTTTCTCTCCAGTATGAATTTTCTGATGTTGAGTAAGTGTTGAAGTTCGCCTAAAGGGTTTGCCACATTGTGCACATTCATAAGGCTTCTCTCCAGTATGAATTCTGTGATGTCGAGTAAGTGTTGAAGTTTCCCTAAAGACTTTGCCACATTGTGTGCATTCATAAGGCTTCTCTCCAGTATGAATTTTCTGATGTTGAATAAGTGCTGAATGCTGCCTAAAGGGTTTGCCACATTGTGCACATTCATAAGGCTTCTCTCCAGTATGAATTCTCTGATGTCGAGTAAGTTTTGAAGTTTCCCTAAAGACTTTGCCACATTGTGTGCATTCATAAGGCTTCTCTCCAGTATGAATTTTCTGATGTTGAATAAGTGCTGACTGCTGCCTAAAGGGTTTGCCACATTGTGCACATTCATAAGGCTTCTCTCCAGTATGAATTCTCTGATGTTGAGTAAGTGTTGAATGCCGCCTAAAGACTTTGCCACATTGTGCACATTCATAAGGTTTCTCTCCAGTATGAATTTTCTGATGTTGAATAAGTGCTGACTGCTGCCTAAAGGGTTTGCCACATTGTGCACATTCATAAGGCTTTTCTCCAGTATGAATTCTGTGATGTCGAGTAAGTGTTGAATGCCGCCTAAAGACTTTGCCACATTGTGCACATTCATAAGGTTTCTCTCCAGTATGAATTTTCTGATGTTGAGTAAGTGTCAACAGGTCCTGAAAGGTTTTGCCACATTGTGTACATTTATAAGGCTTCTCTCCCATATGAATTTTCTGATGATCATTAACGTTTGAGGACTGGCTAAAGGCTTTATCACATTCTCTACATTTATCATGGTTGTGTCCCATGTGAAGTGTGTGATAATTAGAAAGGCCTGATGTAATCAAAAATAATTTGCCACATTCTTTACAAATTTCAGGCTTCTGAACAGGATAAAATTTTTTATGTAGAGTTACACCTGAGAACCAGTGACCTGTTTTACCACAATCTTCACATTTATGTTCTTTGCTTGGACCTTTTTTGATAAAGGTATTTAGATTTGATATTTGATTGAAGAATTTGCTGCATGGAAAACATTTGTGAACTTTCTTCCTGAGATCAGTATTTGTTTCTTCAGTGCTATTTGAAGATTGCTTTAAGCATTTGATATTTTCACTTTGCTTGTTTATCTTCCCCTTAATAGAAAAAATACGATGAGTATTGTGATTTAACGTTTGGTCAAAGACTTTCCCAGCTTCATAATGGCTGGCTGGAAGCTGACTCTTTGGTTGGAGGGTAAGATTTGACTCATGGGTAAAATTCTTCCAATGTTCAGTGCATTGACTACTTTTGTCCTCATCACACACACCCTGGTAAACATTGAACACAGAAAGGCCTTTAGTGACATCTATAATTTCACTAAGCATGTGCTCTTATTCCTGAAAACCATTCTGTGAGCCCTATAAAACCATGTTGGTTGTATTAAACATCATGCTCAATTTCAAGAAAATATTATCCAGTGGAATAAAGAAAATATTATTTCTATAAAAGTACAGCATTTCCTGAAGAAAGGGAATGTCAAATTGATCCCATTTAAGCTTTCTACATAAATTCTAAAGACTACATTGTAAAAATTATTGACTGAAAAGTTATTCCCACTCCACATTTTAAACAACTCATATGAATACTCACACCACAAATTATGAGAGTTTGTAGATTTTTTATACTGCCTTTACAACAGGAGTGTCTACCTCCTTACCACCAGGCACCACATCAGCATGAGAGTGGCGTGCAGTGGGGTACATGTAATTTTAGGACCATGTAAATTTTACTACTCCTTATCAAGGTATAAGGAGTTTGGCGCTGCCTCCAGGAAGGAACAGGTTCTGAGTTGGATAAAAGAAGGTTGAGGGTCAGAGTTGCCCTGGAGGTTTTTTGTTTGCCACCTATGCTTTAGAAGAATACGTACACTTAGACTGTTGTTTTCAATCTTTCAAATTGGAAATACATTGGTCTGTAAAGTTAACTGATTTAAAGTGGAAGTTTCCCCAAATTTGTAATATTGTACACATCTGTAGTGACAACAATTTTTCATGAATAGTTTTTTAAAGTTAGTTTCCTCCATTTATGCATCCTTTCTTTCTTGTCATAAACTTCCTTATCAGTATCAAAGACACAGCTCTCATATCTTACCAGTGTTTGTTCAAAAAGTAGATCTTCTATTCTTGACATTTCCAAGAAGTACTGGTTTTCTGTAGATGACAAAGCTGAAAGACACAAAAGAAAGTTTCACAGGTATGACACACAGGTGAATGTACATCGACCTGACAAGAAATTTTTAAACAAATCACATTGTTGAGTACTTCAAAAAACCTAAATACTTGCAGGAGAACAAAGTGTGGTACAATGAGTAAAAGTCATACAAATGGGAAATAATGGGAACTTTCACTTGTAAACCACTGTGCTCCTCTGTCTTGGGAAACAATGGAAATAGAATTAAAGAAACTCCACATTCTCATTGCTTTCTACACAGACAGAGGGTCCTGTGTATTCAATGATCTCACTGATTTCCTGCATTTTCAAAATATGTGTTTCTGTTTTGCAGGCATACAGTGCTCAGGCCATAACAGCACACAATGAACACCTTATGGTACACACAAAACAGAAGGGGTAATAGTTGAAATAATGGAGACCAGTAGACTGAAGACCAATATCAAGCATAAGAAGACATGGGCTATGAAAAAAAAAACAGACATTATTTAAAACTTGCAACCCCAAAATACTCAAGAGCAAATATCCCCCTGTGTTTTCAGAAATTAGAAATTATGCTAGGGATGAATGTCATTTAGTTTTCTCTTAACCTGGAGAAAGCAAGTTTATTATACCTGGTTGTTTACAGTTCAGAACCTAAACAAATTTATCAAGACAGAAAACGAAGAATCAAGGTCAAATCTGAAAACTGAAGTCCATCTACAAGAACTAGCCCTTGCTGGTGTGGCTCAGTGGATGGAGCACTTGTCTACAAGCCAAAGGGTTGCTTGTTCTATTCCCAGTCAGGGTACATGCCTGGGTTTCCATCCAGTTCAGGTCCTTAATAGGGAACAGGGGAGAGGCAACTACACGTTGATATTCCACTCTCTCCCTTCCCCTCTTTCTGAAATAAATTTTAAAAATGTGCATCTACAAGAACTGACACTACCTATATTGAAATATTTTAATTATTGGATAAAGAACTGAAAATACCAACCTGGAAATAGAAACATAGGAAAATATGACATCTACTTAATACCACCGAATTCGTGAATGACCAAAATAAAATGAAAAGAAAGAAAATTAAAAAATACACTAAACAGAGAATGGAAAGATGAAAAACAAAATACTCAAAGTTAAAAATACATTTTATACGAATGCATTTTATTTATTTATTTTTCTTTAAAATAAAGAAATATCAAGTGGTTGCCCATTTATGTCCACAACAAGGTCCTAGGCCCACAATCCAGGGTTGTTCCTTTTCTCAGAAGTAAACTAGTGACCTTGGTTTTCAGGCATGATGCGCAACTAACTGAGCCACTCAAATAGCTCATAATTCACTAAATGAACTGATTACATGATACTCAATTTTATATGAAAATATGAAATATGAAAAATAGAAATATTTTATATGAAATGTGCCATTGGTTCTTTAAGGTATTGTATTGAATTTGTAAATTTCAAAGGCATTTTTATATAGCAACAATAAATCAGTAGAAGCAGAAATCAAGAAAGGAATCCCATTCTATATAAATAAAAACCTAGGAGTACCTAAGCAACAAGGTAAAAGAGCTGCATGCAGAAAACTAAAACACTGAACAAAGAAATTGAGGAAGACACAAACAAATGGGAACACAGACATTGTTCATGGATTGGAAGAATTAACATTATCAAAATGTTCATACTACCCAAAGCAATTTACAGATTCTATGCAATACCTATTAAAGTACAAATGATATATTTTACAGACATAGAACAAACACCTCAAAAATTTATATGAAACCATGAACAACCCCAAATAGCAGTGGAAATTTTGAGAAAGAAGAGCAAAGAAGGAGGGATCACAATACCTGATAAGAAACTGTGTTACAAGGCCATTGTAAAAAAAAAAAACAACAGCCTGGTACTGGCATAAAACCAGGCACATAGATCAGTGGAACAGAACAGAGAGCCCAGAAATAAACCCAAGTTTCTACAGGCAATTAATACTTGACAAAGGGGCAGCAACATAAAATGGAGTAAAAATGGTCTCCTCAACAAATGGGGTTGGGAAAACTGGACACCTACATTAAAAAAAAATTAAATTAGAGCATCACCTACACCATACAGTAAAATAATTTCAGGGTGGAGAAAAGACTTAAATATAAGCGGTAAAGTGCTAAAGGAATAAATAGGCAGGAAAATCTCAGATATTTCATACAGCAACATATTTATCAATATGACTTGTAGAACAAGGGACATAAAGGAAAGAATAAACAAATGGGATCTCATCAAACTAAAAAGCTTCTGCATAGCTAAAGGAAACAGTATTAAAATAAAAAAAGAACCAACTGTATGGGAAAACATATTTGCCAATGATACTTCAGACAAGAGTTTAATCTCCAAAATATACAAAGAATTACACGACTCCACTCTAAGAAAAGCAGCCCAATTAAAAAGTGGGCCAGAAAGTTGAACAAACACTTCTCCAGGAGGACATACAGAGAATCAAGAGACAGATGAATAGATGCTGAGTATTGCTAGCTATCAGAAAGATGCAAATTCAAACCACAATGCGATACCACTTAAACTGGTCAGGATGGCCATCATAAACAAAGCAACAAACAACAAGTGTTAGAGAGGTTGTGGAGAAAAGGGCATCCTAGTTCACTGTTGGTGGAATTGCAGACTGGGACAACCAGTATAGAAAACAGTATGAGATTTTCTAAGAAAAGTAAAAATGGATCTGCCTATTGACCCAGCAATTCCACTGCTAGGATTTTATTCTAAGAATCCAGAAACGCCCATCAAAAAGAATCTATGAACCCCAATGTTCATAGCAGGACAATTTACAATGTCCAAGTGCTGGAAGTAACATAGATACCCATCAATAAATGAATGTATCCCAAAACTATGCTACATTGCCACAATAAAATTCTATGCAGCAGAAGGAAACAAGGAGTTCCTACCCTTTGCAACAACGTGGATGGAACTGGAAAGCATTATGCTGAATGAAATAAGCCAGGCAGTGAAAGACAAATACGACATGCTCTCACCTTTAACTTAAACTTAGAGGGGGAAAAAACCAAGCAAGCAAAATATAACCAAAACACTGAAATAGAGAATAGCCTGACAGGGACCAGAGTGGACAAGTAGGAAATTTTATGTGAAAAGGGAAAGGATTTACAGGAACAAGTATAAAAGACACATGGACAACAACTGGGCGGGGGTAGAAATTGGAGGAATGTGGGGAGCACTGGGGGGGTTTTGGGTAAGAATAAAGGATAGAAAACTCTACTTGAACAACAATTAAAATAAGTTAAACTTTAAAAAGTTTGTGTCTAAAATAGCTCTACATGTTAGGTCTTTTACAAAATGGACATTGAAGGGATAATAATTAAGGAATATACATATTCAAGGAACATGAAGCCTCTATTGGAAAGGTCAGCATCCAAACACTTCTCTTTGAGAAACTTCTCTTTGAGAAACAAAAGAGTTCTTAGTTCAATACTAAGTCAGGGGTCATACCTGAATAGCTGGCCAGGTCCCCAGTTGGGGGCAAGTGAAACGCAAATACACATTGGAATTTCCCTCACTTTCTTCAACTCCACCTCTCTCTCTAAAAAAATGAATAAAACTTTTTAAAATATCATGAAAGTGTAGTGTATATATATTATATATATATAATATATATAAGGAATATATATATACACACACAAGGAATATATATATAGAATATATATATAAGGAATATATATATACACACACAAGGAATATATATATATATATATATGGAATTACTGCTCTGCCAGGAAATAGAAAATATGTTCTCACCTGATACCAAAAGCCAACTACAACATGTTCTAAGTGAAGCACAAGAGTCACAAAGACACATGCTACAGGCTTCCACTTAGGTGAGTTCTGATGGTTTCCAACTCAGAGAAGAGAAAGGGTAATTACTTGGGCCTTGGTTTTACAGAAAATGAGGAAGTGGCTGTTTAATGAATATTACCACATTTCTGCGAGATGGAAGTTTCCAGAATTCAGATGCATAATTAAATGAATATATTTCATATGCATTAATAGTTCTATTGCATATAGTTTGGAAGGTAGATTTTTATTTACATGGTTTCTTATCAAAATTTGAAATAAAATATACCTAAAAATAGGTACAAATAATTTTTTAACTTTAACTTTTATCTTTTAGTTATCTTTATGTTATAATCTGTGAATTCAAACCTTTTTAATAAAAGGCTTTATATATCATTTATTTTTCCCTTTTTCCAAGTTACTTTATTTATTTGTTTATTGTTGTTCAAGTACAGTTTTCTGCTGGCTGTGCTCATCATTCATAAAGAAAACTGAAACATAGGCAGAGAGAAGGGAAGATGGCGATAGAGTAGGATGGCCCTGGTGCTGCCTCCATGGTCAGGGTCCAGAGGCATCCACCTGAGACCAGTGCCAGAGGCATCTGCCATAGGATCCTGGGCACCCAGCAGCCTCGGTAGGTGACCAATATGGGTTAGCAGCTCCCTCCACCTCTAAGCAAGGCTGGGCAATACTGGGTAGAGACCTGTCTGTTTCAGATTCCAGGGAGGGCTACAAAGACAGAGGGCCACAAAGACAAAGGGCCATGTACAATTGCAGACTTTGTTGTCTCCAGCCCAGGAGAATTGAGAGGCCCATTGTTGTCACCAGTCTGGCTGGGGATTGCGCTGGGCTGAGAGGCAGGCTGTCTGGAGAGGTTTTTTTAAAAAAATATATTTTATTGATTATGCCATTACAGTTGCTCTATTTCCCCCTTCATATTTCTCCACCCTGCACATTCGCTTCACCATTCCCCCCCCCTTTAGTTTATGACCACGTGTCTCAAGTTCTTTAGATTCTATATTTGCCCTACTATTCTTGCCCTCCCCCCTAGCTAGTTTTTACCTACCATATATGCTACTTATTTTCTGTACCTTCTCCTTCCTTCTCCTCCTCAAACTCTGCTGTTGCTAACCCTCCATGTGATCTTCATTTCTATGGTTCTGCTCTTGATCTAGTGGAGAGGTTTTTTTGGAAAGTGGACTGAGGTGTTCTTCTGCCACAGCAACTTGGCTTGCTTCCCACCCAGCCTAGCAGCGACCCAGAGGAGGGGCAGAAGCATTTGAGTCTTGCCACAGAACTGGGAAGGACCCTGCCAGATCCTGTGAGATCCAGGCAGCCTGGCATGTGCGCAGGTGCCCACGCCACAGTCTGGTAGCCTGGCCGGCCCACCTGCCTGCACCCCAGCCCACAGAGAGGTCCTGCTGCAACCAGAAAAACTGGTCTGGACAGTTTGAAACCAACAAAGGAAGGTTTTTGTTGTTGGTGGTGGTTGTGGTTTTGTCTCATTCTTTAGTAACTATTTTTTTAGTAATCTTATATTTCTTTAATTTTATTATTTCTTTACCTTTCAATACTTTGTTCCTCTTTTTTCTTTTTTCCTGTTTTAGTCCTTCTTCCTTTCTTCCCAAACTTATTGATTTTCCCTTCCTTCTCCTGCCTTTTCTGTATGTTTGTGTGTTTGTTGCTTTGTTTTCTTTTACCCACAAAAGACACAAACATCTGGGAAATGTGAAAAGACCAGAGTGATTCCCAAACAGGGGGCATCTCAACAGGAGACACAGAGAGACAAATTTCACTTTGCTATAGCAGAGAAGCCACAAGTTGTCGCATAGTTTTTCATTTTTCTCACTTTTTAAATATTTTAAGGTATCTTTGTATTCCTCCTCTTTCTGTGTAGCCTTCTTAGTCTTGGCTGGTTTTATTGTATTATTTCACAGTTTTCCCCTGTTATTTCCTGCACAGTGTATTGCTAACGCTCTATACTTCATGCCACTTGTTTTCCTTTAGCACACTACTCAAAGCTCTATACCTCCTATTGAGACAGATCACACAGAGTCTGTCATATGATTGTTGCTGTAATATTATTATAAATAATAGCTATTCTATACAACTGTAAATACTTCACAACCCATTTCTCGGATCTGAGCCTGCTTTACAGGTTCCTGAATTCTACTACTGTAGTGATTAACTCTATTTGCTCACACACTACACCTATTTACTATTCTTTACTCTCACCTTACCTCAAAATCTGACTGCCCACAACCTTACTGCTTTCTAGATCAAACTCACAAGCCTTCTTTCCACAACAAGAGACTTATCTTTTTGTCATTCTTTGTTAAAAGTGGCACACTGGATGAAGATTACAATTAACACTACATATACCCTAAAGATCTTCTATCTCTTCTTTACCAACTGTGACTGTCAATATCATAAAATACTCTTGTGCTGGCATAACATTTTGCATCCCCCTCCAACTAATCACACACACACAGACAAACACACACACACACACACACACACACAAGGGAGGAGGTGGGAGCAGAGAACATCAAGATTCCTGAAGGTGACCACACCACTGATTTCCAGAGGTATTATACCACAGAAGTTCACACCATAAACTCAAGGAGTCACAACAGATCACTTATAGAAGCTGAGGATAACAAGAAGAGTCTCACAAACAATGGGAAGACAAAGAAACAATTCCTAAATAAAAGAAAAGAAGCGAGCTTCAAAAAAAAAATCTTAGATGAAACAGAGGCAAGTCAACTATCAGATATTGAATTCAAAGCTCTGCTTATCAGGAAATTCAAAGAACTCACAATGAGCTACCAGAAACTACAGGGGAGCTACAATGAACTGACCGAAAACTATATCAACATGAAAAAGGTAATAGAAACTTCCAGCAAAGGCCAAGGAGATAAAGAATACAATTTCTGAACTGAAGAACACAGTAGAAGGTATCAAAAGCAGGATTGATGAAGCGGAAGATCAGATCAGAGATTTGGAGAACAAAGTAGAAAACATCTCACAGAAGACCGAGAAAAAAAAAAAGAGGCTCAGAGATCCGAATAATAGGAATACCAGAAGGAGAAGAAGAAGCACAAGGGATAGAAAACCTAGATGAAAGAGTAATGATGGAAAATTTCCCTAATTTAATGAGATAAAAAGTCACACAAATCCAGGAATCACAGAGAGTCCCAATCAAGAGGAACCCAAATAGGCCTACTTCAAAACACATCATCAGTATAATGGCAAAATTCCAAGATAAAGAGAGAATCTTAAAGGCAGCAAGGGAGAAAAAAGAAGTAACATACAAGAGAGCTTCAATAAGGTTAGCTACTGACTAAAACACTCCAAGGAATAAGAGAATGGCGAGAAATATTCCAAGTAATGTGATCCTGATGCCTACAACCAAGGCTACTTAACCCAGCAAGGCTCTCAATCAAGATAGAAGGGCAAATAAAGAGCTTCTAAGACAAAAGAAGTCTAAAAAAATGCACCTCCACCAAACCAGCTCTGCAACAGATGCTAAAAGGACTGCTTTTAGGAAAGGAAGAAAAAGAAAGAGACAGAGAGAAACACAGGTACAAAAATGGCAATGAATAAGTACCTATCAATTATAACCTTAAATGCAAATGGATTAAATGCTCCAATCAAAAGACATAGGATAGCTGAATGGATAAGAAAGCATGACCCACACATATGCTGCCTACAAGAGACCCACCTCAGGACAAAAGACCTACACAGACTAAAAGTGAGGGGCTGGAAACAAATTTTTCAAGCAAACAGACAAGAAAAAGACAGCTGGGGTAGCAATTTTCATATGAGAGAAAACAGACTTAAAAAAGAGGGCCATAAACAGAGACTCACAAGGTCACTTCATAATACTCAAGGGAAGAACCCACCAAGAAGACATTAAGATAAAAAATATATATGCACCAACATAAGAACACTGAAATATATCAAGAAAATCTTAGAGGACTTATGGAACAACAGAATTATAGTATGTAATTTTAATACCCCACTGTCAATAATGGACAGATCTTTTAAACAATACATCAACAAAGATATTGTGGCATTAAACAACACTCTAGATGAAATGGACTTAACTGATATATGTAGCACCCTTCATCCCAAAGAAGCTATATATGTCAAATTGTTTTCAAATGCACATGGAACATTTTCAAAGATAGACCACAGGACAGGACACAAAATGAGCCTCAAGAAATTCAAGAAAATTCAAGTCATACTAAGCAATTTTTCTGACCACAAAAAATTGAAATTAAAAACCAACCACAAAGAAAAAAAAACAAAAACACTCAAAATCATCGAGACTGTATGCTATTAAACAATGAATGGGTCAAGAATGAAATTAGGGAAGAAATAAAAAAGTTTCTGAAAACAAATGAAAATGAACTCACAATAATCCAAAACTTACGGGACACAGCAAATGCATTCCTGAGAAAGAGAGTTCATAGCAATACAGGCTTGCCTAAAGAAGATAGAAACAATTCAAACAAACAACCTAACCCTACACCTGCAAGACCTCAAGGAACAATAAAAACAGCTCAGAGCAAGTATGAGGAATAAAATAACAAAGATCAGAACGGAATTAAATGACATATAGACTAAAAGCACAATTCTAAGGATCAATGAATCCAGAAGTTGGATTTTTGAAAAGGTAAAAAAATAGACAAGCTTTAAGTAGGCTCATCAAGAAAGGTAGAGAGAGGACCCAAATAAACACAATCAGAAATGAAGGAGGGGAGATTACAACTGATACCACAGAAATAGAAGGGATTGTAAGAAATTATTATGAATAACTGTATACCAAAAAATTTGAAAACCTAGGGGAAATAAACAAATTTCTAGAAAAATATAATCTTCCAAACCTCAATGAAAAAGAAGCAGAAAATCTGAACACACCAAGAACAGCAGATGAAATTGAAGCAGTAATCAAAAACTCCCATCACACAAAAGCCCTGGACCAGATGGTTTCACAGGAGAATTCTACAAAGCACTTAAGGAAGAGCTAACCCCTATTCTTCACAGGCTATTCCAAAAACTCCAAAATGATAGAAATCTCCCGAACTCTTTTCTATGAAGCCAGCATCATCCTAATTCCAAAACCAGACAGAGACACAACAAAGAAAAAAAACTTCAGGCCAATATCACTGATGAACATAGATGCTAAAATCCTCAACAAAATATTGGCAAATCACATGCAACAATACATCAAAAACATTCGCTCTGGCTGGTGTAGCTCAGTGGATTGAGCATGGGCCTGGGAACCAAAAGATCATAATTTGATTAACCATCAGGGCACATGCCTGGGTTGCAGGCCAGTTCTTAGCAGGGGTTATCTCCCAGCAGGGGATGCACAGAAATGACTATACATTGATATTTGTCTCCTTCTCTCTTTCCCTTTTCTTCTAAAGATAAATAAATAAAATTTAAAACAAACAAACAAAACATCATACACCATGACCACGTGGAATTCATCCCAGGGATGCAAGGATGGTTCAATATTCACAAATCAGTAAATGTAATACAACACATAAACAAAAGCAAAGACAAAATCCACATGATCACATCAATAGACAGAGATAAAGCTTTTGATAAGGTACAACACTTATTTATGATAAAGGCACTCAGCAAAGTGGGAATGAATGGAGCATTCCACAATATAATAACAGCCATATATGAGAGACCTACAGCCAACATCATACTCAATGGGCAAAAACTAAAAGCTTTTCCACTAAGATCAGGAACAAGACAAGGTTGTCCACTTTCATCACTTCTATTCAATATAGTATTGGAAGTTTTAGCCACAGAAATCAGAGAAGAAAAATGAATAAAAGGCATTCAAATAGAAAAGGAGGAAACTAAACTGTCAGTGTTTGCAGATGACATGATAGTGTACATGGGAAATTCTATAGACTTTTCACAGAAACTGCTCAAACTAATAAATGAAATTGGCATAACAGTGGTTACAAAGTCAATATCCAGAAATCAAAGGCATTTTTGTATACTAAAAATGAATCAAAAGAAGCAGAAATCAAGGAAAAAATCCCATTCGATATAGCAAAAAGAAAAATAAAATATCTGGGAATAAACCTAACCAAGGAGGTAAAAAACCTGTATGCAGAAAACCACACAGCACTGAAGAAAGAAATCAAGGAAGACACAAACAAATGGAAACATATACCTTGTTCATGGATTGGAAGAATTAACATCATCAAAATGTCCATACTACACAAAGCAATTTACAGATTCAATGCCATACCTATTAAAGTACCAATGGTACATTTCACACACATAGAACAAACACTTCAAAATTTTATATGGAACCATAAATGACCCCAAATAGCAACCGCAATTTTGAGAAAGAAGTACAAAGTAGGAGGGATCACAATACCTAATATCAAGCTGTAGTACAAGGCCACTGTAATCACAACAGCCTGGTACTGGCATAAAAACAGGCACATAGACCAATGGAACAGAACAGAGAGCCCAGAAATCAACCCAACTCTCTACAGTGAATTAATATTTGACAAAGGGTGGAGTAACATAAAATGCAGTAAAATAGCCTCTTCAACAAATGGTGTTGGGAGAACTGGACAGCTACGTGCAAAAAAATGAAACTTGAGCACTGACTTACACCATATCATAAAATAAGTTCAAGGTGGATATAAGCTTAAATATAAGCCATGACACCATTAAAGTCCTAGAGGAGAACATTGGCAAGAAAATCTCAGATATTTCACGCAGCAACATTTTTACTGATATGTCCCCAAGAGCAAAGAATATAAAGAAAAGAATAAACAAATAGGATCTCATCAAATATAAAGCTTCTGCGTAGCTAAAGAAAATAGTATTAAAATATACAGGCAACCGATTGTGTGGGAAAACACATTTGCCAATGATACCTCAAAGTTTTCATCTCCAAAACATACAAAGAACTCACATGACTGCACTCTAAGAAGACAAGCAATCCAATTAAAAAGTGAAAAAAGGACTTGAACAAACACTTCTCCAAGCAGCACATAGAGAGAATCCAGAAACACATGAAAAGATGCTCAATATCACTAGCTATTAGAGAGATGCAAATTAAAACCACAAGGAGATACCATTTTACAAAGGTCAGAATAGCTATCATAAACAAAGCTACAAACAACAAATGTTGGAAAGGTTGTGGAGAAAAGGGGACCCCAGTTCACTGTTGGTGGGATTGCAGTCTGGTACAACCATTATGCAAAACAGTATGGAATTTTCTCAGAAAACTAAAAATGGACCTGCCTTTTGACCCAGCAATTCCACTGCAGGGATTATACCCTAAGAACCCTAAAACACCAATCTAAAAAAACCTATGCACCCCAATGTTCATAATTGCACAATTTACAATAGCCAAGAGGTGGAAGCAACCAAGGTGCCCATCAGTAGATGAATGAATCAAAAATTTTGGTACATTGGCCTGCTAACCAGAGTATCGCAGTTCGATTCCCAGTCAGGGCACATGCCTGGGTTGCAGGCCAGTTCCCAGCAGGGGACACATGAGAGGCAACCATACATTGATATTTTTCTCCCTATCTCCTTTCTTTCCCCTCTAAAGATAAATAAATTAAATCTTTAAAAAAATTTTTAAATGACCATTGATAAAAATTAAAAAATATATGGTACATATACACAATGGAATTCTATGAAGCAGAAAGAAAGAAAGAAAGAAAGAGCTCCTACTGTTTGCAACAGCATGAATTGAACTGGAAAGCATTATGCTGAGTGAAATAAGCCAGGTGTTGAAAGACAAATACCATATGATTTCACCATTAACAGGAAGCTAAAAAACAAAAGAAACAAGCAAGCAAAATAAAAACAAAGACACTGAAATAGGGAATAGGGGAACAGTTACCAGAGGGGAGCGGGAGGAAATTTCAGGAGAAAAAAAGGAGGGATTTAGATGAATTAGTATAAAGGACACATGGACAACAGCTAAGGGGGTGGAAATGGGAGGGAGGTGGAGAGCACAGGTAAGGTGGGCTGGGATGGGAGTAAAAGACAGAAAACTGTACTTAAGAAATAATTAAAATAAAAAATTTAAAAAACCTGAAAAATAAGCTCCTCAAGTGCCAGCATTTACTAAATAAATAATAGATTTCTGGGAGGAATTGGTAAGTGATATACATTTGACTGAAAAAATAATCTGTGTTAGTTTACCTTCCAAATTAATAGCACAATCCAATGAGTAAAAACACAAAAATGTACCTCTTCTTTGGTCAAAAGAGAACTAGGTATTTTTTGGAAGTTAATGCCTGATTAAGCACCAAGTCACACAACAAAAGCTTCTTATTTTTAAGACAAAAGTATGTTTTCTCATTTTCTACTCTTAGCACGCATTTCAATGCTTTCCAGTGGATCCAAAGCCTCCAGAACTCCATTCCGTGTCTTCCAAACCTTCCACTTCTTCTACTTCTGAATAATAAATCCATTCACAAGTAAAGTGTGCAATGCAGTCAAGATTTTACCTTCAAACTTTTGTTTGCCAAAATTGAACAGTACAACACCAAGATTTCCTCCATTATCTTCATCTATGGAACCTGCTGCTACATCTATGAGGTCTTTTGCGGCCAAGCCAGAACATAGAGTTACTCTTCCATAGCACCCAGCAGGCAGAGTGTCTCAGTGTTAGTTTTCACAAGGGCTTTCTACATAGGTGGCAGTGTGTAATTTACTGGCACGGTACAGGTCAGGCAAAGCCAGAAGCCGGATCTTTGGTTGCAGGGCTGGGGTACTCCCTGAGGATGAGTGAAAAATGCTATGCACCACCCTCCTCTGCAGGTGGGAAACCATTTGCTGGGGGAGATGGTGAGCATCTCTTTAGAGCACAGCATGGAAGAGGAGATAGCAGGCACAGCTTGCCCCAGTGGAACACGAAGGCATGAATCAGATCTTTTCAAAATTTACATTCAATTCAGAAAAGCTGTTTTTTAAGATTTCATTTATTTTTAGACAGAAGAGAGAAGAGGGTGAGAAACATCAATGTCCGGGTGCCTCTCACGGGCCCCCTGGTGGGAACATGGCTCAGAACTCAGGCATGTGCCCCAGCTGAGAATCAAACCAGGAACGTTTAGTTCCCAAGCTGGCAAGCAAGCCAGTGACCCACACCAGGTGGGGCCAGTATAAAAAAAATTATATCCAACATACAATGAATACAAATTCAGCCATTAATAGATATAAAATGAAGACTATTTTTGTAACTCAAAGGACCAAAACGCCATTTACATTAAAAAAGCACAGGAAGAAACAATGAAAAGAGTGAAGAAAAACATAAAGAAATGTGCACTTAAATTTTATGGCAATTGATGTATATATGGTTGATTCATATTTGAATACAGTCCCACAATGATTAAGTACTGATCTTAAAACTATCATTTATTTTTCTAATATGTAAATAAATACTCAAATGTCAACCAACAATGCTTGGAGAATTTATCATATAAAACCAATCACCCTAGAAAACCAGCAGTGATAATGACTGACTGAGACTGAGAGATGCTGGAGTCCAAGTCTTTCTCTTAAAAGGCCTGAAAGACTTACACAAACTCACAAGCTCTGACCTTCAGCCTTGGGACAGCAGATTGAAAGGAGCTAGGGAAATTCAAGGAGAAACTCATCTGTCTGGCTTCAGGGCTAAGACTGGTGTGGCACCCTTCTTTTCTTGCAGAGCCCTTTTCATAATAGAGCTAGAAAGCACTATATCTGAGTCCCCACCTACCCGGCTAATGCTATTGCCCTGTCCTAGTGATTCCCCGAGACCTTGCCCCACTCCACTTGAGAAATCACCCAAGCCATATCCAATAGATTTTCCATAGAAATGGCCCTCCTGCCCCATGATTCAGACTCTCCTTAATCTCTCAGCCTTGATCTGCTCTCTGCATGCTCTATAATTCTCATTTAGTGGCCCAGACAAAGCAAAAGAACATTTTCTTTCTACATTTTATATTGGTGTACAAATGCAGGTGTTGCCTTCCCCCGCCCCCCCAACTATTCCACACAACACAACCATCCCACCTCCCTCCATTGATCCTGCTGCGTTCAGATTTTCCTATGTGTCCTTTTTTATTTAATTGTTGTTTAAGTACAGTTTCCTTTCTTTTACTTCCATCACAGGCCACCCCACTCCTCCCACATCTTTCCCATTTTCACCACTCCATAATTATTGTCCATGTGTCCTTTATACATGTTCCTGAAAATTCTTGCCCTGTTTCTTCTCATTATTCCCTCCTGACTCCCTTCTGGTTACTGTCAGTTTGTTCTTTATTTCAAAGTTTCTATTTATATTTTTCTTCCTTGTCTGCTTTGATGATTTGTTTCCTATTATAGATGAGATGATATGGTATTTGTTTTTCACCACGTGGCTTATTTCATTACCATAATGCTCTCCAGATTTATCCATGCTGTCCCAAAACTTAGGAGCTCCTTCTACACTAACAAACCCTGAAACACCAACTGAAAAGAACCTATGATCCCCAATGTTAATAACACCACAGTTTACGATAGCCAAATGCTGGAAGCAACCTAAGTACCCATCAGAAAATGAATGGATCAAGAAATCATTGTACACTTGCACTAGCACAAGGACATATTGAAGTGAACCAGAAAAGTAGATTGTTTCACGTTGGGGAGGTGCACTGTGCTACAAGAAAATCACCCAGTCTAAACTATTTAGGGATTTGTTTGCAGCCCCCAGAAGGTTAAAATGTATAAGTCAGTAAACATGACACCTTGACACAGGGTTCTTGAGATATCATGCATCAAATTGCAGGTTCTCAACCACTTCCTTCATGAATTCTATTCTTGCCACAAAAACAAAACAAAACAAAACAAAAGGCTTAATGATTTTCCACCAACATGTGCAGAATTTCCCAGGTCCCAAAGCAATGACAGAACAGTAAGACAATGGTGTCCCTTAGAGTCCAAAAATAACTTAATCGTATACACTGAACACTTTTTTAAGATTGTATTTTTTTTTTTAGAAAGGGAGGGCTCTGGTAGAAACTGCTAATAGAATAACAGAGGTCACTGGAATAGAACCAGATTCCTAAAAGCATGTAGGAGCATGACACACTGTTGGAGACCAGCTGGCCCTCTCTGACAGCAACATAAATAAACCTGGGGTTTCCACAATCCTTTCTCCTGAAGCACAGCTTCTCAAAGCACGCTTGAAAGTCTGGCTTCCTCTGTGACCACTGGGTTTCTCAACTGTTACATCTGCATCTTCATTTTCACCTACCTGGGAAGACGGATATTGGTTTTTTTCTGCAAACATCCCAGAGCTCCTTCATTTGCTCCAAAAATGTGACCAGCACTGGCTTAGAAACAACAAGACCTATGTACAAAATAATAATTATTATTTTCAATAGTGTCTCCATATCCAGTCCACTTTGAGCTCGGGTAAGAAGGCTTCGGGTAATTTAAAATATCCTAGATCATTATTTCCCCAAATCCTGTTTCCTGATAGCACCTTAATCATTCTAAGAACATGTAAATTTATCAGATAATGATCTGCTAAGGACTACAGTTCTGAGTGCCTTCATTATCTACACCAGATAATCTCCAAGTTCGCCCTTTTGAACATCAATCTGAAAGTCTAACATACTAAGTAGAGTCCCCAAAAGATGTGAAATAAAACAAAATCCTGGGGTGGAGCAGGAGCTCTGAAGAAAATCATTCTCACCCAGGGAGACCAAGTTGCTGTAGTTCTCCAACATCACATCCGAGTACAATTCCCGCTGACCTGGGTCCAGGCATTCCCACTCCTCTTGAGAGAAATCTACTGACACGTCATTGAAGGTCAAGGATGGCTGATGATTAAAAAAAAAGAGTGAGGTACATTTTTCAACAATACACAGGAGAAATCTCACTGTCATTAAACATGAAAACTGTTAGAAGTGGTTTGGACCTAGGATATATCTTGCATCATTCAGTAAGTCCACTTTGACCCTCTAACATTCTCTAATATATCTTGTCACACCGAGAAAGGAGGATAATATGTGTCTACAAATCCACTGCAAAGACATTACTTTCCAGGAAAATAAAATTTTAAATGTAGGAACAGACACAGGTACACTGATTGCCGAGTGTTGTATTTCTATCATTCAGAATCGGCTATGTATACTTCTCAGCTACAAAAAAAAGCATGATGAGCTGTAAGTGTAAGAAACTTCTTTAGGTTTCATTCAGGCAACAAGAAATGTACTTTTGTAAAATTGCAGATTATGATTCAGGAGTTGTGGGTAGTGCCTATGTTTCCACATTTTTCAAAAGCTAACTTCTTTATGTATGTTTTATCAATTATACTCATAATTATCCCATTTTTTCTCCCCTTTATCCCCTTTTGCCTTCCAACCTGCCTCCTTCCATAACCCCCCCTCTAGGTTCATGTCCTTGGATAATTCAGAAGAGTTCTATGACTTTCTTATATCCTACATAATTTTAAATTCCCCCTATATATGTTATACCCATCATTTATTCTTATTTCCTGTACCTTTGCACCAATTGTCCCATTAACTCCACTCAGTTCATCATCCTCCATAAGATCTCCATTTCAGTCATTGTGTTCCTGTTCTGGTTTTTTACTTATTTTTTTCTTTTGGTTTTGTATTTACAGGTTCAGTTGTTAAAAGTTGTGAGTTCTTTGTCATTTCACTGTTCATAATTCTGATCATCTTATTTTTCTTAGATTAAGTCCCTTGAACATTTTATGTATGGGCTTGGTGATGATGAACTCCTTTACAGTGACCTTATCTGGGAGGCACTTGACTTGTCCTTCCATTGTAAGTGATAGCTTTCCTGCTTAGATTAACCTTGGATGTAGGTCCCTGCCTTACATGACTTTGAATAATTCTTTCCAGCCCCTTGCTGTCTGCAAAGTTTCTTTTTAAAAATCAGCTGATAATATTATGAGAACCCTTTTGTAGCTAGCTCTCCTTTTGTGATCCTTTCTTTAAGATTCTCTCCTTATCTTTTATCTTGGAATATGGAACTGTGATGTGTCTTGGTGTGTTCCTCCTTGGGTGCAACTTCTTTGACTCTCTGAGGTTCCCTCACTTTGATTTCTATTTCATTCACCACACTGGCAAGTTTTCTTTCATTATTTTTCCAATCAGTTTACCACTTTGTGCTCTTCTTCTCTTTGTGGAACCCCTAATATAAGAATGTTGGAGGTTTTAAAGCTGTTCCAAAGCTTACTCAGCCTCTCCCCATTTTATTTAATTCTTGTTTCTTCATTCTGTTCCACATGAATGTTTATTTCCTTCCTCTAGTCCAAATTATTGATTGGAGTCCTAGTTCCTTTCATTTCACTGTTGTTCCTCTGTATATGTTTCTGTATGTCACTCTGTATAGCCTGTACTTCATCATTTTGCAGCTCTAATCAACCATGTCTGTGAGCATCCAGATTACCAATGGTTTGAATTCTACATGTGATTGGTTGGCTATCTCTTTGGTGCTTAATTTTTTTTAAATATTTTATTTTTAGAGAGTGGGTAGGGAGGGAGAAAGAGAGTAAGAAAAATACCAATATGGGGCTGCCTCTAGTGTGGCCCATACTGAAAACCTGGCTGGCAACCAAGGCATGTGCCCTTACTGGGTTTTGAACCGTCAACTCTTTGGTTCATAGGCTGACACTTCATCCACTGATGCACAGCAGCCAGGCATCTTTTGCTGAAATGTTGCCCTGCTATTTCATTTGGGCTATTATTCTTTGTCTAATTGAACCTCTTATGTTGCAATGGGTGGAGCCATAGGTATTTGTCAGGGCAGGGCAACCCACCTTGCTGTGTTGTGGTGCTGTTTGTGGGGTAGTGTTCAGAGAGGGAATAATCCTGCTTGCTCATCTCTCACCCAGCTTTCAGTCAACTCCCCTGATACCATCAAGGAAATTGCCCTTTCTGGTCATGATTCTGTGGCGAGTGGGCTTGTGTACCTCCTAGGATTCCATGGCACCCCACAACAGGCTCTTCTGTAAGACTGAGAGTTTCTCCTGTGGCTGCACCTCCACAGGTTTTTATAGCCAAAGGGTTTGTGGGTTCAGTTTCACATGCTGGAATCCTGGATTATGCTGTGTTGTTTCCCTGTTGTTCTTCTGGTTTAAGTGCACATGAATGAAATAGCACTCGGTCCACCAAGTGGATCTAAGCTCGCCAGTCCACCAGCCACTGACTCACACAGCTGGTATGCCAGCTGCCACCTTTCAGCCTTTCATCTCCACCCTGACTTAGCATCTGTGACCCTCCTATCAGTTTGGATGAATGTTTCTTCTTTAACTCTTTGATGGTCAGACTTCCATACAGTTCAATCCCTGGCACTTTTGGTGGTTTGTTGTTTTCAAATTGGTTGTTATCCTACTTTTGTTTGTGGAAGGAAGCAAAGCATGTCTACGTATGTCTTCATCTTGACCAGCAGTGACAAACTCACTTTTTACTAATGAATCCACCATTGATGATCCATGTTCCATACTTCTCAATAGCACAAAAGAAAGACACAGAAGTCACACATATTTTGGAGTTGAACAAATGGTATAAAATTTATATTTCTCATGAAGTAAGTACATAGCAGCAACAATTTTATTTAAAAATTTAATAGTTTCTTTTAGAACAAGATTACTCTTGATATTCAAATATTTCCTGAAACATACAGTAAAAGACAGACCTTTAGTTTTACTCAAAACTTAAGCTAGGATTTTCAAAAAAAATTATAGTCAAATACACATAGAGACCTCACAGATGTTCACTGTTTTGTTTGTAACTTAGAATGGTTAAAAGAGTAAAATCTTAAAATAGTAAGCAAAGTATCTCAATAATTAAAATTTTATGCACACAGTCAGACATACTTGTACATATGGAAACTAGGTAGAAATGAAAAGAAGTTGAACATACAATTTTCATATCAGTATAAATGAAGGATATTTTGTGATTTTGTAAATCTGGTGAATCTCTCTGTGAAACATACCCTTTGTGTTTTACAGACACAATAAAGAGAAATACACAAATAATGATAGAAAAAGAATTAGAGCTATGGTTTCTTAGTGTTTTATTTCTCTAAAAACGTCTTTGTATCATGAGTGGAGAAATACATCTTACAAATTTATCTAAATTAAAAATACCTTTATAACATGATTCTTGTAAAATTGCCTGAAAATATGAAAGGTGATAATGTAGAGTCCATGTGTGACATAAGTGTGTAATATAACAAAAATTTACATGAACACGGTCTCACTGATTAAATCCTCCTTGTCAAGTTGCCAATGATGTCTATGGAATAAATGTACAGCCTTCATTTCCCAAAGCAAACAGAAGTTAAAAAGACAACAAAACAGGTCAGATGAAACATAGTTTTTTCACATCCCTCAATAATTCCCTGTTAGATTCTAGTTAATCATAAAATAAAACTATTAACTCTACACTGAATACAGCATCTCAGTCAAGTGACTAGCAGGTGGATTGGATCAATCGATATTTGGTGACGGAGGCACACAGAAGGACAGGTCCTTTTTGTTGTGACAGTAGTGTCAAAATACATAAATAAGAAAGTATTTATGTGAAAGTAATCATAAGTAGACATTCATTTATTCCAATGTCAATTCACCTGTACCTCTCATGTTCAGTACACTAATTGTGTATTTAAATAGCAAGACTTTCTTATCAATTAAGAGACAAATCTATTCTATTGACTCTTGTTTTTCACAACAGTGATTCTCACTGTAAAATCTGCATTTTCTTACCTCTGATGTACAGAGGTTATGCCGAAACCACACGAACTTAAGTGTATATCCCTGGTCCACCAATACCCGAGCCTCTGAGCCCATCCCAGCAAATATATTGCACAGGGCTGCCTTCCAAGTTTGATCTTTTACACAGAAGACGTATTCCATGTTTGGTGGTTACTAATTAAAGGAAGGAATACTTGACCTTGGGGAGCATATATAAAGATAATGGACAGAAGGCCCTGGGACAAAGATTTGAGTTCTGTATACAAACTACAGCCTTTGATAACATAAATAGAGAATGATAGAAGTACAAGAAAACAACCTCGCTATGCAACAACATGACAGAAGACATATGAAGGTTGCTGGTTCTTAATCCCATCATATTAGGAAGAAAGGCAAGCACAGCCTCAGATGCAGGGACAGGGCACATCTTTTACCTGAGAAGCTGCCATATCCTCCTGGTCCTGTTCCTCCTCCTCCTCTGGGTTTTTTTCACAGGAGACCATATGCTGAGGAGTCAAGTTAGCATTGTGAGAATGTGTCTTCAAAGGCACAGCCCTTTCATCTAATCCCACCACAATCACTGGCAGAAGGACCTGGGAATGTTGAAAGATACATCCTCTCATTTCCTTTGTGATGAGGAGGCAAGATAATGAGCAGCTACATGGAGACCACACTAAGTTTGTTTTTCTGTCTTAATGTGCTCTCTACTTCCACAGAGGCCCACCAACTCCTACAACAATAAGAATGGGTGTTTGTGTCATGAACACTACACCCGAGGGAGCCGTCTGTTATCTCCCCTGAACAAAGCCTGCTCTCCACCCTCACACATGCATTGCAGAGTCCTCCTGCAAATCATTGGGTTCACCTGAGCATCTCCTGGGGCTACTCATTCCACAAGGATGACCCACCCAGAGAAGTTTAGTAACTCTGTGAGAGACCTCAGCTGACGTCACTTCTTAGATCTCCTCAGGTGATCTAATAACAATCCAAAAGGGTACAGTTTACCTGTAAAAAGCAAGCAGAATCCTTTGCAATCAAAACCCCACTTGGCGTCCATAATCTGCCTTGCTGCCACTGCACTTGCTTTCACAACTCCTCCAAAACACTCTCTCTATCTCAAGTGCATCTTATTAAACTTTGAAGATATCTGAGGGACTTCAGCACACCTGCACCCTGGGGAGCAATTGGGGTTCCATCACCCGGGAACTGAGAAGTGTACAGATTGGTAGCTCTACTTGACTTTTGATTTAAATGCTGAGGGGTGAGCCAGCTGCCCAGGCACTGTCTCTCTGCAGAAATTTCACAATAGAACGAAGGAGAAACCTCAGGTAGAAGGGCCTCAGACTTCCCTGGAAAACTGGCCCTCCACCCCACAGCCAATCACTCAGGGTGTGGGGATATCTCACTTGTATTCTAGACTCAACGTTGCATTAGGCGTGGCAGCCAGTATTTCACCAAAGTAGCGACCCTCGAGCTTCCCATGCACAGGAATGCGAACTCAGAGGATCAGTAATAACCGGAAACACCAGACAGATGAAAATTCGAGCCGCTTTCTTGGCTTTATTACTACTTCCGGGAGACTCAGAAAGTGCACATGCGTCATTTATGAAAGCTCACTTGGCCCTGGCTGGTGTGGCTTGGTGGATTGAGTGCCAGCCCACAAACCAAAGCATATAGGTTGGTTTCCTACTCAGTGCACATGCCTGGGTTGCAGGCCAGTTCCCAGTGGGGGATGCATGAGAGGTGCCCATACATTGATGTTTCTCTCCCTCTCTCCTTCCCTTCCTCTCTAAAGATAAATAAATTAAAATCTTAAAAACAAAACAAAACAGAGGTGGGTGAAAGTCTGAGGAGAGGACTTCCAGGGATGGTGAATCCGGCGATGGGCGGCATCTGAATACAGGCCTGTGCATGGTGGAGACTGGTATGGCAGAGCTGAGAAGAGGTGGCTGGGTGGGGGCCAGGGCTCCCCTCTACATGAGTCTCCTTGGTTATATGCTTTCTGTGACCACTCCTGTTTACTTCGAGACCATTTTGTTCCGCTTCTATGTAATTAGAAAACTTGTGAGATTTTCATCAAAAATGAAGATTATGATACTCCCGTAAACTTTAGATGACTCTTTGACACACTATATTTTTAATCTTTTTCTTACATTTATATTTACTATATTGTAGTACAGTCTGGCTCTCATTTTAATATATTACCAAAGCCGTTAATGCCCTGCTGGTGTCCCAGAATATTGGTGGGTGTGGTGGAAAATCCCACAATTTGGTGACCAGGAGTGTCAGATTATAGTGTGATGGTGAGGGTCAAATTAGTCTGACTAAAGAAGTCAAAGAGGATGGAAAACACACTAGAAAACCTTCTCTCCAACAGAATAGGAAAACTGCATTGTTTCTTCATAACAATACTCTGTCTACACACTCTGTGTGTAATCTGTGTTTATTAGAAGCTTTAAATATGTACATTGTACTATATATAGCAAGACACAACATTTTGTGGCCCCTCTCCCAGCAATTCTGGATGAATTTTACATGAATTCCAGTGGAACAGATAGTTTTTAAAATAGATCTACCTACCATGATTATGCTTACAAATGAATATAAACTTCTAATGAGACTCCTCTGATTCAAAGCACTTTGTAGAGTACTCCTCACAAAACATGTTCTGAGAAAACACAGCACTAACAACTCAATATTTTCCCATTCAGTAGAAAAAGTAGGTAACCCTAGGACTCTGGCCCACAACAAGTGGACAGTTTTGCTGGGTAGAATATAGTTCAAGAATCTATTTCTGGAAGCCACAGGGAGGAATGATCCTTTCCTTGACTTCAGTTGTCCTGAGAGTAAATATCTAGCCTTTCTATTCCCTTTTCCTGATTGTTCCTGCTCACTTTTAGTAGAAAGTATACCTTCCTCCTGAAATAAACACCTTCCTTCTACTTTATTTAATCAGGATACAGTGAGTTTTATGATACAACTTTGTGCAAGTGTAAACAATACAACAGTGTATATATTTCAAAATAGCATTTTGTGTGGAACGTGAGCACTCCCTTTTCAACTACATATACCCACCATTTCTAGCAATACATGTCTGGCTTGTGAGGTTTATTTAGGGCCCTTGTGCTTCTCAATCTTTCCTAGATAAAGAAATATAGTTTCTCATCCCTAGTACATTTTGTGTGTAATAAGGAATTCATCAGAGTCATTTAAGTTAACTAGACGTTTTTTTTCAAAGGGCCTGAGGGCCAAGTCCTCCATTTAGTGTGCCAGGGTTTTCACTTTTAACTTTAAGAGCACCCTCAAATTATTTCCTAATGTTCAATATAGGACTCAGGGATGAGGCACAGTCACACTCTTGAAGTCCTGCCTGCAAATGAGTTCCTTCATTTTTGAAGTCAGGACTGTTGAAATAGGTTGTTAATACAGTGGAAAAATTAAAATAACGTGTAAAAGAAAAAGCTTTTGTGTGTGATGGGAACAAGTTATACATGGAGGAGACTGGGTGGCAGTCATCTGGTAACAGCACTGCAAACCTCACTTTCTCTGTTAAATGGGCTTCCTCTGAATGTGAATAGCAGTCAGGAAGAAATGGCCCAATAGCCTGCAGACATTTAACAATGGAGCTTTGCTCTTTGTTTAAAAACCCACCACAAATTTTGGGATCTGTTCTCTTCATCACTCTATTTACTTTTACTTTATTGTGTGCTGCTTGATCTCCACACACTTGACTCCCAGACACCTGATCACAGTCAAGTCACACATAAATACACTTCGCGTGACAACCTGTAACATTCCAGTTCATTGAGTGAATCAAGGATAGATGAATTGAGTGAAGTCACTGGATGTTTTTCCACTTCTTCCACTATTTTGACTCCAAGTGCAAATTAATACTAAAATGGTTTGGGTGGGAATGTATGAGATTTCTAATTTATTAAACACAGTATAGGTTCCCGTTGTCTACTGGTAACCAGAATCCTTTTTGTGAGTGCTCCAAGCTCAAAATAAATATTTCATCTTTTCTATTTTGCTAAGTGAAAATAAGCCCAGCAGGGAAAGACAAATATCATTTGATTTCATCTACAGGAGGAACCTAACAAGCAAAACAAACAAGCAAAATTGAAACAGAGGCATGGGAACAAAGAAAAGACTGACAGCAAACCAAGGAGACAGGGAAGGGAATATGGGTAAAAAGAAGGGGGAAGCAACTAGTGAAGGAACATGTATGAGAGATTCAAGGACATGGAAATAAGGTGGGGATTGAGTGTTGGAGTCGGGGAGGGGGCCAGTGCAGTAAATCAATGAGGGGAATACTGGACAAGTGTAATAGAACAACAATAAATGTTCAATAAAATAAAAATAGGTGGAACAACAAATAATGTTTCCCTTTCTATCTCTGTCCCTTCCTATATCTATAAAAAGCAATGAATCAATAAAAATTAATACAAATAAAACTAAAATTGTCTTGGTAAAATAAACATTATCTATGCAGGGCTAGAAGTCATGGTTAAATTTTAACACTAAATCAGGAAATATAAGCTATATTACAAATAAAAGGTTGAGAAATTAGGACAGAACTTCAGTGTGAATCATACACTTTCAAATACTACTCCAGTTGTTCTTATCATTCTGACTGGCAACTGCTATATTCAGAATTTCTCAGACACATTTATATGTGTCTTGAAAATACAAGATTTCTATTTACCTAAGAAAGGCACCATTTACTACTTCCATTTACTTAAGAATAGCACCATTTCTTCTGTGTTGCATCTGTCATATTCTCTCTCAATAATAACATCAATCTTCCTATGAAAACCCCAGTACTGCCTCTCATGGTCCATTAGTAGAGCATACTTTCTGGAAACCTGAAGTAGTCTTTCTCGAGATGGGCACCCTAAATCTAATAAGTATAAAATTTTACAGTTTTACATAATTCCCTGTCTTCTCTGATGCTTATGTACACCATTAGGAATTTCACACTGAGTGTCGGTGTTTTCCAGTAGCAATGGATATGAGTGAACCCTACCTAGAGAAGTAGGAGCTTTCTCTGTATTGACACCTCCCCAAGAGCATCATCACAGGCCTTTAAGACATTCCTATGATAAATACTGAACTTTTGTTTAAAATTCATAAAGAGTAATGTAGTCTTTCTAAAAATTCAGGTGACTGCTATAAACATTAAAGATAATAAACAATTAGAATACACTCTTGTTCCTGTGATATACAAAATAAGCTGATTAACATAGTTTGCCTTGTAATTTCTCTGTGCTATGTAAGGTCCTGTGTTAAACTCAGAAAAGACACAATTAATTCTAATATGGATTCTAAAATGTGAGGTCATTGATGGAAATAGGGTAGAAAAAGAACTATAATAATTACATTTATAAACATTCTTCTTATTATAAAATTTTTTGGAAAACCTGGAAGGCACACTGTCCCTTAGATGTAGTTGCACATTCCCTGTGTTTTTATGCTTTCAGTTCAGCATAAATTTTGTCATTACCTCAAGGCATAGGCAGTTGGTGAAAAATCTAATGACATTCACAACATTTGTAAAATTGCATTTCCATATGTCGGGTTTTTATTGTCAGGTGAAAGCATTTCTCTCAAAGATGTACATTCTGATGTCTAGGGAATTGTGAGAGGGGAAAATGGGTGTAACACATACATTTACATAATTTCCTTCACTGTGGCCTTTCCATTATTGCATGGTACTGAACTCAAAGTAATGGCTTTGACACACTTGATACAGAGACAACTCATCAGATCACTGAGAGAAGTAGGAGGGACCATAGGAAAAGTTAACCAAGTCGATGGGAATGGCTGAGAAGCCCAATGCCTCCAGAACTCATGGAAAGAAAAAGAGGGCTGGCTCTCTAGCTTCTGAACCCTCTGGTTTCTGGGTCAGTTTTCTCTGGCTCTTGGGCTCTTCTTCTTCAGAGATGCCTGGGTGACCTGTCTGCAGCGGCCTGTGTTTCCCAACAGATGGTATTTTGTATGAAAAGAAATATTGGGCAAAACCTAGAATCAGGTTGGCCAGGGAGAGGGTGAGGGGTTTATCATTGGGTGTTCTAGAGGGAACAGTCTGTGAGGCAGAAGACTGCCAGTCTCCCAAAATTTTTTGGCTTTTGTATCTTACATTGCTTTAGTTTGTAAACTACTAACCTCATACAAATAAAAAACTATGGTTGTGACAACTAAGGTTGTGACAGTTCAAGGTTCCAAGTTATAGAAAATAAATGCCACCACAGCAATATCATAAAGCAGCTTAACTGAAGTCTTCAAAAAACACATGTCATCTATTGTAACTACCAGAATGTTCCATTAGGTACAATAAAAGTATATCAATAAGGGGGAATTTTCACATTTTTTCAATGTCTAAGGACACCAAGGAAAGAAACTGCTAGGGAACTTCACTGCATTATGAAATGACACATTGTTATCTATAAACCTGAGGAACATTAAAGACACACAAATCTTCCAGTATATCCACCTTTATTCATAAAAAGTATAAATTCACACATCATCTACATAAAAAATCACAATACAATTGTGTTACCATTTCTCGACACAATCATTGCACACATTTGGGAGTGTTACTATTCTTGTATATTATGATCCCAGAGTGCAGTTTTCTTTGTTTTTCTAACTGGAGGCTAACTGTTGAGCAAATGTGGATGTACAACATTGTTATGCACTGAGGGATGAGCTGTCTATATGCCCTCACATATTGCTGATGGCTTTTCATTCCAACCACATCAACTAATATTCAACTATGACTACCCTGAAGACACATCAGGATTTTAACAAATTGGCAGTTTCTTTAAAGGGAGGTTTAGAAAACAGTTACAATTTATACTATTTCTATGTCTTACTATAATGCAAAATAGCATGACTTCCATTATAACATACACCAAATTCAGAGTAACCTAAAAACAGCAACCTCAGTTAGATTTTTTCATGCATTGTGCATTACAGTGCCAATCTCTATGCAAATGTAAATATGAGTAAACCTCACCTAATATACAACAGTTCACAAGTTGTTAAGGAACCAACCATTAACTCATTGATTTTATACACACCAGAAATGAAAACATAGTAGCACCAACTGATGGGAGACTGGATTCAATTTAATATTTGCTTCTCAAAATATTTCAACTTGTCAATACACAATAGTTTATATGCTGAGTGATTATACATATCTAGACATCCATCCCCTCAACATTTTGAAGCACACTGAAAAGTAATGATTGGTATCTTTAAACTTTATGTGATTCTCTATAGTAATATTCTGATTTATTGCAATACCTGAAACCTATCATTAACTCTCTACTCTGAATTATGATATTTTGAGCCTGGTTTTCAATGACATATTTTCCTAAATTTTTACACCTTTCCAGCCACTTTTAGGTATAAATTCTCTGGGGTTATGGGAACTGTGTAATTTCTCAAAAGACTATCACTCTTTATGGATATAGAATTCCACCCCACTGTGCATTTCCCTGATGCATAATGAGACTGTAGGTCAACCTTAATGATTTTCTACAATTTCCCTTTAAATTTTTTATAGTGTGAATTCTCATATGCCACAAAAGAAGTCAATGTTAAAAAAAAGCCTTAAAGTGTTGGGTATATTTTGAATATAGGTTAAAATATTGCCACAGTCTCTATATTTACACAGTTTTTCTAAAGATGGATGTCTCTCATATTGGTTAAGGGAGCTCTGATGACTAAACACTTGTTATGTACACTACTTTTATATGGATGACCTGTAAAGTCTCTCTCCTCTATGCACAACCTGTTAAAACGTGTTGCCACCTACTGCACATTTATAAGCCTTGTGTCCAGTATGAATTCTCTGAAGTTTACTAAGGGTTGGAAGTGGCTAAAGGCTTTATCCCACCAGATACATTTAAAAGGCTTTGGTATAGTATAAATATATTTTAGGAAAAATGAGCATTGAGGACTATCTAATGCTTTTACCAAATAAGGTACATGTACAAGGCATTCCTTCTGTGTGAATTGATGGATGCTGAGTAAGGTTTGAGGACTGTAAAAATGTTTTATCACATGCTCAACACTTAAAAGGTTTCTCTCCTGTATGAAGTTACTAATGCCATGAAAGGTCACAGGACAGGATAAAGGCATTACCACATATGTTAAATATATAAGGCTTCTCTCCAGTATGACTTTTCTGATGTCGGGTAAGGGCTGAGCTCCACCTAAAGGCTTTCCCACATTGTGTACATTTATAAGGCTTGTCTCCAGCATGAATTTTCTGATGTTCAGTAAGGTTTGAGTTGAAGTTAAAGGTTTTGGCACATTGTGTACATTATGAATTCTTCTCTCCACTATGAATTTTCTGATGTTGTATAAGGTTTGTGGTCCACCTAAAGGCTTTGCCACATTGTGTACATTCATAAGGCTTCTCTCCAGTATGATTTTTCTGATGTTGTATAAGAGTTGAATTCCGGGAATAGGCTTTTCCACATTGTGTACATTCATAAGGCTTCTCTCCAGTATGAATTTTCTGATGTCGAGTAAGGTTTGACTGCTGCCTAAAGGCTTTCCCACATTGTGTACATTCATAAGGCTTCTCTCCAGTATGAATTTTCTGATGTTAGTAAGTGTTGACTGCTGCCTAAAGGCTTTCCCACATTGTGTACATTCATAAGGCTTCTCTCCAGTATGAATTTTCTGATGTTGAGTAAGGTTTGAGTGCTGCCTAAAGGCTGTGCCACATTGTGTACATTCATAAGGCTTCTCTCCAGTATGAATTTTCTGATGTTTAGTAAGTTTTGACTGCTGCCTAAAGGGTTTTCCACATTGTGTACATTCATAAGGCTTGTCTCCTCTATGAATTCTCTGATTATCATTAACATTTGAGTACTGGCTAAAGGCTTCATTATCACATTCTATACATTTATCAGGGTTTTGTCCCATGTGAACTGTGTGATGATTAGAGAGGGTTGATTTAATAAAAAATAACTTGCCACATTCTTTACAAATTTCATGCTTCTGTGTAGGATAAATGTTTTTATGTAGATTTACACCTGGGAACCAGTGACCTGTTTTACCACAGTCTTCACATTTATCTTGTTTGCTCACACCTCTTTTGTTTACGTTATTTAGATTCGATATTTGATTGAAGAATTTCCCGCATGGAAAATATTTGCAATCTTCCCCCCTGAGATCAATATTTGTTTCTTCAGTGCTATTTGAAGATTGCTTTAAGCATTTGATATTTTTTCTTTGCTTGTTTGTCTTCCCGTCTATAGAAAAAATCTGATGAGTATTGTGATTTAATATTTGGTCAAAGACTTTTCCAGTTTCATAATTGCTGTCTGGAAGCTGACTCTCTGGCTGGACATTAGAATTTGATTCATAGGTAAAATTCTCCCAGTGTTCATTGCATTGACTACTTCTGCCCTCATCACACACACCCTGGTAAACATTGAACACAGAAAGGCCTTTAGTGACATCTATAATTTCACTAAGCATGTGCACTTATTCCTAAATACCCATTCTGTGAGCCCTATAAAACCACATTGGTTGTATTACATATCATGCTCAATTTTAAGAAAATATTATACAGCAGAATAAAGAAATTATATTTCTATAAAAGTAAAGCATTTCCTGAAGAAAGGGAATGTCAAATTGATCACATTTAAGCTTTCTACATGTATCTAAAGACTACATTGTAGAAATTATTGACTGAAAAGTTATTTCCACTCCACATTTTAAACAACTCATATGAATACCCACACCACAAATTATGAGATTTCCTAGAATTTCCAGACTGTTTATAGAACAGGGGTGTGAAACTCCTTATCACCACAGTCAACATCAGCATCATTTTGGCCTTCAGTGAGCTGTATGTAATTTTAGGACCATGTAAATGTTACTACTCCTGATCTAGGGGTGAGGAGTTTGGCGCTGCATCCAGGTAGGAACAGCTTCTGAGTTGGATAAATGAACATTGAGGGTCAGAGTTGCCCTAGAGTTCTTGTGTTTGACACCTATGCCTTAGAGAATATGTACACTTAGAGTATTATTTTCAGTCTTTCAAATTGGAAATACATTGGTCTGTAAAAGTAACTGATTTAAAATGGAAGTTTCCCCAAATTTGTCATATTGTTCACATCTTTAGATAACAACAATTTTTAATGAAAAATTTTAAGTTAGTTTTCTCCATTCAAACATCTTTCTTTCTTGACATAAATTTCCTTATCAGTATCAAAGGCATAACTCTCATATCTTACCAGTGTTTCTTCAAAAAATAGATCTTCTATTCCTGATGCTTCCAAGAAGTACTGGTTGTCTGCAGATGACACAGCTGAAAAAAACACAAAAGAAAGGTTCATAGGTATGACACACATGTGAGTGTATGTTGACCTGAGAAGGAATTTTTAAACAAATGCTATTGTTAAGTACTTCAAAAAGATACTAAATACTTGGAGTAAAAGTCATCCAAATAATGAATAATGGGGGCTTCCACTTGTAAACCACTGTGCTCCTTTGCCTTGGGAAACAATGGAAATAGAATAAAGAAACTCCACATTCCCATTGTTTTCTAGACAGACAGAGGGTCAAGTGTATTCAATGATCTCACTGTTTTCCTGCATCTTCAAAATACGTGTTTCTGTTTTGCAAGACACGCAGTGCTCAGGCCATAATAGCACATGGTGAACACATTACAGTGCACACTTTTAAAAAATGGGTAACAGTTGAAATAACACAGACCAGAGGACTGAAGATCAATATCAAGCATAAAAGTATATCATGGGCTATGAAAAAACCAGACATTATATAATACTTGCAACCCCCAAATACTCAGAAACAAACATCCCCCCTGTTTTTACAGCAGTTAGAGATTAAACTAGGGATGAATGTTGTTTCTTTGTCTCTTAACCTGGAGAAAGCAAGTTCATGAAGCCTAGAGGTTTACAGTTTAGAACCTCAAAAAATGTATCAAGACAGAAAACGAAAAACAAAGGTTAAATCAGAAAACTGAAGTCCATCTGCAAAAACTAGCCCCGGCTGGTGTGACTCAGTGGATGGGGCTCTGGTCTGTAAACCAAAGAGTTGCTCATTTTATTCCCAGTCAGGGCACATGCCTGGGTTGCCATCCAGGTCAGGTCCTCACTAGGGGATGTGGAGGAGGAAACTACACATTGATTTTCTACTCCCTCCCTGTCCCTTTGTCTGAAATAAATTAAAAAAATGTGCATCTACAAGAACTGCCACTACTTATATTGAAATATTTTAGTTTTTGTATAAAGAACGGAAAATACCCACCTGAAAATAGAAACATAAGAAAATATGACATCTACTTAATAGCACTGAATCTGTGAATGACTGAAATAAAATTAGAAGAAAGAAAATTTAAAAATAAGCCAAACAGAGGATGGGAAGATGAAAAATAAAATACTCAAACTTAAAAATACGTTAAAATGAAGAAATATCAAGTGGTTGCCTGTTTATGTCCACATCCAGGTCTGAGGCCCACAATCCAGGCATGTTTCTTTTCTCAGAAGCACACTGGTGACCTTGGTTTTCAGGTATGATGTCCAACAAACTGAGCCACTCTAATAGCTCTTAATTCACTAAATGAACTTATTACATGATACTGTGGATTTTATATAAAAATATTAAAAAATAATATTTTATATGAAATGTGTCATTGGTACTTGAAGGTATTGCATTGAATCTGTAAATTTCAAATGCATTTTTGTATAGCAACAGTAAATCAGTAGAAGCAGAAATCAAGAAAAGAATCCCATTGTATATAGCCAAAAATAAAATAAAATAACTAGGGGTAAACCTAAGCAATGAGGTAAAAGAGCTGCATGCAGAAAACTTAAAAACATTGAACAAAGAAACTGAGGAAGAAACAAGCAAATGGTAACACAGACCGTGTTCATTGATTGGAGGAATTAACATAATCAAAATGTACAGATTACCAAAGCAATTTACAGATTCAATGCAATATCTATTAAAGTACCAATGATATATTTCACAGACATAAAACAAACACCTCAAACATTTATATGGTGCCATTAACAACCCCAAATAGCAACTGCAATTTTGAGAAAGAAGAGCAAAGGAGGAGGGATCACAATATCTGTTACCAAACTGTATTGCAAGGCCACTGTAAAGAAAACAGCCTGGTACTGGAATAAAAACAGGCATATAAACCAATGGAACAGAACAGAGAGCCCAGAAATAAACCCAAAGCTCTATGGGCAATTAATACTTGACAAACGGGCAGCAATATAAAATGGATTAAAAATGGCCTCCTCAACAAACGGTGTTGGGAGAATTGGAAAGCTACATCTAAAACAATGAAATTCAACCACCACTTACACCATACACCAAAATAAATTCAACGTGGATAAAAGTTTTAAATATAAGCCATTATACCATTAAAGTCCTAAAGGAGAACACAGGCAGGAAAATCTCAGATATTTCATGCAGCAACATTTTTATTGATATGTCTGTAGAGGAAGGGACATAAAGGAAATAATAAACAAATGGGATCTCATCAAAATAAAAAGCTTCTGAATGGCTAAAGAAGACAGTATTAAGATAAAAAGAGAAAGAACTGTATAGGAAAACATATTTGCCAATGATACTTCAGACAAGGGTTTAATCTCCAAAATATACAGAGAATTCACACAATTCCACTCTACGAAGACAAGCAACCCAATAAAAAACTGGGCAAGAAAGTTGAACAGACACTTTTCCAAGAGGGCATACATAGGATTCAGAGACAGATGAAAAGATGGTGGGTACTGCTAGCTATCAGCAAGATGCAAATTCAAACCACAATGAGATACCACTTAAACTGGTCAGAATGGCTATCATAAACAAAGCAACAAACAACAAATGTTGGAGAGGTTGTGGAGAAAAAAGCACCTTAGTTTACTGTTGGTGGAATTGCAGACTGGGACAACCACTATAGAAAACAGTATGACATTTTCTAAGAAAAGTAGAAATGGATCTGCCTTTTGACCCAGAAATTCCACTGCTAGGATTTTATTCTAAGAACTCAGAAACACCAATCCAAAAGAACCAATGCACCCCAATGTTCATAGCAGGACAATTTACAATGTCCAAGTGCTGGAAGTAACAGAGATGCCCATCAACAAATGAATATATCCAAAACTATGGTACATGTACACAATAAAATTCTATGCAGCAGAAAAAAAGGAGCTCCTACCCCTTGCAATAGCATGGATGGAACCAGAAAGCATTATGCTAAATTAAATAAGCCAGGCAGTGAAAGACAAATACCATATGATCTCACCTTTAACAAGAACCTAGAGGGCAAAACAAACAAGCAGGCAAAATATAATCAAGCCACTGAAATAGAGAGCAGGCTGAAAGGAACCAGAGGAGACAGGGGAGTGAATTTCAGGGGAAAAGGGAAATGATTTACAAAAACAAGTATAAAAGACCCATGGACATTATCTAAGGGGGGTGGAATGGGGGTGAAAGGTGGAGAGCACTGGGGGGGGGGGGCTGGGATGGGAGTAAAAGATAAAAAACTGTACTTGTACACAATTAAAATAAATTAAAATTTAAAAAGTTTGTGTCTAAAATAGCTCTATATCTTATGTCTTTACAAAATAGACATTAAAGAAATAATAAAGAATATACATATTCAAGCCACATGAAACCTCTATTGGAAAGGTCAGAATCCAAACACTTCTCTTTGAGAAGAGCCAATGCTGCTGCTGTTTTGAAGCAAATGGAACTCCCTTTCCTTGTTGATGAAAATGCAAACTGCTAGTCACTTGGGAAGAGTGTGGACATTCTCACACTCCTAACATACACTTATTATATAAGCCACAAAGTGTGCTATAGTATCCAACCAAAGAGCTAAAAATTTTATCTGCACAAAAGCCTACAAGAAACCATTTTGAGAAGCTTCATTCATAAATCTCAAAAATTTACGATGAAGACATCAGTTAAGAGCTGAAAAGATAAGTCAACTGAAATATATACAATAAAATGTTATTTCCCACTAAAATAATGATATGTCAAGGCATAAAAGAAAGAAATGTAGATTCATAGAATTAAGAGAATTTAATCTGTCTGAGCAAGTGCTCAGTTGGTTACAGTGGCACCTAGAAAACAATGTTCATGGGTTATATGCTCCCAAAATATTCAACTGAACATTTACAAGAGACATTTGCATATCTGTGTCAATTGTAGCATTATTCACAAAAGCCTGGCGTATGGAAAAAACCCCAGGTCTATAAATAAATACATTAAAAAATTAAGTATATGTAGCACTGGTAGCTGTGCCTCTGTGGATGAAGTGCCAGCCTGTGAACAAAAGAGTTGCTAGTTTAATACCAAGTCAGGGCTCATACCTGAATAGCTGGCCAGGTCCCCAGTTGGGGGCAAGTGAGAGGCAAATACACATTGGAATTCCCCTCTCTTTCTTCTACACTACTGCTCTCTCTGCAAGGAAATGAATAAAACCTTTCAAAATATTATGAAAGTGTGGTATACATGTCCAAGGAATTACTGCTTTGCTGGGCAATGGAAAGTATGTTCTCACCTGATAACACAAAGTCAAACTAGAACATGTTCTAAGTGAAACAAATGAGTGACTAAGACACATGCTACAAGCTTCCACTTAAGCGAGTTCTATTGAAGTCCAACTCAGAAAAGAAAAGGTAGTTACCTGGTCCTTTGTTTTAGAGAAAATGAGGAAGTGGTTGTTCAATAAATAGTACCACATTTCTGTGAGATGGAAGTAAAATGGAGTAAAAATGGCCTCCTCAAAAAATGCTGTTGGGAGAATTAGACAGCTACATGCAAAAAAAAAGAAAGAAATTCAAGCACCACTTACACCATACACCAAAATAAATTCAAGGTCAATAAAAAACTTAAATATAAGCCATGACACCGTTAAAGTCCTAGAGGAGAACATTGGCAGGAAAATCTCAGATATTTCATGCAGCAACATTTTTACTGATATTTCCTCTAGACCAAGGAGTATAAAGAAAAAAATAACCAAATGGCATCTCATCAACATAAAAAGTTTCTGTATGGTTAAAGAAAACAGTATTAAATTAAAAAGACTATCAACTGTATGGGAAAACATATTTGCCAATGATACCTCAGACAAAGGTTTAATCTCCAAAACATACAAAGAACTTACAAGACTCCACTCTAAGAAGACACCCAACCCAATTAAAAAATGGGAAAAGGACTTGAACAGACACTTCTCTAAAGAGGACATACAGAACATCCAGAGACAAATGAAGAGATGCTCAATATCATTAGCTATCAGAGAGATGCAAATTAAAACCACAATGAGATACCACTTTACACCAGTCAGAATGGCTATCATAAATAAAGCAAGCAACCAACAACAAATGTTGGAGAGGTTGTGGGGAAAAGGGGTCCTTAGTTCATTGTTGGTGGGATTGCAGACTGGTACAACCATTATGGAAAACAGTAATGGGAAGCTATTTCAGTGTCTTTTTTTTTCTGCTTGCTTGTTTGTTTTGTTGTTTAGCTTCCTGTTACAGGTGAGATCATATGGTATTTGTCCTTCAATGCCTGGCCTATTTCACTGAGCATAATGCTTTCCAGTTCCATTCATGTGGATGCAAAGGGTAGTAACTCCTTCTTTCTCTCTGCTGCATAGAATTCCATTGTGTATACGTACCACAATTTTTTGATCCATTCATTTACTGATGGGCACCTAGGTTGCTTCCAACTCTTGTCTATTGTAAATTGTGCTGCTATGAACATTGGGGTGCATAGGTTCTTTGAAACTGAAAAATAAGCTGTTCAAGAACGAGCATTTAGTAATCAAATAATAATCTTCTGGGATGAAATGGTAAGTGATATACATTTGACTGAAAAAATAATCTGTGTTAGTTTACCTTGCAAATTAATACAACAATCAAATGAGTAAAACCACAAAAATGTACCTCTTCTTTGGTCAAAAGAGAACTAAGTATTTTTGGAGGCTAAAGCTAGATCAAGCACCAAATCACACAACAAAAGCTTCTTATTTTTAAGACAAAAGTATGTTTTCTCATTTTCTGCTCTCAGCATACATTTTTATTTTTGTGTCAGTGGATCCAAACCCTCCAGAACTCCATTCCGTGTCTTCCAAACCTTCCACTTCTTCTACTTCTGAATAATAAATCCATTCACAAATAAAGCGTGCAATGCAGTCAAGATTTTACCTTCAAACTTTTGTTTGCCAAAATTGAACAGTACAACACCAAGATTTCCTCCATTATCTTCATCTATGAAACCAGCTGCTACATCTCTGAGGTCTTTTGCAGACAAGCCAGAACATCAAGCTACTCTTCCATAGCACCCAGCAGGCAGATTGATCTCAATGTTAGTTTTCACAAGGGCTTTCCACATAGGTGGCAGTGTGTAATCATGGGTACTATACAGGTCAGGCACAGCCAGGAGGTGGACCTTTGGATGTGGTGGTGAGGTACTCCCTGAGAATGAGTGAAAAATGCTATGCAACAGCCTCGTCTGCAGATGGGGACCATTTGCTAGGGGAGATAATGCACATCTCTCTAGAGCACAGCATGGAAGAGGAGAACACAGGCACAACTTGCCACAAAGAAACAGGAAGTCATGAATCAGATCTTTTCAAAATTTGCATTCAATTCAGAAAAGCTGCTTTTTAAGATTTTATTTATTTTTAGACAGAAGAGAGAAGAGGGTGAGAAATATCAATGTGCGGGTGTATCTCATGTGCTCCCTGGTGGGAACATGGCTCACATCCTAGGCATGTGCCTCAACTGGGAATGAAACCTGGAACCTTTAGTTCACAAGCTGGGACTCAAGCCAGTGACCCACAACACGAGGGGCCAGTATAGAAAAATTTATATCCGACATACAATGAATATAAATTCAGCCATAAATAGATATAAAATGAACACTATTTCTGTAACTCAAAGGACCAAAACATCATTTACATTAAGAAAGCACAGGAAGAAACAATGAAAAGAGTAAAGAAAAACATAAAGAAATGTGCACTTAAATTTAATGGCAATTGATGTATGGCTGACTCATCTTTGAATCCAGTCTCACAATGATTAAGTACTGATCTTAAAACTATCATTTCTTTTCTTAATATGTAAATAAATACTCAAATGTCAATCAACAATGCTTGGAGAATTTATCATATAAAAGCCATCACCCTGGAAAACCAGCAGTGATAATGACTGACTGAGACTGAAAGATGCTGGAGTCCAAGTCTTTCTCTTAAAGGGCCTGAGAGACTTACGCAAGCTCACAAGCTCTAACCTTCAGCCTTGAGACAGCAGATTGAAAGGTGCTAGCAAATTCAGGGAGAAACTCATCTGTCTAGCTTCAGGGCTAAGACTGGAGGGGCACCCTTCTCCCACATAGAAGTCATCTGATGCCCACCTTCCCTTGCAGAGCCCTTTTCATAATAGAGCTAGAAGGCACTATGTCTCAGTCCCCACCTACCTGGCTAATGCTATAGCCCTGTCCTAGTGATTCCAAGACCTTGCCCCACTCCACTTGAGAATTCACCCAAGCCATATCCAGTGGCTTTTCCATACAAATGGCCCCTCTTGCCTCATGGTACAGACTCTCCTAAATCTCTCAAATAAGCTGTATCTGCCCTCTGCATGCTCTATAATTCTCATTTGGTGGCCTAGGCCAAGCAAAAGAATATTTTCTCTGTACATTTTTTTTATTGCTGTTCAAATGCAGTTGTCTTCTTTTTCCCCAATCCTCCCCCTAAACACAACCATCTCCACTTCCCTCCATTGATCCTACCACCTTCAGTTTTTCCCATGTGTCCTTTTTAAAATTTAATTTTAAAATACAGGTTTTTTTTTATTTTCCTCACAGCCCACCCCCACCCTTTTCCCATTTCTCCCATTTCCACACCCCCATAGTTTTTGGCCACGTGTCCTTCATAAATGTTCCTGAAAACGCTTCCCCACTTTCTCCTCATTATTTCCTCCCAACTCATTTCTGGTTCTGTAAGTTTGTTCTTCATTTTGATGTTTCTGTTTATATTTTCCTTGCTTGTTTTTTTGATGACTTGTTTCCTCTTATAGGTGAGATCATATGGTATTTGTCTTTCACAACTGAGCTAATTTCACTACCATAATGCTCTCCAGATCCTTCCTTGCTGTTCCAAAATTTAGGAGCTTTTTCTACACTTAGAATACTAAAACACCAGTTGAAAAGAACATGTGAACCCAAATGTTAATAACATTACAATTTACAATTGCTAAATGCTGGAAGCAACCTAAATGCCCATCAGCAAATGAATGGATAAGAAATTATGGTACATTTGCACCAGCACTAGGACACCGAAGTGAAACAGAAAAGTAGATTGTCTCATGTTGGGGAATGTGAATTGCACTACAAGAAAATTACTGAGTCTAAACTTTGTAGGGATTTGTTTGCAATCACAGAGGGCTAAAAATTGTAAGTCAGAACACATGACATCTGGCCCCAGAGTTCCTGAGATTTTTGCATCAAATTCCAGGATCTCAACTACTTCTTTCATGAACTCCATTCTTGCTCCAAAAACAAAACAAAACAAAAAAAGAAAGAAAGAAAAGAAAATAGGCTTAATGTACAATTTCCCAGCAACATGCACACATTTTCTGAGTCCCCAAAGCAATGCAAGAGGACCAAGACCATGGTGGCCCCAACAGTCCCAAAATACCTTAACTGTATACACTGCACACTTTTTTTTAAATGATTGTATGTATATATTTTTAGAGAGTGAGGGCTTTAGGCAAAACTGTTAGTAGGATAACAGAGGTCAGTGGAGTCAAAACAGAATTCTGAAAGTGTGTAGGAGCATAGTATACTGTTGGAGATGACCTGGCCCTCTGTGACAGCAAGAGAAATAAGCCTGAGCTTTTCAAAATTTTTTCTACTGAAGCACATCTTCCAAAGCCACACTTGAAGGCCTGGCTTCCTCTAAGACCTTTGTGTTGCTCACTTGTGACATCTGCATGTGCATTCTCACCTACCTGGGGGGGCGGATGTTGATGATTTTCTGGAAACATCCCAGCCCTCCTTCATTTGCTCCAAAAATGTCACCAGAACTGGCTTAGAATCAACAAGGCCTGTGTACAAGAGAAATATTATTACTTGTTGAAGATTCCCCTTTTCCAAAAAACATTGTGCTCTCGTTATAACACTGCATAAAAATAAAATATTCTAGAAGATCATCCTGTTTTCTGATAGCACCTTAATTGTTCTAACAATATGTACATTTTTCAGTGAGTTCCTAAAGACCATAGTTATTGAAGCCTTCATTTTCTACAAGAGAAAATCTCCAAGCTCTCCCTTTCAATCATGAATCTGAAAGTCTACCATACAGAGTCAAGTCTGCAAATGATGCTATATACATAAAATGCTGTGGGTGGAGCAGGAAATATGAAGGAAGTCAGGCTCACCCAAGGAGACCAGGTTGCTGTAGTTCTCCAACATCACATCTGAGTATAATTTCCGCTGAGCTGGGTCCAGGCATTCCCATTCCTCCCAAGAGAAATCTACTGACACGTCCTTGAAGGTCAAAGATTGCTGGGAAAAAGGGGCAACTTTATCAAGGAGACAACACCACAGTTCCCAGTATCATCTAACATGAAATGTATTAGAAGTGGTTTTGACCTAGGAGATAACCTGAATCATTCAGTAAGGCCACTTTGATTCTCTAATGCTCTGTAATGAATTGTGTAACACTGACGAGTGAGGATAATACATGTCTACCAATCCACTGCAAAGACATTACTTTTCAGGAAAATAAACTTTAAAATGAAGGAAGAGACACAGGCATGTGGATTGTTGAGTGTTGTATTTGTATCATTCACAATCAGCTATGTATACTTCTCAGCTACAAAAGGCATGGTGAGTTGAATGTGTAAGTAAGTTGTGTAGATTTCATTGAGGCAACAAAATATGCAGTTTTGTTAATATGCAGATTTGTTTGAAGAGTTGTGGGTGGGGCCTGTGTTTCCACATTTTTCAGAAGCTTATTTCTGTAAGTATGTTTTATTGATTACGATATTAAAACTGTCCCATTTTTCCCTGTTCCCCTTCCACCCTGCAACCTCTGCTCTGTAATTGCCTGATTATGTTCATGTTCATGAGTTGTACAAATAGGTTTCATGAGTTCTCCACTTCTTGTACTATTTTAAATTTCTCCTATTTTGAACCTACCAGTTACACTTCTTCTTCCATTTTTCTTCTTCCCTATCTTCCCCTCACCCCAACCCCACTCTGAACCCTCTATATGATCTCCAGTTCAGTCAATTTGTTCCTCTTCTACTACTTTGCTTATTTGGTGTTTCTTTTGGTTTTGCTTCATAGGTTCAGTTTTTAATACAGTGAGTTTCTTGTCATTTCACTATTTGTATTTTTTTATCATCTTCTTCTTCTTAGATTAAATCCCTTGAATATTTCATATAAGAGCTTGGTGATGATGTACTACTTTAATTTGACCTTATCTAGGAAGCACTTGATTTGTTCTTCTGTTCTGAAAGATAGCTTTGCTGGTTAGATTGCTGTTGGATATAGGTCTCTACCTTACATGACTTTGAATACTTATTTTCAGCCCTTTCTTGCCTACAAGGTTTCTTTTGACAAATCAGGTGCTTGTCTTGTGGGAACCACTTTGTTGGTCACTCTCATTCTGTGTTGTGGGGTTTAAGAGTCTCTCCCTATCTTTTTTCTTGGGTAATAGAATTGGAATGTGGCTTTGTGTGTTTCTCCTTGTAAGCAACTTCTTTGCAACTCTGAGAACTTCCTTTACTTGCATGACTATTTCCTTCACCAGACCGAATAAGTTTTCCTTTGTTGTTTTTCAAATCAGTTTTCCATGTCTTCCTTTTCTCCTTCTGGCACCCCTATGATTACAATGTTGGAAGTTTTAAAGTTTTCCCAGAGGTTACTCAGCATCTCCTTCTTTTAAAAAAAATTCTTGTCTTTATTCTATTCTCGTTTAATATTTATTTCTTTATTCTGGTCCAAATTATTGATTTGAGTCCAGGTTTTCTTCCTTTTGCCTGGTGATCCCCTGTATATGTTTCTGTATTTTATTTTGCAGAGACTGCACTTCTTACTTTATTTTTTAGCTCTACTCAAACGTTTCTATGAGCACCCTGATTACCAGTGTTTTGAACTGTGCATGGAGTGTTTGGCTACCTCTTTGGTGCTTAGTTCATTGTTTAAAAAATGTCTATATAATTTTAGAGTGTGGAGAGGGAGGGAGGAAGAGAGTAAGAGAAACATCAATGTGTGATTCCTTCTGACATGCCCCATATTGGGGAACTGGCCAGCAATGGAGAAATGTGCCCTAACCTAGAATTTAACCAGAGCCTGTTTGGTTGGCATTCTGCCGGTTCATTTCATGAGCCATACCAGCTAGTCACATTTGCTGCACTGTTGATCAGTTCTTTTCTTTTGAGCCATATTTGTCTGTCTCTCTGACCTGGTACACTCCACCTAGGTACAGTCCACCTAGGGGTGGAGCCTTAGGTATTATCCAGGGTAGAGCAACACACTTTGCTGTGTGGTGGTGCTGTTTGTGAGCGAGAGGTCAGAGAGGAAATAATTCTGCTTGCTCATCTCTCACCCTGTTTTCAGTCAATTCTCACACTACCTCCAAGCAAATTGCCCTTTCTGGTGCTAATTTCATAGTGAGTGGTTTTGTGTAAATCCTAGGATCCCTGCAATAGAATTTTGTGTGAGACTGAGAGTTTCTCCTGCTGCTGCAACCTTCACAACTTTTTACAGGGCGAGGTACTGTGGCTTAAGTTTCTAACACTCAAACCCTGCATTGCACTGTCTCTGTCACTTTTCTGTAGTTCTTCTGGTTTATCTGCATGGAATATAGAACCAACAGGTCCAGCAACTGTCACCTCACTTCTCCAGTCCTCCAGCCACTGCCTCACACTCCTGGTATGCCAGCTGCCAACTTGCTGAGGGTCACCTCCACACTGACTGTCTTTATCTGTCCCTCCTATTAGTCTGGATGAATGTTTCTTCTTTAACTGCTTGGTTGTCACACCCCATAGAGTTCCATCTTTGGGCACTTCTGGTGCTTTGTTGTTTTTAATTGGTTGTTATCTTTCGTTTGTGCCAGGAAGCAAAATATGTCAACCTACTCCTCCACCTTGGCTGTTAGGACAATCTCACTTTTTACTAAAGAAGCCATGTTTTCTGGTACATGTGCCATACTTCTGCATGACACGAAAAGAAAGACACAGACTGATGGGCACTCCTTTGTAGGTGACTGTCACCTACAAAGGAGTGCCCATCAGACTGTCAGCAGATTTCTCAAAAGAGACCTTACAGGCAAGAAGGGGCTGGAAAGAGGTATTCCAAGTCATGAAATCCAAAGACCTACAACCAAGATTGCTCTATCCAGCAAAACTTTCATTTAGAATGGAAGGACAGATAAGGTGCTTCTCAGATAACATCAAATTCAAGGAGTTCATCATCACCAAGCCCTTATTATATGAAATGTTAAAGGGACTTATCTAAGAAAAAGAAGTTAAAGAAACATGAACAGTGAAAGGACAACAAACTCACAGTTATTAACAACCACACCTAAAACGAAAGCAAACTAAAAGGACAGCTAGATCAGGAGTGGAAACATAGAAATGAAGATCACGTGGAGGGTTAGCAAGAGGGGAGTGGGAGGAGGAGAAGGGGGGAGAAGGTACAGAAAATAAGTAGCATAGACAGTAGATAGAAAATAGATGGGGGGGCAAGAATAGCATGGGAAATATAGAATATAAAGGACTCAAGACACATGATCATAAACTAAAGGGGGGGTAATGATGGGGATGGGGGGTAGGGTGGAGGGGAATAAAGGGGGAATAGAACAACTGTAACAGCATAATCAATAAAAAAATTTTAAAAAAAAGAAAGACACAGAAAGTAAGTCACACATGGCGTTGGGTGGAAGTAATTTTATACAATTTAATTTTCCCTAGATGTAAGAAACATAGCAGCCACAATTTCACTTGAAAGTATAATTACTTTGAGAACAAGCTTATACTTTGTATGAGAATATTTTCTAAAACAGACATTAACAGGTAGACCTTGAATTTTGCCCATAACGACCTAAAAATTAAAAAAAAACACAGGCAACTGCAAATAGAGACCTCATGGAAGTTCACTGCTCTGCTTGAAACTGAGAAAAATGAAAACATCTTCAGAGAGTAAAAAGACAAAATAACTCAATTGTTAACATTTTATGCACTCAGTCAGATGTACTCGTATATACAGAAACAAGGTAGAAATGAAAAGTAATAGAATACAGAATTTTATATCAATGTAATCTAGATTATTTTGTGGTTCTGTACATCTGGTGAATTTTTGTGTGAAATGTAGCCTTTGTGTTTACTAAACATAATAAGAAATACAAACATAACCATAAAAGAGAAGTTAGAACTATTCTTCCTTAGTGTTTTATTTCTTTGAAAATGTCTCTGTTTCACTTGTGCAGAATTAGATCTTACCAATTGAACTGAATTAAACATATTTTTTAATAATTCTTGTAAAATTACCTAAAATATGAAAAGTGATAATATAGAGTATGTCTGTAATATGAGTGTGCAATATCACAAAAAGTGTACAGGAAGAAGGCCTCACTGAATACATCCTTTCTGTCAAAAGACAATGATCCCTATGAAATAAATGAAAAGCCTTCATTTTTTAAAGCAGATAGAAGTTAAAAAGACAATGAAAGTGTTCAGATGAAATATGATTGTTTTTTCATATCCCTCAATAATTCCCTTCCAGACTCTTTTACTGTTAAAGGGAAACTATTAACTCTACACTGAAGAGAGCACCTTAGCAAGTGACTATCAGGTGGATTGGAACAATAGATATTCAGCGACTGATACATGCAGAAGGACATGTCCTCATTGGTGAACACTACTGGCAAAATACATAAATAAGAAAGTCATTATATGAACATAATCATAAGTAAACCTTCAGCTTTTCATTGTCAATCCACAGGTACCTTCATATTCAGTACACTAATTATTGAAATAGCGAGACTTACTTACTAATTCAGTGACGATGTCTACTCAACTGACTAATCTTTTTCAGAACATTCAGTGTAATTCCCACTGGAAAATCTGCATTTTCTTACCTATGATGTACAGAGGTGGTGCTTCAGCTATATGAACTTAACCATATATATCCCTACCTCACCAATACCCGAGTTTCTGAGCCCATTCCAGCGAATATATTACAAAGGACCACCATCCAAACTTGAGCTGTGACAGAAGAGATGAGTTCAGTGTTTGAAGATTATTGATTAAAGGCAGAAAATCTTGACCTCAGGCAGCCTAGATAAACACAATGCACAGAAGGCCTTGGGATAAGGAGGAAACTACTCTACATAAACTATTGCCCTTGAAAATCATAAAAAGTAACAGACAGAAGCAGATTAAACCAACTTCACTATCCAGGAACATCAAACAAAAAATAATGGTTGCTGGTTCTCAATTTAATCCTATTAGGAGAAATAGCACAGCCTCTGATGCAGGACACATCTTTTACCTGAGATGCTGCCATGTCTTCCTGGTGCTGATGATCCTTGTACTCTGGGTTCTTTTCTCAGGAGACCATATGCTGAGGAGTCAAGTTTGCATTTTGTGAATGTGCTTTTCAAAGGCACAGCTCTTTTATTTATTCCCACCACAACTGCTGGCAGAAGAACCTGGAAATGCTGAGAGGCCCACCCTCTTCTCTCCTTTGTCACCTGGAGGCAGGACAATAAGCTGCTACAAGGAGACCACACTGAGTTTGTTTTTCTGTCTTCATGTGCTCTCTCCTTTCACAGAGGTCCACAAACTGCCACAGCAATAAGAAAGTGTGCTGCTCTTTTGAACCACACACCTAACAGAGTATTTCCTTATCTCCCCCGAACAAAGCCTGCTCCCCACTCTTGCAGATGCACTTCAGAATACTCCTGTAAATCAGTGTGTTCAACTGACCATCTCCTGAAGCACCTCATTTAACAATGATCCCTCTCAGAAGAAGTTCCTAACTCTGTGCGGGAGCACACAGGTGATGTAACTTCTTAGATCTCCTCAGGTGATATAATAACAACCTGAAGGGATACAGTTTAGCTGTAAAATGTGTGAAGAACTCTTTGGGATGAAGGTCCCACTTGGTATCCATAATCTGCTTTGCTGCCCTTGCTCTCACTTTCACAACTACTTTCCTCCAAATCACTCTCTCTGTCTGAAGTGCATCTTATTAAACATGGAGGTTATCAAAGGGGGTTTGGAACATCTCCACTCTCAGGAGCAATTTTGGCTCCATAGGTGATGAACAGTGAGGCACACAGATTGTTTACTGTAGCTGACTTGTGATTTTAAAAGGTGAGTGGTGGGCAGCTGCACAGGCAACATCTCTCAGCAGCAAACCCACAAAAGAAAGGTGGAGAAATGTCAACTGGGAGGGCCACGTTTTGGGAAAATGGCCCATCTACACGGCAGCTAACAAGTCAGGGTGTGGGGGCTTCTCACATGTATTCTGGACTCACCATTGTGGGAGGTGTGGAAGGGAGTATTTCATCCACAGGAGTGATCCCCGGGCTTCATGTCCACAGGAATGTGAGCTCATAGGATCAGTATGAAACTGGAAACTCCAAACCAATGGAGATTTCTATGACCTTCTGTGTTTTGTAACTACTTCCCAAAATCTCGTAAGGGCGCATGAGCACTCTATCAAAACACACAGGGGTGGGCATCTCAACAGAGCACTTCCTATGAGCGGTATCTGAATACAGGCCTGGTGATGGCAGAGACATTTTTGTCTGAGTCATGAAGAGGTTCCCGGGTTGAGACCCAGACCCCTGTCCACATATTTCTCCTTGCTTATATTACTTTTTTGGAGAAGCAACATACATATTTTATTGATTATGATATTACAATTGTCCCATTCCCCACCCCCTTTTTATTCCCTTCCACCTGCACATCCCTTCCCACCCACATTTTTCTGCTTTAGTTCAAGTGCATGGGCCATACATAATTCTTTGGCATCTACATTTCCCATACTATTCTTACCCTCCCCCTGTGTATTTTCACCTACCACTTATGCTACTTCTTCTCTGGACATTTTCTTTCTCTCTCGCCCTACAATCCTGTGTTGATAACCCTTCATGACATGTCCACTTCTGTGATTCTGTTCCTGTTCTAGTTGTTTGCTTAGTTTGTTTTTGTGTTGTTTTAGGTGTCTTTGTTAATACTTATGATTTTGTTTTCATTTTACTGTTTATATGTTTGATCTTCTTTTTGTTAGATCCCTTAAATTCCTTTAACGTTTCATATAATAAGGGCTTGGTGATGGTGAACTCCCTTAAATTGACCTTGTCTGGGAAGCAATTGATTTCCCCTTTCATTCTAAATGACAGCGTTGCTGCAGGGAGTCATCTTGGATATAGGTCCTTGCCTTTCATGACTTGGAATACTTGTTTTCAGCCCCTTCTTGCCTGCAAGGTCTCTTTTGAGAAATCACCTGACAGTCTTATAGGAACTCATTTTAGGTAACTGTCTCCTTTCCTCTTGCTGCTTTTAAGATTCTCTACTTATCTTCAATTTTGCCTAATGTAAGTATGGTGTGCCTTGGTGCGTTCCTCCTTGAGTCCAACTTCTTGGGACTCTGTGAGCTTCCTGGATTTCCTGGAAGTCTATTTCCTTGGCCACACTGGGGACTTTCCCCTTCATTGTTTTTTCAAATAAGGTTTCAGTTTCTTGCTCTTCCTTTTATCCTCCTGGTATCCATATGATTCTGATGTTGGAATGTTTCAAGATTTCCTGGAGATTCCTAAGCCTCTCCTCATTGTTTTCAATTCTTGTTCCTTCTTTCTTTTCAGGTTGAATGTTCTTTCCTTCTGCTCCACACTGTTGATTTGAATCCCTGTTTCCTCCCTTTCACTGTTGGTTCTCTGTACATTTTCCTTTATCTTACTTAGCATGGCCTTCACCGTTTCATCTAATTTGTGACCATGTTCAACCAATTCTGTGAGCATCCTGATAATCAGTGTTTTCAACTGTGCATCTGATAGGTTGGCTATCTATTCATTGCTTAGTTGTATTTTTTTCTGGAGCATTGGTCTTTCTTTCTTTTAGGTCTTTTTTGTTTTTTGGATTTTTTTTTACTCTTAGTGTGCTTGTTACATAGTAATGGGAAAAGACTTAAGTGCTCACCTGAGCAGGGAAAACCATGTTACTGTTTTGTGATGCTGTATGTGGGGGAGGGTTCTGAGAGAGAGGAATGGCAGTTGCTCCACCCTCTGCCTGTTTTCAGTAACTTCCCCTATTAGCCACAATCAAATTCCATCCTTCAGATTCTTATATCTGGGTGGGTGCCCTTGTGTATGTTCTAGGACCCTCTGGGTCTCTCTAATGAACTCTACTGTTAGCTTGGGCGTTTCTCCTGCTGCCTCCTCAACCCCCACCAGTGTTTTCAATCACAGGTGTGAGGCGTTATTTCCCTGCACTGGAACCCTGGGTTGCTCAGGCTGTCTCACTCCCCAGTTATTCTCCCAGTTTATCTGCACTTGAATGTGGATCTGCCTGCTCTACCAGCTGTCAGCTCCCTGGGTCCTCCAGCCATGGGCTTGCCTAGAGCCGTCTTCACCTGGCTGCCAAACTCCACCCCTCCTACCAGTCTGGATGAATGTTTCTTCTCTAACTTTTTGGATATCAGACTTGAAGAGAGTTTGATTTTCTGTCATTTATGGTGGTTTGTTGTTTTTCAATTTTTGTTGTCCTTCTTTTGGTTTTAAGAAGAGGCACAATGTTTCTACTTACACCTCCATCTTGGCTGAACTTCTCCTTGGCTATATCGTTTATCTGATCACCCCACTGGACTTAGGGACCATTTTGTGTGGCTTCAACACAATTAGAAAATTTGTGAGGTGTTCATCAAAGATTAAGATTATGATAGTGTTATAATGAAATTTTAGATGATTCTTTCACACTTTTTATTTGTAATTGTTCTCTTACATTTATAATTACTGTTGTTTAGTACTGTTTGACTCTCAATTCAGTAATACAGAATCCATTAGTACCCAGCTGGTGTCTGAGAGGATTGCTCAGTGTAGTGGAAAATCCCACAATTTGGTGACCAGGAGTGTTAGATTTTACTGTGATGGTGAGTGGGGTAATATTTGTGTGTCTAAATGGGTCATAGAGGACAGAAAACACACTAGAAATGCTTCTCTAATAAAGAGGAGGAGAGCTGGGTTTTTCTTCATAAGAACACTCTGCCCATCAAAAGAACAATACACATTCCTTAACTATTCATCCAGTACTATAGAAAGAGCAAACATTTTCTGGGTGCCCAAGCAATTCTTAATAAATTTTACATGAATTCCAGCGATATAAAAAGTTTTTTAAAGAAGTCCTTCCTGTGCATGATTATACTCACAAATGTATATCAAGCTCGAACGAGACTCCTCTGATTCAAAACCCTTTGTAGGGTCCTGCTCACATAACACATTCTGAGAAAAACAGAACAATAACACCTTAATACTTTTCCCACTCGGTAGAAAAAGTTAGTAGCCATAGGACTCTGGTCTACAACAAATGTGCAGTTTTGCTGGGTAGAATGTAGTTCAGGGACCTGTTTCTAGGCACCAGAGGGAGAAATGATCCTTTTCTTAACTCCAGTTGTCCTGAGAATAAATAAGTACCCCTTCTGTTTCCTTGTTCCTTATTGTACCTTCTCACCTCTCCTAAAACCTATGCCGTCCTGCTGAAAAAAGCATTTTTCTGGGGCTTCTTACTTCTCATGAATATAGTTTAAATGGTCATTGTAAGTTTATGCAGTTACAGTTACTTTTATAGTACAACTTTGTACAGCTGTAAACACACAGTAAATATGTTTCAAAATTGCACTTTCTCTGGAAAAAGAGGGCTCCCTTTTTTATTACCTACACCCTCCATTTTTAGCCATACCTCTCTGGCTTTTTAGGTTTATTCCAGGGTCCTTGAACTTCTCAGTCATCCCTGGAAGAAGTAGTTTCTGATCACTAATGCATTGCTTTAATATTCTTTTGTTTCTGATTAATAATACATTGTTTTGGTATTATTTAGTTTCTGATCACTAATACATTGTTTTGATTTCTAGTGATCAGAATTTCCCCAGAGCCATTTAAGTTAACTGGACTCGTATTTCATAGCCACTCAGGGCCATGTCCTCCACTTAGGGTGTGGCAGTGTTTTCAGTTTTAAGTAAAAACGGACCCTCAAATTAATTTCTACACTTGATCTTAGCCAAAAGGCCGAGAAACAATTCAAATTAATTCCTAATATTCAGTTTAGGACTCAGGAATGAGGCACAGTTACACTCTTCAAATCCTGCCTGCAAATCAGTTCTTTTGTTTTTGAAGCCAAGACAATTAAAATATATTTTTAATCAGTACAAATATTAAAATAACTATAAAATAACATTGTTTTTTGTGATGAGAACAAGTTATGGGTGTAGGACATTGGGTGTCAGTTGTCATGGTAACAGCATTGCAAACCTCACTTTCACTGTTAAATGAGATGGCTCTGAATATGAATACCAGTCAGGAAGAAATGGCTCAATAGCCTGCAGACATTTGGTGATGGAGATAGTCTCTGTGTTTAGAAACACACCTGTAATCTTGGGATCTGTTCTCTTTGTCCCTATATTTACTTTTAGCTTACTGTGTGCTGCTTAATCTCCACATATTTGATTCTCAAGTACCTGACTGCAGTCAACTCACACACCCACAGACAACTGATAGGGACCTGTGTCATTCTGGTTCATTCAATGAAGACCAAAAGCAACCCTTTTTCTTCACGCTTACAAAGCATTTACTTCGTCTCCTTCTTGAATGTACATTTTCATTTCAATAGACAAAATGCTATGAAAAATGAATTAAATTAAAAAATTTTAATAGAGTTCCACATGAAGCATGCCACATATTGCTTCCTCTCCCAATTTTTTTTAATATTAAATTTTATTTAGTTAATTTTCAAGTACTTTTTTTTTTATCTATTTCTCCCATCCCACCCCACCCCCTCGCCCGGTCTCCCCCCTCCCTCCCATTTCCCCCCCCCCCAGTCCTCATCTCTGTGTCTTTCATACTTGTTCCTCAAAATCCCTCCCCCTTTTTCCCTTTAAGTTCCCTTCCCTCTCCCCTCTGGTCGCTGCCCACTTGTTCTCTATTTCATTGTCTTTGTTTTTATTCTGTTTGCTTGTTTGTTTTATTCTTTAGTTTCCTGTCAAAGGTGAGATCATATGGTATTTGTCCTTCAATGCCTGGCCTATTTCACTCAGCATAATGCTTTCCAGTTCCATCCATGTTGTTGCAAAAGGTAGTAGCTCCTTCTTTCTCTCTGCTGCATAGAATTCCATTGTGTATATGTACCACAATTTTGTGATCCATTCGTTTACTGATGGGCACCTAGGTTGCTTCCAACTCTTGGCTATTGTAAATTGTGCTGCTTGAACATTGTGGTGCATAGGTTCTTTGAAATTGATGTTTTAGGATTCTTGGGGTATAATCCTAGCAGTGGAATTGCTGGGTCAAAATGCAGGTCAATTTTTATTTTTCTGAGAAAATTCCATACTGTTTTCCATAATGGTTGTACCAGTCTGCAATCCCACCAACAGTGAACTAAGGTCCTCTTTTCCCCACACCCTCTCCAACATTTGTTGTTTGTTGCTTTGTCTATTATAGCCATCCTGACTGGTGTAATGTGGTATCTCATTGTGGTTTTAATTTGCATCTCTCTGATAGCTAACAATATTGAGCATCTCTTCATGTGTCTCTGGATATTCTGTATGTCCTCTTTAGAGAAGTGTCTGTTCAAGTCCTTTTCCCATTTTTTAATTGGGTTCGATGTCTTCCTAGAGGGGAGTCGTGTAAGTTCTTTGTATATTTTGGAGATTAAACCTTTGTCTGAGGTATCATTGGAAAATATGTTTTCCCATACAGTTGGTTGTCTTTTTAATTTAATACTGTTTTCTTTAGCCATGCAGAAGCTTTTTATTTTGATGAGATCCCATTTGTTTATTCTTTCCTTTATATTCCTTGCTCTAGATGATTTTATTCATTAATTATTAGAGGGGAATTGGGAAAGAAAGGAGGGATAGAAACATCAATGTTTCCATCAATAGAATGCATACATGTGCCCTGACTCAGAATCAAACTGGAGAATCTTTGGTTCTCAGAACAGCACTGAATCTACTGCACTGCACAAGCCAGGGCCTACCTAAATTTGAAATTAGCATCTTTACCTTATACCGAAATTTTCTCATTCAGTAAAATTGTTCCTTAATGATTCTTATCTAATACACATGAAAAAGCATTAATTTTTAACATGTAAAATTATCTTATGCAATGGCTACAAAGAAAGTTTACGCGCATTTTCAACAATTATGGTCTACAATAGACCCTATATAGGCATCCCCCACAAAACAGATATTCTAATAAACTATCTGGAGGAGGAAAATCAGGGTCTTTCCCAACCAAGAAATCAGCAGTTTTAAGAGTAAACATTCAGAGTCTTATCAAAAAGTCTGAGTTCATTTGTAAATGCTTGACTGTTCATATCTTTAAAGTCTTGCTCCATCTTTTCTGTCTCCTCTAAACTGGAAAAACTGAAAACGCAGTTCAGTGGCTTCCCAGTTTGATACCAGCTGACAGTTCATACCTTCAGAAGGTCACTGCAGCCCAGGCCCACCCTAGACATACTCCAACACATCAAAACTCTCACCATTCCTTATTTTCTGAAGCCTTGTATATGACCATCTGTGAATGTCCATCCTTTTCTCCATAGAAAGCTTTCTTTTATGTTACAGAAAGTCTTTTAACACTTTCATGTATGGCTCATCAGTTTCCATATACAAACCAAATACTGCCTGACTTTCCACTTCTTCCACTATGGTGACTGAAAGTGCAAATTAATACTAAAATGTTTGGGGTGTGAATGTATGGAATTTCTAGTTTATCAAACAAAATATAGGTTCCCATTGTGTTTTGGTATCCAAAATAATTTTTTGAGTGTTCCAAGATCGAAACAAATATATTATTTCTATTTTGCTAAGTGAAAATAAGCCATACAGTGAGAAACAAATATCATATGATATCATCTATAATGGGAATATAATGAACAAAACATCAAACAAAATTGAACCCAAGGCATGGTAACAAGGAAAAGACTGAGAGCAAGCTGAGGAGATGGGGAGAGGGATAAAGGTGAAAAGAAGGGAAAAGCAGTTGCTTCACTAGGTAGTGAAGGAACAGGTATGAGGGATTCAAGGACATGGAAATAGGGTGGGGATTGTCTGTGGGAGTTGGTGAGATGGCCAGAGATACAGAACAATGATGGAAATACTGGACAAGTGCAATAAGAAAATAAAATATTTAGTAAAAAATAAAAATGAGTGGAACAACAAATAATGTTTTTCTGTTTATCTCTGTCCTTTTCTATATCTATAAAAATTACTCAATCAATAAAAGTTAATAAAAATGAAATAAGAACTGTCTGGGTAAAATAAACATTATGTATGCACGGTTAAAAGTCATAGTTAAATTCTATCATTAAAACAGAAAACTTATGGTATATTTCAAGTAAAAAGTGGAAAAATTAGGACAGAACTTCAGTGTGAATTATACACTTACAAATAGTATATCAGTTTTTTCTATCATTCTGGCTGGCAACTGCTATATTGAGAATTTCTAAGGACATAACACTTTATGATCAATCTTGAAACTACAAGCTATTTCCATTTACTTAAGAAAAGCACCATTTCTTTTCTGTTGTATCTACCATATAATCTCTCAACAGGAACTTATTACTCTCTTCCCACAAAAATATCACAGTGTTGCCTCTCAAGGTCTGTTAGTAGAGAATACTTTCTGGAAACCTGAACTGGTGTTTTTAGAGATGGGCATTCTGAATCTAATAAGTATGAACTTACAGTTTTGTATAATTTCCTGCCTTCTTTGATGCTCATGTACACATTTGGAAATTTTATATAGAGTTTCCACGTTTTCTAGTAGCAATGGATATGAATGAACCCTACCTAATAAAGTAAGAGCTTTACTCATACTGATTATTTCCCAGAGAGCACTAGATATTCATGTTTTGGTTAAAATTAAAAAATAGTAATGTAGTGTTTCTAAAATATCAGATTACTGGTATAAACACTGAAGAGAATGAATGATTAGAATACATTCCTGTTCCTGAGATATACAACATTAGCTGAGTTTTGACATAGTGTGACTTGTACTTTCTGTGTGTTTTTTCAGTTTCACAAAATTTCCACAGTTTGGTAGATTTCTCTTGTATTACTGGCTTTTATTGGTTTTCATGTATTGATAACATTTGGGAAACAAATTATTGACAAGATATAAAGATCCCTAGGTTTCCTATTAATTAACTTTCAAAACAAATAGTTTATGTTGAAATATAAAATTCTAACAAAAGCAAAGTTATGCTGAACACAGGTGAGAAATTTCCAAATGATGGACTTCCAATTTCCAGAAATACTAAAGAAATAGAATTGCTTAGTAATGAAATACTGGTCACATACAGTTCAATTTAATTTGAGAGTAGCTACTTACAAAAACCCTATACTAAATATACTCATGATTTTCAGTTACCTTAGTTTTCTAGAAATGGGTGTTTTTCTACCATAACCTCCAATTGCACACCAATTTACAGTAACCATACTGCTCATTTTAACATTGAGAAGAAAATGATACACATATTTTTGATATGTGAACATAAATATCTGAACATGAATTTTGAACCTCAACATGAATAAATGCTAAAGAACAGGCCATTGATTACTAAAACCAGAGCCCCTAAAAATAATCTGAAGAAAGGGGAGTTGAAAAATGTAAAACACAATATTGCATTGAGGACATGAAAAAGTTAAGAAAATATTTTCAAAGCAAAACACTATTCCTCACATGGTCCCAATTCCCAGGTTTTCTCTTGCAGAAAATTCAAATCTGAACCACATGAAGGTGCTATCTTACAATTCTTACAACAGTGTCCTCAAAAACAGCACAGACAAGTGTTGGTAGGATGATGGAAAGGGGAAGCCTAGCACACCATTGATGGGTATGTAAATGGGTGGATAAACTACAGAATCAGTGTAAAGATCCCGCATATTACTTTAGGAAAGAAATCCATTTCACCAAGACATCCGAGTCAGGAAATATATCAAAAAAATGGAATTGCTATTTAAAAGAGAAACCTGCATAACAAAGTTCATTGGGGCATTCTTTGCAAAAGCCAACACACACACACACACACACACACACACACACACACACACAAGTCTAACAACAGATGAATAGATAATAACATTTTATAGAAAAGAAATTAGAATGCAATGTTTATTACCCAGTGATTCCAGACTAAAAACTATTGCCTTTTGTACCAACATACAGGAAGTATGAGAACATTCTTGGAAGTGAAATGGAGGAGAGGTAGGAGAAAATTAATAATTGCTCTGAGATATCATATACATGTAATCTAAAATAACAAAGTCTAACCATTGTGATCAAGATTACAGAAAAGGTAAGCCCTGTAGTCAAATGCTCCATGAGCACATCAGAATTACAACTTAATTACAGAACCACAATCATTCAGAAACCACCTGGTCTCACTGAGCAGAAGTCCCACAAATAACCGTAGATAAATGCACATAGAAATGGGTAGAAGGAGCAAAGATATGAAAATTGTAGGTCCCACATCCCCTACTTGGTGTGGTGGTTAAAAACTGGGAGAAATAACTTGGCTGCAGAAGTTCCTGCTGAAGATGATGGTTCCAAGCGTGACACCTGAACCCCTGCCCAACATGCCACAGCTAAGAAGAAAAGTCCCCATAACCTCTGGCAGTATAAACAAGTGAGGGTTTGCTGGAGGGACATGGCAGGTACCAGGAGTCCCCTGGGTTCCCCTTAAAGGACATGAGAACAGAATTACTGAGAATGGAATTACAAGGACTCAGTCACTCTCAGTTTCAATATCATGGCAGCAGTCGGACATGCAGAGAGCAAATGAGTGGTCTGGCATCATGCTGAGAGCTGGGAGGGGCAACTTTCTCCCAGACAGATGTGCTGTCAGAGGTAATTGTTCCTTTTCCACAAGATAATGCAACACCACCGCAAGACTCAGTAGGGTGGACACTATATCTGAGTTTCCTACTACCTGGCTTCATCTCATAGATCTGCTGATTCCCTAATATCTTGCCCAACCAGAATGGCGGGCCCACCCAAGCTCTTTCCAGTAGCTTTTGCATATATCTGGCCTGTCCTGATCCTACTTCAGGCTTTTCTAATATCTATCAAACAGGCCACCTGACTTCTCCATAGTCTGTAACACCTGCAATGTGACCTTTGGCCTGATGCCAACAGCAGCAGGCCATTTTTCACAGGTTGGCTTCTCCTAGGCTCCTCTGAAACAATCTAAAGTAGCAGACACCTGAAGACCTTTTCTGTCTAATAGCGAAGTCACCTAGCAAGGCAGAAGTGGCAGCACAGGTGGATGTCCCAAAGCTAGCACATCTGGCAGATGGCTCATCTTCACATCATAGCACCAACCAATCACCTCCACAAGTAACAAGCTGAAGAAGCAGCCTCACTGGTAACCAGAGTCACACTGAAGTAAATCCAAGTTTGAGAGTTAAACTCCTGTACAGTTGGTGTGCCACAGTACTCAGGGTTGGAGGTCGGTTGTTGTGGCTACTCCTCATAGTAGACTGGCCCAGATGTAAATCCATCTCATTAAAGTACAAAGGAAATCAAGGCTAAATTACAATGGCAGTGTGTACACTGCTCACAATGGAAAGGAGGGCACAAGTGGAGCCCCCAGCTCAGGTGAACAGGAAGCCTGTGGATTCTATAGGACACTCACTACATGAGTCCACTCTACAAAGACCAAGCAACATAGCACCTCTACCCTATATTTAGAAATGAACACAGGGAGATCATCAAAATCAAGTTGAGAAACCTTGTCCTAATTGAAAGAAGAGAACTGAGTGACACTGAAATTAAGAACAATCTGACAGTAACCAGAGGGGACTTGGGGGGCAATAATGAGGAGGAAAGGTAGAAGGGTTTTCAGTAACAACCAGAAAGGACATATGGACAAAAGTGAAGGAGGGTGGAATCAATGGAGGGAGGTGGAGATAAGTGAATACAACTCTACTTAAACACAATAAAATCAAACACATAAAAAACAGAATAAAGAATTTTCACTTTCATTTTTCAGTAAAGAAAGGAGATCATGAATACTCGGTAAGCAAGTACATGTCATTACTACACACCTAGATTCTAAAATTAAATTCAGATCTAACACCTTTAATTCCTGTCACCTGTCAAATGATAACAGTATAGAATAGTAAAGATATATTGCTTGTTAATGTGAATCTATAAAAAATAAACTTTATTGAAGCAATTAAAAATATTAAGCATAATTCTGATATTACACTTGTTTGTACTTTAAAATAATTATGTTAATGTTGTTGAATAAGAGTTGTTTCCACTTTAAAAATTAGCATTTCCCTTGCTGATTTAGCTCTGTGAGTGTAGCTAGCATGGGCTATGAACCAAAGGGTTGCCAGTTCGACTCCTGGTCAGAGCACATTCCTGGATTGTGGGCCAGGTCCCAAGTGGCATCATGTGTAAGGCAACCACACACTGATGTATCTCTCCTTCTCTTACTCCCTCCGTTTCTTTCTCTCAATAAATGAAAAATAAATAAAAATTTAAAAAATATTAGCATTTGTCCTGGCTGGTGTAGCTCAGTGGATTGAGCGCAGGTCTGCCAACCAGAGGATCACGGTTCGATTTCCAGTCAGGGCACATGCCTGGGTTGCAAGCCAGTTCCCTGCAGGCCAATTCCCAGCAGGGAACGCACTAGAGGCAACCATACATTGATGTTTCTCTCCTTGTCTCCTTCCCCTCTAAATATAAATAAAATCTTTAAAAAATTAAAATAAAATAAAATTAAAATATTAGCATCTGTTAAGCAGTTCATCCTGGTTCTGCATAGTGAGCAGCACTTATATAAAAGACCACAGAACAAATGAAACAGACAATTTTATTCCACACAGACCTTGGGAGACGTACTCAGCAGGCTTGTAACAGCTACATTTGAGGATGAATCCAGGTGCTGGTTGACTGTAGGAGACCCCAGGACATGAGATTTCATTAGGGTTCATCTGGATAGGACTGTGGGGTTCTTGAGCTAAGTTTAGATTGTTCAAAATGAACCAAAAAACCAAGACCTTGATAAAGTATGTGGAGATCTTATCTAATGGATATGTCTGGTGAAAGGCCTGAGATGGAAGGAGAGTGTTGCTCAAAGCAGCTGCCAGTAACCAGATGAAGAAGGGACATTTAACTGTGACTCTGTGAGATGTTTTCTACTGTGTGAAATTTCAGAAAAAGCTAGTGCCATTTCAAGGCTCCTAGCTACAGAAAATAAATACCACCACAGCAATATTGAAAAGCAGCTTTGCCAAACTCAAAAAAACACATATCACCTATTGTAATTATTAGAATGGTCCATTAGGGATAATAGAATATGTCAACAATAGGAAATTTTTCACTTAATATAATGTCTAAGGACACCATGGAAAGAAACTGCTAATGCTGTATTTGCAATACACTACCAAATAACACGTTGTTATCTGTAAACCTCAGTAATGTTAAACACATAAGCATGTTCCAGTACATTCACCTTTATTAATAAAAAATATAAATAAACACATCTACAGAAAGAATCACAATACAATTGCATTACTATTTATCAACACAATCATTGCAAACATTTGGAAAGTGTTACTGTTCTTGTACATCATGATCCCATTTTCTTTGTTTTTCTCACTGGAGGTTAACTGGTGAGCAAATGTGGACATACAACAATGCTATGCACTGAGGGATAAACTGTCTATATTCCCTCATATATTGCAGATGGCTTTTTTATTCCAACCACATCAACTAATATTCAACTAGGACTACCATGAAGATACACCAGAATTTTAATAAATTGACATTTCTTTAAGGGGAGCTTTAGAAAAATACTTAAAATGAATGATATTTCTATGTCTTACTATAATGCAAAATAGCATAACTTTTATTGTAACATACAATAAAATTCTCAGTAACCTAAAATCAGCAAATTTATTTAGACTTTTCAATACACTGCATGATAGTGTCCTCATTCTTATATACAAATGTAATTATGACTGAAGCTCACCTAATATACAAGAGTTCACAGGTTGTTAAGGAACCAACAATCACCCCACTTATTTCACTCAAAACAGGTATAAAAACATAGTAGCATTAACTGATAAAAGACTGAAATCAGTTTCATATTTCCTTCTCAAAATGAAAACAATGAAAAAAGGTTAGGGGGTGTGTGAGAGGCAACCAAGTGATGTTTCTCTCCCTCTCTATCTCCCTCCCTTCCTCTTTATCTGAAAATAAATAAATAAAATCTCTAAAAACTACCCCTGATAATTACTTTTATTAGTAAACTACCTAACCATGATTAAAAGCCATATTCCTGTTTTGTTTTTTTTTGGCTAAGAACTTTAATCATTCTTAGAGATCATCAAAAGAAGGCTTTTGAGGAACAAGAATAATAATGTAAACCAAATTACTACAACTGGGGGGCTACATGCAAAGACTCACGATTGCAGGCACAGGCACCCTGTTCCAGTTGCAAAGGCCCTGATAACAACATGCTGTGTATAGGCAAAACGCTTCCCTTGTTCTCAGCACAGCTCTCTTCCCTCGTTTTCTTTTTTTATTTAATTATTTTTCAATTACAGTATTCTGTCTTTTACTCCCATCCCAGCCTACCCCCCATGCCCCCCACCTCCCTCCCATTTCAACCCCCCTTAGTTGTTGTCCATGTGTCCTTTATACCAGTTCCTGTAAATCCTTCCCCTTTTCCCCCTGAAATTCCCTCCCCTCTCCCCTCTGGTCACTGTCCCCTTGTTCTCTATTTCAGTGTCATTGTTTTTATTTTGCTTGCTTGTTTGTTTTGTTATTTAGCTTCATGTTAAAAGTGAGATCATATGGTATTTGTCTTTTACCGCCTGACTTATTTCATTCAGCATAATGCTTTCCAGTTCCATCCAAGCTGTTGAAAAGGGTAGGAGCTCCTTCTTTCTTTCTGCTGCATAAAATTCCATTGTGTATATGTACCACAATTTTTTGATCCATTCATTTACTGACAGACACCTAGGTTGCTTCCAGCTCTTGGCTATTGTAAATTGTGCTGCTATGAACATTGGGGTGCATAGGTTCTTTTGGATGGGTGTTTTAGGGTTCTTAGGATATAGTCCCAGCAATGGAATTGCTGGGTCAAAAGGCAGGTCCATTTTTAGTTTTCTTAGAAAATTCCATACTGTTTTCCATAATGGTTGTACCAGTCTGCATTCACACCAACAGTGAACTAGGGACCCCTTTTCTCCACAACCTCTCCAACATTTGTTGTTTGTTGCTTTGTTTATGATAGCCATTCTGACTGGTGTAATGTGGTATCTCATTGTGGTTTTAATTTGCACCTCTGTGATAGCTAGCGATATTGAGCATCTTTTCATGTGTCTCTGGGTCCTCTGTATGTCCTCCTTGGAGAAGTGTCTGTTCAAGTCCTTTTCCCATTTTTTTAATTGGGTTACTTGTCTTCTTAGAGTGGAGTCATGTAAATTCTTTGTATATTTTGGAGATTAAACCCTTGTCTGAGGTATCATTGGCAATTATGTTTTCCCATACAGTTGGTTGTCTTTTCATTTTAATATTATTTTCCTTAGCCGTGCAGAAGCTAAAAGCCATATTTCAAAAGCGACCATCATACTCAACAGTGACTTTCAGAAACCTTCAGCTTCTTGATAAGGAAAAAGGTGAGGATGAATACTTTGGCACAAGTATTCAACTATCTACTGGCAGTCCCAGCCAGTGCAAATTACACAAGAGAAAGAAAAGTCATCCAAATTGAAAAGAAGTAGTAAATTTCTTTCTTCACCAATTGAAAAACCTTACATGTAGAAAATCATAAAGATTTCACAAAGGAAAAAAATATTACAACTACAGAACCATTATAGAAAACTTGCCAAAAAGAGTCTAAAAAAAAGAAACCTTTATCAAAACAATCCTATTTACCAAGTTGAAAGAATTATACTGAAAAAAGATAAAACAATGTTAAAGAAAGGAGATTACAAAAAAAGAAAGAAATCTCCTAATATATCCAATCCATCCAAAGTGTTCTACAGATTAAATGGATTCCCTATCAAAATTCCAAAGGCAAATTGACAGAAAAAACCAAACAAACAAACAAACAAGAATTCATATGAAAATAAGCAAAAGGGATTCAGGAGAGCCAAAACACTCTTCAAATACAAAACAGTTGGAGGCTTAACTTTTTTAGACTGAAATCTTACTACAAAACAAGAGTAATCATGGCATTGTGATATTGGATTAACATAGATACTTAAACCAATTGAACAAGAGAGAATGACCTGAAATAAACTCTGGTGAAACCTTTCCTGCATTAAACATAAAGACTTCTCTATGTCAAAGGATGTAATCCACAGGGGGAAAATGCAACCTCCAAGAAATAGATATGATAAAAAATGACCTAAAGAATCTCCAATGTCAGACTTTGTGGTTGACTTCCTATTTTAAAATTGATGATGGAGTAAACACCCTCCCTCACTGCCTGCTGTCAACTTTCTTCACCATTTCCAATCATAGATTTTCAAGTCAGTGACCCACTCATTTAGCTTCAAATGTATTATAAAGACAGTCAGAAAGATTTCTGTATATTGGTTCCTTTTCCAGGACTTATCTGGAATGTATGCATGTTCTTTTATAGTGGTTGTAAAAATATTCATGTCCCTGGATCATGGTAAGATAGAATTTAAGCTGAGATGAGAAGCACTGAGAAAAGGCCCAGGCTAAGTGTGAACAAATGTCAGGCAGGACACTTCACAGTCAGAGATTATCAGCAAGCCAAAGGCCATTTCAGGCACCAACTACTGAGAATATAACTTTAGCTATGAAAGAGCCCTTGCTGAACCCTCTTTCTTTCCTTGTCCTCCTCTTCTGGGCTCCTTTCTCAGGTAATGAGAGGCTTCAGCAGTGAATCTGGGAAGTTGAAAATATGCTGTTTATCCACATGCCCCCTTCCTGTGCCACCACCATACACACAGTAATGACCCCACCACGTGGAAGAGATGGTATCCACTGCCCACCAAGAAAGGAGAAATTCAAAGGCTGTAAACTGCTTTCAGAGACAAACAAGTGAGTTTTCCCATACCTTTTTACAGATCAGACAGCTCTCCTAGTGACACCTTCACACACACATAGCAGCGGTGGGGACCTCCACTGAACTGACACTCCCTTTGGGGGGGTCACAGGTTAGCCCTGATCAAACCCCAAACAGAGCAGCAACTATGAAAGGCATGCCTGAGAAGCTGAGGAGCTGGGCTACAGAAGGGTTCAAGGATTGGGACAAGGAGTGAGTCTTTCAGGACATGGGTGGGGTCGCCAGAATCCCAGGATCAAAAAGAGCACCCCGCCTCACCCAGAACCAGGTGGGGATGTTAGTGAACTGCAAGTTGAGGTCCTGCTACCTGTCGATATCCTCTGAGCAAAATTCCAGAGACAAAGGTTTGGTGATAAACGAAAGGAGCCTTTATTCAAAACCTTCACAATTTTGGAATAACAGCTTTCCAAAAGAATCAGTAACCTAGGCCTATCTATTAAGACTAAACTCTTTCACTTTTTAGTTGCAATTTTAATCACTTAAGCCTATCAGTTAAGGCTAAGCCTAACACCTGAGTTCTCCTATCATTCCCCCTGTTAGTTTTCTTATTTCTACAGGATTAATTTGCAAACTAAAACAATATAAGATTAAAAAGCTCCACATTTTGGAAGAATAGCAGCCTGTACCCCCTGAGAACACCCCCCCCCCCAAAAAATAACCTGCCACTCTCTGCCATGCCAGCCAGATCCTAGGCTACGACCAGTTTCTTCCCATTTAAAATACCGGCAGCCGCGGAGAGCCAGTCTTTTTATTTCAGCGCACTCTGGGGCTTTAAGCTGCTCAGCCAATCGCATCCTAGACTGTTTATCATTGCTTGGGACCTGGAACTGGCCCCTCCTACCTCTCCCCAGTGATCTGATGACATCTTTGTATCAGGGACGCTGTCCCCAGAGACCTGGAGAGCAAGGATACGGGGCGCGAATCCACATCCCGGGGGACTTTAATGGCGCCTGAAGGCCAAAGACGTCAGTAAAGGGTAAGTAGGGAAATAACAAGAGGGCAGAGAAGTACAAAGCAGTGAGAAGCTTGGCAGCCATTTTAAACCTTAAGGCAAGCACCACGCCTCTCAGCACACCACCTGAGTTTACAAGGGCGGAAGGGCCGGCTACGGAGACTCTAGAGACCGTGAAAACCACCACACCCTGCATGAAAATGGGCTCGGGAAAGGCATGTATAAACTAGAAAGGCAGAAACGCTCCGCAGTGTGACTTCCCTGCCTCTCACCCTTCAGGTTCAGACAAAATGGCGACAAGAGGGAAAGGGGACCGTTCCACAGGCAGAGTCCGGGCTGAGCGCTAGAGCGAGCGTTGGGGCTCCCGGGAGGCTGGGCTCACGCCCCCTCCCCGCCGAAGTGAAACGGAAGTTGGTGAAGGACCGTGGCCTTTGAGGCAGTTACGGAGAGAGTCGGGCCTACATAGAAGCCAGGCATGCGCAGTAACTGGGGGAATACTGGAGTAAACCGGTGTAGACCAAGGACTTGGAGATAATAGCTAGGCTTGCGTTTGTTGTGCTGTAAGCAAAAGAAAAACCTCTAGGGAAAAAGGAGTGTGTGGTTTTTACTGGAGCTTGAGAGGCCAGGGATGCAGTGACCACAAGCAAGCTGAACTGAACCTGTGTGAGAACCAAGCTGGCGGGGGCGGGGCTGAGCTTCTCTGCACTTGGCTCCCAAAGTGCCTTTTTTGTTTTAAAGAATTAAAAGAAAAGTTTAGTCCCCATCCGAGGATATGTTTTTTAAAATTGATTTTTAAGAGGAGGCAGATACACTGAATTTTTTTATTTATTAATTTTACAGAGGGAGATCCAGTTACTTACACATCTATTGATTCTTGTATGTACCCTCACCAGGAATCAAACCCCAGGCCTTAGCATGGCAAGACAATGCTCTGTGAGCTACCTGGCCAGGGCTCAAATAGTGATGTGTTCCACTTGTTTATGCATTCAGTGCTTGATTCTTGTATGTGCCCTGACCAGGAACTGGTCCTACAAACCTTGGCTATCAGGAATTACCAAGGGGAACACTTCATAAAATGTATGATTGTGTAACCACTACTGACTACACATTAAACTAATGCAAAATAATTTTGAATGTAAATAATAATTAAAAATAAATTTAAAAATGCTGTCTTTTGTGTCTGCGCAGCAGTGTGGCTTTCTAATTACCGTATTTTGCCATGTATAATGTGCACTTTTTGCCCACATTTTTGAGGGGAAAATAAGGATGCATATCACACATGGGTAGTACTAATTCTGTATCTATATAAGTGCTTTTAATTCTTTTATTTATGCTTATGAGTTAAAAGTGTAACTCTAGAAAACAATAATATCTGTATGCAAAATAATATCCTGGAATATGATCATCAGTTTTGTTTATAAATATAAATAATTGAATTAAAAAGTTAAACTTTTTTCCTGAAAGTTTGGGCCAAAAATGTGGGTATGTGTTCTACACACTTACAGTATACATGGCGAAATACAGTATTTTAAGTTACACATTGTACATGGCAAATACAGTACTTTTATGTTACATCATCCATCAGTTTTAAGGTAAAAGCTTAGAATTATGTAAGCCACTTGTGTTGGAAACTAAGTTGTTTTCCTCTTTATAGCTAAAGAGGTTTAGATCCAGAGCTCATGAGGTGGAAGCAACTCTGGCAGAACTGGGATTTCTTTTTTTTTTTTAATTTATTTAGTTATTTTTCAAGTACAGTTTTTTTTTTGTCAATTTCTCCCATCCCAGCCCCCCCTCCTCCCCGTCTCCCCACCTCCCTCCCATTCCCCCCCCCCCACAGTCCTCATCCCTGTGTCTTTCATACTTGTTCTTCAAAATCCCTCCCCGTTTTTTCCCCTTAAATTCCCTTCCCTCTCCCCTCTGGTCGCTGCCCACTTGTTCTCTATTTTAGTGTCTTTGTTTTTATTCTATTTGCTTGTTTATTTTGTTATTTAGCTTCCTGTTAAAGGTGAGATCATATGGTATTTGTCCTTCAGTGCCTGGCCTATTTCACTCAGCATAATGCTTTCCAGTTCCGTCCATGTTGTTGCAAATGGTAGTAGCTCCTTCTTTCTCTCTGCTGCATAGAATTCCATTGTGTATTGTACCACAATTTTTTGATCCATTCATTTACTGACAGGCACCTAGGTTGCTTCCAGCTCTTGGCTATTGTAAATCATGCTGCTATGAACATTGTGGTGCATAGGTTCTTTGAAATTGATGTTTTAGGATTCTTGGGATATAATCCTAGCAGTGAAATTGCTGGGTCTAAAGGCAGGTCGATTTTTATTTTTCTGAGAAAATTCCATACTGTTTTCCATAATGGTTGTACCAGTCTGCAATCCCACCAACAGTGAACTAAGGACCCCTTTTCCCCACACCCTCTCCAAAATTTGTTGTTTGTTGCTTTGTTCATGATAGCCATTCTGACTGGTATAAAGTGGTATCTCATTGTGGTTTTAATTTGCATCTCTCTTATAGCTAATGATATTGAGCATCTCTTCATGTGTCTCTGGATATTCTGTATGTCCTCTTTGGAGAAGTGTCTGTTCAAGTCCTTTTCCCATTTTTTAATTGGGTTAGATGTCTTCCTAGAGTGGAGTCGTGCAAGTTCTTTGTATGTTTTGGAGATTAAACCTTTGTCTGAGGTATCATTGGCAAATATGTTTTCCCATACAGTTGGTTGTCTTGCTAATTTAATACTGTTTTCTTTGGCCATGCAGAAGCTTTTTATTTTGATGAGATCCCATTTGTTTATTCTTTCCTGTATATTCCTTGCTCTAGGGGACATATCAGTAAAAATGTTGCTGCATGGAATATCTGAGATTTTCTTGCCAATGTTCTCCTCTAGGACTTTAATGTTCTCACGGCTTATATTTAAGTCTTTTATCCACCTTGAATTTATTTTGGTGTATGGCGTAAGTTGGTGCTCAAGTTTCATTTTTTTGCACATAGCTGTCCAGTTCTCCCAACACCATTTGTTGAAGAGGCTATCTTTACTCCATTTTATGTTACTGCCCCCTTTGTCAAATATTAATTGACTGTAGAGTGTTGGGTTGATTTCTGGGCTCTCTGTTCTGTTCCATTGGTCTATGTGCCTGTTTTTATGCCAGTACCAGGCTGTTTTGATTACAGTGGCTTTGTAATACAGTTTGATATCAGGTATTGTGATCCCTCCTACTTTGTTCTTCTTTCTCAAAAGAGCAGTTGCTATTCGGGCTCGTTTATGGTTCCATATACATTTTTGAAGTGTTTGTTGTATGTCTGTGAAATATGCCATTGGTACTTTAATAGGTATTGCATTGAATTTGTAAATTGCTTTGGGTAGTATGGACATTTTGATGATGTTAATTCTTCCAATCCATGAACAAGGTATATGTTTCCATTTGTTTGTGTCTTCCTTGATTTCTTTCTTCAGTGCTGTGTAGTTTTCAGCATACAGGTCTTTTACCTCTTTGGTTAGGTTTATTCCCAGATATTTTATTTTTCTTTTTGCTATATCAAATGGAATTTTTTCCTTGATTTCTGCTTCTGCTGATTCATTGTTTGTATACAAAAATGCCTTTGATTTCTGGATATTGACTTTGTATCCTGCTGTTTTGCCAAATTCATTAATTAGTTTGAGCAGTTTTTGGGTAGAGTCTATAGGATTTTCCATGCACACTATCATGTCATCTGCAAACAGTGACAGTTTTGTTTCCTCCTTTCCTATTTGGATGCCTTTTATTTCCTTTTCCTGCCTGATCGCTGTGGCCAAAACTTCTAATACTATATTGAATAGAACTGGTGAAAGTGGACATCCTTGTCTTGTTCCTGATCTTAGTGGAAAAGCTTTTAGTTTTTGCCCATTGAGTATGATATTGGCTGTAGGTCTCTCATATATGGCCTTTATTATATTGAGGAATGCTCCCTCTATTCCCACTTTGCTGAGTGTTTTTATCATAAATGGGTGCTGGACCTTATCAAAAGCTTTTTCCGCGTCTATTGATATGATCATGTGGTTTTTGTCTTTGCTTTTGTTGATGTGATGAATTACATTTACTGATTTGCGAATGTTGTACCATCCTTGCATCCCTGGGATGAATCCCACTTGGTCATGGTGTATAATCTTTTGGATATATTGTTGGATGCGATTTGCCAATATTTTGTTGAGGATTTTAGCATCTATGTTCATCAGTGATATTGGCCTGAAGTTTTCTTTGTTGTATCTCTATCTGGTTTTGAAATTAGGATGATGCTGGCTTCATAAAAGGAGTTTGGGAGTTTTCCATCCTTTTGGATTTTTTGGAATAGTCTGTGAAGAATGGGGGTTAGCTCTTCTTTAAATGCTTTGTAGAATTCTCCTGTGAACCCATCTGGTCCGCTGCTTTTGTGTGATGGGAGTTTTTTGATTACTGCTTCAATTTCTTTTGCTGTTATTGGTCTATTCAGGTTTTCTACTTCTTTTTCATTGAGTTTTGGGAGATTATATTTTTCTAGAAATGTGTCCATTTCCCCTAGGTTCTCAAATTTCTTGGCATACAGTTCTTCATAGTAATTTCTTATAATCCTTTCTATTTCTGTGGTATCAGTTGTAATCTCTCCTCTTTCAATTTCTGATTGTGTTTATTTGTGTCTGTTCCCTTCTTTTCTTGATGAGCCTACTTAAAGGCTTGTCTATTTTGTTTATCTTTTCAAAGAACCAACTCCTGAATTCATTAATCCTTAGGATTGTGCTTTTAGTCTCTATGTCATTTAGTTCTGCTCTGATCTTGGTTATTTCTTTCCTTCTACTTGCTTTGGGCTGTTTTTGTTGTTGTTCCTTGAGTTCTTGCAGGCATAAAGTTGTTTGTTTGAAATGTTTCTGTCTTCTTTAGGTAGGCCTGTATTGCTATAAACTTCCCTCTCAGGACTGCCTTTGCTGTGTCCCATAAGTTTTGGGTTGTTGTGAGATCGTTTTCATTTGTTTCCAGAAACGTTTTGATTTCTTCCCTAATTTCATTCTTGACCCATTCATTGTTTAGTAGCATACCATTCAGTCTCCATGTTTTTGGGTGCTTTGGGTTTTTTCCTCTAGGGTTGGTTTCCAATTTCAGTCCCTTGTGGTCAGAGAAAATGCTTTGTATGATTTCAATTTTCTTGACTTTGTTGAGGCTTGTTTTGTGACCTATCATGTGGTCGATTTTTGAAAATGTTCCATGTGCATTTGAAAAGAATGTGTATTTAGCTTCTTTGGGATGAAGGGCTCTCTATATATCAGTTAAGTCCATTTCATCTAGGGTGTTGTTTAATGCCTCAATAGCTTTGTTGATAATTTGTTTGGAAGATCTGTCCATTTTTGATAGTGGGGTGTTCAAATCCCCTACTATAATTGTGTTGCTGTCAATATCATTCTTGAAGTCCTCTAAGATTTTCTTGATATATTTGGGTGCCTGTATGTTTGCTGCATATATATTTACGATATTAATATCTTCTTGGTGGATTCTTCCCTTGAGTATTATGAAGTGACCTTCTGGGTCTCTCTTTATGGTCCTCTTTTTGAAGTCTATTTTGTCTGATATGAGAATTGCTACCCCAGCTCTTTTTTCTTGTCCATTTGCTTGGTAAATTGGTTTCCAGCCTTTCACTTTTAGTCTGTGATGGTCCTTTGTCCTGAGGTGGGTCTCTTGTAGGCAACATATGTGAGGGTCATGCTTTCTTATCCATTCAGCTATTCTGTGTCTTTTGATTGGACCATTTAATCCATTTACGTTTAAGGTTATTATTGATAGGTACTTATTCATTGCCTTTTTGTTCCTGTGTTTTCTCTGTCTCTCACTTTTCCTTCCTTTCCTTAAAGTAGTCCTTTTACTATTTCTTGTAGGACTGGTTTGGTGGAGACATATTCTTTTAGACTTCTTTTGTCTTGGAAGCTCTTTATTTGGCCTTCTATCCTGATTGAGAGACTTGCTGGGTAAAGTAGCCTTGGTTGTAGGCCTCTGGTTCTCATTACTTGGAATATTTCTTGCCATTCTCTTCTTGCTTGGAGTGTTTCCATTGAGAAGTCAGTAGCTAGCCTTATTGGAGCTCCCTTGTATGTTACTTCTTTTTTCTCCCTTGCTGCCTTTAAGATTCTCTGTCTTGGAATTTTGCCATTTTAATGATGGTGTGTCTTGAAGTGGGCCTCCTTGGGTTCCTCTTGATTGGGACTCTCTGTGATTCCTGGATTTGTGTGACTTTTTCTGTCACCAAATTAGGAAAATTTTCTCTCATTACTCTTTCAAATATGTTTTCTATTCCTTGTTCTTCTTCTCCTTCTGGTATCCCTATTATTCGGATATTATTACGTTTCATATTGTCTTGTATTTCTCTTAATCCCTCTTCATTCATTCTAAGTTTCTTTTCATTTTCCTGCTCTTTCTGTGAGATGCTTTCTACTTTGTCCTCCAGCTCGCTAATCCTATCCTCCGCCTCTTCTATCCTACTTTTGAAACTATCTACTGTGTTCTTCAATTCAGAGATTGTATTCTTCATTTCCTCTTGTCCCTTGCTGATAGTTTCTATTTCCTTTTTCATGTTGATATAGTTTGTGGTGAGGTCATGATAGCTCCCCTGTAGTTTTTGGTAGGTCATCGTGAGCTCTTTGAACTTCGTGACTACCAGTGCTTTGAATTCAGTATCTGTTAGTTGATTAGCTTCTATTTCATCTATCATTCTTTCTGAAGCCTCTGCTTTTTCTTTTATTTGGGATTGTTTCTTTGTCTTCCCATTGTTTGTGCGACTCTTCTTGTTGGCCTCAGCTTCTAAAATTGATCTGTTCTGACTCCCTGGGTTTATGCTGTGAACTTTTGTGGTATACTGCCTGTGAATTTCAGTGGTGCAGGCTCCTTCAGGTATCTTGATGTTCTCCGTTTCCACCTACTCCTTTTATTGTGTATGTGTAATCAGTTGTAGGAGGAGGCAAAATGGTTTATGACAGCATAAGAGTTTTTTATGATATTTACAGTCACAGCTGGTAGAGAGGAGATAGGCGATCTTTAGACTGTATATTGTATTAACCGTATTCTTCAGCCCAACTTGACACTTTTATGAGAGGATGGACAAAAGATAATCCTCTTGTTGGGGAGGGAAGTCTTGTTAGTTGTAACTAGAAAGCAGTGAGGTTTTAGATGGTCAGATTTTGAGGTAAGGTGAGTATAAGGAACGGTAAATAGGTGTGGTGTGTGAGCAAATAGAGGTAACCACTACAGTGATAGAGTTCAGGGACCTGTACAATGGGTTAAGATCCGAGAGATGTGTTGTGAACTATTTACTGTTGCATAGATCAGTTATTATTTACACTAATATTAGAGCAGCACTCTATAACAATCTCTATGTGATCTGTCTGAGTAGGGGGTATAGTGCTTTAGGTAGTGTGCTAAAGGAAAACAAGTGGCGTGTAGTTTAGAAGGTTAGCAAAGCACTGTGGAGGAAAGGACGGGGGGGAGCCTGTCTAATAATACAATATACCTACTCGAGACTAAGAAGCCTCTACAGAGATATTATTAAAATATAAGAGGTGAAAATAATGAAAAAAAATATGCATCTCCTCGTGGCTTCTCTGCTATAGGAAGGTGAAGTTTGTTTCTCTGTCTCTACTGTTGAGATGCCCCCTCTTCGGGTCCCATTCTGGTCCTTTCACAGTTCCTAGTTGTTTGTGTCTCTTGCAGGTAAAAGGAAATGAAACAACATGCAATCAAATAAAAGGGCAGGAGAGGGGAGGCGAAAGCAATGAGTTTAAGAGGAAAGGGAGAAGGACTAAAACAGGGAAAAAGAAAGGAGAGGAACAAAGTATAGAAAGATAAAGCAGTGATAAAATTTAAAAAGTATATAAGGTTACTAAACTAATGCACAAAAAAGTTACTAAAAAAAGGAAAAAAAACATAAAAAATTTAAAAAAACCCAAAACAAACAAGTAAATAGCAAAAAAACCCAAATAAACAATAACAACAACAACAACAGACAAACCCTTCCCTTGTTGGTTTCAAACTGTCCAGACTGGTTTTTCTAGTTGTAGCAGGATCTGTCTGTGTGCTGGGATGCCGGCGCAAGTGTACGCACCAGCCAGGCTACCAGCCTGGGGTGTGTGCGCCTGCACACTTGCTGGGAGCACCAGCCAGGCTACCAGATTGGGGTGTGGGCGCCTGACAGTCCGGGACTGCGCAACTTGCGCTTCCTGGTCCGCGAAGGCCTCAATGCACTTCCTGATCCTAGTGGTGTCAGCCTAGAGTTCTCTGCGCCCCTGCTCGCGGGAGAAACCGTCTGGCGCTTTTAGGTCCAGTAGCCCCGGCTCAAAGATCTCTGCGCTAGTGCGCGCAAGAGTCCGACTATGCGTGCGAGCAAGAAACCGGCAGGGAGTGTCTTTGTCCTGCGGCGCCTCTCCGAACTCTCTGCGCCCGCGAGCTCGTCCTTCTGGGACTGGCGTAACCGGCAGCGGGCTTCCCAGTCCCCTGGTGGTGGCTCAGAGGCCTCCGCTTCCACCAGACCTTCTGGGACCCAGAGTAACCGGCAGGGCGCTTCCCATTGTGTGGCTAGTCCCCAAATACCTCTGCTTTCCCCCTGGCTCGCTGCAAGGCCGGATAGGAAGCAAGCCAAGCTGCCCTGGCAGGAGAACACCTCAGTCCACTTTCAATAAAAAAACAAAACAAAACTCTCCGGACAGCCTGTCTCTCATTCCCGCTTAGTCCCCAACCAGACCCGTGAGGCCAGTGCATCTCTGGATTCTCCCAAGCTTGCAATCACAGAGTCTGCAGTTGAACCGGGCCCTGTGTCTTTGTACCCCTCCCCAAAAATGCAAGCCGGCAAGCAGACAGGTCTCTGCCCGGTGTTGTCCAGTTTTGCTTATACGGGAAGCGGGGGAGCTGCTGGCCTGCGATGGTGGCCACTGGAGCCACTGGGTGCCCAAGCTCCTGTGGTAGACCTCTCTGGTGTTGGTCTCAGACCGATGGTTCTGGACCCCGGCCATAGATGCAGCACCGGGGCCACCTGGCCTGGGGCGCCAGCCCCCGCCGCTGCTTTGTCTTTACTCTGGTCCCCAAAACCCCACTGACCTGCCGCTTTCTGGTGTTTCAGCGTCCAACAGAGTCTCTGTTCTTTTAATTTCACAAATGCTGGATAACTGATGGATTAGTGCGCTGCTTCTCTATAGATCTGCCAGGATTTTCACTCACGAGTACGGGAGCTAGAATCCGCTCCCTCTTACTCCAAGGCCATCTTAAACCCAAAAACCAGAACTGGGATTTCTTTGAGGGAACTGGGATTGGGGAGGAGGTTGGATCCAGGAACATTTCTGCAATTAGAATTAATATAAGCAGTTTTATTAAACAAGAACTCCAGTAGTCTCTGAATGGATTAAGAATTAGAATGTGAAATTCCTAGCTCTCTCTGGATTCAGTTTCATCCTGACACCCAGCAGCATGTCCTTTCTATACCCCTTTTACCAGGGAGGCCAAGAATCAACAATACTCCAGAAACTTTCACAGGGACATGACCTGGGACATGAGATGTGGACAGCTAAGGCATGTGATCATTTAGGACAGTAAGCATTGTCTTAAAAAGAAAAGCATCTTTTAAAATGTTATAAATTGTTAAAATAAGTGTTTTTTGTAACACTTCAAAGAAATTATTTTGAATACCTTTGAGATACACTTTTCACATTTTAATATAGTTATGTCAATTACATCTGAATGAAATGTAAGTTCAAATTCATTATATGTTCCTTCAAAGAGTACCTACTTTTACAAAAATGTTTATTTGTTTTAGAGAGAGGAAGAGAAAATCAATGTGAGAGAGACACTTTGATCTGTTGTCTGCCATAGGCACCCTGATCAAGGATCAAACTTGCAATCCAGTCAAGTGCCTGGACCCAGAATCAAACCCGTAACCACTGAGTATAAGGAGCCATACCAGCCAAGGTTATAAAGCTTATTTTTATTTCATTTTATTTAAGATTATATTTTACTTATTTTCTGGGAAAGGGAAGGGAGGCCAAAAGAGAGGGAGAGAAACACCAGTGTGACAAAGAAACATCAATTGGTTGCTTCTTCCACGTACCCTGACAGACCAGAGACCGCCTGCAACTGAGACATGTTCCCTGACCAGGAATTGAACTGGTGACTGTTAGCTTTTCCAGACAATGACCAGTCAACAGAGCCACACTGGACAGGGCAGCACAGTTCTTTTTTTTTTAACACTGGATTTCCAAATTTTAAAAAGAAAGTAAAGCAGTCATCTATTGAGTGGTTCAGATAAAAGCAAAGCATCTTTACTTGAATTACCCATCAGGCCTGCTCTAACCTGCATGAGCACCTGCCAAAAGAAGTTTCTGGGTATCTAAATACTGTTTACATGTTGACTCCATTAAGTCACCTTTACCATGGCACAGCTAACTATGAGCATGATTATTCTTTATGTCTATTGTATGTTCACGGTTCATAATTTAGATGGCTCACTAGAGCAAAATATTCTACAGAGTAGGTTCTTCAGAGCCCAGGGGTAGAGATGAACTGTTTCCATGTCATTACTTTCACTCTGATCTGAGGTAGGTCTCTTGTGGACAGCATATCTATAGGTCTTGTTCTATCCCTTCAGCTACCCTCTGTCTTTTGATTGGATCTTACTATATAGTAATCTGACAGCTGTACTTTCATGGTTTTCAGAATGGAGGTTAGTTATTTAGCAAACATTGAAACAATAATTTTATGCTTTTAGAAGTCAATCGATATTCTCTCTCTCCCCTCTTTTCTTCTGTCTGTAAAATTAATAAACTTATCCTTGGGTGAATAGTTAAAAAAAGAAATGAGTTGTCTATACCTTTTCAGATATCCCTGATCACTTTTTTATCTCAACTACATCGTCACATCTGTCTATGGCTACTATGAAGATACATCAGGGTTTTAATAAACTGCCACCATATTTTCCTGAAAGAGTTACTGGAAAAAGAACTTAAAATTCATAATGCTCCACAGTCTCACACCGATGCAAAAAAGATGCTCTTCGTGGTGACATACAATGTTCTAAGTTCAACCACAAACAACATCTCCATTTAGATTTTTTCATACATTGTGCATTATGTCTTCAATCTTTCATAGAAAAGGAGATATGAGTGAAACTCACCTAATATACAAGAGTTCACAGATCTGTAAAACAACACTCAAACTCATCATACACACTAGGAATAAAAACATAGTAACATTATGAAAGTGGAATCACATAAATACTTCTTTTCAAAATATCTAATATACTGTCAATATAAAATAGAATATACTGTAAGTAATTATACATATAGAAACACCCATCCCCTTGATACTCTGAAGCAAATAAAAGTCCTTATCTGAGTCTTTAAAAATTGGATTATTCTGTATAAGTATTCTGATTTACAGTAATACCTAAAACCTATTGTTGACCTTCCTTCTGTGAATTCAGTGGGATTTTAAAAATTCCTATTCAATTACAAACTTCCACAAATTATTTACATCTTTCAAGTCACTTTAAGGCCTAAGTTGTTTGGGCTTTTGTGAAGTGTATAATGTGGACAAGTCTTTCATCTTTTATTATTAATATAGAATTCTTCCCCAATGTGCAATCCCTGATATTGAGCAAGGTTGTAAGTCCAGCCATAAGGTGTTCCACATTCTTTACTTTTAATGTTTCTCTCTAGTATGAATTTTCATGTGTTGAGTAAGTTACGAATGCTGAATAAAGTCTTTTCACCTTCACAATTGTATTATTTTTCTTTAGTGTGAATTCTGATGTTTAGTAAGGTCTGCATCCCGGGTAAAGCTTTGGCCACATCATTTTTATTTGTTAGTCTTTTATGCAGTATTAATGATCAAATATTGAGAAAACTATGAGGATAAAGACTTGGGAGCATGTGTTATATTTATAAGGCTTATTTTTCTGATGCTCAGTGAGGCTTGAACAAAGGTTAAATATTTTGCCAAATTATTTACATTATTATTATTATTACTCTCCAGTACAAATTCTGCAATGTTAAACAAGTTTTGAGCACAGGTTAAAGGCTTTGCCACATTCTCTATATTTGTAAGGTTTCTCTCCAGTATGAATTCACTCTTGCTAGGTAAGATTCCACTGCTGATTAAAGGCTCTGGCACATACAGTGTGTAAATTCTCTGGTGTTGTGTAAGAGGCCAGTGGTAATTAAAGGGTTTGCCGCATTCTTTATATTTGTAAGGCTTCTGTCAAGAATGAATTTCTAATTTTTAGTAAGATTCATTCTCAAGCAAAGGTTTTACCACACTCCTTACAACTGTAAGGTTTTTCTCCAGTATGAACTCTCTGATGTACAGTAAGTTTGGAACGCTGGGTAAAGGTTTTGTCGCATTCTCTACATTTATAAGGCTTCTCTCCAGTATGAATTCTGTGATGTTCTGTAAGGGTTGAGGAAGCTCTAAAGGCTTTGCCACATTCTGTACATTTGTAAGGTTTCTCTCCAGTATGAATTCTTTCATGTCGAGTAAGACACCACCGCTGATTAAAGGCTTTGGCACATTTTCTACACTTAAAAGGCTTCTCTCCAGTATGAATTCTCTGATGTTCAGAAAGGGTTGAGGATGCACTAAAGGCTTTGCCACATTCTATACATTTGTAAGGTTTCTCTCCAGTATGAATTTTCTCATGTCGAATAAGACACCACTGCTGATTAAAGGCTTTGGCACATACACTACATATATAAGGCTTCTCTCCAATATGAATTTTTTGATGGTGAGTAAGTTCTGAGTGATAGATAAAGGATCTACCACATTGTCTACATTTGTAACGTTTCTCCCCAGTATGAACTCTTCTCTCATGTTCAGTGAGATATGAATGCCACTTGAAGTCTTTCCCACATTCTCTACATTTGTAAGGCTTCTCTCGAGAATGCGATATTTGATGTTTAGTAAGGTATGAATACCACAAAAAGGATTTTCCACACTCCTTACATCTGTAAGGTTTCTCTCCACTATGAATAATCTGATGATGAGTAAGTTTTGAGGAGCATTTAAAGGCTTTGCCACATTGCCCACATTTGTAAGGCTTTTGTCCAGTATGGTTTCTCTGATGGTCAGTAAGGGTTGAGGACTGGCTGAAACCTTTGCCATGTTCTCTGCATTTATAAGGCTTCTTTCTAGTATGAAATTTTTTATGCTGAGTAAGTGCTGAACGCTGGCTAAAAGTTTTGCCACATTCTCCATATTTATAAAGCTTCTCTCCAGTATGAATTCTCTGATGTCCAGTAAAGTCTGGAGACTGGATAGAGGCTTTGCTACATTCTCTGCATTTGTATGGTTTCTTTCCTATGTGTATTCTCTGATGTTTAGTAAGCTCTGAGTAGCAGATAAAGGTTTTGCCACATTCTAAACATTTGTAAGACTTTGCTCTGGTTTGAATTCTCTGATATTTAGTAAGTTTGGAAGATGGGCAAAAGTCTTTGCCACATTCCCTGCATTTGTAAGGCTTCTCCCCAGTATGAATTATCTGATGTATTGTAAGACCCGAAGGCCAATTAAATGTTTTACCACATTCTTTACACTTGTAAAGTTTACCACTAGTATAGCTTTTCTTATGTCTATTTAGATTGAATATTTTACTGAAGATTCTCCCATACTGATTACATTTGTAAGCTTCATCCCCAGGATGAATATTGTCTTCAGTATGATTTGAAGATTGCTTCAAAGATTTGATGTATTTACTTTGTTTGCTTGTCTTTTCTACTACAATAGAAATAATCTGATGAGTATTGTGATTTGACTTTTGGTCAAAGACTTTACAATGGTTCTCTGGAAGCTGAATTTTCTGATGTTTATTAGGATTGGACTCTTGGTTAAAGTGTTTCCAATGTTCATTGAACTGATAACTTCTGGCTCCATTATACGTACTCTGGTAACATTGAAGATAGAAAGGGCTTTAGTGACAGCTATAATTTGATTAAACATGTACACTTATTTCCAAGTAACTATTCTTTGATACCTATTAAACCATGATGGTTGTATTAAAAAACACTCCATGTTTATAAAAATTATAGCTATTGGAATAAAAAAACATTTAATGATGGAAAACAGTGATTTCCTGATAAAGGGATTGCCAGTTTCATCACATTTTAATTTTAATCCTATCCTACATTTTAAACAATACAAATGGTTATTCACACCATAAATTATATATGAGTTCCAAGATTTCCCATATTTTCCTTTCCAAGATATACATCTTTAGAAACTTTTTTTTCAGTCTTCACACAGAAACTCACTGATCTGCAAAGGTAACTGACTTAATATGAGAGTTTTTCCAAATGTGTAATATCTTTGACTTCTTTAGATAACAATAATTTTATTATGAATAATTGTCCCAGTTTAGTTCTGCTCATGTTAACGTCCTTTCTTTTTGTCACACTATTCCTCAAATTCAAAGGCTTGCATTAGATGTACATTATCAAAGCCTCTTACCAGTATTATTTTAGAGAATAAATCTTCTATTCCTGGCTTTTGTAACAAGGCCTGGTTGTCTTCAGATGACATAGCTGAAAGATAGGAAATCAGTTTTCACAGGTAGGACATTCAAGTGATTGTACTTGGAACTTACCAGCAATTATACACAAAATTACATTTCTGCGTATTCCAAAAGCAAGTGAAGAGTTCAAAGCAAGGCCACAAAAAATACAATGAAAAAATCATACCAAAGTGAGACAAAAATTTGGTTATAATTGCCAACAATACTTCTCAACCCCCATGGCACACACTGGCAATATTGTAAAAAAACTCCCAATTCCCAGTTTCTTCTCTGAAGAGAGAAAGATAACAGTACAGTGTGTTCAGTGATCTCACTGTTTTGCAGCTTCTTGAAGAATGTGTTTCTGTTTTGCACCACACGGGAGTGCTAAAAAATGGAATGAATTACAGTAGCAACTAAAAAAACGAGTGTTCAAACACCACATCTCTGTAAGACTGAAGACAGATAACAAGAACAGAAAGACACCATGGGATCTGAATAAGAAACAAAAAGCATTTTAAACTTGGAACTTGCACAGAAGAACAAAGAACATGCATCCCCACCACAGTTTATTCCCATAGAACACAAGTTCATAAAGCGTGAATATTTACAAGCTGAATCTCAACAAAGATATGAAAATGAAAAACAGTTAGTTTCCAATCAGAAAAACAATATAAATGTACAGAAATTCATACCAAATTAATAAAAATATATTACCTAAAAAATATTGAAAATAACCATATAAAAATGGGAAGATAGATAAAACTGACAACTACATAATATTAAAAAACTATGCATGACAAAAATGAAAGTGCAAAGAGAGAAAAATGTAAAATTAAACCAAACAGAAATGGGAAGCTGAAAAAGAGTATCAAAAATTTAAAATACAGTACACTCAACACAAAAGATGTGACCAATTTGAAGAATCAAACAGCTTGTATATACTTCATTAAAAATTTCAATACAAGGAAGCCAACAAAAATATGGAACATTGAAAGCCTAAGGGACTCATGGGAAACCAACAAATTGACCTCTTTGCACATTAAGTGAACCCCATAAAGACAGAACAGTGAAATGGAGTACATAACTTGTATGCAAAATTAATAGTTTAAGATTCTGCAATCTGTAGAAAGAGAGAGACATACAAATTCAAACAGCTCACTGAATGCTAAATAAGATAAATGTAAAAATGTCAAGAGAAGACATTAGGAAAATATAAATCCCAGACAACTCCCCTCATGCATAAAAAATTTGACATGGGAAATACAGCTCCTCTAAGATTTTCAGTGGTTTTCTCAGCAGAAACCTTATGAAAAAGAAGACTATGAAATAAAATACTGAACCAATAAAAGAACAAAAACTATCAAGCAAGACACATCAACAATGGAGAAAGAAAAACTTTTCTACCTCAAAAACACTGAAAACTCTCTCACCACTGAATCTTTCCTATGAAAACTGAGTAATACTTCCAGATGTAATTAAAACTTTCCAAACAACACTAAAACATATGAACATACAAAGATTTGTTGTACATGTATATACACCAATACAAAAATGCACAGTATAATCATGAAACACAAATCACTTTGACTTCTCCTATAGAACTTTAAAAATAAAAGCAATAAAATCCTTAATCTGTGTTGCAAGTATACAGCATAAAAAATATGAGATATCAATAACATAAGTGACACAATGGGTGGAAATGGCAAGTAATAGAGCTTTTTTTAAAAAGATTTTTTAAAATTTTTTATTTAATTATTTTTCAAGTACAGTTTTCTGTCTTTTACTGCCATATCAGCCCACCCCCTGTGCTCCCCACCACCCCCTCCCAGTTCCACCCCCCTTAGTTGTTGTCCATGTGTCTTTTTATACTAGTTCCTGTAAATCCCTCCCCTTTTTCCCCTGAAATTCCCTCCCCCTCCTCTCTTGTCGCTGTCCCCCTGTTCTCTATTTCAGTGTCTTTGCTTTTTTTTTTTTTTTTTAAAGATTTTATTTATTTATCTTTAGAGGCGAAGGGAAGGAGACAGGGAGAGAATATCAATGTATGGTTGCCTCTCATGGGTCCCCTACTGGGAACTGGCCTGCAACCCAGGCATGTGCCCTGACTGGGAATCAAACCTCGATCCTGTGGTTCACAGGCCCGGGCTCAATCCATTGAGCTACATCAGCCAGGGCTCAGTGTCTTTGCTTTTATTTTGCTTGCTTGTTTATTTTGTTGTTTAGCTTCCTGTTAAAGGTGAGATCATATGGTATTTGTCTTTCACCACCTGGCCTATTTCACTCAACATAATGCTTTCCAGTTCCATCCATGCAAAAATATGGAACGCTTCATGAATTTGTGTGTCATCCTTGAGCAGGGGCCATGCTAATCTTCTCTGTATCATTCCAATTTTAGTATATGTGCTGCCAAAGCAAGCACTTTTTAAAGATTTTATTTATTTTTAGAGGGGAAGGGAGGGAGAAAGAGAGGGAGAAAAGCATCAATGTGTGGTTGTCTCTCCCATGCCCCCTACTGGGGACCTGGCCCACAACCCAGGCATGTGCCCTGACTGTGAATCAAACCACCTACCCTTTTGGTTCACAGGCCCACACTCAATCCACTGAGCTACACCAGCCAAGGGAAATAATAGAGTTTTTGTATGCAATTGAACAATCAGTTTAAACCATAATGTTATAACTTTAAAATGTTTTAAGTACCTCCCATGGTAACAACAAAAATGGAAAAGAAATAAAATGATCTGTTAAGCCCTAGCTGGTGTAGCTTAGTGGATTGAGCATGGGCCTGTGAACCGAAGTGTCACTGGTTCAATTCCCGACCAGGGTAGATGCCTGGGTTCCAGGCCAAGTCCCCAGTTGGGGGCATGGGAGAGGCAACCACACATTGATGTTTCTCTCCCTCTCTTTCTCCTTTCCTTCCCCTCTCTCTGAAAAATAAATAAAATCTTTGAAAAAATTATATATTAACAGGTGACAGAATTGTGTATTGGAAATCACAGATCCTATGTTTCTAAAAAAAAAATCATTTCTCAAAAGATGTAAAACCATAAAATTAGTTGTGTTCCTTGTTACTATAAACAAAAATTAATACAAAAACAAATTAAGAATGTAATTACATGAACAATAACATAACAATATAATGCTTAGGTGTTTGCTTAATGAAGGAGATGTACAACTTGTATGATAAGAAGTAGCAAATATTGCTGAGTATAATTAAAGAACTCAATAAATGAACTATTGAGTTCTTGAACCATGCCATGATGTTATATTGGAATGCTAACAGCATAAGCTGTCAGTAGTACCAAAGGTGATCTAAACATCCAAAGCATTTCTATCAAAATCCCAATGACACTTTTGGTGAAAAAATTGAAAAGCTCATCCTAAAATTAATATGGAATGTCACAGGACACCAGATAACCAAAACAATCATGAAAAGGAAGTGTAAAGTTGTAAGCACTATGCTTTCAGATTTTAAGCCATATTCCAAGCTGCTGTTATCAAAAAGTGTAATATAGACATTATTAATATGGAGGTAAATAACGAAGCATGGTGGACATGGAGCCTACATACAACTTCTGGGCAAGGTCAAATGACCTTCAACAAGCCTTCTTGTACCACAATATAAAAAAAGGATATTTTCATAAATAATAGTATTGAGGAAATTGGATGTCCACATGTAAAAGAATGAGTGAAGTTGAACCATTATGTAACACCATAGACAAATATTAAATCAAAATGGATAAAACATTTAAACATAAAGCTAATGACTCAGTCTACTCTAATAAAAGTTACGGAAAAGATTTTATGACATTTAATTTTTTTACTTATAAAACAAAAAGCAAAGATAAAGCTAATAAAGGCACATGGGATTGAATGAAATATAAAAACTCCAACACATTTAAGCAGATAATCAGTAAAGTAAAGAACCTAGGAAATAGGAGAAAATTTCTACAAAACATATATCTAATGAGTGGTTAATATCCAGAATATATAAAGAAATTTTACCCCCAAAAATGAAAAAAGAAGTAACACAATTTTTAAAATGCTAAAAGGTATATGATTAACTAATCTATAAGAAAAAATGTAGTAATACACAATGGGGAAAGACAGAGTCTTCAAAACATGGTGCAAGAAAAACCAAATACATGCAAAAAATTTAAAACAACCACTTTCTGATGCCATGTACCAAAACAAACTAAAAAAATGATTAAAAATTAAAATATAACACCTGAAATTATGAAAACACTGGAAGAAAAGGTAGTCAATAAACTGTCATCACTCTTAGAAGTATTTTTTTAGATATGTCTCCCTAGGCATAACAAACAAGAAAAAAATGAACAAGTGAGACTAAAACTAAATTTTTTTGTACAGCAAAAAAAACCCAAAAACAACCTACTGAATAGGGTAAGATAATCACCAATGATACATTGAGCTTATAAGCTCAATATGCAAAATATAAAAAATTCACACAAATTAACACCAGAAAAGCCCAAACAATCCAATTGAAAACTGGGCAGAGGACCTGAACAGACATTTCTCCAAGGAGGACATGAAGATGACCAATAGATAGATGAAAAGATGTTCAACACCATTCTTCGTTGAACGAAGAATGCAAGTTGATGTCACAGTGAAATACCACCACACACCTGTCAGGATGACAATCATTAAGAAATCCACAAATAACAGATATTATTAATGTTGTAGAGAAATGAGAATGCTAATGCACTGTTGGTGAGATTATAAATAAATGGGTGCAGCCACAGTTAAAAAAACAAGTTGGAAGTGCCTCAAAAATTTACAAGCAAGTACCAGGTAACAGGGCCATTCCATTCTGGGGATTTTTTTCAGAGAATATGAGGACATGAATTCAAAAAGATATATGTACCCTTTATATCCATTGCAGCATTATTTACAATGGTAAAGATATAAAACTGAAAAGGAAAAAACCATTTTAATAATGGTGCTGTACAATTTGGAATAAATTAAATGTCACCAAATTTATCTCAACTTCACTTCAAAATGTGTTTTACATTATTTGTTTATCTCAGAAACAATACCTAGAGCAAATATAACTTCCATGTTACTGCATTTAAACTAAAGTTAATTTTATAACTTAAGTTTTTTTCAGGGCAAATTATTAACCATGTTTTTCAGTTCATAGTATTAAGATTTAAACTCACTAATGTATTAAGTCAAACATTAGAGGGCCCTAAAATCCTCTTTAAGAAAGTCATTCACAGACCTTCTTCTCTGAAGTATTTGCTGTCATATCTATGCATCATTCCTATGATTTCTTATGCACACCTGAGGAATAAATGTTTGTATCCTCCATTAAAACACACATCATACATATGTGTGTGTGTATGTGTGTGTGTGTATATATATAGGTGTATATATATAATTTCACAACAATAAAAATGACCAGATTTAAAGTAACAAAAAATATCAAATGTTTCAAAAAAATGTAGAGAAACTGGACCCTATACAGTGGTTGAATGAAAAATAAATTGGTGCAAACAGTATGAAAAATGTGGTGGTGTTTGTCAAAAAATTTAAAATAGAATTATCCTGTGATGCAGCCATCTGACTTCTAGGTGTATAGCAAAAAAAATTCAACAGAGGATCTGTGAATGACATGTGCACAGCTGTGTCCACTATGTTATTCACCAAAGACTCTAATAGGTGGAAGCAACCCCAATGTCTATGGATAAATAGATGAAGAAAATATACACATACAATTTAATACAACTCTGTCAGGAAAGAGAAGCACATCATATCACCTGACAGCACAAAGACAAACCTTGAGGGCTTTTTTTTTTTTTAATTTTATTTATTTATCTTTAGAGGGGAAGGAGGGGGCTTTTTTTAAATGAAGAGAAAGACACTATAGGATTCCACTTAGGTAAGTAATCTAATGGAGCCCACCTTGTAGAAAGAAAAAGAAAGTAGTTACCTGGGCCTTGGTTTGAAGACAAATGAAGAAGTGATTGTTTAAAATAGATATTGTGACATTTCTGCAAGATGGATGCTTCCAGAGATTGGATGCACAACAAAAATAGTATACTTAATACCACTGGGCTCTATAGTTACAGATGGTTAAGATGGTATATTTTTTCTTGCATGGTTTTTAACAAAATTAAAAATAAACAGAGGGAGAGAAACATCTAAAAGAGAGTTATACAACATTTCAAAAACTACCTTCAATTTTAAAAAGTCTTTCCCTCTCATAAAGAGAATATAAATTCATAAACAGATATAAGATTAAGACTATTTTCATACCTATGTAGCTACACTAACCATTAACCAAGGTAAAGCTAACCAGAAAAACATGTACATCATTGCAATGGCAACAGACATATAGCTGATTCATATTTGAATTAAGTCCCATAATGTCTTAAGTGTACTGAGTATCATTCACTTTGTGATATATAGATAAAAACCAAAAATGCAAAACAAATTTCAGGAAACTACCATTAAAAAAACAAATACATTGTTATGGAATTGGAAAACAAGAATAGAAAATTTAAATCCAGAAATCTAAATACTATCAGTATATACAAGTACTATTAAAAATGAATGGTTCTATAAACTATAAGTTCCAACTGTGAGTGTAACTCCGTGAACAGCAAACATTGTGCATCACTGGCAATATGTCATATACAGCACAAAAATTTCACAGAAAATGCAGTAAAATCATTCAAAAATAGCTCTAAAATCATTTTATAAAGAAATTTAAATAATCCAAGAAGTTTTTCAGCTGTTAATATATTTCAGCTATTCTTTTTAAAAAATTTATTGGTGTGCCCTGGCTGCTGTGGCTCCTTGGATCAAATGCCAGCCTGTGAACTGAAAGCTCGTCAATATGATTCCCAGTCAGGGCACATGAGGGTCAGGTCCCTAATTGGAGGCATGCAGGAGCCAACTGATCTATGTTTCTCTCACAAGTTGATGTTTCCCTCCCTCCCTTCCCCTCTCTCTAAAAATAAATATTAAAAAATTTCTTGAAGTGACATTGGTTCACAAAAGCATACAGGTTTCAAACCTACAACTCAAAAAATCATCTGCACACTGCTATTTTCAGCTTACACAAAATGTGTAGGCTGCAATCCATCCTACAGAAAAAAAAGCCTCCATTTCTAAATAAAAGAATCATAACAAACGTAAAATATGCAGAGAATAACTGATGATTAAACATTTGAGACTGAGTATACTATCATTAAGAGACATGTTGAATAAAGATTAAATTTTTTAACACTTTTTAAAGTTTTATTTATTGTTAGAGGGGAAGGGAAGGAGAGAGGGAGAGAAATATCAATGTATGGTTGCCTCTGGTGTGTCCCCTGCCAGGAACTGGCCTGCAACCCAGGCATGTGCCCTGACTGGGAATCGAACCATGGTTGTTTGGGTCTGAGGTCCATGCTCAATCCACTGAGCTACACCAGCCAGGGCTGAATAAAGATTAAATTTTTAAAAAATGCAAGCTAAAAAGAAAAAAGACATGCTGAGGAAAACAAATGAAAAACCTAATCATTGCTTTTGCCTGAACTAAAATTGAGGAAAAAATCATTTTTCTAAATATGAAATGTCTAATTCTGCAACTCACTTCTTACCAAAGGAGAACATTGGAGCATATTTTATCAGCACTTCTGAACGTAAAGGCAGAAATTCAACAAAGATCTAATTACAAAGTGAAAACACATCAGGCACAGTCCAAACAAGAGAGAATGATAAAATGATAAAGAAATAAGGTAACAATAGAGATTTTCCTACATGGTGGGCACTGTTCTAAGGACATCTATGGCAGTAACTTATTGAATAATTCTATGAGTAACACAGTCCACTATTCTAACATGAATAAACTGTGAATACAGACCAGAAATTTATGTTACTTAATACAAAGCAAAAAAGCAAAAGGGCATTTTGAAGTAAAAGACATAATTAGATTTCCTGATGTTCACTGTGCTGTGATGAAATCACTGAGTCTAAACTTTGTAGGGTCTTGTGTGAAGCCTCCGCAGGATTAGAAATAATAAATCAGAAAACATGACACCTGTCTCCAGGGTTCCTGGGATTTCTGCACCTAATTCCAGGATCTCAACCTCTTCCTACATAAACTCTCTACATGAGACCAAAAGGAAAGGAAATGAACAAACAAACAAACAAACAAAAAGGCTTAAATACAATTCCTCAGCATCATGCACAGATATTCCTAGATCCCCAAAGCAATGGAAGAGGAGCCAGACCAGGGCAGCCCTCACAGACGAAGGTGGGGTCTTTGCCCCCACAGCTAATGTGATGATGGAGGTCACTAGAGCAGAGCAAAATCCTGAGAGAATATAACTATGAGGGACATTCTGCAAATGAGCTATCCCTATTTCTATGACAGCAACAGAAATAAACCTGAGCTTCTCAAAATCTTTCCCACTGAAACACAGCTTCCCACACTTTAGGGTCTAGCTTCCTTCATGACCTCTGGACCTCTCACCTGTGTTGCCAGCTTCCCCATTCCCGCCTACCTGGGTAGGCACACGTCTTTTTTCCCTTCACATCCCAGTGCTCCTTTATTTTCTCCAAAAAGGTGACCAGGACTGGCTTAGAGACAACAAGACCTGTTTATCAGAAATAAGAACATGAGTTTTGATAGAGATGCTCCCATTTCCAATCTTAGGTGAGAAGACATGGTATAATATTAGAATATTCTAGAAAATAGTGTAGAATATTTTCCAAAATACTGTTTTCTGTTAGCACATTAATTCTAGACAACATGTAAGGTCTTCGGACAATAGGATTCTATTTCACATATATCACAAAGCTTTTCTTTTTCTTTTTTTTTAATGTTTTTTTCTTTTTTTATTGTTGTTTAGTGACAGTTGTCCCAATTTACCCCCAAGCTTTTCTTTTCTACACCATAAAATCCCCATTTCTTCCTTGAGACCAGGGATCTAAAAGTCTGTCGTACAAAGCAAAAGCTACAAGGAGATGATCTCCTCATGAAAGAAACAAACCCTGTGGGTGGAGTTGGAACTCTGAAAGGAAGTCATCCTCACCCAGGGAGACCAGGTTCCTGTAGTTCTCCATCATCACATCCATGTACAATTTCTGCTGAGCTGGGTCCAGGCATTCCCACTCCTCCCAAGAGAAATCTACAGCCACATCCCTGAAGGTCAATGATCTCTGAAAGAAAAGACATTTACCAAGGGGCCACCAACAGAATTCATAATGTAACCCAACTTGAAAACAGTGGTCTTAACCTAGGAGAGTATCCTGAATCATCTAGTAAGATCACTGTGACCCAGTAATATTCTGTAATGTATTTTCTAACACTGAGAAAGGAGGATGTCACATCTCCACAAATCCAGTGCAGAGACAGTACTTTTCAGGAAAGTGAACTTTAAAATGAAGGCATCGTCCAGACCACTGTGGCTCAGATGGTTCAGTGTCATTCTGCAAAGCAAAAGGTTGCTGGTTCAATTTTTGGTCAGGGCACATGCCTAGGTTGCAGGTTCGGTCTCCAGTTGAGAGGTATGTGAGAGGCAACCAATCGATGCTTATTTCCCTCTATTTCTCCCACTCCTCTCCTCTCTGAAAGTTAAAAATAAAAAAAAGAAAAGAAAATGAAGGCATCAACACAGGCACATGGCTTTCTAAGAGTTATAACTATCATTCAGAATCAATTGTGTATATTTTTTAGGTGGAGAAGACTTGATAAGCTGGAAACGTAAGGAGTTCAAGTTTAACACAGACACCAGAAAACTGCAGTGTTTTTTTTTTTAAGATTTTATTTATTTATTTTTAGAGGGAGGGGAAGAGAAGGAGAAAGAGAGAAACATCAATGTGTGGTTGCCTCTCTGCACGCCCCCCTCCTGGGGACCTGGCCTGCAACCCAGGCATGTGCCCTGACTGGGAATAGAACCAGTTACCCTTTGGTTCTCAGGCCCACACTCAACCCACTGAGCTATACCAGCCAGGGCTTTATTTATTTTTTTTTAAGATTTTATTTATTTTGAGAGAGAAGGGAAGGGAATAACTGCAGTTTTATAAAAATGCAGATTCTGATTCAGGAGTTCTAGGATGGGGCCTTTGTTTCTTCAACAAGCTCACTTTTTACTAATGTTGCCAGTGTCTCTGGTCCACATGCCATACTTCTGAATAGGATGAAAAGGAAAACAGAAATTCATAGATGACTTACAGCTAAGAGAGTTTCATAGAATTTACAGTTCTCATAAAACAGGAAGCATAGCAACCAGTCCTTTTTGATAATGTCTTATATACTAGGTATCATTCCAAGAGTTTTTTTTTTTTTTCATGTTTACAGTGGCTTTTCTTTTTTTTTTTTTTCCCCCGCCCGGTCTCCCCCCTCCCTCCCATTCCCCCCCCCCCCAGTCCTCATCTCTGTGTCTTTCATACTTGTTCCTCAAAATCCCTCCCCCTTTTTCCCCTTAAGTTCCCTTCCCTCTCCCCTCTGGTCGCTGCCCACTTGTTCTCTATTTCAGTGTCTTTGTTTTTATTCTGTTTGCTTGTTTGTTTTATTCTTTAGCTTCCTGTCAAAGGTGAGATCATATGGTATTTGTCCTTCAATGCCTGGCCTATTTCACTCAGCATAATGCTTTCCAGTTCCATCCATGTTGTTGCAAAAGGTAGTAGTTCCTTCTTTCTCTCTGCTGCATAAAATTCCATGGTGTATATGTACCACAATTTTTGGATCCATTCATTTACTGATGGGCACCTAGGTTGCTTCCAACTCTTGGCTATTGTAAATTGTGCTGCTATGAACATTGTGGTGCATAGGTTCTTTGAAATTGATGTTTTAGGATTCTTGGGGTATAATCCTAGCAGTGGAATTGCTGGGTCAAAAGGCAGGTCAATTTTTATTTTTCTGAGAAAATTCCATACTGTTTTCCATAATGGTTGTAGCAGTCTACAATCCCACCAACAGTGATCTGAGAAAAAGATTATTTTTTATCTGTTATAAGAATATTGTGTGAAACTTTCAGTAAACAGTAGATCTTGAGTTTTAATTCAATTCTAGAATTTTTCAGAAAGAACACAGGCCAATAGGCACAAAGAACTGTCATGAACATTCATGGCAGTTTCTGTAACAAAGAATAACAGAAACGTCCTAAGCAGGTAAGGAGAAAGGATACCTCAAAGAATGTTAACATTTTATTCCCACAGACATACATATGGAAACTGAGAGCACGTTAACAGTGACAGGGAATAGAATTTTTGATTCTGCAAATCCCATCAATCTTTTTGTGGATGATACCCTGTGTTTTATAAACACAGTAGGGAAAGGAACACACCATAATGTAGAATAAGTTACAGCTGTTGTTTTCCAGTCTTTCATTTCTTTGAAAAAATTTTTAAATTTTTTTATTGATTATGCTGTTACAGTTGTTCTATTCCCCCCTTCATTCCCCTCCACCCTAGCCCCCGTCCCCACCATTACCCCCCCTTTAGTTTATGTCCATATGTCTCAAGTTCTTTAGATTCTATATTTCCCATGCTATTCTTGCCCCCCCCCATCTGTTTTCTATCTACTGTCTATGCTACTTATTTTCTGTACCTTCTCCCCCATTCTCCTTCTCCCGCTTCCCTGTTGCTAACCCTCCTTGAGATCTTCATTTCTATGTTTCCACTCCTGATCTAGCTGTCCTTTTAGTTTGCTTTTGTTTTAGGTGTGATTGTTAACAACTGTGAGTTTGTTGTCCTTTCACTGTTCATGTTTCTTTAACTTCTTTTTCTTCAATAAGTCCCTTTAACATTTCATATAATAAGGGCTTGGTGATGATGAACTTGAATTTGATCTTATCTGAGAAGCACTTTATCTGTTCTTCCATTCTAAGTGAAAGTTTTGCTGGATAGAGCAACCTTGGTTGTAGGTCTTTGGATTTCATGACTTGAATACCTCTTTCCAGCCCCTTCTTGCCTGTAAGGTCTCCTTTGAGAAATCTGCTGACAGTCTGATGGGAACTCCTTTGTAGGTGACTGTCCCCTTAGCTCTTGCTGCTTCTAGGATTCTCTCCTTCATTTTAATTTTGGCTAATGTAATGATGATGTGCCTTGGTGTGTTCCTTCTTGGGTCCAACTTCTTTGGGACTCTCTGAGCTTCCTGGACTTACTGGAAGTCTATTTCCTTTGCCAGAGTGGGGAAATTCTCCTTTATTATTTGTTCAAATATGTTTTCCACTGGTGGCTGTGCCTTTCCCCCTTCTGGTACCCCTATAATTCGGGTGTTGGAGCGTTTAAAGATATCCTGGAGATACCAAAAAAGCCTCTCCTCATTTCTTTGAATTCTTGCTTCTTCACTCTTTTCCGTTTGGTCATTTTTTTCTTCCTTCTCCTCCACTCCCTTGATTTGAGTCTCAGTTTCCTTTCCAACACTATTGGTTTCCTGTGCAATTCTATTCATTTCAATTAATTTAGCCTTCATTTGTTCCTCTAATTTGTGACTAAAATCAACCATTTCTGTGAGCATCCTGAGCACCAATGTTTTGAACTGTGCATCTGATAGGTTGGCTATGTCTTCGTCACTTAAAAGTTATAGGCTCTGGGGCTTTGAGCTGTTCTTCTTGAGCCATAATTTTTTGATCAGGCCATGCCTATTATGTATGAGGGGTGGAGCTTTAGGTGTTCACCAGGGCTGGTTAACCCAGTTGCTGGGTTGTGATGCTGTATGTGGGGGAGGTATCAGAGAGGGGCAGTGGCGTTTATTCTGCTCTCTCTTGGATTTTGGTCCCCTCTGCCGCTTCCCACAAACAAATTGGGCCCTTCTGGTGCTGATTTCGGGTGTGTGTGCTTGTGCACCCTCCAGGACCTTGTGGATCTCTGCAGTGAACTCTCTGGGAGCTTCTTCCAGCACCTCGACCTCGAAAGTTTTTCCAATTGGTGCTTTTAGGCTTTAGTTCCCATCACTGGGGCCCTAGCCTGAGCGGTCTGTCTTACTGCTCACTTCTTCACTTGGTTTATCTGCACGTGAATGTGTGACCAGGGTCAGCCAGCCGCCTTGTGACCTCACTGGTTCGCCCTTGCCACCCCACGCCTGGGATCCGCCAATTGCCACCTGAGCTCCTGGGTCATTCCTGCTTTTTCCTGCCCGACCCCGCTCCACCAGCCGTTGACTCTGCCCCTCTTACAGGTCTGACTGAAGGGTTTGTTGTTGGACTTCTGTACAGTTCAATTCTCTGTGTTTTCGTTACTAAAACTTTGTCGTCTTTAAACTTGGTTGTGTGAGAAGGCACAGTGTTTCCATCTACGCCTCCATCTTGGCCAGAAGTCAGTGCCAGATTTTAAATTTCCATATATACACAGAGTGGGACGTAAGTTGGTTTGCAGTTGTTTGTATAAATAAATTTGCAGGTTATGATTATTGAAATGGCTTTATGAACTGTGTGTTTTGCTTACCCCAACTATAAACCTACATCTGCCCCACCCTGAATGGAATTATACACACGCACACACAAAAAATTCCATGTGTTTGTATATGGAATAGTATATATATAGGATATCATATATATAAATATTTTCATATATGAAATACTATATATATGTAATGCTGTACACATAGTATACAGTAGAATATTACTATATATAGTATACTACTGAATACCATGTATAAATATTTATAATACTATTGAGCAATAAAAAGAAGGAAATCCTGCTGTTTGCAGCACCTGAAAGGACCTTGGAGGCATTATGCTAAGTGAAGTCAGGCAGGTAAAGACACATAATATGCGACTTGACTTATACATAAAATCTAAAAAAAAAAATCTCAGAAATAGTGATTGGATTGCAGGTTGCCTGACTGGGGTTGGGGAGGAGGTAAAGGTGGTGACAGTGACCAAAAGGCACAAATAAATGTCCACTTATAAGATAAAAAGCTCCTGGAATGTAATGCACAGCATTACTATATTGGTTTCACTGTCCCTGGCTTCAGTTATATGCTCTCAGCTGAGGTCTGAAATGTTAAATGGAAAATTTCAGAAATTAACAGTTCAAAAGATATTTTTAGAGAGAAACAATATTTAGAGAATTTTAGTCACAGTACATTGTTATACTAGTTCTACTTTATTATTAGCTATTGCTGTTAATTTTCCACTGTGCCTGATTTACAAAGAAAACTTAAACTTATTTAATGTTATACATGTCAACTGTATCTCACTTATTTAATGTTATACATGTCAACTGTATCTCAATTAAAATGAGAAAAATATTTTTAAATTTTAGGAAAACTTAAAAAGTTAAAAAATAATAACAATTAGTAAAAAATAATGATCACTCCCTTCAGATAATTTCATCATAAATAAAGTCAAAAACGAATTTAAAAATTAAGTGTACACTTTATTTTCTCCATATATGAGAACCATTAACCAAGGGGTTCTCCACTCTTGACAAAAGAGAGAGGAAACTGTCTGGGATTTGGAACAGCTACATTTTATTGAAGGACAATTTACAAGCATGTTCACCTATGAAAATAGAAGCCAGATTTTAAATTGTAATCAAAATGTAACCAACAGTGAATTAAATGATAAGAAACATATTTCATGAATAGTACATGAATGTCCTAGTTTTATTAAATGCTTTAAAATGTAACTTTTTACATTTACAGATTTAAATAAAATACATTTCTAAGTACCCTTAAAACATCTTCCAAATTTGTCAACCTTTTCCCACTCTTATATCATCCACTTCATATCCCTCCATTGGATAGGGCAGAGGCACAGCAAAACACCTGGATGCATATTCTAGAAGCTTATCCAGATTTGGGTGTCCATATATCTTATCTAACTGGTATGTCTTAAAATTTCACATCTCATAAATAATTAATCCTAGATTTAAAAGTCACATAACAAAACTAGATGACTGCACAAAATTATTTTTAATACTTAATATCACCTATGACTCCATTCTCTTTTATGTTTTCCAACTGACCCACAAATGTTTTACTATTGTTCTTCTTACTGTTTTACTGATACAAATTCTTTTATTAAAAAATAAGTAATCGATTATTTTTAGAGAGAAGGGAGAGAGAAAGGAGAGAAACATCAGTGTGTGCTGCCTTTTGAGTACCCCTCCAGATGGGGAGGGACCTGGCTGAGCAACCCAGGCATATGCCCTGACTGGGAACAGAACGAGTGACCTTTTGGTTCACAGGCCAGTGCTCAGTCCACTGAGCCACACCAGCCAGGACTAAAATAAGAATTCTTAAAAGATCTACCCTTTCTATGAAATTTTAGGCGCACAATATAATAGTGTTAACTATAGGCACACTGTTATATAGCAGATCCCTAGAACTTACTTATCTTCTAAGTTAAAATTTGTACCCTCTGAACAGAAACTCCCCTTTTCCCATCCCGTCAGCCTCTGGCAACACCAATCTAATCTTTGCTCCTGTGAGTTTGACTATATTGTTGGATTTCTAAGCATGGATTTATATATGAAAAATATTTGTTATGACCCTGGCCAGTACGGCTTAGTTGGCTGAGTGTCCCCTAACAAAGGGAAAGGTTGCCAGTTCGATTTCCCACCACAGCACAAGTCTGGGTTGTGTATTTGGCCCCTAGTCAGGGAGCAAACAAGAGGTTCTGATCAATGTTTCTCTCTTACATCAATATTTCTCACCCTCTCTTTCTCCCTCCCTTTCCCTCTCTCTAAAATTTAATAAATATTTAAAAAATACTTTTTATTACCCGTAAGTCTAAAAATCTTTAAAATAGTCTTATTTTTTAATTTACAGGGAGGAAATGTGATTAGATCAACATAGATAAGTCCCAAAATTTGACAGCATCCAACATAATTATTAGGAAAGAACTGAAAAACCAAGTTACTGCAACACTGCACATTCACTATGATAAACCCTTATGGCTAACATGGATCTTCATGGTGCAATTTATGTTGTTATTGTTTTCTCTTCCATTTGTTCATGTATTCAAACATTTGATTTATTTAAATTAAATTATATTATTATTTAATAAGCACTAAATAATAGGTTCAGCTAATAAATTAGACAGATGAGAGTCCTGTCACCCACACTGAGCTCACACAGAGAAGAGAAATAAACAAACTGATAGACAAGGGTAAGAAACTTTTGTCTAATTATAAAATAAAATGCAACCTTCCCCTGTGCCTGACACTGTTCCAGGTTCTTTCACTCATGTAATTTTTGTGACAACCTTAGGAGGTAGGCATAATGACTGTCCCCATTACATAAGAGAAGACTAAGGCACAGAGGGCCAGCAGCCCACCCAAGGTCACACAGCCAGCACCAGGAAGCATTTCTTTCCATCTCTAGCCAGGCCCCTGTCCTCAGACATCCAGCCTCCCCTCTGTCCTCAGATTCCTCCATTCTGCTGTCCTTAAAGGGGACCTGAGCCCTGACAGCTGCTCTGGCCCATTGGCTACTCATGCTGCTGCTAGCTGGTGTCTGCGTTGGGGGAAAAAAGATGAGAGGATGCCCTAACCTAGGGAGCGGGTGAGCCAGCAGGTGCTGGGCAGAGGTCCCGGGAAAGGCTGAGGAGGGTGGTCAGAGGCTCCATTCACCCAACTGTGGCTAAACCTAGACTTTGCTGGGGGGATGGGTGGCATGGGGAGCCACAAAGAGTTTGAACACAGAAGGGGGAGGGTCAACTCTGGATGTAGGAAGACCCTTCTGGGGGTAAAGGGATCAGACTGGAAGAGAATGAAGGCCTAAGAAGCTGGGTGAGGGTTCAGGGGGAGAGGACAAGGCTTAGCCAGGCTGAGACCATAGGGATGGATCAGAGGAGAGGGTCAGGGTCGGAGATCAGAAGGGACAGGGCTGGAGACTAACACGAGTGGTAAAAAGGGCCTTGTTTGTGGCCCATTGCCTTGGTGGACAGTGGGGAATCTGGAGGAGGAGGGAGATTAGGGAAAGAGAGAACTCGGTGGGGACCTATGGGTATGAGAGGTTCCCACACCGATAATTGGATATAGGAGTCTGCAAGCCTGGAGACAGTGACCTGTGCAAATCCCTCCAGGTGTGAGAAAGGACAGGGTGTTCTAGTACCTTCTACTACCCTGGGGCTGGTTGGGTGGGGTTTTCAAAATTCCACACATGCCAGGCAAGGGAGTTGAGACTGCCTACCCAGAGCAGCAGCAAGAAATGAGGCAGGTGTGACGGAGGAAAGAACCTGGGACTGGGTGTGGAGATAGGAGAGCAAGTAGGCAAGGGATGCACTGGATTCTGGGTAAGCCCAGGGGGATTAAACAGAAAGATTTTGCAATAATCACCTCAGTGACACAGGTCTTAATGCCCAGGCTTTCTACAAATTCACTTGCTTGAGAAGCAGATGACATTATTATCCCCTTTTCAAAGGGGCACTGAAATCAAGGCACAGAGAGGTAAATAATTTGCCAAAAAGTCACACAACTCATAATCACAAAACAAAGATCTGACTTTAGGAGGTTACAATATCTGTACCTTTCACTTTTGTGCCTCAGTTTCCTTATCTGTACAAAAGATGCTGATAACAGTCCTCCCATCACAGAGTTGTTTGTCGCCAGGTTACATGAAGAGGCACAAGCATTTCCTTCCTCCAGAAAATCGTAACATTTTATTTAAAAAATATAAAATGATGAACATGGATTTTGATGCCGAACAATTTGAAAAAAGGTTAACTATGGAGATATGCTGATCAAATCACTTTACCATGAATAGATGAGCTCTGTGGGACCAAGTTCCAGGTTGTTCCAGTCTATTCTTCAATATTTATAGAAAATGAGTAAGTGGGGACAGCTCCTTTGTGGCTCACAGTCACTAATTCAACAAATCACATAAAGGGAAGGAAAAGGCTACAAAACATCAGACAAACTCATGAAACTAGGTTCTGACTATTAAGACCATTGACATGCTTACCACGTACACAGTGCAATAGCCTGATACTATTCAGTAAGTACCAATGGGTGTTGCAACATGTGATAAACAGAAGAAAGGGTGCAGGGCTCAGAATCTAAATTAGACACATGTTTAACATGGAAAACGATTTGGGTTTTGTTTTTAGTGTGATGACTTCTAAAGTTAAAGTTTTTAAAAAGTTGAGACTACTTCACATTTAAGAACAGTACGAGCTCATTATATGAGATGTCACAAAGCTTGTGTCAGAAGCCAATGATGATTAACTAAAAAAAAAAAAAAAGGTTTAACAAACTAAAATCTATTTCAATGTTTTTATAAGATAAAACAGACATAAATGTGACAGACATAAAAATGTGAATTCACTGGAGAGAAAAAAGACCCAACGTTTTCAGTATTCCTTGAAAGAATCATGGGGTGAGACTTAGTCACTTCTTGTCCCTGGTCACCTGTCTCTTGCCATCCCAGGAAATGAGAAGGGACCCACTACTGACAGACAAGTGTCTCCCCTCTGAGTGAATAAGGGTTGTAAATGGAAGCTATTTGGTGATGTAAATAATTATAAAACAAACAAATCTTATATACCAAAGTTCTGCAATTCCAATTCGACTCTGTTTAACAGGAACAATTCAGCAAAAGCCGATATCTCACAAATTAATCATCCGCACCCCATCAGCTTACTATTCTTCCACATCCGGTTCCACTTCTTTTCCTGCTACCTACATTTCTGTGTATGGATGCTTGTCTCTTCCCTGTTTCTCTGAACTGCTGTCCTTTCCTTCCACCTCCCCTTTTTCTCCCCTTTCCTCTGTTCCTGTCCCTACACCGGTTTTGAGAATCTCATGAAACCTTTTTCACCTTCAAGTTGCGCTCTCTGATTGCTCCCACCTCCATACATCTCTGCGCCAGTCTCCACTGTGGTCCCTGTTACTAGTCTTTCCTGTCACACCCCGCCCCCAGCGGGGTGCTGACCCAGTGCTGTTTTTCCCTCTGATCCGTGTCCCTGTGCTCGCTCCCCCAACTCTTCTCAGAATCACTCCCTCTATCTGAAGCGCCTCGCCCTTTGCTGCCCCACTTTTGCTCACAGGTCCCTCTCCCTGTAAGCTCCTCTTGTCTCTCTGGGGCTCCTCATTCTCCTCGGCATTCCGTCCCTGTCTTCCTCCTCCAACTACTTTCCCCAGTTACCTTTCCACTCCTAGGTAGCGGCCCCCTTCCTCCCATATCCCCTGCTCCCCTATGTTGCAGTCTCTTAAAGCCCCTCACCGACATCTTCTCCCCCTCATGTGTCCGTCTCTCTCATTCCGTCTTCAGATCCCCGCACCGGTTCGTTCCGCCGCTTTCCTGGCCGCCCCTTCGCCGGCACCGCTTCCTCAAAACTCCTTCCCGCGTGGGGCAGGTCACTCCTGGGGACACAGTTTTCTCGTCCTAAGTCCCACCCCTTGGAAAGTGTGCTCTTCCTGAATCTGGGGTCTCTTATTAAATAGGGTCTGCAGATCCCCAGGGCGGGGTGCAGTCCGGCTCCAGGGGCGGTGAGCTGCGAGGACGGGGGAGGGGCGCAAAAGGTTTAACTGCACCTCCCGATACTTTCAACAAAGCGGGGTGGAAGGGCTGCCCAAGGAACACCTTTCAGCAGATAACCACGCGGCAGGAGAGTCCAACTGCCGGAAGGCGGAGAGACCAAGGGCGGGACGGCCTCAGTTTACCCGAAATGAACCCTGACCCTCCACCCGGCAGCAAAGCGTTCGGGGCTGGTGAATCTCGAGGGGACGCCAGACTCACCGCTGTAGGAAGTGCACGTTCGGGGATTTCAACACCTGTAGCGTCTCTCAGGCTTTATCGGTATAGAAATGTGGACTTAGATGATCAGGTTTACACCAGCAATACTGAAACCAGAAAGGCCAGCGTACCCTTCCACACGCCACAGCCACTTCCGGGTCTGTAAGCATCTGCGGGTGCGCGCGGCCTGAAAGGCGGGGTCAGGGGCGTGTCCTGGGCCGACCCTTCCAGCAAAGAGGAGGCGAGAATAACGGCTGGACTAGAGCCGGGAGTGCGGGGCGGAAAGGTGTAGGGGCGAGACCTGGATTCAGCCTTGCTTTCAGGGGGTCTCTTCTGAATGATGGAACCCGTTCTACTTCTTTCCTGACATGTGGAGCTGAGCGCCTTCCTGAGTGCTGTAAGTTGTTCCAAACAGCTTAAGGTAAATGCTTAGAGTTGTGTGCGCCACGCTATGTTGAAAGCTGAGATCGCTACTTTTAACAAGTGAAAACTATTTGGGGGAAGATGGGACAAAGGTTGGATCCAGGAATGACCATCACCTGCAATTTGAATTTAATCCATTGCAGCGTTATTTACAACAGCCAAGATTTGGAAGCAGCTGGTGTCTATCAGCAAGTGGATTAGTGGGTAAAAAAGCTGTAGTTGGCTGAAAAGTCTGTTAGTTTTATACAATGGCTCTAGTAGTGTTTAGTTGTCTTTAACTTCATTTGAAACAATTTTGGTAGATTGTATTGACAGTTGTCATATCAGTGTGCATTTTTAAAAAGTATCAAAATTGGTGAACTTTTGTGCAGCCATTTTAATGTCGAAGATGGTAGGAGATACACAGCATTTTCATTCTATTATGGCTTTATTTCAAGAAAGGTAAAAATACAACTGAAACACAGAGACTTCTGCAGTGTATGGAGAAGGTGTTGTGGCTGATGGAATGTATCAAAAGTGGTTTGCAAAATTTCTTGGGACTACTGACACTTTGGCCAAATAATTCTTTGCTATGGGGTTTTGTGTGATGGAAGACGTTTTAGCCCCGGTCAGTGTGGCTCAGTGGTTTCAGTGGTTGGAGCATTGTCCTGTAACTGAAAGGTTCCAAGTTTGATTCGCGGTCAGACCACGTGCCTAGGTTTCAGATTCATCCCTGGTCAGGATGTGACCCCATGTGGCCCCAGTCCAGACATGTACAATTCCTGGTCCCGGCACAGATCCCCAGTCTGGATGCATATGGAGACAACCAATCCATGCTTCTCTTTCATCCATGTTTGTCTCTCTCCCTTCCTCTTTCTTTCTCAAAAAGCTAATGAAAAGTCCTTGGGTGAGGATTTAAAAAAAAAATTTTAGCAGCATTCCTCTCTATTCATTAAAAGCCAGCAGCAGGAGATAACCGACATACTCAAAATATCCAAATCAATGAAGTTACTGATGAAAATGGAAAATGTGTGTTTTATTTTAAAGAAAAACTAAACAGACTACCTAATACTACTCCATAGTAAAAAAGGGAGAGGGAGCGGCCTGAAGAGGAATCAGGGCAGTGTGGTTCATCCTGGCCCCACCTGTCTCATTACCTTGAGCAAGCTCCAGGATCGAGGGCCTAGAACAGCCAACTTTAGCTCCCACAGAGGCTCAGGCTTGCAGAGCAAGCACGGCCTGCAGTGCGGGATGGTCAGTAACTGCTCCTTACACAATAGAGCCATGCTTTCATTTGAGTCTCCCCACTGCAAGTTCATAGAAGTAGAGTCACCCTATACGTGGAAAAGTCAGGACTCAATGGGATCACAGGGCCAGTGGGCCTTTTCAGGTGTCCCATGGCTGAAGCACTGCTCAAGTGAGAGCTGGTAGGTTAAAAGGGCTATGTGACCTCAGGCCACATAAGTAGGGAATTTCTTCAAAAACAAGACAAGCCATAAAGAAACATTGAGCTATACTCAGCAGACTGATTCTTAGTAAATGTGTTAGTTAGTTTGGGATTAGTAAATCTATTATGTTTTCCTAATAGAATGTGTAATTATATAACATTCTATTTATATAAGAATGTATTGCATACTTATCCTAAAATATGAATAAAACAATTATGTCGATTGTTTTTACCACTAAACACTTAATATTTTCCACTAAAAACTAAGATTTTCAGTATAAAAGACATAAGTAAAAAAATAAAACTGAACAGGTCTGGGGTACCCAGACTGGTACAGGGGAGCATGGAGAAGGATGTAGGGGCCAGATCCCAAAGAGCCTCCAGATACCAGGGTGAAGATAGTTCAAGACTGTTCAAGTACCCAAGGGATGCTAAAGCTGTTGGTCCAAAGCCGTGTCCAAGTGTCAAGATTCATGAGTTCATAAGAGATAATAGTTTGTAGACTTTTTTCATTTGGTGTTTTTGTCTGGTCTTAGTGTCAGAGTAATGAGTCAGGAAGTGTTTCTTCTACTTCTCAAAGTTTGTGAAGAATTAGCATTCTTTGGGGCATCCAACCTTTTGGTGTCTCTGCTCCATAATGGGAGAGTTGTCTTGGGCTACACACTAGATACATCGTGACACATAAACACACAAAAAAATCTCAATGTTTTAAGTAAATGTATGATTTTGTGTTAAGCTGCACGTGGCTGGTGGACTGCAGGTTGGACACTCCTGCTTTAATATAATTTAGTAAAGTCATCTGGGCCTGGGATTTTCTGTGGAGATTTTTGATATTACTAACACATTAATATTCCTGCTGTGGTTTCTATTCCAAGTAAGAGGGTAAAACCCTCAACAGCAATCTAAGTCAAGTTTTGTCATTATAGCAGAGCAGGTGAGTTCACGTTTTGCCCCCAGTGACTCATTAAAAAGCCAAGGATTTCCACATTTTGCATCATGGCTAAGACATCAGGACCCGTGTTTCCTACAGTGATTTTTCTTATCTAACTTGTAGGGCCAGCTTCCCTCCTTGGCTGGGCCCTAGGAGGATCTTAAGCTATCGAAGTAGTTTTATGTCTGGATTTGTGGAGTTGTGAACTGGTCAGTCTGTAAGACCACCACATCACACACCCAACACACTGAGTCTGTTTCCATTTCTGGAAAACACAGCTGCACTACAGGAAGTGCTTGGAGACTTCCTCCAGACAGGAGGGACGATAACAGGGCATGTGGTAAGCCTGCAGATGTTTTGATTAGATCTGAGAACTGGAGGGACAGGGCCTTCCTTCCTGACACTCCTTGAGGGTTTGAAAAGTAGTATTAAGTCTGCCACCTCAATCACCCTGTCCTCTCTCCTTGGCCATGACCCTAGCTGAGGCCCTGACCTCACTCTCCAGGACCATCACCCCTGCTACCTCCGTGGCCCCCTGGCCTTATTTGACCCCAGAAGGATCTTCCCAAGTCTCAGCAGACCCTGTTCCTTGGGGCCAAATTCCAGATCTTCACCCTGGTATCTGGAGGCTCTTTGGGATCTGGCCCCTACATCCTTCTCCATGCTCCCCTGTACCATGCCATTTCTCACTTACTCCATTCCCAGTACTGAATTACTTGTTTCCCTGAAGAGGGAAGGCAGCTTTGCAGAGGTTCATGTTATGACCAAAAAAAGGTTGAAGATGTGGAGACAAGTGATCTTATAGGAACAAAGGACATTTTCCACGTGGGAACGAGTGATAAGGCTGGGAATACTTGTATCTTGGTTGCCAAGGTGACTGCATTGTTCCTTTTAGTCCCCAAAACCAGGTGTCACTGAGTTCCAATCTGTCTCCTTCAGAATCTTTTTATTGTTTCTCTTTTTACCCACCATGTCCCTCACTCCACGGTACCTGCTGCAGCTCAAAACTCACTTAAACCAGAATCCTTCCAGGCCTCCAGTCCTCATGTCTCCCCCATCAATTCTAATGCTGTCACTCCATTGCCAAAACACCCTGTGGCTCTTCTGTCTTCCAGCATGATGTTTAAATCCTCACCTTGCTCCAAAATGCTCTATGTACTCTGAAATCAGCCTCAAATCCTTGTGCTGTTGATCCCTGCCCATGTGAGTAGCACAGCTACTATGGAACTCGAAGCCTGTCATTGCACTACTGTTACACTGGCAGGCCTGCTGAGCCACGCCTGCAAGTTTTCACATCTTGGCAGGGACCCTCCACAGCTCAGCCTGACCACGTGGCTGGTTTTTGCTTCTGGTGCAAAAGCACTTTTTAACTGGGACCTGTTCTCTTGGAAACCGCTTTGGAGACATATGTGATCAGGGAAAGAGGTCCAGCCACGGGAGTAAGTCATCTCAAACATTTCAGCCCCAGGAGTCACCACAAGGAGCACTAGGACCTTCTGACTGAACAAAGCCCAGACTACAGAATTATGAGGAAGAATGTATCTTTTATTGTTTGAAGTCACTAAGCTTTGGGTGTGGGTTGTTGTGCAGTAAAATATAACTGAAACACCACGGGTCATTCATTTGAATGTTCCTTCAATTATTACTGGTAGGCTGCCTGCTAAGCTAGAACAGTCGACATCATGCTGAAAGTGATTATATTGCCCCTCCAACCCCCACTTCCCACTTTCATGAATTCTTCACTCACTTAAGTCCTTCAAATATTTGTATCCTAGGAAAGGTACATCTGTGCTGGGCCAGGGGCATGGCCACAATGAGCTTAAACCGCAGGCCTTGCCCTTATGAAACTCACATAAAATAAGCTAATAATGGGAAAAACAGGGTTTCATTCACCCTCATTCCTCCAGGACCCAATTGGGCCTATATTAAAAACAGTAGGGACTCACTAATGTAAGGACTGAGCTGGTGAAATCACCCTGCCACCCAATATACCAATTTCCCCTCCGCCCCGTTGAGTCAAATTTCACTGAAGTATCACACCCTGCTGTCCACTGTGAAACCTTACATGCACCGCCATCCACTAAGTCTCTTGTTCCTCTGTCCAGGACTCACTGGCCCCTGCATCAGTTAGAATTCAGGTGACCTGCAAGTGATGAAATCCCAAACGAACAGTCACTCAAACAGTTTAACTCGGCTAGGTAACTGATACCGATATGGGTGTTCACAGTGTCAGGACCAGTGCTCTTCTGATCCTGTTCTGTTCACACTGATTGGCCAGAATTTAAGTTACCTGCCACACCAAATTTCAAGAGACCTGGGAAACTGCCTTAAATCCAGGCAGTCATCTCTCCTGCTCCGTTACAGCCCTGATTATCCTGAGACCCTCTCAGGGGCAGGACACAGCCCCAAAGAGGTTCTCTGGCAAGTCAGAGCTACCCTCACTGACTGCTTCTCTGTGCCAGGCACCACAACGCACCTGACATGCATGAACTCATTTAGTCTTCACAGCCAGCCCTACAGTCTAGATGCTACAGTTACTCCCATTTTACAGTGTACAAAACCAAGTTCAGAGAGACCTGGTAACTTGCTCATGGTTACACAGCTCTTAAAGAACTGGGATTTGGACCTAGGCAGTCTGGCTCCAAGGCACCTGCTCTTCACCACCACCAGTGTCTGCAAAACTGAACTGAATACAGGACTCTGCTGAGCAGTGCCACCTCAAGGACCCTCTATTCTGTAGGCCAGCTGCACTCCCCAGGGGAATCCATGCCCAGTAATTAGGGCTTTCCCCAAAGACAGGGCAGAGACCGTGGCCCTGATATGGAGCTCCCTCCTCCATGCTAGTGACAGACCAGAGAACCAGCTACTTCTAGACCTTTATTTCTCTGTGAAAAGGGGTGGGGGTCGGGGGGAGAATAAAATAAAAACGACACAGTTGACACACACAAAAAAAAAACCACTGAGGGGGAGGAAGGGAGGTGGAGAAGTAGATTGGGGAGGGGTCCCCATTACAGCAGCAGGAACCAGTGACCTTGGATGTTCACCTCTCTCCCCCCTCAGGTGGGAGTGGCCACCCCTTTCTCCCAGGGTCACTGCCCTGTTCCACCTTGTGCTCCCCCAGCCCCTTGGAAGGTAGACAGTGAGAAGTCAGATTCCCAGGCTGGGGAGAAGAGGAACCGTGCTGGGGTGGGGCCTGGGGTCAGACCATGCACAGGGAGTGAAAGCCAAAGGCCCCCCGCCGTCTCCCAAAGGAGGGAACTTGGGGCCTGGGGGTGGACACCAGAGGCCGGCGTTGGCTCCTCTTCCAGCATCAGGCGAGAGACAGAACTGGGGGAACAGGAACAGGCGGGAGTCAGAACCACAGGAAGCCCGCCCACAGCTGCTCCTGTATCTCCCCTGCCAGGAGCTGCTGCTCCCAGGCCTTGGCCCCTCCTTGCACACCACCCTCCCGCTGGGTCTCCGAGTTCTCAAAGCCTTACCAGTCAGGGCCTCCTGGGCAAAGTACTTGACGTCCACATCCTGATCCTGGGTCAGCTTCTCTAGGATGGGCTTGACTTCACTCTGCAGTGTGCTGAAAGGAGAAGGGGAAGGCAAAAGAAAGGGTGAGCTGGGCAGGGCTGGGGATACAAGGTACGGACACAGGCTCACATGGGAATTAAGAGGTCTCTGGGCCCAGAACAGGCACAGGGAGGTCAGACAAGCTGGGCAACGGGGGCAGAGAATCACAGAGCCCACAAGTCTCCGAGGCCAACAGATGGATGTCTTTCATTCGTTTAACCTGCTTACTGAGTCCTACTGGGGATGAGGTGTGAACAAAAGTAAATCCAACACTCTTCATTCTTGTCCATGAGGAGCTTGGGCTAGGAGTGAGACAAAGCCAACTGATGGTAAGAAACAGAGGAGCCAAGTTCTAAAAGGGAAGTACTTGACCCTCCAGGAGCTCAGAAGAGCCACCTGCTGTCCTGGAAAGGTGCCAGGGAAATCTGTCTTCATGGACAGTCCACTGTGTTTGGAAATGAAGGTACACTTCAGAGAGGGACTAAAAGTGTGGGGTGATGTCCTGGACCAGACGCAAAGAAAGTCATCAGAGAGGCAGGCATCGTGGGAAGGGGTTCCAGGTGACAGACAGCTCCTCTCCTTCCCCATATATTCATTCTCACTTCTATCATCTAGATCTGTCCAATTTTTTAACTCGATATAAATGGATATCGAGTTCAATAAATATAAATTTTTGAAGTCGATGTAAATTTTTCCTGGGTCTAGCTTCTCACCCAACAAAATGGTGCAAGTCGTGAAAGGCAGCTTTATTGTTGAGTACAGCACTTTCTTTTCACTGCTGAATAGTCTTCCTTGTGTGAACACCACAGTTTACCCACTGTACTGTTGTTGGGCTCTTGGGTGGTTTCCATTTCAGGGAAAATGGGAGTAAAGCTGCCACATTCTTCTGTTAAAAATAAACACTCACATCTCTAGGATACGTACCCAGGAGTGGATGTGCCAGCGCGTGGGGCGTACCTTCACTAGATTTCACCAGTTTTCAAAGAGACTGCACCCTTCTACAGCCCTGCCTGCAGCACGCCAACACCAAATGACCGAGCTTTTTATAGTTTAGTCATTCTGGGGTGTGTTTTCACTTGCATTTTCCTGATGCAAGTGATGCATTTCCTGATGCATTTTCCTGACTAGTGACGTTGAACATCTGATTATTGTATGCTCATTAGCTACGTGGGAATCTCTTTTGTAAGTACTTGCTCAAATCTTTTTTTTTTTCCTCTTGCCCATCTCTTTCTTGGGTTTTCTTTGTGGTGGCAACTTGCAGGACAGTATTCTGAATAAGGTGTCCTGCCGGAAATGTGCACTGCAAATGCCTCCTCCGGGTCAATGGCCTGCTAGTGTACATTCTCATGCGTGTTCTCTCGATGTTCTTCATTTTACTCAGGGACAACTTATTTTTTTCCTCTGGTGAGCTTTTTAAAAATCTCTGCCTACCATTAAGTCTTGAGGATATTTTCTGATGCTTTCTTCTAAGATCTTTTTTTTTTTCTCTTGATACTTCTGATTCTGTTATCTCCAATTTTATGCACTCAGGTGAATGGTTTTCCTCCCACATGCCTATCAAACTGACCCAGCCGTCTATGGAAAATACCCGCTTTCCTCTCTCAACCGCAGTGGCACAAGCTGAATACACACAGGTCATCCTGTCCCACTGGCCATTCAAAAGCTGTGCCAACACCTCACTTTTTCATTACGGCAGTATCATAGTGAGTCTTGGTCTCTGGTAGTGCAAGTATTCCAACTCTCTCCTTCTATAGGATCTCCTTGGCTTTTCAGACCTTTGTGTTTCCCTGTGAATTCCAGAACCAACCTGTCACTGCTGAGATTACACTGGACTCTGACATGAATTTGGGGAACCATCCCATCCAAAAATATTACATAGGTCTTTTTTAATTCTCAGAGCAGCGGTTTTATAGTTTTCACTAGAGGTATACACATCTTTCATTAACTTCACTCTTGGCCATTTCATGGTTTTGGTGCCCTTATAAATTACACACACACACAAAGATATCTGTATCTGTTAATTTCATTTTCTAATGATTTGTTAGCATATAGACCTGCCACCCTCTTACCGCTTCCCACCAGGTGAGGCAGGCCACGTGAATTCTCATTCTACACCTGAGGAAATGAACACCGTGGGAAGAAGAGACCCACCCCAATGACACAGAAAGGGAAGAGCAGTGCTCTGTTTTCAAAGGTCAAAAATTACGATGACCAAACTTGCCCTGCCAGTGTGTAAGGGTCAGTACGGGCCTCACCTGTTGTCCAGGATGGGTCCTATCTTCTGCAGGGACTTGGCCACATTGAAGCGGACGTTGGCGACAGGGTCCCCAGCCATACGCAAGACTGTAGGCAGCATGTGCTTTGTGGTGATGTCCTGCCCACAGACCTCAGACAAGACCTGGGATGAGTGGCAGAGGGGTGATTATCCAAAGTTCATGGCTAACTCTCACTTTCTTCTTCCTCTGACCAGGCCACCTCAGTGATTACCAGGCCTGAGGATAAAGCTGAGCAATATGGGGACTCTTGAGCCCATAGTTACCCTCCCAGGGGACCATTTATCTTCCCGAAGTTCCCATCTCCCCTATCACCCTCCTAACACTACTATCACCTGGCCCAGGTAACTCTCAGCCTAGGTGGTCCCAGACCCATCCCTAGACTTCCCTTCATCCTCTGGGGATGGGCTTGATTCCTAAACCCCAGACCCCTTCCTTAGTTCAGTGGTCTCCAAGGTGAGGCATGGGCATAAATGATCTGAACACTTAGTTACAACTGTTTTTAAATGTTATCCTTTTGCCATGGTTGATGCGGCTCAGTAGACTGAGTGCTGGCCTGCGAACCAAAAGGTCACGGGTTTGATTCCCAGTCAGGGCACATGCCTGGGTTGTAGGCCAGGTCCCCAGATGGGGGTGTGCAAGAGGCAACCGACTAAAGTTTCCCTCATGCTTTGATGTTTCTCTCCCTCTTCTTCTCCCACCCCCTCTCTGAATACGTAAATAAAATCTTAAAAGAAAACAAAAAAAGAACACATTAAAAAAAAGTTATCCTTTTTTCTAGCCACATGTATGATTTCTTCGTAAAGACCAGGAAGGAGCACTTGCTCTTATTTCCTAACTGTTCTAAGCCCTTTGCATGTACAACCAGGTTACTGTCACAACCTGATGAAGAAAGTGCTGTGATTGCCAGCACAAATCCTTTCCAGATGAGAAAACTCAAGCACTTAGAAGTGAGATCTGCTTCCCAAAGTCTGCAGCTAGGAAACTCAAGAACTAGAATTAAAAACTAGGTCTGTGCCCTGGCTACTGTGGCTCAGTTGGTTGCAGCATCAACACATAAAATGAAAGGCTACAGGTTCAATCTTCCGTTGGGGCGTGAACAAGAGGCAACCAACTGATCAATGTTTCTCTCCTTCTCTCTCCCGTCCCCTCTCTTTAAAATCAATAAGCACATCCTTGGGTGAGGATAAAAATAATAAAAACTAGGTCTAAGTCCTGATGGGTAGCTCAGTTGGTTAGAGTTTTCTCCCAATATGCCAAGGTTGCAGGTTCGATCCCCGGTCAGAGCACATGCAAGAATCAACCAATGAATGCATGAGTAAGTGGAACAACAAATGGATGTTTCTCTGCTTCTCCCTCTCACTTCCTCTCTCTCTAAAATCAATAAAAAAAATAGGTCTGACTCTACAGCCTGTACACTTTCCCATTCTATCATAAATAAATATGCATGCCAACATACGGGAAATGATAGGGTGCTCAGAAAGGTTTGGGTTATCACTGCTTCAACAGGCTGAGTGCCCCTCCCTTGTCTTGAGTTTCCCACCAGGCGGGTACCCACCCCCTAGAGGCCCTGAGACTCTGACTGGGGGAGCCCCAACATCTGGCCTACAGTTTCCTAGGGTTACATCCCTGCCACCCCAGGTCGCCACCACTTCCCCACTCCTAAGCCAACTGTATCCCCTGAGGACCCTCCCCCCGCCTCTCCCAGGCCTGCCTAGTTCCCAGGGACAAGCGGGTGGGTAGGTGGGGTGCTCACATTGATGCAGAAGAGTGTAGTCATGCGGTGCAGGTAGTTGGGATCCCCAGACATGGCCAAGACCTTGGGGATGATAGTGGCGTGGGCCCACTCCTTCCCAAACTTCTCCACCAGCTTCTTCAGGTTGCTGGTGGCCGCCTCGCGGATGGCATAGACTGCAGGAGAGCAAGGGGGACACAGCAGGGACTCAAGAGATGAAGGACTGATGTGTGTGGGATCTAACAGCCACGCTCTCTACTGGCTCCTGAGCAGCCCACAGCCCCTAGGTCTCAGGCCGCCAAGTGACTCAATAGCTCCTCACAAAAGGGCTCACTACACGCTAAATGTGGGCTTTTCTTCTCATGCAGTATCCTCTCAACAGTCCCAAGACAAAGATTCCATTACTGGATTCGTTTTACAGATGGGTCCAAGGGCTTTAAGAAGTGATATGCCCAGGCAAAGAATTTAGTGCTTAGTACTTGAAATGGTGCCTGGTACAGACAAACGTTAACTTCTGGGGTTTTTTTTACCAGTCTTAGTGAAAACAGTGAGCCATGCTCACAATGGCCCAGAAATTCTGGGATGAGAAGTCCCAGGTTTCATGAAAGGAGTGTGGTAGGTGACCTGCTTAATAAGCTTCAAAAGCCAGGAGGTGCGATTCAAACCCAGGCCTGTCTGCTCGGTGGCCTTTGGACTCTCCACTACACTAGGCAGCCCCTGAGTGACCTGTTATGTCCCCCTCCAACCCTACACCTCTCCAGGATTCTAAAAAGCAAGGGAATTGGTCCACATCTGATGAGCATCTGATGAGCAAGGAGAATGACTCCAGCCTGCCCACTCCCCACACCGGCCCCAGTCAACTTGCCACCCATCTTCCTGGAGCCCCATCTCCTCCACCAGCCCACGGGAGGCACTCACCATGATCCACAAGCCAAGCCATGCACAAGGAGTTGAGTTTCTCATCAAAAAACTCCACCCCCTGCAGGAGAGAATGAGTTAAGGGATGGAGGGAGTCTGGGTGGTTTCCAGCAAATCCCCACACAGACAGCCACCTCTCAGCTTCTCCAGAGGAGCTCCTTTCCCTTCTTTTCCTAATGAATTCTATTCATCTTCTAGGGCCCTATTTCCTAGGCCCCTTCCTCCCACTTCCCAGACAGTCCTCACAGCTTACAGTGCTGGTAACAGCTCCCTCATCTCACTGCGCCCTCATCTCACTGCACCCTCACTAGGCCCTGGCGGTTCCTCCCCTGGCAGTGTGCCTGGCACCCAGCCTCCTCACTCACCAGCTGTCCAGCTAACAGGGGCATATACTCAATGATGGCCAGCCGCACTCGCCACTTGGCGTCCTCAGCCAGTTCCACGATGGCAGGGAGCAGGGACTGGGAGAGCTGCCGGATGCCAATCACCTCATTTACACAGTCCAGGTTGGAGATGATGTTCAGCCGCACCTCTGGGCACTGAGGAGAGGACAGGAGGGTTCTGAGAGCATGCACTGCACATGGTGACCCAGGACAAGGTGAAAAGAGCTCAACACCATCAACTCTGTAACAGACATCTCCTGAGAACCGACTACTGCTCAGACCCAGCTCCCAGCCCTGGGAGCACATTAAAAGCACATGAGAAGCAAGCAACATGGATTAAGGGAAGCAGCTTTTCAAATCTCATAAAGAGCACAAGAAATGTTCAGCTATTTTGAAGGACTTGCAGGACTCCGAGTATAAAAACAGGGAACACTGGAAAATGTAAACATGTAATAATCCCACTGTGCTGTTTGCTAGCTGGGAACACTTCTGGGTATCAAACTGTGACAAGGAAACATCCATCCAACCTCAAAGGGTGGGTAAGCCTATTCAAGTGCGCACCACAGAGTCTGATCCACAAGTGGCTAAACACTGTGGGAGCTTATGATGATCACTTCTATTACTTTTATTCTCTCTGCTAGTCCTTGAGCTCAGCAAGGAGCACGTCCCATTCAGCCTTCTCTCCCTCTAGTACCCAGCATAGTCTGTAGTCCACAGCAGGTGCTCAATACGTTGCTGCTGAAAGAATGAACAATGAAACAAAGAAGTATTTTTAAACTGCCTGCTGACTACCAATATTATGAGCACTGATTTACTATATATATATATATATATATATATATATATATATATATATATATCCCATTTACCTTCCATAAAGTATGTGAAGCAACTTATACAACAAGGTATATAAACACAATTAACTCTTGCTCATTGAAACAAGAGCCTTACCAGGTCCTTGTCCTACATCACATATTCTAGACAGTAGACCCAGGGCTAATCCTCTCTAATGTGCAACAAGGAATAAATGAATCAATGAAGAAATGTATGCAAGTATGCAAGTATGCAGTGCAGTAAAGGGTTACTCAGCAGGCTGGCACATTCCAAAGGATGGTCTCTAAGCCCCTGGACTATTCTGCCTGGTTAGTCTTTGTTTACCTGGGTGCCTGGGGCCATGAACTCTGAGAAGGTGGGGACACAGTAATAGGTCAGCCAGGCTGGTGGCGCCATCCCAGGCTGAGGTGGACTTCCCTATCAGCAGCACTTCGTGACACCGCACATCATTAGTGGGAAATGTGAGTGCTGTCCACGTGACTCCAGCAGCAGAGGACAACTAGAAGCTGGTGGCCCTGTACTTCCCTGGCTGTGGGACTTCGCTCTTTCTTCAACAGTACTCTTGGGATTCCTTCCTAACACCCACATCTCTTCCAGCTCCTCCATTCACCAGATTTAAGTCCATACTCCTTCTCTGGCTGGGGCCCATGAGCCCCCCAGCCATTGCCCAGCACTCTCTCTCACCTTCTGTACCCCAGGCCAACTAAGCTAGGGATGCTCACACGACAGCCTCTGGTTAATGGGGTACAAAGGTGTGAGTAGGCCGATGGGTGCCCTCTTTTGGGCATTGCTCTTACAGACCTAGGCCTGCTGCTGTCCAGTGCCTTCTCCCTTCGTGCTGGCTGGGAGGTGCTAAAAATCAGTGCAGCCGATTCAGACCTGGAGGGCTCTGAGGAAGGCAAAGCTAAATGCCCACATAGGCCCACCCACCTCTGGACTATTGTGAGAGAAACGATTCCCCATCTTATTTAGGCCACTGTATTTTGGGAGCTTAGCTTGTACCACAATAAACATAAACCTGTACTGTCGTGGAAACATGGGATCACCCACATGTCTCTCCACTGCCAATCTCTCTCTGAGGATCAAAACCTTCTTGTCTATTCTGGCACTTTCAATGCCCAGGAAAAGGGCTAGCACAGAGTAAGGGCAGGCAAAACAACTGCCCAATAAGCGAACAAGTGACTGCACAGTCCATCGAGCCCACATTCACTCATCAGAGAGCTGGGGGTCTGCTGGGATTCTAGGAGATAACTGGCCAATCTGAGAAAACAGCTGACCCAGCATCAGTTGCCTCTGCAAACCTGAATTCAGAGCCTGCCCAGTGCCCTTACCTCATCCTTCAGCTGAGCCAGGAAGAGGGGCAGGAGGTGCTCAATGGTGTTGTCTTTACCCAGGATGGGAGAGAGGCCCATGATGACTGAGGCCAAAGCCGATTTGACGTGTTGGTTGGCGTCAGACACCAGCTCCTGGGAGGGAGAAGAAAGGGGCAACCACAGGGTTAGAGGCCAAGTACACTCCAGTGCCTACAAAGCCTGAGTTGTGGTCTGCTTTTGCCCTTGTCACTCACGGAGCAGGGACGGCTCAGGTTACAAGGGGAATTATAATTTCCTGTATGTCCCACCTGCTTTGTGTTCAATGGCTCCTGCTCTAGCGGTCCCCATCTGACCCCAAAGCATTCTGGATGTGGGGACTCAGCGGCCTTTCCCATGAGGGGGAAGCCACGCCCATGCTGAAGCTCAGCTCTTAGCCTCAGATTTTGCCTGCCCTCAGGGTCCCCAACTACTTCAAACCCAAGGTGGCCCAGTCCTGGAAAGCTGGAACTCGTTTGTGCCTGGCTGTCCCTAAAGCCCAATCTCCTCTCTTCCTTTTGGCAGGCTCCAGTCTGCTCTACTCCTCCCACCAAATCCCCTTTACCTTGATGCAGGGCAAGATCTGGGTCATGATCACATTCTCCCGACAGTCAGCTGAGAGATTTTCACAGAATTCTGTGGACAGAGGAAGGGAGAATGGTGCAGTGAGACCTGATGTCCTGGTTCTACCCCACCCACCTGCACCTCCAACCCCCACCCACTTGCGGTGTTTCTGGTCGCCAGCACCAACCTTTGACCTTGTGGGAGGCTGCGGCCCTCACCTCGGCCTCACAGTCTTTCATCAGGTTCTGGAAGGCAGGGACCAGGTCTGTCTTGGTGATCTCAGGCCCCACAGCTTTCTGGAGCTGCAGAAAGGGCAGGAGGTGAGGGAAAGTGAGAGGGTTTAGAAAGCTCTCTGGGCAAATGAGACCAAAGTCAAAACTAAAGGTACCAGAATTAAGGGCAAAAGTATGACCCTAAGTATTGCCAAGATCTAATCCTGGCCCCGGGGGTGACCCCAGGCAAGTCTCTGGACCTCTGGGCTGAGGTTTCCTCACTGTGTGGGGCAGTTGGGCAGGGCAGGGTAGTGGTTACAAGTATGGCTCTGCAGTCCAATTGCCTGGCTCAAATTTACTTATCAACTGTGTGAACTTGAATGGGTCAGTTGACATCTCCGATCCTGTTTCCTTCAAAGGAAAACGCAAACCACAAGGGTACCTACTGCATACTGGTGGTGTGTACGTGAAAAATAGTAAGAGACCTCCATATGGCTCAGGCAATTTGGGTTGGGTTTTCCATTACCTGATCCAAAAACATTCTGATATAGTGGCTCTTGCTGTTTGATTTATGTACTTCTGGCTTTTTTCTTTTCTTTTTTAAAGATTGGTTACAGGAAGCACTTAGGTAAGAAGGCATGCTGGGCCCTGCCTGTCCTGACACCAGGGTTCTACTGCAAACCGGGTCTTGAAGACCTGGTAGGCAGCAGGGTAGTTCGAGGCTTAGAAGGAAAAAAACAAGTAGAGACCCTGGAGGGCCTAATGCTATCCTGGGCAAATGCCACCTTGTATTCATACCACAAATGCACTGTTTAACCACCCAAGATCCCTGCTCTCACAGAGCTGAGCTCTTATCTAACCCCAGTGTGAACCAGGTCACGCTGTCCAGGAGCCAGGGACGGGAAGAAGCCTCTTCCTTTGTGGTACTGAGGCTCTCAAAAGAGCCACGGTAGCACAGCCATGTCGTGCTAACATTTTTGCAAAGGAAAACAGATGGTCCTGGGAAATGTCATCCTCAGGCTCCAAGTCCTTCAAGCAAACACCAGGGGAGATATTCATGGAGACAGGGAGCCACAGGATGGACTGGCTGAGGCCTCTCTGCTTAGGCCCTGCCTATCTCTCCACTCCGGTTTCCTCTCTGAAGGGCCCCCGGGGCCAGCCCTGAATGTGCCTGCCTGGGCTTGCTCCCCACTCCACGGGTCCTTTGCATGTGCTGCCCTTTTCCTACATCAGTTCCTGCTCCAGCTCTCACCCACTCATGTTCTAGAATCAGCTGTCACACCACCTCCTCTCCTTAATGTGTCCATGCGCACGTATGTGTGAGCCCCAGCACCCCGGATACTTGACTACGACATTTATTCCCCTGGACATTCCCCTTGAGGCCATCTGTTCCATGACAGATGGGAATGTGCCGAATTCACAGCATTCCAGTGCCCACCAAAGAACTGGTACTCAACACACATGGCGAGTGGGATCAAAGCACAGCTGAGTGCCATGGAAAGAGACTCCTGGGACAAATGTGGGATTTGTTCCCGTTCTGTCTGCCTGTGGTTTCACTCACGAGTCAAGCATTTGGGCCTGTGCTCCCCCCGCCAAGATGCACATGTTGAAGTCTCAACCCCCCAGCATGTCAGAAGGTGACTGTATTTGAAGACAGGGTCTCTAATGCATTAAAGTGCACTGAGGTCATTAGGGCAGCTCTAAAGCAAAATGACTGCAGTCATTAGAGGGAAAATTAGGACAAGCACATGCACAGAGGGATGACTACGTGAGGACACAGGGAGAAGACAGCCATCCGTAAGGCAAAGAAATAAATCTCAGCAAAACTACCCAGCTGACACCTTAACTTCAGACTTGTAGCCTCCAGAACTGTGAGGAAATGGAGTACACCCAGTGTGTGGTATTTTGCAACAGCAGCCCCAGCAAACTCACACAGGCTATGTCATCCCTTTTGTCCAAAGACAGAAAGTTTGATCAGGTCAGGAAGGCACACACATTACCCTTCTCTGCTCCTGGGCACCCTCTCCCATGGAACTTGGCCCTCAGAGCCCTTCTCAACATGGTGCTTCGAGTTGCCACTATCAAGCAACCAGGTTGGCCTGTGACGTAAGGTCCGACGGGACGATCAGAGATTGCACTGCTCACACCGGTGATGTCACGATGGTGAACTAAAACCCAGCTGCTAGTTGTGCCACCCCTTTGCATTTGAGGGCCTCACTTTGCCTATACGTGAGACACTGTCAACAGTCCCTCCCCTACCTCTGTGAACTTGTCGGCCACCATGTATCGGACACGCCAGGACTTGTCCTCAGCAGCCTGGCGCAGGGTGGGCATCACCAGGGCCTCCAGATCCTCCTGGGGCAGGAGCTGGGCGATGTTCACGCACGCCTCCACTGCCAGCAGCCGCACCGAGTCCTGTGGGGAGGATGTGGGCAGAGAGAGGGCAACAGAGGCCCCGTTACCACTGGGATTCCCTTTCGGATGCAGGGCCTGCCAGAGGGAGGGGTTGGGGAGGGCCGGAGAGCAAAACCCACCTGCTCGTCAGAGGCCAGGTTGGAGAACATGGGGATGATCTCACTCTTGACATTGTCCAGCTCCAGCACCTTGGCGAACTCCCCCAGCTTGGAGGCTGCGGCCCGCCGCACCATGGGGGTATCATCTGAGCACAGGTTCCGGAAGTACCTGGGAGTCAGGATGGGGCTTAGGAGGAGGAATCCTGGGACCTCAAGGCAGCGGGCAATATGGCAAAGAGGAACAAGCAGACTGTAGTCACAAAGGTCCTGACTTTTGCTCTCTGCATCTTCCCTGCCCTATATAATGAGCCAATAGGGACAGTACCTATTCCACGGGGTCATCGTGAGGCTTAAGTGAATTCACGTGTGTGAGCACACAGCGGCCTGTCTGCACATGAGTCTGTAGAGAACGGTGGGTGCTGATTACATTATAATGACCACATCAAACTGTGAAGCTGAGATGGTCAACTGGGGCAACTCAAAGGTTTACTTTGCAGCAGTGACCTCTCCAACGGGTCACGGTAGGCTGAAAGCAGATCTCTAAGCACGTGTGGGCAGCTGTCCACCTGTACTCTGGGTGAGTAAGGGTTCAGGGCCTAGGCTTGCTACTCAAAAGTCTGTGGGCTTGGTGGGTACACACAAGTCCAGAGGGAGGAGACAAAACACATTAATGGAAATTTCCATTAAAAATTAAAACCATTTTCATTCATTCTTCAGGAAGGCAAGTTTGGCATATAAGGAATTCCCTGAGTATCAGGCCCAGGGGGAGGAGCATGGAGGAGGCTGAACCAAGAGATAGTGCATCTGCACCTGGGGCGGGCCTAAGACAGCACCACACATCACCCGTTACGTACTTTTATGTGCCACATTCTGTTCTAAGCACTTCACCTGCAGTAATTCTTTTAAATCCTCATAAGAACCAATGGTTCAGAAGGAACTGTCATTTCCACTTCATAAATGAGCAAGGGGCAGTGTCTGGATTGGAGACCAGGCCTTTGGTGACACTTTGGTGACACCAGGCCTTCGGTGACTCTCTGAAGAGTGGGAAGGGAGCTGGGGGCTGAGAGAGCTCAGGAGTGTTTGGGACCTGGGGAGGCCTAAATAGGCTAGGGCTTGAGAGAAGAGGACCAGGCTGAGGGGCAGGACTCACTGCCGAAGTTCTGCCTTCACGGCACTGGATACTCGGGGGTAGCAGACAGAGAAGAGGCCGCAGGCCGAGGTGCGGGAGGTGAACCAGTCGCCGCCCGCCAGCCGCTTCACCAGTGGCACGAAGTGGGCCTCCAGGTCAGAAGGCGAATGCTCATGTGAGATGGCCCGCAAGGACTCCACAGCTTTGTCCCGCACCACTGTCTCCTCCACCGTGGCCAGCGACTCCAGGGGTGGCTACAGCACAGAGCATGAGGTCACAGGATGGCTCCCTCCCCAGCACCCCCGGCCCTGGAGCCCTGACCCTCCATGGGTTCATTTTCTCCAGAAACCTTCTGTGATCACCCCATCCAGCATGTCTTCTCTGAAGAACCACAACAAGCCTTGTTTAGAGGTCCTTAAGGCAGCTTTAGTGTGGTGGGTCTAGGAACCTCAAAATGGTAATGTCACTTTTTCTTTAAAAAAGTATCTTTGGAATATCAAGGTAACTCCCCCCTGCTTTTTTAGATTTTGTTTATTTTTAGAGAGAATGGGAAGAGAGGGAGAGAAACATCAATGTGCAAGAGATACAATGATGGGTTGCCTCTCACAAACCCCCAACAAGGAACCTGGTCCGCAACCCAGGTAAGTGCCCCAATCAGGAATTGAACCGGTGACCTTTTGGTTCAGAGGTCAGCACTCAATCCACTAAGCCACACCAGCCAGGGCGACTCATGTCACTTTCTGAGGAGAGGACCACAACTATCACTAGCTTCACACACCAGGCTGTAAACCAGGCCACCGGACTCCAGGGCCTCCAAGGGCTGAAAAGCACAGCTGTGGTTTCTGACAGGCGACTGCATCAGGAGCTCACATTAGCAGGGGACCCCAGGGCTTGGGACTACTCAATGGTTTGTTAGTGTGAGGCCTTGGAGGGACACTTGATTAGCTCATCTGTGTCCCCAGAGCCCAGCAGAACTCCTACCACAGGGCAGGAACCCAGCACTGACCTAAGGAAGGGGGACTCTATCAGTCTATGTTGTTCAGATAAAGGTGTGGAGGTCTGAAGTCCAGTGTGGCCTGACAGATACAAGAAAAGAAGGCAGGAAGAAATCAAAGGAAAATGCTGCCAGAGCCCAGGTAGGTAACAGAATGAAGCACTGCGCAAAGGTGACAGGCGGGGACAACAGAGAGAGGCAGAGCCCGTGGCATGCAGCCTGGACAGGACAGCTGCTTCCCAGCTCATCAACCATCACTGAGGGAGCCCGGGGGGGGGGGGGGGAGACACGCACGGATGACACAGCTGGTAAAAGCCAACCTGGTTTTCCAAGAATGGCCAAAGGGCCAGGTTTAAGTACAAAAAAAATCTCTTTTAACCCATGGTACATCATGGATGGACCTTGAAGACACCATGCTAAATGAAATCAGCCGGTCAGGATTTCCAAGATGCAGAAGGTAGCATGGTGGTTTCAGAGGGCAGGGGGCGGGCGTTACTGGTCAACAAGCATAGTTTCACTTCGGGAAGGCAAGATGCAGAGACGGATGGTGGGGGTGGCCGCTCCACCGTGTGAATGTACATAGCACTGTACACTTATAAGGAAAACAGTAAAAATACATGTATATTTTACTACAATAAAACATTTTAAAAACAAATCAAATAAAGAAGTTTTTAAAAATCTCATTTATAAAAGGTTGGCAATGATTCAAGAGGAAAATGTAACACTGCACTGACCCGAGGCCCCCCCCCAGGGTAAGGCCTTTTGTCATAGGTCCTGCTAACTCTCCCAGGGTTGGGGGTTCAGGAACAGTTCACAGGGGTGCGGGTGGGAGGGTGATATCCCTGGGCTACTGCAGGGACTGGCAGTCAGCGTTTAGTGAGTGACGGGAATTGGAACTTATAGTAACCTATCATGGTCAGAAAGGCCTGGGGACCAAGGCTGAGCAGCAGTTAGTTATGGGTCTGTGCACCAGAGGGTACCGCTGGGACAGGTTCTTGCAGTGCAGTGCCGGGATGGCCCACACCAGGGTCACCCAGGAGGCACCCTCAGCACACACCTCAAGAGTCGGAGTCTAGGGTGGGGCCCAGGAAGGTGCACAGCCAGGAAACGTCAAGTGAAGACCCACCGTGATGGGGGCCTGTGTGTGAGTAATAGAGGGTGGGGTTCTCAAACTGAGACTAAGCCAGGTGGGAGAGGGAGAGGCAAAAATCCTAAAATCATCTGTTGTCTCAAGAAGAGAGGCTCCAGACTCTAAAAGGGATCCACCATTCCAAAAAGGTCAGGAGCTGTGGATACAGGAACAATCCTGGTGCTGCAGCTGCACAAGTACCTGGGAAATTAGTTCCATTTTACTACCAGCAAGACGGAAGGCTAGGTTGGGTCAGGCGCCCTTCTGGGTTCCCACAGCTCACAGTCCTTGCTCATACGTGTGGGATAAACAAACTGCATAATAGCTGTTCTCCATTTCTCGTAACTTGTCAAAATCCAGGTTAACAGCCTCCTCCTCCAGGAGGCCTTCCATGACCCTGCCCCCCATCTCATCTAAACTGGGTTAGGTGCCTCCTCTGGGTTCTAAGTAAAGGCCCCCGTTTCTCTCTTTCCCAGCTCTGAGCAGCCTCCGAAGCATTCAGGAGCCCTCTGAGGATGACACAGAGGAGAGGTAATGATTAAGAGGCAGCAACCTGGTCCAAATCCTGACTGCCTCTTTCCAGCTCAGGTAATTCACTTAAACCAACAGTGCCTCAGCTTCTCATCTATGAACTGGGGCGTTTCTCACAGGGTCACTGTGGGATGTGATGGGTTACTGCGCCTCAAGTACTTGACACATACGACACACTGAGCACTGAGTGAGTGTCAGCCACTCGGACCCAACTCCCATCTAGGTTCCCAGCACTGCCGGGCCCAGAGAGCCTCAGGATGTCTGCACTGGCCAGTACCAGAGGTTGCACATGACTGCTCCCCAGAAAGAAGTATGGAAAGACTGGGGTTCACCTCACTGAGAATGCCCATGGGAAGACTCTGCCCTGACTGGAGAAGGACCCCTGGGTGCCAGTGCTGACTCCCACAGAGCCTGAGTCCTACCCTACCTAGGAGCCCTGGAGTTCTTAGCAGCATTTTCTGCTCAAGTCCTCTGAGAAGCTACTGAAAACTATGCATTCTCAGAAGAGATGACAAAGGCCAGTGGCTGCAGAGAGTTCCATGGAGTTCAAGGGCTCCTTTCAGCCAGGCCCTGGACCTCCCGTTCCTCTTGTTACACAGCCCTGTTCTATGAGAAATGTAAACGAACTCATTCACATATAATTTCCTGTGTACGTACAAACATATTATACATGTACACACAGGTGAACGCTCAGATACCATCAATGAATGGCAATTATCAAATTCCCTTAGAGTTAATGCTGTTTGGGACAAAAGAAATCACCACACTTGATGAAATCAAAGATGTTTTACATACCACTAAAAGGAACAATGGCTGCTGATGTAACTGCGGAACACCATCAAGTGCAGCGACCAAAGTCTGAAATGTATCTTTAGAAACCATGAAATACAGCCCTGGCTAATGTAGCTCAGTGGATTGAGTGCGGGCCTGTGAACCAGAGGATCGAGGTTCGATTCCCAGGCAGGGCACATGCGTGGGCTGCAGGCCAGTTCCCAGCAGGGGACGCACGAGAGGCAACCATACATTGAAATTCCTCTCCCTCTCTCCTTCCCTTCCCATCTAAAGATAAATAAATAAAATCTTAAAAAGAAAAAAAACCATGAAATACAGAATGACTGGGGGTTCAAGAAACAGAGAAAACCATGGTCTGGGCCAGCTCTAAGGCAATTTCCTCCCAGATCACAGGACTGGAGTCCCCCCTCCTCCTCTCCTAGACAGCAGTTACTGTTAGCATCCGATCCATGTCTGTGTCCCTGGCCACCACAAGTACAGGGCAAGACAGGCAGGCAGTGGGAGGGGGCCTGAGGGAGAGTCCAACAGACATACCCGGAATCCCAGCTCTGCCACTTACTAGCCATGCGACCTTGGACAAAATGCTCAACCTCTGGTGCTCCGGTGGTTCATCTATAAAAAAGGAACCCTCCCTACCCCGACGGTGGACACAACCACATGACACAGGCATTCATGACAAAAGCAGCTAACACTTGCTAGGAGTTACTTTAGGAGTTACTGGGTGCCTAAGGGCTGCTTCTGCTTTTTCTTTTTTTTAAAGGTTTTATTTATTAAGGGCTTCTTAAGTCAATTATAAAGACAGGTGTTAATGAGTTCCACTTAGAGATGAGCAAAAGAACAGAGGGGCAAAGTAATTTTTACAAGTCACATAGTAAACCAGTGGGAGAAGCCAGCCTGACTCTCACACGAAGCCCTGACTTGTTGGATTAAAGTGAATGTCCCATCTGTTCTGAGATGACCCCCCGGTCCCTCAGACACTGTCCCCTCCTTGACTCCCAAGGGGAGGGCAAGGGTACTTCCCCACCTTCCAGACTCACCAGCAGGCAGTGCACGTACTCGGGGCCTCCCACCAGGGTGGTGAAGGTTCCCAGCTGCTCCGCCAGGGCCAAGAGGACCTCATCTTCGTCATAGATGGTGTCTGTGGGACCAAGACAGACTCTGTTCCAGTCACACCTGAAGTCTAACCCCAGCCCCTCAGTGACCTAAGCTGGAACAGGCAGCCTCACTCTGCTTCCTCAAACTATGAGCACTCACAACCCCCACACCCCAGGACTGGCAGAGATCAAGGCACAGGCCTGGGTCGATGACAGAGCGCCCAAGTACCACTTCTGCCCCCGACAAGGTACAGGATGCAGGATGAGTAAGACCACCTCTGAGTCTGTTCTACACCCGTAGAATGGTACTCCTCGCCTCCACCTCTCGTCGAGGGTCAGAAAGGAGCAAATGGTCCAGAGTGAGAGCAGAGCCAGTGAACAGGAGCTTTTGGCTCAGTCCAGCTTTCATCCTCAACACAGTCTCTCTGCAGGAACCTCTTTCCCTTTGGCCTCGGAATTTCTTCTCCATCCTTCGAGACTTAGTTCAGCTACCGCTTTTTGCCAAGAGTTCCTGACCAAATCAGACTGGTCCCTTCTCTGGGCTCCCCCAACTCGTGCCGCCTTTATCAGAGTCCCTTGTCACAGGAGTCCAGACTGGCTCTTCTCTGTGTCCCAGTTCCTGCCAGGGATCAGCACAGTGGGAGCCCAATCGGGTTTGCTGAAATAACTACATGACTGAGGGAAGAAGGCTCTCTCCTGATGCTGAAGACCTTTCCCTCCAGCTCCATCCATTCTTCCCTGAGGTGGTGGAACTGCTAACCTCCACAGCAGAAGATGCTAACATCCCCTAGCATCAAAACTTCCTGAGTTGAAAGTCAGACCTATGGCAATCCAGCCAGACTACATTTCCCAGGCTCCCCTACAGCTAGCATGGCCACATGACTATGCTCTGGCCAACGGGGTGGGAGTGGAAGTGGCAGGTTTGAGCTCTGGGTTACCTCCTTACCACAGCCCTCTTATGATGTCATGGCCATTGCCCCCATCTTATGGGGCTACTCCTCTTTTCTGATGTGGCAATGTCAGGGTCTAAAGGCAGATATCAAGCTACTTCCCTCTGTCTCAGGGAACCTACACTCAAAGGTCTTTGCCACAAAGCCACAAGGTGTGTTCAGGGCAAACCTCAGATTTCTGAGCATACTTTTCATTAATGTCTACCTGAGTCCAAGTCTTTAAACAGCAGGTTACTATGTAGCCTGATGACAGACACACAAGTGACTTAACTCACCTTGGAGCTCACCAATGTTTCACAAATTATGGCCAAAAATTACCACAGCACTGGTCTCTTTAACACAGTGAGGACATTATGTGGTAACTTCCCCTCATAATGCTGATTCTGAACCTTCTGTAGGCGGAAGCTCAAAGAAGGCTTTTAGCTTGTTCTGTTTGAAACAATATCAGCTTTTCTGAAAGACAGAATATATCTGCCACTTACTATTTTCAACACCTTATGATTTCTTAAAGCTCAAAGTACAGAAAATCTGGTATCACCTGGGATTACAGCAGCCCTAAGAAAACTTTCTCCTACATGAGGGGCTCCTCTTCAAGCTTATGGTTCCCATACTACTCTGTCCCTCACAGTCCCTTCACTTGCATTAATATTCTATGGGATTCGACAATATGATAAAGATAACACATACAACATTACACTCCCTAAACCTTCACAATGGCCCCAATTTGTATCACATGAGTATTTCCCGTTTAAAGGTGAGGCAACGAAGCCCGCTGAGGCTGAGAGAACCTGGCAGTCTAGCCCTGAGGTCTCTGCTCTTAGCTGCTGTCTCCCAAGGTGACATCTTGAATCTGACCTTCTTTCTCCCATCCCACCCTCAAAACAATACTGCCTTGCCCATAGGTTTATTTTTCTACATCTCATGCTCCCAACCTCTACCATCTATCTACAATGGCTGCCCTGCCTTCATCTACCGGATTAAACCCAAACTGCCACCTGGTAATCCAAGGCGTGCGAAATTCAACCCACCATCAACCCCCTTGCCCCTGCGCCTCTCCCTGGTGAATCGCCAGGTTCCAGCCCCCCTCCATTTGTAGTTTCTTCCCACCGATTTTCCTGCCCAGGATGCCTCCCTACCACCTCACTACAGAACTTGCCACCAGCACGGCAATGAGTGTTTTCTCCGGACCAGGCTCCGTGTGAAGCACTTTATCCTTCCACCGACCCTTTAGCTTAGGTCTGACACTTACAGATGAGGGACCTGAGGCAGACAGGTGGAGTGGCTCACCCAGGTTTGCCAAGCAGGCTGGAGGTTGGTGGCACCACGGGGTGTCAATCCCAGGTTCCTCCAACTTTTTCTTTCTCTACAACTTTTTAACTATTTTTTTACACTTTGCGTCATGCCCCTTGTCCCTTGCTGCCTTAGAAGTTATCCCTGTCTTAGCATTTGAAAGCCATCTGCTGGGGCCATCAGATGGGGCCATCTGCTCAGTGTCACATGTGCAGATGCCAACTCCTCACATGGCACTCGGAGGCAGATACACCTCTGCTCCTGAGTCATAGCTGTGTCACTGTGGGCAAGTCCCTGTACCTCTTCACACCTCACTTTCTCACGGATCAAATGAGGAAGGGGCAAGAAGCTCCACCCCCTCCTTCCCCAGGACTGTCACGAGGCCCGAGAGAGGATCGGATGTGAGAAAGCTCATCAGTGTCAAGGCTCTGTGTGACTCTGAGGCTTTTGTTGCAATTTTAATTCGTATAAAGTTGTAATGAGAATAATGGGGAGAGAGAATTTACTAGGAATTGGTGTCAGACATTGCCCTAAGTGCTGCGGCTCAACCTTCCCAGACAGGAGTGCTTAGAACAGGCTACCTGTTTACAGTTCAGCAGCACTTACCACATGCTGGGCACCGTTATAGCACTTTACATGTTATCTTAGTCTTCCTGTCAAGTTATACAATTATGCCCACTTCACACATGAAGAACTGGAAGCAGGCAGATATGAAATACCTCGTCTGAAGTCACATAGCTAGGAAGTAGTAGAGCTTGGATTTGAACCAAGGTAGTAGGGACCCGAAGACATTAACCAAAGCTGTGAGTTTGGAGCCAGCATGACTAGATAATATCCTGAGTCACTTCCAAACTGTATGACTTGAGGAAATAAACTATTTCATGTTTTCTTGCCTGCTTCCTCATCCAAAAAATGGGGGCTGTCTTACCTACCTTAGGAATTGCTGTGGGATTAACTTGGATAATGATGGTGACTGACTGAGCACAGGCACCAGGTCTGAGCAACAGGCAATAAACTCGCTCCTCACAAGAAAGGATTTAGCACAGTGCCGGGCACACAGTAAAGTATTGGAGATTATTATTATACATGTTCACCCTCATTTTACACATAAGACTATACAGAGAGTGAAGCCACCAGCTTCTAATGGCTGGAGTGCAGTTCATACCTGCCTTCACCTGCCTCCGGGCTCCTGTCCCCAATCCCTGCTCCTAACTTCCCAGATCATTTCCACAGAGGACTACACTTCTCTCGAGTCCCTGCCCACCCACGATGCCCAGCACAGGACGGACACTTACAAACAATCTGTTAAATCCACGGTGAAGCTCCTTATCCAGCAGGCACCACCTTGATAGTCCCCACTCCACCCGGGCCCCAGGACTGCACCTCATTACCTGTAAGGAAGGGCAGAAGCTCACTGCGGGTCCTTTCCACGCCGAGGGCCAAGGCGATGGTGGACAGCTTCTTGATACTATTGAGGCGAAGCTAATGAGAACAAGAAAAGGAGGGGGAAATGTGAGCAAGCCAAGACTCAAGGGAGTCTGACAGCACCCAGAACTAAGTATGTGTGAAGATACCAAATAACTAGGTGAACACCAACCAAGCCACTGTGACTTTGAGTCATTAAGTTGCCATGGGGGCCACAGCTTGAGCAAAGCATCTTTTGGGTCTTACTGGGCTGACATCCCTGCAGTGGCGCTCTCCAAGATCACTCTGTGGAAAAGCACACTCACCTTTCCCCAACTCCCTACCCACGCTCTCGCCCCCTCTTGCACCGTGGGTCACACTACACATCCACTCTGACAGCGGCAGTCATACCACAGAGCTCTTTCTCTGTGCCAGGCCCGGTACTAGTCCTTCAATGCTTTATATGTCTGAAGTCTTCTATAATAAAACTTTAGGGGAAGCAGTGACTTAGTTGCCTATCTCTTTCCTCTTTGTCACCTTCAAGCTAGGTCTCTGGCTCCTTCTGACAGGTGTGCTATGGGGAAATGTACATCTGGGCAAGAGCCGTAACAGGCAAGCAGCAGCCCTGAGGACAGTGAGATGCAGCAGAGAATATTTTTTTTAATTTACTTTTCGAGAGAGGGGAAGGGAAGGAGAAAGAGTGGGAAAGAAACATCAGTGTATGGTTGCCTCTCATGCGTCCCCTGCTGGGAACTGGCCTGCAACCCAGGCATGAGCCCTGACTGGGAATCGAACCATGATACTCTGGTTCGCAGGCCCGTGCTCAATCCACAGAGCTACACCAGCCAGGGCCTAGCAGAGAATATTATCTTGATGATGCCAGGAACAATAGCGGCTAATGTTTAGTGGATGCTTACCATGTACTTGGCAACATTCAAGGGATCAACATGCATAATGAACATACTTCTAGGCTCTGAGGTAGATATTGTCACTGGAATCCTTCCTTTACAGGCAAGGATGATGAGGCGCATAGAAGCTGCCACTTGCTGGAATGCAGCAGAGCCAGGAGCAGGAGCCAGGAGCAGAAGCCACGTACCCTGACCCTTAATCTGAACATCATGCTGTCACTCGGGGAAGATGCCGAAGAGGTGGACCCATGAGAATCAGGTCATCTCTGCCCTGGTGGAGAGCCTCTATCCTTCCACTGGCATCCTTGGAGATTCTGGGTTGGTATTGTTAAGAGTATATGCTGGGCCCTGGCTGGTGTGGACTGAGCATGGGCCTGTGAACCAAAGGGTCACCGGTTCAATTCCCAGTCAAGGCACATGCCTGGGTTGCAGGCCAGATCCCCAGTAGGGGGTATGCAAAAGGCAACCACACACTGATGTTTCTCTCCCTCTCTTTCTCCTTCCCTTCCCATCTGCCTAAAAATAAATAAATAAAATATATTTTTTAAGTATCTGCTGGTTTCTTTAGTAGACAGCACTATAAAGGTTTATGAAAGGCAGCACGGGCTGGTGCTTTGGAGCTGCACCGCCTGTGTTCAAAGCTAAGAAGCTGCTTTACATATTAGCTGTGGGATCTGGCGCCACATTATGCACCTTTCCAAGCTTCAATTTTCTTATCTGTGAAATTGGATTATAATATCTACCCTCAGAAGGTTACAGGGACTACCAAGTGACATAATACTGGGAACACCCTAGCATCAGAGGTAGATCAATAATGGCAGTACGACCACCTCACCCTGTTGACAGGGTCCTGGTGTTGTTTGGGTACCAAAAGAGGCACGAGTTACAGTTGGTTAACTGTCCACCAAGGTCTCTTTCCGCCCTCCCGCAGTGAAAAAATAAAGAGAGCAAATATATCCATGGTACTTACTATTACTATGTGCCAGGCAGTTCCAGGCATTTTTTAACTCATTTGATCCTTACACCAATCTCATAAGGTAAATATAGGATCACCTCACAGCAGAGAAAGGAAAGGCTAAGGGAGGTGAAGAAACCTCATGCACTTGTAGGTGGCAGAAGTGGGATCTGAACCCCAGCCAGCTAGCTCTTAACCTGTAACCACCACCAACCTGTATTTGTTTGTTTATTGGGGGTAGGGGAAAGGGGGGCCATGCACCTCTTTACCAGACCTAATAGTGACCACAATTTTGAAACAGAGAAAGCATCAACAACACTAGATCTACAATGGCCAAAATGAAAAAGGAACAGTCATGATTTTCTATTGGTGACAGTCATAGGTTTTACTAAGAGTACTTACAATACGCTCTTCTGATACTAGAGTTCATAATAGAAGGGGAAGTTAAATTTGATTTAAAGGTTAGAGAAAATAAAGATGTTATTCTTCTCATCCAAATTCATGGACCTGCCCTAAAAATACAGATTGGACCTCAAATGAAGAGCTGCATTGGCTATACTGTTGCTCCTTACCCCTTGGTTTTCAGCTGTGCACACGACCCCCACCCACCAACACAGGAAATTTCCTAATCACTTTTGCATCTGGATTTTACTATGAGTTTAATGTGTGGTCAATGAAATCCAAACGGGAATGCTGTTGTGTGACTTCTAGGGAGTGTCCTTATGGGGGAGAGCTGGTCAGGTCAGGTCATAGCTTTTTCCTCTCCTGTCTGGAATGGGGCTATGATGGCTGGGGCTTTAGCGGCCATCATGGGACCCAGAGGTAACCTGGGGGATAAGGAGGGTGGATGGACAACAGGCAAGCCTGGGGCGCTAGCACCACACAGTGCCACATCAGCTTGTACTGCCACCAGCTTTTCTGATCACGAGTCAGAAATAAACTTCAAGCTCATTTATTTTATTTAGAGTTTTCCTATTACTTACAGCTAAACTTAATCCCGACTAACAAACACATGATCTAGTTCTGGACAGAGACATAAGAGCAAGTCAGCTGAAGAGCTCCCGGGGAAGATTTTCCTCCTTGGCAAAAGGACAAGAAACACCTCTGTCTTGGAACAGCCCCTGCTTTTAGCAAAGACTTATTGAGAGCTGATGCGACAGCAAGTTTGTGACCGTAGGAAGCAGGTGAAAAGGGCACAAATTCTGACCCAAATTCTATAATATTCTTGTTAGTAATAAAGGGAAAATGAACCCTTTACTTGTTTAAACAACTACTCATTGGGTTCTCTATAACATTTCTGATAGAACGGCTATTAATATCAGTAAGAAATCATCCCATTTAAAGAGTACTTACTATGTATAAAGCTCAGGACTTTACATACGTTCTCTCTTGTGATTCCTTTTTTAAAAAAATATTTTATATATGAGATTCATTGATATATGAAAGATACGCTGATTGGCTGCCTCTTACACACCCCCAACTGAGGATCCAGCCCACAACCCAGGCATGTGCCTTAACTGGGAATCGAACTGGTGACCCTTGGGTTGGCAGGCCAGCATTCAATCCACGGAGCCACAACAGCCAGGGCTCTTGTAATTCTTGCAACAAACCCATGAGGCAGATACCACATTCGTGTTTATTTTAGACAAGGAAACTGATAGGGAAATGCAGGTCGCCCAGTGAATTCATGACGGGGCCTGGAACTTGAACCTATGTTCCTCACCACCATCCAACCAACTTCTTTTTTGGTTTATACTCTTAGATGGCAACCTTATTTCTAAGTTCTTCTTCACCAAATCCCCGGGTACTGTATAAAAAGGGGTCAGAGCCTGTCATGTCCTATTTCTAAGATGTGGACACCACAGGCATGCTGCCACAGGGTCTTAGACAGTACCCTGGCCAAGTGTGTCTTCTACCTTTTCTTCCACTTCACAAGAAAATCAAGGCCCAGAAGGGCTGAGTAACTCATAGCATGGCCAGACCCTGGTCTACTTTCTCCCATGGCACTGCCTCCTGTGCATTACCTCCAGTACTAGATTTTCCTTTGGGAATGGAGCAGGGGGGCAAAAGCCAAGGAATACAGGCAGCCTCTGGAAGCTGGAAAAGGCAAGAAGACAGATTCTCCCCTGGAGACTCCATGAGGGAAGCAGTCCTGCCAACACCTTGATTTTAGCCCAGTGAGATCCCTGGCAGATTTGTGACTCTCCATCTCATCACTGTGGACATTTTGGGCAGATAATTCATTGCCGTGGGGCCTGTCCTGAGAATTGCAGGAAATTCTCCAGCTCTCCTGACCTTTATGCACTAGATACCAGTTAACACCTCAGTTGTGACAACCCACAATGTCTCCAGACATTATCAAATAAAAATGTCTCCTAGTGGGCAAAACCGCCATCACCTGCGTGTTCTTTCTTCCTGGAAGGCACTTCCGCAGCTTCTTCCAGGGGCTAGGTCCTTCTGATCCCATTTTAACTCTGCATCCTCAGAGGTCCCTTCCCTGACTGGCCCACCTCGTGCCTCCTGTGCACTCTGCCCAGACAGCCTCCTGACTCCTTCCCTGCCTCCTTCAAGTCTTTGTTCCAACATCACTTTCTCAACAAGGCCTTCCTTGAACACTCTTGAAAACTTCACTCCCCACCCCTCTTCATTTTTTCTTAGCACTATCCCCATCTAAGAGACAACACATTTTATTGACTGTCTTGCTTATCATCTGTTTCCCCTCACTACAAGGTAAGCTCATCAGAGGTTTTTGTCTGGTTCTCTGCTGTGTATCTGCGCCCCCCACAAAGTACAGGCCCCCACAAATATTTACTGGGTTACCATTACAACATCCTGCTGTTTCCTTCCCATGACAACTCACTCAAGCTACTCGAGTATTCAGCTCTGTTTCACATCTGTCTCTTATATAACAATCTATGTCAGCACTATATCAACACTGTACCTGACAAGTAGCAGGTATTCAGTGAACAAATGAGTTCATACAGCAGCCCTATGAACTAGATAATTACCTCTACTGGAGAGAAGAGGAAAGCTCCCTAAGCCACTGAAGGCTCAGGGAGCTGAACTAACCTGCCCGTGTAAATCAGCAAGTGGAAGAGCCGGCCATACAGCCACAGCCTGTGTCACTCCAGAACCAGCAATGTACTCAACCAGAACCTCAGTGGCTGGGCTCAGGGCGACCAGCTTTCTTTTATAAATAGGGAAATGGAGGCCCAAAGGGCGAATGGGACCTCTTTAGCTACCACTCCCGATAATTAGAGCTAACATTCATTGGGCTCTTATAAGAGGCCACACACCGTTCTATGGACACTTGCATTATTAACTCGTTCAGTCCCTCACCACTCCCCGAAGAGGCCGCGACTATTACTATTAGCCTACATTTCGTGGAAAGCAGGGGTCCAGAGCATTTAAGTAATCCGTCCAAGATACGCGGCGGGTGGCAGGTGAACCTAGCTGGACAAACCGTGGAGTCCTAACTCTTCTCAATCCCACGCCAGCCAGGCTCTAGGACCTGACCTTTGTCTATCCCACTCATCAGAATGTGTCAGCCCCTTTAGTCAAGCTCCCGCAACCGGGACAATGGGAGGGTCCCTGAAGCTGGGCGGGGCTCCACCTCCCAACTCTTTCCTAAATTTAGCAAGATCGCCCGCCCTACAAGGTGGAGCGTCTTTGACCCCCAACCGCAAACCGAACCGGAAGGTAGGGCAGGTATTGGGAAGGCAGCTTTCACCTCTCATTTCCCATTTGGGGAATTGACCCCGCGGCGCTGAGGCCCAGTATCCGAAACCCAGAAAAAGACAAAAACGCACAGGGGTTCGACCAATCAGGCGGCCCCTCCCCCACTCGGATCCAACCCCAAGGGCCCATTCAGAGGCCGCTGCCAATCGCCGAGCCCTCCCCTCTTTCGAACCCTGGCGGCCGACTTCCCACCCTTCTGCGGCCTTCCAGGCCCTGAACCGCCGCGCGCACTTAGCAGGCCTGGGACCCTCGAGGTTCGCCCTCGCTCCCGCCCTCCGCTGGGCCGACACCCAATCCTGGGCGCCGTCTCCTCGAGTCGAGGTATCCGGAGCGAGGAGAGCTGGACGCTGATTGGCCGCCACCCCCTTCCGCCACTCCCAGCGAACACCTAGCCTTTACCGCGAGAGCCGCCAGCGCTCCCTGGTCCCCTTTCCCTCCTTCCCAAAGATCCCCGTGGCCTCCGGACCTGAACATCCTCGTTGCGGAGCTCGTCTATAAGCACCGCGATGGGGTAGAGGGAGTCGTCGCCGTCGGCCGCCGCCATCTTGGCTCCGTCCCCGTTCCGGTCAGACTGCAGCCCAAGCCGTACTGATTTCGGAATGGGGAGGGGCACAGCCCGGAGGAGGAGAAGGAGGAGGAGGAAAGACGATCGTGGGGACACCCGAGCCACTTTACAGGGGCTGCCCCTCGGTTATTGGCCGCTCTTAGTGGGACGAGCCCGCATTTCTTTGGTCCGGACTAATAAGGTCCCGCCCACTAGCCCATTTGCTATTGGTCGGAGAAAGGCAGTAAAGCCTGCCGCGGCCAAGAGGGGGTGGGTAGGAAATGGAAGTACGTTGTATCTCAGCGACCCACACTGTACCCGCCTACGTCGCTACTAGCAACGGCCGAGATGAGCAGTTGTTTCCAGCCAGTGAAAAGCAGGTTTGATTGGCGTCGAAGCCCGCCATTCTGCGGATCCTGGATAAAAATTCTGCGCATGCGTCTTAGAAATACATGACGTCGTCGGGGTCAGCCCAAACTTTCTGCGGGTTCTGGCTTGTGAGGCCACTGCTCTGTCGGTTGAGGGGCGGTCTTCCCGCGCCTTTGTGCCAGAAAGGAAGACTGGGTTTTTAATTTAGTACGCCCTATTATGTTTAGGCCCAGAGGAGGGTGGTGATTTGCTTTAATGTTTGGATTAAAAATCAAGCCCCTTGTGGACCCTGGTTGATGTGTCCCAGTTGCTGGAGCGTTTTCTGGTAACCGAAACATGGCGTATTCGATCCCCGACCCAGCGTGTTTCTCTCCCTTCCTTTACCTCTCTCTAAAAAACAGTGAAAAAATGTCCTTGGGTGAGAATTAAAAAACAAAAAAGGACAAGCCCCTCGGGCTGGTCTTCAACACCCTTGTGCCTCTAATTTCTGAATCCTCTCTGGGCATACCCCATACCGCCCACTTGAGCTCTCCGGAGAATTACGGCCCTCTGAGCTGCAAGCGAATCGCTTTTTCATGCACAAACCGTACCTCCTACTTGGAGAGCTTTTCCTGCTCAATTTTCAGATCTTTACATTCGGTGTCTACCCTCTCCCTCATTTCAGGCTTGGCCCTCAAGCCCCCAGAGCCAAATAATCCCTCTTCCTTCTCTCTGTCTTTGTCTCAAAAGTGCCATCCCTGGGGCTGCGGCTGTGATCGTGTCTTGGAGTCGGGAGCTGGGACAGGCAGACTTTACTCTGTTCCTACTTCACCCAACGCAGTCCCTCGCACCTGCAATCTTAAGAACACTCTAACTGAGGGAGTTGAGGGATGGGGAGGCCTGAAATGCTCCTTCCCCCTTAATTATGTCACCTGAGTAGGATTCCTGGATAGGTCTGAATAATCCAAGCCATCTTTTTCAAAGAACCCCTACCCAATCTGTTTAGGAAACCCATTAATGGGGTGGGGGTGGGGCACTTGCATAATTCACACCTTGACCTCCGTATTAGGATTTCCCCCCACCCACCAGCTCAGTGAGACTGGTTCTTAGCTAAGGGTGCAGTTTATATCTTAAAATTAGACTTGTCAACTATATCACAATAAAACAAAAAAAGGTACAGAGGGAGCTTGCACATCAGAAACAGGCATAATCAGCAGCTTGATTGTGGTCACTCTCCAAGAACAGACCTTACCACCCGCATCTAAATGAGTAACCTAGACAATTGTTTTAGCATTGCAATTAGTTTCCACAGTTCACAACCCAAAAGTAGGGTGTCCTTAATCTGTAGTTTTCCAAGTGGTGCACTAAATGTCTGGACCACTGGCAGCAGTCCAGGTACCTGAGAGCTGACCACTGAAGGGAACCTCCATATCTGATTTCAGTTCTGCACTGCTGGCACTGAGACAAAACAGCCACTGCGCCCACGGGGCACCATTAGGTTTTAGCTTAAAACCATCAGTGAACCAGGGCCCTGCAATTAGGGGAATCACAGAGGATGGGGGTTCCTAGTGCTAGTGGCTTTGGCTGCAGTGTGACACTTAAAATTTCCAATGTAAAGGACAGGAACCACTTGTTCCTGTAAAGCGGAGGTGTTGCTGGGGCCGGACTAGCTTCATTCTTGAATGTGTGCTCGGCAGGAAATGCAGGAATTTTTGGACCTCTCCTACTCTCTGGGTACTGGAGTCCAAATCGAGTCATTCCAAATTTATAAATCAAGCCTGTTAAAAAGGAGGCTGCAGGTCCAAAGTGGAGTCACTTGCAGGAAACCCTACATCAGCAAAACAAGACCTAATACCTAATCTAATGGCAGTTTCAAGAGCTCTTGGAATTTGACCTTTGACCACTCCACCTGGAATTACCTGAGCAGCACCAGTGAGGTAAAATTTGTCACCTTCCATTCCCCTTATAAGGCAATCCCTCCCTCTTGCTGAAAACTGCATTTTGCTAAAAAAATTTTTTCTGATTCCTCTCTTTCCACCTTTAAAAATCTTTCCTTGTCTGTAGCCCTTTGGAGCTCCTTTCTATTTGCTAGATGGAATGTTGCTAGATTAAGGAATCATTAAATAAAGCTACCATGATCTTTAGATTTCCTTGTTTGAATTTATGTTATTTATCAAGCCAGAGTTTCACATGTTCCTAAAAGTCACACTTCAGTTTTGAAAATGCCCGATTAGTAATCTAATTACTGCCTTCAAAAGTGTACCTGTTACCCCTGTCAGGTATGGCTCAGTGGTCTGAGTGCTGGCCAGTGAACCAAAGGGTGACTGGTTCAATTCCCAGTCAGGGCACATACCTGAGTTGCAGGCCAGGTCCCCAGTAGGGGCCATGTGAGAGGCAACCACACATTGATGTTTCTCTTCTTTTTCTCCCTCTTCCCCTCTCCTGAAAAATAAATAAAATAAACTGTACCTATTAGCTGTGTCAGGGTGGCCCTGAGTTCATTCACCAAATGGGCCCTCTTCCCTAAGGTGAACCTGCTGCTTTTGCTAGAGGCTCCAAATGACAAAATCATCACTCACAGACATGTGCCACCTTCCATCTCCCAGAAAAGTAAGGACTTGGTCTCCTGTAGATGGTGGGGAGCCAGAGCGACAACAGACATGTCTTCCCCGCTGGGAGGACTGAGCTCAGTACATCTGCTCATAGGGTCCCAATCAACTGTAGATGTCGCTGGGACTCTGCATATGGTCAGGGTACATCAGCCTCACTCACTGGCAGAGAGGCGATAGCCCATTAGGGTTGTGGAGACAGGCCTCCAACCTGCCAACAAAGAGAATATCATTCATACAATTAAAAACTGTATCAGAAGTGGCACTTGATCTAAAAAACTCAAGCTGTACTCTGGTGACAGTTGACGGTAGTTTGTCTGCACTACCTGACCTCACTGACTAGGATAATCTCCTCTGGCACTAAGGGGCTGGGGAAGCACAGGCAAGTCACACATAATCCCTATTCTGATGCAGAAACAAAAGAATGTTACCTTTTCCCAAGCCGCCCTGCTACGATCTGTGTGGGTCCCACAAAATTCACATATTGTAATCTGACCATAAAGGTCATGGTATTAGGAGGTGGAAACTTTGGGAGGTGATTAGGTCATGAGTGCAGTTATTATGGATGAGATTGATGTCATTCAATAACAGGCCTGATTGAGATCCCTGGCCTGTGTGGCTTGGTTGGAGTGTCATCCTGTAGCTCAAAGTTTTCGGGTTCAATCCCCAATTGAGACGCATAGGATCCCCGTTCTGAGTGCATATGGGAGGCAACCAGTCAATGCTTCTCTCTTGCATCGATGTTTCTCTCCCTTATTCTCTTTCTAAAAGCAATGAAAAATATCTTTGGGTGAGGATAAAAAAAATTAAGTGGTTTTAAAAAGAAAAAGAAAAAAGAGGACTGAGAGATCTCCCTTAACCCCTTCTCCTTTGCAAAGGTACACGGACAAGTTTTTCACCCTGGCGAGATCGCTCACCCAACTGCTATACCCTGACCTCAGACTTAAAGCTTCCAGAATTGGGAGATAGAAATTGTTTATTAGGCACTCTTTTTTTTTTAATTATTTTATTGTTCAAGTACAGTTGTCTACATTTTACGCCCCCACTGCCCCCTGACCCCAGCCATCCCCACCTCCCTCCCCTGATTGCACCCCCACCTTGGTTTTGTCTATATGTCCTTTATAGTTGTTTCTGAAAAATTTCTCCCCTTTCCCCCCATTATCTCCTTACCTCCCCACTGATTACTGTCAGATTGTTCTTTTTTTTTTTTTTAAGATTTCATTTATTTACTTTTAGACAGGAAGGGAGGGAGAAAGAGAGGGAGAGAAACATCGATGTGTATTTGCCTCTTGCACATGCTCCCCACAACTGGGAACCTGGCCTGTAACCCAGGCATGTGCCCTGACTGGGAATTGAACCAGTGACCCTTTGGTTGGTTCACAGGCTGGAGCTGAATCCACTGAGCCATAGCGGCCAGGGCAGATTGTTCTTAATTTCAATGTCTCTGGTTATATTTTGCTTGTTTGTTTTGTTGATTAGGTTCCACTTAAAGATGCGATCATATGGTGTTGTCTTTCAGTGCCCAGCTTATTTCACTTAGCATAATGCTCTCCAGTTACATCCATGCTGTCAGGCACTCTTGTCTGTGGAATTGTGTTACAGCAGCCTGAACAGACTGACGTGGGCCCCATCTGTCTCACCGAGTCCAATTCCCTCTGCTATGAGGAGACATACAAAGGCTATTCATACAGGGCTCAGTCCCCCCATCCATCCTCTGTGCCAAGCCTGTCAGAAAAGCGGTTAATGTTTTACCTCTTTTGCAAACCAGCAAGGTAGCCTGCCTGTTTCAGAGATGCTGAGTAAGACATGAAACTCCTGGGGCGGAGACAAACACATTATTATTATTCATGGCACAACAAGAACTTCGTGTTCACATCTGTTCCCATGGCTCCCCCAGCCCCAGAGGTACATGTAAAGAGGTCCAGGTGGATGCTGCACATACAGTAGGCTTGTGTCACAACTGGAGAACATAAAGCCTAGGAAACCCCAATTCTTTCACAGGGTTCCAAGTACAACTGCCCAACCTTTGTTTCATAGGTACTCATCTTTTTTTTTTTTTAATCTTTAGAGAGGAAGGGAAGGAGAGAAGGAGAGAAACATCAATGTATGGTTGCCTCTCGTGAGTCCCCTGCTGGGAACTGGCTCGCAACCCAGGCATGTGCCCTGACTGGGAATCGAACCATGATTGTGTGGTTCGTAGGCCGGCGCTCAATCCATTGAGCTACACCAGCCAAGGCCACAGGTACTCACCTTTATTATAGTGATCAGGAAATTCATCTGCTCTTGTCCAAGCCAGACACTATTGCATATTCCAAGGCCATTCATACAAAAATCCTTGTCCGATTGTCTACAACAGAAGGTGATACAAGAGGTAAAACAAAAAAAATTGATTCATGAAGAAATGTGTTTCACTGGGGTGCACCTTTCCCTTAACTATTTGAAATAATTGAGTAGAAAGATCCATTGAAGTTTTTTTTAAAGATTTTATTTATTTACCTTACAGAGGGAAAGGGAAGGAGAGAGGGAGAGAAACATCAATGTGTGGTTGCCTCTCTTGCGTCCCCTGCTGGGAACTGGCCTGCAGCTCAGGCATGTGCCCTGACTGGGAATCGAACTGCGGTTGTTTGTTTCACAGGCCCATGCTCAATCCACTGAGCCACTCCAGCCAGGGCCCATTCAAAATTTTTTGATGCCAATGCTGCTGTTGGTTGTGTGGTGCTGGGGATTGTTAAAGACTGAAGGAAGCAGGAAGGGTGCAGATTGACCAGGATACTTCACAGGAAAGACAGATGGAAGGGGAGGGAATACTAACCTAAATAAGCAATGAGACTGAGAACACAAGAAAAGAGACAACATTCCAGATGAAGAAGAGGCTGATGAAATTATCAGGGAAGTAGATATTGAAGGTGATAGTCAAGTAAACTGAAGAGGTTGTAGAAATGATGACAAGAAAGTGAAGACACTATAGAATGTGTTAAGTATTTTTGTACAAAACTTTATTTACCTTTTCTTTGTAAGTTATCTGTAAAAGGTTTCCCCCTTTGTCAAAAAATATGCACATATAATAATTAGGACTTCATTCTTCAATGTTTTCTTCCATATCTTACTGTCATTGTCCTGAAATCTTATTTCACAAAATTGATCAGGTAACATGTTGCATGTGACTTACTTTGGGCATATCTAAGCCCTTTTATACACATCTAAACCAAGATGGAATTGGTCAAACTGAGGGAACATTCAGTTTTGCCTTTTATTTTTTTAAGTTTTTTTCTAAGATTTTAAAAAAGATGTTATTTATTTATCTTTAGAGGGAATGGGAAGGATAGAGGGACAGACATATCAATGTATGGTTGCCTCTCATGCATCCCCTGCTGGGAACTGGCCTGCAACCCAGGCATGTGCCCTGACTGGGAATTGAACCACAATCCTTTGATTCACAGGCCCACGCTCAACCCACTGAGCTACGCCAGCCAGAGCTTTTTCTAAAATTTTATTTATTAATTTTTAGAGAGTGGAAGGGAGGGGGAAAAAAGGGGGAGAAACATCTATCAGCTGTTTCTCACATTCCCCCAACTGGAGACCTGGCCTCAACTCAGGCCTGTACCCTGACTAGGAATCAAACCAGTGACCTTTTGGTTTGCAGGCCAACACTCAATCTACTAAGCCGCACAAGGCAGAGCCAGTTATACATTTTTTTCTTATTTTATTGTCATTCTATTATAGTTGTCCCAATTTTTGCCTCTTTGCCCTCCTCTGCTTAGCCAACCCCCACTCTCACAGTCAGTCCCCACACTGTTGTCCATGTCCATGGGTCATTCATACTTGTTCTTTGACTATTCCCTTCCCCTTCTTTTCACCTCTCCCCCTTTCTCCCTCCCCTCTGGCCACTGTCAGTCTGTTCCATATTTCCATGTCTGTGGTCCTATTTTGCTCATTAGTTTATTTTGTTAATTAGATTCCTCTTATAAGTAAGATCATATGGTATTTGTCTTTCACTGACTGGCTTATTTCACTTAGCATAATATTCTCCAACTCCATCCATGCTGTCACAAAATAAATGTAGGATTTCCTTCTTTGTGCTGCATAATATTCCATTGTGTAAATGTACCACCGTTTTTTTTGGACCACTCATCTACTGATGGACACCTAGGCTGTTTCCAGCCCTTAGCTATTGTAAATAGCACTGCTGGGAACATGGAGCGCATATGTTCTTTTGAATTGGTGTTTCCGGATTCTGATAAGAACAAATACTACACTTGATCTTAGCCAAAAGGCCAAGAAGTGATGTTTCAGGATTCTTAGGGTATAGTCCCAGCACTTAAATCACTGGGTCAAAAGGCAGTTCCATTTTTAACTTTTTTGAAGAAATTCCATACTGTTTTCCATAGTGGCCGCACCAGTCTGCATTCCCACCAACAGTGCTCTGGGGTTCCCTTTGGTTATACATTTTCTTAAGTGGTTTTCTTGAGGGAGTGTCAGCATGTTGTTGCTGAAGTGTGGAGTTGTGACTCTGTGTGGACTGTGGGTAGTCAACAATATGTACTTAATATTTGCACTGTTGCAAAATGAGCAAACAAAAATGTGAAAAAGTAACAAAAGATGTTCCTTCACTGAGTTCAGTATATCTGCCCCAGAATTCCAGTCAACTGTCATTGGTAAAGATGTCTTCAAATATGGTCAGGTTGTATCAGCCACCTTCAGTGGCAGAGAGGCAATGACACCTGCACAGGGCTCTGGAGACTGAGGCCTTTAACAAACAGCATGTCATTAATACAGTGGAAATGGTGTATATCAGAAGTTAGTCCTACTTGATCGAAACCTTCATTTAGCTTCTGGTGACAAGAGATAGGCTAGGATTTCCTGCTAACATTTGCCTCCCTGACTTCTCCTGACCAGAATTATCCCCTTTGAAACTTATTGGATGGGGATACATAGGCATGTCACACATGATTTCTATTATATTCTGATGTAGAACAATAGGATGCTGCCTTTACACAAGGAACGCTGCTATGGTCTGTGTATTCCCTGAAAAATCCTACATGGAAAAACACCACCTGGGGTGATGATATTAGGAGCTGGAGCCTTGTAAACATAACAAGGAGAAATTTCTCATTCAGGAGAAGGCCCTCACCTGACCATGCTGCATCCTGACCTCAGACTTCTGGCCTCCAGAAATGCGAGATAGAAATTGTTGTTCACCAGGCACTCTGGGGAGGGGTGTTATACCAGCCTTATCAGAATGACACGGGCTTCATTTACTTCACCAAATCAGCATTACTCTGCCAAGGTGAATAATCAGGCTGTTTATTCATGGAGGGCTCAGACACTGTCCATCCTCATTGCCAAGACTAAAATATGCAAAGCATGTACATTTTTCTCTAATTACAAACAAACAAGTCACACTGCCAATTCCAAGGATGCTGAACAAGACATGAGACTCCTGGGACTGAGACAAAGACATTATTATTCATGGACAACAGGGAGCAAGAGTTTCATGTTCACATCTGGTCACACTGCTTCCACATGCCCCAAAAGGCAATGCAAAGGTCTAGGTGGATGCTGCACACACAGCAGCTTTGCAACACAGCCGAAGAGCACAGAGCTTAATAAACTCCAGTCTTTTTATGTGGCCTCTAACTACACATGCCCAAATATTATGCTGAAGGTAGGCATTAAATTTATTGTATAAGTCAGGAAATTTATCTGCCTTCTCTCCAAGAAAGACATTACTGCCATCTTCCAAGGTGATTATCAAAAATTCCTCCAAATTCTCCAGAACAGAAGCTGACACAGTAGGTGAAAATCATTTGAGACAATCACAAATAAATATTTCCTAATACAATGAACATTTACCCTTAGAATGTGCAAATATTGAGTAAAGAAATCTAATGAATATTTTTCACACCAAAATTGTCATTGGATGAATGGTGCTAGGGAATTGTTCAAAACTGAAGAAGGCAGAAAGGACATAGACTTACCAAGAGAAATCAAAGAAAAGACAGATACAAAAGGCAGGTGGCATTAACCTGGCTGAGGGATGAGAGCGAGTGCAAAAGAAGAGAAAAAATACATCCCAGTGTCTGAATGAATGACAATTTCTTAGCTTGTAAGAAAATCATACACTTCCAGTCAAGATGGAGGGTAGGAAGACATTCTTCACCTCCTTGCACAACCTTAGAAAGAAGAAAAACCAGATCTCAAAAACAAATAACACCCAGAACCATCAGAAAATTGACCTGTATGGAAGCCTGACAATCAAAGATTTAAAGAAGCCACATTCCACCAGACTGGGAGGAGAGATGGTGTGGCACAGCAACAGCAGAGCACATGGTCCTGCCTTCATGTGTGGTGGATAAAAGTTGGAAGGGATACCCTGGGAGCAAGAGATCCCAGCCCCAGGCCAGACTGCACAGCCCAGGGCTCCAGCAGTGGGAACATAAACCCCTATTACCTCTGGCTGTAAAAATCAGTGGGGGTTGAGGCAGTGGAAGAAATTGCTGGATTTTCACTGCTTAAAGGGCATACATGGATTCAGAACATACCCAACCCCAGGGAAGCAGCTGGAGGGGTGCTAATTGCATATGGGAAGTGGGTAAAGTGACTGAATACAGGGCAAGCAATGGCCAGACCTCTGGACAGGCAGTGGCTGGGAACCCTCTCCACCCTCAGCCAAAGAAGAGCCATAGAGAAGAGAAGCAGGTTGCCCTAGCCTGGTAATTAACTAAGGCTCCACCCCATACAATTTACAGGTGTGTTGGCTACATAGGTCATGCTACTAAGACAGGGAGTAAAAGCAGCCTACCTAATATACAGAAACAAGAAGGTTGCCAAATTGAGGAGGTAAAGAAATATGACTGAAGTGAAAGAACAGAACAAAAGCCCAGAGAAAGAATGAAATGAAATGAAGATAACCAACCTAATCAGATCCAGAGTTCGAAACATTGGTGATAACGGATGCTTACAGAACCTATTGAGTGGGGCAAGAAAATAAAAGAAGAAATGAACATTACACAAAGTGGAATAAACAAAAATATACAGGGAACCAACAGTGAAGGGAAGGAAACCAGGGCTCAAATCAAGGATTTGGAACAAAAGGAAGAAATAAACATTCAACCAGAACAAGAAGAAGAAACGAGAATTTAATTTAAAAACAACAACAAAACAAAACAGGGAGAGGCTCAGGAACCTCTGGGACACCTTTAGGCATACCAACAACTGAATCATAAGGGTTTCAGAAGGAGAGGAAGAAGAGCAAGAAATTGAAATCTTATTTGAAACAACAATGCAAGAAAACTCCCCAATTTCGTGAAGGAAATAGGTATACAAGTCCAGGAAGCAGAGAGTCCTAAATAAGGACCCAAAGAGGATGACACCCAGACATATCGTAATTAAAATGCCAAAGGTTAAATATAAAGACAGGAACTCTTTGTATTTATCAGCTGATTTCTTAAAAGAAACTACAGGCAAGAAGGGGCTGGCAAGAAGTATTCAAAGTGATGAAAAGCAATGACCTTCCACCTAGATTACTCTATCCAGCAAAGCTATCATTTAGAATGGGAGGGCAGATAAAGTGCTTCTTAGACAAGGTAAAGTGAAAGGAGTTCATCATCACCAAGCCATTATTACATGAACTTTTAAAGGGATTTGTGTAAGAAAAAGAAGATCAAAACTATTACATGAATATTAAAGTGACAACAAACTCACAAGTATAAACAACTGAATCGGAAAAACTAAAACTAAAACAAACTAAGCAAACAACTAGAACAGGGACACAATCATAGAAATGGAGATCATTTGCAGGGTTATCAGCTGGGAGGGGGCAGGGGGAGAATGGGGGAAATGGTGCAGGGTTAAGATATAATTGGTAGAAACAAAATACACAGTGGGATGTTAAGAATAGTATAGGATAGGAAGAAGCCAAAGAACTTATGCTAAAGACCCATGGGTAAGAACCAAGTGGGGGAGTTGCTGGAGAAAGGGGGTACCAGTAGAGGGGGCATAAGAGGAAAATTGTGATAACTATAACAGCATAATCAATAAAATGCACTTAAACAGTACAGTTTGCCATCCACACATACACCACATCAGTCCTGGGTGGATTGCTGATCTGAATCTTAAAGCTATATGATGTTTTGAAACAGAAATGATACATTATATCCCTATAGTGTTGTAATAGAAAAATATTTCTTAAACAGAATAACATTATCTAGGAAAATATATTAAGTCACATCAAAATGAAGAGATGCTGCTCATCCACACAACACACACACACACACACACACACACACACACACACACACAGGTCTTGAGAGGAAGAGAGGCAACCAAGAAAGAAATCATGTCCAGCAAATATATAAAATTGTTACAAATCTATGGAAAAAGACAACACGGTTGAAAAATTAAAGAAAGATTTTAATATGTGGTTGTCTTATGTCTAATACATGTGAAAATATCCTCAGATTTTATACCAATGAAGAAATGTAAGTAACTTATTACTTGTCTCCAACATATATCAGTCATAAGTCTAACAGGAAAATGAAAAAGAAAACTAAACCAAAAGAAATGACAATAATGTTAGCAAACTCAGCAATCCTACTGCTAGTGGGAGTGGCAGCTGCTTCAAAAGTTTTCCAAACCTCTTTGACACTAATTCCAAGACTTAAAACCCAACAATTCCTCTCCCACATGCACTGTCGAAGGAAATGTGTATGTCATCGAAAATTGTCTATACTTATACACAGGAATTTCCCTAACATTCCCAGTCTCATATGCCAAAGAAAACCACTCATATGCCAAAGAACAGAAAATGATTCAATTAAATGTTTTATATTCCCACAATAGAATCCTATACAGCAAGGCTATTGAAAAACCAATACCAACACACAACAATAAGTTCACCAAAAACAAGGCATGAGAAACACAAAACATAAAGAGTTAACATGATATAATGTCCCATGTAAAGTGCAAAATAGGCCCCAGTAACCTGTGCTATGAGATGTCAGAACTGTGCTTAACCTGAGAAAGAGTCACACAGAAGGAGCATAGGAGTCTTTGGATGGTGACAACATTCTACTTCCTGATCCAGGTAGAGTACAGGAGTGTTTTATAGTGTCCTTATACTGTAAAGTTGAAGTTCAACAGTAGTAAATAGAATGACAGTATGATTAGCTTTTAAGCATATGCTGAAGTTACTAGGTAGAAACTAACAAATAATCACTAAGCAAACATCAAAGGTAATAAGTCAATTAAAATGTATAATTAGGCCCTGGCTGGCATGGCTCACTGGATTGAGCGCAGGTCCTCGAACCACACGATCTCAGTTCGATTCCCAGTAAGGGAGCATGCCTGGGTTGCAGGCCAGTTCCCGGTAGGAGGCTCACGAGAGGCAACCACACACTGATGTTTCTCTCCTTCTCTCCTTCCCTTCCTCTCTAAAGATTAAATAAATAAAGTCTTTTTAAAAATGTATAATAAGCTCTGGCTGGCGTAGCTCAGTGGATTGAGCATGGGCTGTGAACCAAAGGGATGGAAGTTTGATTCCCAGTTAGGGCACATGCCTGGTTGAAAACCAGGTCCCCTGTGGGGTCCACGTGAGAGGCAACCACACATTGATATTTCTCTCTCTCTTTCTCTCCCTCCCTTCCCCTCTCTAACAATAAATAAATAACATCTTTTTTAAAAAGATCAACTTTGCTTATTAAAAATGTATAATTATAGACAATTATAGTATATATAAATTAGAATATTGCAAAAATTAGTAGAAAAAATTAACATATAAAGTAAATGTAAATAAAGTTAGAGTGAATAAACTCTATTGATACCCAAATGTATTTTTATATTAAACTTAGGTAGACTAATCCCTGTTTCAAATACAAACAGATGTTTACAATATTTATGTTTTTTCAAGAGATGCAACCATACAAAATTCAAAACCACATTTTATTGAATTTTAATAGAGAAAAGCACTCCAATACACACATCTGAAAACACATTTTAAATTTGTCATGATTGTATTAGTACTATTTTAAATTTGTTAATGTATTACTTTCAATATTGATTAGAGAATAAGAAGCACAACTGGCTGTATATGTATATAACATACCTATGCACAGATCACACACAAACATGTATGTTTGTCTATGCTCTCACACACCATTGTACATAGGTGTTTCTATGGTTTTCCATATTCTCTATTCTTAGTTATTTGGGGCATGATTTAAGCGTTTCATATTTGCAAAATATATGGGTTTCATTCATGGTACAAGGCTCCACATGTGTGAGAATAAGGTCAAAATCATTCTTTTGTTTCTCAATTGCTGAATCTATAAGTGTATAACAACTTCACAATGTAAACATAGAGAAAGATATATAAAATCTCTTAAGAAACTGAGAAAATGTTAACTTTCCTTCTTAAAAATGAAGGAAGCACAGACTCCACATACACAGAATGGATTCTTGACTTTCCTTTCAATGGACCTGGCTATAGTGTTCCAGATAAAGGAAGTCCCTGTGATGAACTAGTGTCATCAGAGAGACAAGAGTGTGCACCTACAGACCCCCTTCTGCCAACATTCCCAAATCCTTTTCACAAAAGAAATACCTACCTTCTGTGGGTTGCAATTCCATTCAATTCACATCTTTTAAAATGGTCACACTCACCTGGTGTGGTCAAAAAATCAGCTACCATTAATTTTATCCTGGCTGGTAGAGTTCAATGGATTGAGCATGGGCCTGAGAACCAAAGGGTCACTGTTTCACCTATCAGTCAGGGCACATGCCTGGGTTGTGGGCCAGGTCTCCAGTAGGGGGCATGTGAGAGGCAACCACACATTGATGTTTCTCTCCCTCCCTTTTTCCTGCCCTTCCCCTCACCCTCAAAATAAATAAATAACATCTTTCAAAAATGAATAAAGTATCATTTGATGCTGTCATCGCCCCACTCCAGTTAAATCTGTCCATTTCTGCCTCAAATTTGTTGAACATCCTTCATAACATTCTATTTCAGATAAACAGACCACTGCCTCTCCAGGGGTGTCTGTACAAGGTCAGAACAGGATGCCACAGGCTTTCCTCACAGACTGAATTCCCTCCAGCACTGCTGTCTTTAGCTCAGTAGTGACTTGCCACATGCTGATCTTCATCCTCATTTGTTTAACTTTTCTTACAAGTGCATGACTTGCACATTTCTGGACCTGTACTGGGATACATTGAATTTACATATTGGAAGACTTCTCCAGAATATCCAGATGTTTCAGGGCCTGATGTTTATATTGCATCCATTCTGAATTCCTCCATGGCAAACATGAGGAAACTTCTATCAAAGAAGTATTTACAAAGCAGTTATATAATACGTCATCGCATTTACTATTATAACATTGTTGACTTTGACAATACTAACCATGTCCTATGTCCCAGTCCCTTGTAAGGCACTCCTAATAGTATTTAGGATGCTGAGGAGGATGAGTGAATTACCAAATGAACACTGTGCATGTACATACAATTTACATATTTCTCCTACGATGACAGAAGTTTGCATTCCTTTTCCAGGTGAAGCTGAATCTGGAGATATTGGAGTCACGGCCCAGGATCAGAAAGGGACTGACACTTGGGAAACTCAGAGACAGTACTGCATTGGTGCTCAAAATGAACCAGCTTGGATTCTTTAAAATAGATAAAAGAATACGAAAGATGGAAGAAAGGGTGTTCAAAAAGACAAAGGTGCTCACCAGAAGAAGAATAGTTTTGGTAGCTCTGGACTCTGGGGAGGACCGGGAAAAGATGGAGGTCCTGTGAATGTGTTGGACCCTCTGCTTGTGCCTGTGCAGGATGAAGACCATGGAGCCACTGGCCCAGAGCACGATCAGGAAACATACAACATCAGGGGATGCTATCAAGGCTGCATATAGGAAGTCTCTGGTTGCATCATGACGAACAGAGGAACAGTATTCAAAATGTTTTCTATTTGTGATGTTTCTGTTGATCAATTTGCTAGACAGGAACACAAGATAAACTACATTTATCAACATTTGCAGGATCCAATACATAAAAATTGTAGGGACAATGTATTTTGGGGCTTTATGTTTAAGGTTTGCCCACCTGGAGTTCATGGGGCTGATGGTGATGGCCTGAAAGGAGCTCAAGAGGCAGGTGGTACCAATGGACACACCCCTGCCCACTTCACGCAAATAAGCCAAAAGTTTGCATCTAATATCACTATAAACATTATACCACCCAAAAGATAATATGCTATAGGGAAACCCACTGTAAAGCAAAACGGAAAAGTTGGCCACAATCAGGTTGTTGACAATAAAATCCATGGGCTTCAGCCTGTAGCCAGTGAAGTAAAGGAAGAGATAATGGTAAAGAAGAAAGGAATTCCCCACAACTCCAGTTAGAGTCTGTAGTAAGCAGACCATTCCTATTGCCAAATTCCTGATGGACATCCTGTCTGTTCTCAGTGACTGATATCTTCTTCTGACCTAGAGAGAACCCTGCATGGGAAAGTAAGGCATAAGCCACACATACCACATTAGCTGAACTCCAATATTTTCTACTTCCCAACAGTTTTCCCTAAAACACTGACTTCAAATTTTGTTTTTCTGCCATCTAGTGGCTTGCAAGGGATGAATGTGTAACCATTAAAGAACACTCAAAATATGAGACATTGGTATCAAGGCCACACATGAAATCACCTCTTTATACCTTACAAGCCCACCAGGACAGCTAAATATTACGAAGGCCACAGAAATGGTCATTAGTCTATATTACAGGAAATAATTACAATGACATGAGTAACCAAAACTATGCAACACCAAAATCTGATGCCTAAAAAACACTGTATGGAACAATACAATTATTAGTAATTTTAGATCATATACATATATTGATTAAGATGTGGGTGAAATTAAATAATTAACAGTAATGTTATATTTGTGTTAAAATATTAAAATATGAGACATGCAAAATGAATGGTAATATATAACACTGTGTATTATAAACCAACACACTTTTTCTGGATTGGTATTATAATTTTAAAAGTAGAAATATTGCAAGATACATCTGAACCTGAAGGTGATGCATAAATTTTATTCAGTTATATTTTTCTTAAATGCTACCTCCCAAACTTTAAAAGGAAATAATCTCTTCATAATCAATAAAGACACGATGATTAAATGACTTAAGCCCAATACACACCCTGAGTTAAAGAAAACAGGTGTGCTTCAGCAAATGCTCTCAGACACACTTTCTGCAGTGAGATTATTCCAAAGATGAAAAATACTGGCGATATTACAATACCCCTCTAAAACGGTGCAAATTATTTCTGTGATGCCTGTAAATCCTGCTCACCAGAAATTGATTTGAAATCTGCAGCCCTTGAGCACATTAAAAAGCAGGATTCCTGATCACTGGATAAAACACAGCTTTAACTGTGAGAGGACCACACTACAGCACATCAGGAGCCACTGGAAACAGGAGCAGGTCTAGGATGCACATCTCTTTACCAGCCCAGCTCAAGCCTCAGAATTCCTCACCCTTTGCTGTGGCTTTGGGGCTGGACCAAGTTAACTCTCAGAAGATCCCCTTTGTCCACTATCATCACTTACCCAAACTCTTATTATATAATGCATTCCCTTACAGTCTCCAACTCTCAAATTAATTAAGAAAAATGCCACCGACTTCTGCTGCTGCCTGGACGCTGGACTCATCGTGAAGTCAGCACTGTCAGTACCTGGGGCAGGCAGCCGGACCCTGAGATATCAGTTGTGATTCAGTGATCTCATCTCCCTTATGAACTGTAATTATCATTTCACCAGTAGCAGCATTGGCACTGACAGGCTTGGGAGCTGGGAGTATTTCTCTAAACTTTCTTTCTACTTGCTAATTACCAAGAACAACTCTAAGTTCCCAGCCAGCATCTCTTAGGAGACTACTGAAGTGTTTGTGACAGGCTCTTTTCTTCCATGATCCCTGGAGCAGACAGGGTCTCCCATGGAGGACAGACAGCAGGGAGTGCTGATGTCTGACCCCTGAGAGACACTGTGAATCTGGTATCTCACTGGACATTCTGCTCCATTAAGAAGTTCTATCCAAAGTGAATCTTTTCCCAATCTTACAAATGAGTTACACCATTGTGGATGTATGGAGCAAAGGAATCAATGAGGTAGATTTAAAAAGAGGGTCAGTAACAGGAAAAACACACTGTGAATAATACACATTAGATGTTGCTATACTGAGTGGCTCAAAGACAATATCAACTTATAGAAAATTTTTGCGATAAAATATACGTTACCCCCCAGGGATGCCCAATAGTATCAAAAGCAGAGGCAGAACAATATCCACAGAAGATAGAACATTCTAATAATCCCTCCCATACAAGACACCAGGATCACACAGTGTCACAGGGAGATTCTTCCACTGCCAATTACTTAATTCAACATCACTGAATGGTAAACATCTTTCTCTAAACTTACCTTTTTGCAAAATTTTCAGTAAGAAACTCCTTGCTTTTTAAATGAAGAAATATATTTCTCATGGGCAAAAAGAAAAACATATAAATTACAAGTTGAGTTTCATTCTCTAGATTTTTCTACACACAAATCAATTTTTTTTATCCAAGTTCACTATTGATACCCTCATTATGAAGTCATTTTTTAGAGCTGTTATCATGGATAACCCATCCTACACACACTCACACAAGCAGAGTTCTTTACACACAGATGCAAACACACACATGCATGCACTTTCACTGTATTATAGTCACATTTAATTATACATATACACAAATATGCTGACATTAATGCACACACTGAACATATGAAGGTTTACACTCACATATATAAATCTTCTAGTACACACGCTCATCTAAACTCACAATTGCTCTCTTACATAACATCAAATTCACCATGCATGTGTATACCACAATAATATCATCTGTTACAGAAGACTTGTATAACTTCAGACTTCTGAATGCCTAAAAAAGGATGGAAATCTCCCTATTCTTTATAGAATTTTGAACCCTGCAACAATCACATGGGAAATATCTATTATAATGCACAGCACTTAAAATGTGCTCTGAGCATTGCCACCTTATGTCAAGAAGCATGCTAGAAAACTGGGAGTTTGGGAGAGTTTCAGTGTGTGGGTACTTATGGAAACTCCTTTGTAGGTCACTGTCTGCCTTTCTCTTGCTTTTAAGTTTCTCCCTTTATCTTTACCCTTTGGCATTTTATTTATGAGGGGTCTTGGTGGCATCTTCATTGTGTCCAACTTGTCTGGGACTCTCTGTGCTTCCTGGACTTGTATGTCTGTTTCCTTAACCAAACTGGGAAAGTTTTCTTTCATTATTTTTTCAAATTAGTTTTTAATTTCTTGCTCTTCCTCTTCTCCTTTTGGAAACCCTATCATTTGGAGGCTGGAATGTTTGGAGGTATCGTAGAAGTTCCTGAGCCTCTCCTCATTTTTTAAAATTCTTGTTTCTTTCTTTTGTTCTGGTGGAATGTTTATCTCTTTGTCTAGTACTAAATTGTTGGATGAATTCCAGAATCTTTCCCCTCTGTGTTCGTTTCCCATGGATTATTCTTTATCTCACTTAGTGTAACCTTTACTTCTAACCTTTATTTTCTTTTTCTATACTCAAGAAGTTCTCTGAGCACCCTGATAATCCGCGTTTTGAACTCTGCATCTGATAGGTTGGCTATATCAATTTTGCTTATTCTTTTTTCTGGGGCTTTGCTCTGTTCTTTCCTTTGGACCATGTTTCTTTTTCTCCTCAATTTAGCAGCCTCCCTGTGTTTCTTTCTGTGTAGGTAGAGCTGTTTTTACTATGTTTTAGTGTCATGGCCTATGTAGAAAAAGCACATGTAAATTCTACGGGATGAAGCCTTAAATAATTGCCAGGGCAGGGAACCCCTTCACCACTTTGTGTCTCTGTGGGGAAGGCTCTGAGAGTGGACAATGCTGCCACCTGCCTTCTGGCCAGCACTTGCCCTGTTTCCACTCACGTCACCCCCATCCCATGTGTGACTGGCACCCTTCTATCTCCTGTCACAGTGGTGAATCCCCAGTGGGTGGCCCTATACATGTTCTAAGACCATGCTGGCCCTTCAACCAGTCAAAATCTGGCAGTGACTTCTGCCACCCCAAAACCCCACAGGTTTTTGCACCCAAAGGTAATGGTGATCTGTCTTCTCAATGATGGAACTCTGGGCTGTGTGGTATGGTCTGGGGCTGGTATCACCCACTCCCAGGGCACACTTCCCATCCATTCTGCCAGTGTAGCCCTCACCTCTCTGCCCATCTTCATGATTCTGCCACTCCTACCCATCTGGATGAATGTGGCTTCGTTAAATCTTTGGTTGTCAGACTTCCATACCCCTTGAATTTCTGACAGTTCTGGGTGTTACTATTTTTGAGATCTGGTTGTAATTCTTTCTACAGTTGCATGAGGAGGTGAAGTGTGTTTACCTATGCCTCCATCTTCAATGGAAGTCAGATATTGGTAGAATATAATGTTCCAAGTGAGACTACTGAAAATGAAGATGGAACTATTGAATAGAACAAACATGGGCAAGACTGTAAAATGGTACAGGACACCTAGAGAGCTGAAGAGGACAGTGGGCATGAGTGAGGCCAGGAGCCAAGGAGCAAGGATGTAAAATTATATAATTGCATGTCATGACAGCAGCATGTGGTTTGGGTTCCTGAGGTGTTGATAATGCCTGAAAGTTGAGAAATATGGCACAGAAGACACAGAGCATGGGATGAGATACTGCAATGGGGCATAGTAAGGCAAGAGGAAGAAGGCCATGAAAAAGAAACTTTTGCAGACATGACAGAAGCTGAGGAGGGTTAGACTGACATCCCTAGAATATGGTCATGGGGGGTTGGAGGTCAAAAAAATAAAAAGGCACAGGTGGAGAGTACAATACTGAAATATAAATGGGTTGGATGGAGGTCAGACAATGTTGGAGTTTTGGTAGATGTCTGAAGGTCACATTGTGAAGTACCAATTGCAGCCCTGAAGCTGGAACTTTAAAATAAGATGATCAATGTGGAGCTCTCATGCTAATGAAAAATGCACATACCTTAGTGGATGACAGAGACTACTTTCTACCAAAAAATGCTGGGCAACCCCAACCAGCTGAGTGCCAAGTGCTCTGGCAAGGGTGATTGGTCCATCCAAAGGAAGTGGCAGTTTGGGGCAACTGTTGTTGCCCTGGAAAGCATGCTTCTCTCTTTAGTCATCACTGCCAGAAATTGACCCCAGGTTGGCCACCACCTCTTCTGTGCATCATGGACCAACACCTGGCTCTCTAACTCCCCCAGGCTCCCTACCCACTACCCTCTCTGGCCTAGCCTCCTCCTCTGGGGAAGAGACAGTTAGGCTTTAGGACTGCCAGGAAGATGAACAAGAAGGCAGAGGTCACACAGGGAGAAACTGAGGCAGGGCCTGACCCCCCCCCCCCCAACCAGTACAGAAGGAAAGGCTCTTCATTTTTCCAAATGCAATATTCATCACCTGCCAACACAACCCTGGGTTAGTTCTCAAAAGCAGACTGCCTCAGATCTCCCTTCAAAGGGGCTAGGAGAAGCCCTACAACCATTTGGAAGAAGAGTCACAACAAAACCTGGAGGTGGGTGGCAGAAGCCAGATGAGCTCTAGAATTGTGCATGTGAAACTTGTATAATTTTGTTAACCAGGGTCACCCCAATAAATTCAATGAAAAGGAAAAATAGATCAGCTGGATGTAGGTGTCTTCTAGTCTGCTCCCAGTATCAACATCTGAGTCTCAACCTACTTACTGTCCAAGCTCCCTAGGTCTCCAAAGCTCTAGGCTCATGTGTCTCTACAGACATATACTCACCTTCCCCACAAACAAAAAATACAAAAACGTGACCTTAACTTAAACCTGAAATCTGAACCAGAAAATCCCCTTTCTTCATTCTACCCTCCCCAAGCCCCCACCAGCATCCCAGTTCCTTGTAAATCTGCATTCTGGCCAAGAGACTGTGTTCACTGACTCACACCTACCACTCCAATTCTTAATCACTGAGCTGCACAGCATCACCCACCCAACAGCAAACCCCAACAGCTGGAACCTCAGTCATTACGTTCTTCATATTCTTCCACCACAGGGCTGATTACCAAAGCCAAACTCCACAGTGGCCAAACCCAGATTCCCCAGAAAGGCCCTTCTCCCGCCTCACAGACCCCCAGTCCACAGACGCATACAGGCGCCGACCCACTTGCTGCTGGGCTTCTCAAGACTCTGGGCAGCTGCAAAAGGCTCAACACTATTCCAAACCGATTCACCTCGCAGTGCCCTGGCCCTCAAGTCCCCTTGTGGGCTGTGGCTAGGGACTCTTCAGAATGTTGGACATTCTGGGCGTGGGTGTGGCTCTAGGACTTCACCTGACCACACCCACCTCCCCAAACCCAGACCCCTAATGGCCAACGGCACATCAGCCTTTCCCTGCAGCCAAAGGAAAATTTAAATCCCTTTCTGGACTCATGTCAGGGAGTCTGAATTCCCACCCACAGTGCTCTAGGGTTCCCTTTGGCTATACATTTTCTTGAGGGAAGTGTCAGCATATTGTTTTGAGTGCGGAGTTGTGATTCTCTGTGCACTATGGATAGTCAACAATATTTACTTTATATTTGCACTGTTGCATAATGAGCAAACTGTTCAGATACTGGTACACTATTTTGTGTACTGCTGGTCCTGATCGGAAACATTTTCTTACATTGTTACTTGCTTTTTAAACTTTGTTGAGCCACTAAAATAAAATCTGCTTATAGCACAATTTGCCTCAAATCCATTCCAAGTTGTGTATTTGTTTTCTGCAAACAACAAAAAAGTCCCCATAGGGCAGAGATTATATTGCATATGGTTCATGCATTGAAATTTGATAGCTTATCAGAAAAAACAGAATTGTCTATCCACAGATACCAAAAATCAGTTCTGGATGAATTGCTGATCTCAGTTTTAACGCTCTACAGTTTTTTTCAAAAGGGAAATATTTCTGTAGTCTTACAGTAAGAAAATCATTCTTTTTCAAAATAGATTTTATTTCTTAAGCCAGGCGATGAAAGACAAATACTATATGATCTCACCTTTAACAGGAACCTAAACAACAAAACAAACAAGCAAGCAAAATATAACCAAAGACACTGAAACAGAGAACAGGGGGACAGGAGGGAAAGGGGAGGGAATTTCAGGGGAAAAGGGGAAGGATTCACAGGAACTAGTATAAAGGACACATGGACAACAACTAAGGGGGTTGGAAATGGGAGGGAGGTGGGGAGCACTGGCAGGGGTGGGCTGGGATGGGAGTAAAAGACAGAAAACGGTACTTGAACAAAAATTAAAAACATTAATTTAAAGAAAAGATTTTATTTCTTAATTTTTAGAGAGAGGGGAAGGGAGGGAGGAAGAGAGGGAAAGAAACATCAATGTATGAGAGAAACATCAATCAGTTGCCTCTCCAGTACCACCATCCAGGGACCTGGCCAGTAACCAGTTTGTGGGACCATGCCTAACTCACTGAACCACACCAGTCAGAGCAGAAAATAATTCTTAAACAGAATAATTATTATTTTGAAAAGGAGATATCAAGTTATGTTAAAATTAAAACTTTTTTCATCAATACACAAAGAGACACAAATAAACACAGACAAGTGTGCAGAGAAAGAAAAAGCATGAGAATACCAAGAAAAAAATTATGTCAACAGATATATAGAACTATAACTCAAAAAGAGAAAGACAGCCCTGGCTGGTATAGCTCAGTGGATTGAGTACAGGCCTGTGAAGCAAAGGGTCACCAGTTCAATTCCTATTCAGGGCACATGCCTGGGTTGCAGGCCAGGTCCCCAGTACGGGATACGAGAGGCAACCACACATTCAGCTTTCTCTCTCTCTCTTTCTCCTTCCCTATCCCTCTCTCTAAAAATAAATAAATATATAAAATATTTTTTAAAAAGACAAAACAATTAAAAATGGACAAAATAACAAGTACTTCAAAATAATGTTGCCGAGTGTCTAATAAGTATGTGAAGTAAGTTCAAATTTTACAATAATCAAAAAATGCACCCTGGCTGGTGTAGCTCAGTGGATTGAGTGTGGGCCTGCGAACCAGAGTATTGCAGTTCAATTCCCAGTCAGGGCACATGTCTGGGTTGCAGGCCAGTTCCCAGCAGGGGACCCACGAGAGGCAACCATACATTAATATTTCTCTCCCTATCTCCTTCCCTTCCCCTGTAAAGATAAATAAATGAAATTAAAAGCACTACTTGGTATCTTCACAAACAAAACAGAAGTCTAAAATGAAAATGAAGTAAAATTAGAAGTGTTGACAAGGATGTGAATAACCAAAAATGTCTTACACTGCTATGTGATGTAGAAACTGATACAAATATTTCCAAACCTCTCTGGCATTACCTCATAGAGCTGAGAGATGTAACTGTCACCCAACAATTATTGAGCACATAAATCGCCTACAGAAATGTGTTACTGTGTTACCAAACAGGACCCTAACTTATATACCAGAATTATTCTTAATAGTCCAAAACTGAAAACCACCCATAAGCCAATGAATAGAAAATTGATTGTTTTATATTTACAAAATAGAATCCTACAGAACAATGCAATGGAAGGATCAATACCAACATGCAGCAATCAATACAGTGACAATATAAGATATGACAGACACTGAACATAGTAAGAGTTAGTGCTCTGTAATTGCCTTTGTATGAAGTGCAAAACAGGAAGTGACAGGTGCTTTGACATTGCTTATCCTGAGGAGGAATGAGAGTGCAAAGAGGATGCTTGAGGGTCTGACAATATTCTATATATTTTGTAGATTTTACTTACATATTTTTAGAGAGAGGGGAAGGAAGGGAAAATCAGTGGGAGAGAAACATCAATTGGAGAGAGAGATATCGTTTGATCCCTCACCTCTCTCCTCTCATATGTGCCCCCAACTGGGGACCAAATTTGCAACCCGGACATTACCTTCTCCTCTGCAAAGGATGCCCAGGTACACAGTACAGTTCATTCTATGATCTGTAGTTCAGCTCTGCTCTTATGACTTGTGCGTGATTCTTTAAACTTTTAAAATATATATCACAAATATTAGGAATGGGATTTGGTGAATATATTAGGGTTGTAATGTCCTCATATTGTAAAGCTGGCATTTAGTAGGACTAAAGGAAATGACACTGTGTAATTAACTTTTTATTTTTTTAGTTCAATCTTGATTGTATTTTTCCATTGCCCTTTAGTCCCCTTAGGGCCCCCCCATCCCCGAAGCAATCACCACACTGTTGTCCATGTTGCTGAGGACAACAACAGCAATTTATTCTCCTTTATTCTCAATCCCTCCTTTATTCTCAATCCCTCCACTGCTTAGGAACTAACAAATAATGAGTATGCAACTTTCCAAGAAAAGGTGTTCATTATCATTTAGAATTATAATGTGGAATTAAAATATGCAACTATTTTAAAATTGGTTTAAAAAGAAATTAACATAGATAATATATGGAAATAATCTATTAATGCCAAAATGTATAAAACATATTAAATTTAAGTAGACAAATTACTCCTTAAAAACCATTTTTTACTATGATCATATATATATTTTCAAGGGATATGGCTAAAGAATTAAATGTCTATGTAATTGCAAAAATTGACTACAATGGCAACACATTAAGTTACAAATGGTGTATGAATTGTCATTATTGTAATTAGAACAATTTTAATTTCTTATTGATGTACAAATTTCCAATATACTGAGTGACTTTATATGTGTACATATATATATATACACACACACAGGCATATGTACACATGTACATATACAGAATAACTGTGTGTATATCTCTGTAAAACTTGTTCTTCTTTGATGTATGAATTGCAGTGTTTCACATAAGCTAATAATACAGGTTTTTTTAAGTTGTGCCACAAATTTCAATAATGTATCTATTAGGTCCACATAATTTCTTTCTTTTACAATATCTTGAATTTCAAAACTTTTTAAATATTTTATTGGTTATGCCATTACAGTGTCCCATTCCCCCCCTTCATTCACCTCCACCCTGCACACTCCCTCTCACCCACATTCCCCCCCTTTAGTTCATGTCCATGTGTCGTAGTTCTTTAGCTTCTACATTTCCCACTACTCTATCCCCTTTCCTGTGTATTTTCTCCCCACTGTCTATGCTACTTACTCTCTTTTCCCCCCTCTCTCCTCCTCCCAATCCCCTGTTGCTAACCCTCCATGTGATCTCCATTTCTGTGGCTCTGTTCCTATTTTAGCTGTCTGCTTAGTTTCCTTTTGTTTTAAGTGTGATTGTTAATAACTGTGAGTTTGCTGGTCTTTCACTGTTCATCTTTTTTATCTTCTTTTTCTTAGATAAGTCCCTTTAACATTTCATATAATAAGGGTTTGGTGATGATGAACTCCTTGAATGTGACCTTATCTGAGAAGCACTTTATCTGCTCTTCCATTCTAAATGAAAGCTTTGCTGGATAGAGCAATCTTGGATGGAGGTCCTTGCCTTTCATGATTTAGAGTACTTCTTTCTAGCCTCTTCTTGCCAGTAAGGTCTCTTTTGAGAAATCAGCTGACAGTCTGATGGAAACTCCTTTGTAGCGACTGTCCCCTTATCTCTTGCTGCCTCTAGAATTCTCTCCTTCTTTTTAATCTTGGCTACTGTAATTATGATGTGCCTTGGTATGACTCTCCTTGGGTCCACCTTCTTTGGGACTCTCTAGGCTTCCTGGACTTTCTGGAAATCTATTTCCTTTGCCAGATTGGGGAAGTTCTCCTTTATTATTTGTTCAAATAACTTTTCCACTTGTTGCTCTTTCTGTTCTCATTCTGGCACCCCTATGATTCAGATGTTGGAATGTTTAAACATGTCCTGGAGGTTCCTAAGCCTCTCCTCATTTTTTTGAATTCTTATTTCTTCAATATTTTCTGTTTGGTTGTTTCTTTCTTCCTTCTGGTCCACTTCATTGATTTGAGTCCCAGTTTTCTTTCCATTACTATTGGTTACCTGTGCAGTTTCCTTCATTTCATTTGGGTAGCCTTCATTTTTTTCATCTAATTTTCAACCAAAATCAACCAGTTCTGTGAGCATCCTGATCAACAGTGTTTTGAACTGTGCATCTGATAGGTTGGCTATCACTTGGTTGCTTAAAAATATTGGCTCTGGGGCTTTAATTTGTTCTTGTGTTTGAGTCATAAGTTTTTGGTCAGGTTGTGCCTGTTAGGTATGAGGGGCGGATCCTTAGGTGTTCACCAGGGCCAGTTAACCCAGTTGCTGGATTGTGACACTGTATGTGAGGGCAGGGTCAGAGAGGGGACAATGGTGTTTGGTTTGCTTTCTCTTTTAGGCCCCTGTGCCACTTCCAACAAGCAAATTGGGCCCCTCTGATGCTGGTTCCCGGGTGGGTGGACTTGTGTACTCTCTAGGACCCTGTTGGTCTCTCCAACAAACTCTCCTGTGAGGCTGGGAGTCTCTCCTGGTACCTCAACCCCCACAAGTGTTTGAAATTGAGCTTTTAGTTTTTCTTTGGAAAGAAAACCATGCAGACCATGCATGGTTTGCATGGTCTATCTCACTGCCCCTTTTTGCCTGGTTTATCTGCACACAAATGTGTGACTGCAGTCAGCCAGCCAGCCACCGTGCTCACCTCACTAGATTTTCCTGTTGCCACCCCACACCCAGGGACTGCCAGCTGTTGCCTATGCATCCAGGTCTGGCACCAACCGCCGTTTCCTGCAGGGATCCCTCCCTGCCAGCTGTCTATTCTGCCCCTCTTACTAGTCTGGATGAATGGTTGTTGGACTTTGGTACAGGTGAATTTTCTGTCTGTTCTGGTTGTGGCTTTGTTTCTAAATCTCTCTTGTCCTTAATTTTGGTTGTGGGAGGAAGCACAGTGTTCCTACCTACATCTCCATCTTTGCCAGAAGTCTGAATTCCAAAACTTTCTATCAGCTTCAAAATGCACATACAGAGAATACTATATAAAACCCTCTTCTAAGATTGAGGAAATATACACTTTGTTTCTTGAAAATCAAAGACCCATGAACTCCACATACACAGAATGCATTCTTGTCTTTCCTTACTAATGGCTTTGCATACACTCCTCCTAAGTTAATAGAAGTCCACACCATGAACTAGTGTCCTCACTTTAGAGACAGGAGTGTGAAACTCCACACCAAACCTTTGACCAAAAGCCCAGACTTTCTTCACACACATAAAACAATTGCTTTCTGCAGGTCTCACTCCATGCAATGCACATCTTTTGAAATTGTTGCACTCATCTCATGTAGTTTCAACATCAGCTAAAATATCATCTTTTGCCTTCCTTTGACCCGTCCAATTAAATATGGCCATACCTACCTGAATATGTGTGAGCAAGCCATTCCTTCATAACATCATATTTCAAATAAATGTCCACTGCCTCTCCAGCGTTGTCAGGCACAAGAGCATATCTGGCTCCCACAAGCTTTCCTTGGGTACTGAATTTCACTCCAGTATCAGTGGCTTCAGCTTCAGCAGACAATGCGACCTGCTGTTCCATCTTTGTGTACTTTTCCTACAATTCCCTGACTTCTTCTTCCTTGAAAACATAGTTTGATAGACTCAAACTACATACTGAAAGACTTCTCCATAACATCCAGAGAATTACAGGGCCTAATGTTTATATTGCATCCATTCTGAAATCCTTCATGGCAAATATGAAAAAACTTCAACCAAAGAAGTATTTACAAGGCAGTTATATATCATTACATTTACTATTATAACATTGTTGACTTTGAAGATGCTCACCATGTCCTGTGCACTAGTCCCATGTACAGCAGTCCTAATGATACTTAGGATGCTGAGGAGGTTGAGTGAATTACCAAATGAACACTGAGCACATACATACAATTTACATATTTCTCCTAAAATGAAAGAACTTTGCATTCCTTATCCAAGCAAAGCTGAGTCTGGAGACATTGAAATCATGACTCATAACCAGCAAGAAACTGACAGTTGGGAAACACAGAGAGATTACTGAACTGATGTTCAAGATTTCCCAGTTCAGATTATTAAAAATGCTTTAAAATAATATGAAAGATGGAGGAAAGGGTGTTAAAAAAGACAAAGGTGCTCACCAGGAGAAGGATGGTCTTGGTAGCTCTGCACTCAGGGGAAGATTGTGAGGTGATGTGAGGCCTGCAAATGTGTTTGACCCTCTGCTTGTGTCTGTGCAGGATGAAGACCATGGAGCCACTGACCCAGAGTGTGAGAAGGAAACATACAAGATCAGGGGATGCTATCAATGCTTCATATAATGAGTCCCTTGTTTTATCATGACGAACAGCTGAACACTATCCAAAAATTTTTCTATTTGTGATGTTCTTGTTGCTCAAATAGCTAAACATAAACATAGAGAAAACAGCACTTACCAACATTTGCAGGACCTAGTACAAAAACATTGTAGGGACAATGTGCTTTGAAACTTTCACTTTAAGCCCTGCCCACCTGGAGTTCATGGGGCTGATGGTGATGGCTTGGATGATGCTCAGGAGGCAGGTGGTACCAATGGACACACCTCTGCCCACTGCATATGAATAGGGAACAAATTTACATCCAAAATCACTGACATGGCAATTCCACACAAAACATGATATTGTAAAGTGGATTCCACTAGAGAGCAGAACCAAGGTGTTGGCCACCATCAGGTTCCTGACAATAAAATCTGTCTGCCTCAGCCTGCACCCAGTGAAATAAAGGAAGAGATAATGGTAAAGCAGAGATAAATTCCCCAGGACACCAACTGTAGTCTGTAGTAAAAGCATCATTCCAGCTGCCAAGACCCTGGTGATCAACTCATCACTTCTCAGTGACCTATATTTTCTTCTGGCCCAAACAGAACCCTGCATGAAAATATGAAGCAGAAGTCACATGTATCATGTCAGCTGAACTACACTTTTCTCCACTTATCAACAGTGTTTTTAAACATTTGCTTTATTTATGTTTAGAAAGGGGAAGGGAGGAAAAAAGAGAAGAAGAGAAACATCAATGTTTCGTTGCCTCTCATGTGGCCCCAACTGGAGACCTGGCCCACAATCAAGGCATGTGCCCTGAGTGGGAATCTAACTGGTGATGATTTGGTTCACTGCCTGCACCCAATCCTCTGACTTACACCAACCAGGGCTAACTTATCAACAGTTTTTAATGAAATATTGACAGAGTTCCTTTGCTATTTAGTGACTTTTTTTTTTTGCACTTTGTTTTACTGGCTTCTAAGAGTTGAATGTGTAACTATTCAAGAGCACTTTCAAAATACGACTCATTGCTATCAAGGCCACACATGAAATAACTTCTTTATCCCTCACAAGTTCACAAGGCCAGCTAAATATTAGATGACCACAGAAAGCTCATTAGATTATACTACAGGAACAAAAGTACAATGATATGAGTCACAACAACTATGGGACAGGAAACTTGGATATGTGGTAAACAGTGTGTGGTACAATAAAAAAATTAGTATTTTCAGATCATATACCTATTTACTAAGATCTAAGTTAACTAAAATAACAGTAATGCTACATTTGCATTCAAAATACAAAAGTACAAGACACATGAAAAATGAATCATAAAACATTCATTTTTAATGATGTAATGTTTCTGGATTGGTTATTATATTTAAAGAAGCAGAAATAGCACAAGCTACAGCTGAGCCTAAAGGTAATGACTGAAATTTATAAACTTTAAAAAAAATGCTTCCTTAACTTTAAGTCACAATAGTCTCATCATAATCAACAGAGACTACAATGATGAAATCTATTAAGCCCAATATACACCCAGAGTTAGAGAAAAGTTTCGACTGCAGGAAAAGCTGTGAGACACACTTTCTGCACAGGGTCAGATGACTCCTACAGATTGAAAAGCATGGAGGTATTAGAGTGCCCCTTTACAAATCTAATCATTATGTCTGCATTTTCTGGAAATTTCTCTGAGTAGAGATTGACTTTGAACTCCAGCTCTTAAGTACATTAAAAGTCAGGGATCATGATTGTTATACAGAACGGAACCATGTCTGTGAGAACTGCACTACATCACACCAGAAGCCATCAGGGATTAAAGCAGTCTAGGACCCATCTCTTGTTAACTGCTCAACTAAAACCTCAGGTACTTTTTCCCCTTGTCTTTATGGCTTTGGTGCTAGACCAAGTTCACTCACATAAGATCCCTTAACGCAGTATGTTTACTTACCCGAACTCCTGATGCAATACTTTCTCTTATAGTCTATACATCTCAGGGTGATAAAGAGAAAACCCACTGACTTCTTCCTGCTGCCTGGACACTGGCTCATTGTGAAGTCAGTGCTGTCAGGGATACATGTAACAGGGAGGCGTCCAGACCCTGAGATATGGGTTGTGATTTGGGAGAGCTCACCTCCCCTCTGAACTGCAATTATCACTTCACCTATAGCAGCAATGACACTGACAGGCTTGGGAGCTGAGTATATTTATGAAATGTTTCTGTCCAGTTGCTAATTACCAAGAACAACCCCAAGTTTTCACTAGCAACTCTTAGGAGACTATTTGAGTGTTTGTGAGAAGCTCTTTCTTTCCATAACCTCAGGAGTAGTCAGGATCTCTATGCAGGACAGAGAGCAGGAAGTGCTGAGTTCTGACCCCTGAGGGATAAGGGCAAGTATGCATGTCTCACTGGACACTCTTCTCCATTGGGAAGTTCTACCCAAAGTGAGTTCTTACCTAGTCTTCTTACAAATGAACAGCAGCATTGTTGACATTTGGAGCAAAGAAATGAACTGAGTTAAACTATCTGAGAAAGATTTAATGAGAGAAACAAGTAACAAGGAAAACACAGTGTCACTAAGGTCCATTGGATATCATTGTCCTCACTTGCTCAAGTCAATGTCCACTTATATAGAAATTTTGTGGGAAAGTAAGCACTATCCATATTGACTCTCAATAGTGATCTGAAGCAGAGGCAGAACAACATCCATAGAAAAAAGGCAGAAGCTTCTAAAAAAAAACCTCTTTCCAATAGAGCGTTAGGGTCACACAGTTTCACAGGTAGAATTCTTTCATTTTTGTAAATTTCTGAAAATCCATTGCCACATACTAAATTCAAAACCATCAAATGGTCAACACAGTCCTTTGCACTTGCTTTTTTGCAAAATTTTCTGGAAAAATCATGATTGTTTTTTCCATTAAATATAGTTCTCATGAGCCAAAATACTAATATAAATTTTAAGTTGAATTTAATTTTTTAGGCTTTTCTACATACAACTCAACTCTTTAATCCAAGTTCATTATGCAATTGCCCTCATTATTGAGTCAGTTGTTACAGCCATTATAGTGGACAATGCATTTTACACACACGCACACACACACACACACCCCAACTCATTTACACACGGATACACACACATGAATGCATATTCACTCAAATATAGTTGCACAAATACCTATACACATACAAAATCATGACCCACACAATTTCAAGTACACATGCACAATTATTAATGCACACACCAAACATGAAAATTTATACCCATATCTATAAATATTCAAAAATACACACATTTGCCCATGCTCATAATTACTCGCTGCATAAAATCAGTCACCATGCACGTGTATATCTCAATAACATGATCCCATACAGAAGAATTGTTATAGCTCAAGACTTCTAGCTGCTTAAGTAGAGGTGGCATTCTTCCTACTCTTTATAGTTGCTTAACCCTGCAACAATCACAAGGGCCGTATTTATTACAATGCACAGCACTTAAAATGTGCTGTGAGCATTGCAAACATATCAAGATGAATGCTCTGAAACTGGGATTTTGGAAGAGTTTCAGTGTGTGAATATGTGACAGGTCAGAGTAAGACTAGGCCATAAAGCAAAGGGAAAGCAGGGATAAAAAATGCTGTTACAGAGAGCAAGGGAGGAGGGATAGGGTTACAGAGAGTGCAGGCACAGAAAAAAGATATAAAGCAAATGTGTTTAACATTGGTTCAGTATTAAAGAGCAATGATGAAGGAAAATTGCAAGTGGACAGAGTGTGGAGGGAGTTAAGGTAGGAAAGACACCAGGATCAGAGGAGATCATGGGGCAGAGAGTCATGGAAACAAAAGTTCTAATGGGAATGAGAAGTTAATGGGCTATAGTGAGAAAAGGTCAATTGTGCAATGAACATAGCATGGCCCTCACTGGTGTGTCTCAATGAGTTCAGGGTCATCCTGCAAACCAAAAGGTCATTGGTTTGATTCCCAGTCAGGACACGTGTTGTCTTAATTGGGGGAGTTTGAGAAGCAATGGACTGATGCTTCTTTCCCTCTCTTTCTCCCACCCTTCGTCTCTCTCTAAGAGTAAGTAAAGATACTCTTAAAAAATCAAAATATGTAAATCTTAAAAAAACATAGTGTGGAAAGAGGGAAATAAGTTAGGGTGGGCCATTCTTGACAGTAGATAACAGTCCAAATCAGATAGAGTGTTGGAAAAGGAGGTGGAACTGGGAGTGATAACAGGCATGGCCAAGAAGGCAAAATGGACACAACACAATGAGGCAGCTGAAGGGCACAGTGGGCCTGAGTGAGACCAGGAGTAGGAGTGTGAGACTACATAACTGGATGTAATGGGTGCAGGGTGTGGTTTGTGTTCCTGGGGGCCTTAATGATGTCTGAAAGCTGAGGGATGGGGCACAGAAGACACAGGCCATGTCATGAGATATTGGAATGGGGCATAGTTAGAAGGCAACAGGAAGGAAGCCATGGACAATGGACTTTGCAGAGGTGACAAAAGTTGAGTAGGGTTAGACTGAGGTCCTGAGAATAGTGGTCATGGAGGGTTGGATGTGAAAAAGGTCACAGGGCAAAGGTGGAGCGTGCAATATTGAAATTTAAAAAGGTCGGCTGAACATCAGAAAACAGGTAGAATTTTAGTAGATGTCTGAAGGTCAGAGTGAGAACAGATGAGGATGTATCAGTGAAAATTGAGGTGGATGATTTGGTATGATGGAGGTGGCAGAGAACACACTGGAGGCCACTAACAGAATCCCCCATTAATCTATTCTCTCACGTACGAAGAAATCACAACAGTCATGCATGGTCGATTTTTAATTGAAATATATTTGACTTGTTACATAAATTTAAGGTGTACAAAATGTTGATTTGACACATTTAGAAATTGTAATATGATTACCACTGCAGTGATAACCCCTCTATCAAACTACATAGTATTATTTATTTTTTGTGCTTGGAATTAGAACATAGACCCGTAGCAAGTCTGATGATGATGATACAATATTGGTGTCAATATTCAGTGTAGTGTGCATTAGAACTCCAGAACCTATTTGTCTAGAAGTTTCAAGTTAAACAACATGTTTTATTCTGCAAACTCCATTTCTCTGGCAACCAGTACTTTACTTGCTACTTTTATGCTCTGGCTATTTCAGATTTCACATATAAGTGACATCAGAGAGGATCTGTCCTTCTCTATCCAAATTAGTTAGCACAATGACCTCAAAGTCCATCCATGATAATACAAATGGCAAAATTTCCTTCTTTTTCATGAGTGAAAAATAATCCATTATGTATCTCATATCTTCTTTACCCATTAGTGTTTTGAGACACTTAGGTTGTTACCATATTTGGCTTTTGTAAATAATGCTTCAGTGAACATAGAGGTACACATGCCTGTTTAATAATGTGTTTCATTTCCTATGGTTTTAAAAATCATGCTCAGATAACATGCCAGTAAATACCTTTTAAAGTGAATTAAAAGACAGTATGCACTGTCTGGGTAGCTCAGTTGGTTAGAGTGCCATCTAGATACACGAAGGTTGCGGGTTTGATCCCAGGTCAACCAATGAATGCATAAATGAGTAAAACAACACATCCTTCTCTCTATGCCTGTCATTCACTCTCTCCCTCCCCTTTTCTTATTTTCTGAAAAAATCAACAAATTATTTTAAAAGATTGAATCAACAGTAAAGAACAGCAGATACAAATTGGGTTGAATAACACTCAGCAGTATTTTTCCTTTTTTTTCTCAGGGTACTGTGCACAGGATCAAACACACAGGGTCTGACAGGAGAGACTGTTGACTACCATCCACTGTTCAGAGTTGGAAAGTGGTATCAGTCCATCCCTTTGAAAGGCTTGATGATGTACTGAAACACTTTAGTGCTACAAGGATTTTTAAGTCCCAAGGGAGATGTGATGTAAACAGCTTTTTAATTGTGGAATTTCTAAAATATAACACTTAATTTTTACCTTGGTGTGCTCTTCTGTTCTGAGATTGGTAAACTTCAGCATAAAAAAACATCATAAAACAACTACAAATTTTAAGGACATAGTGACCCTTGGTCTTTATATAAAAATCATCATAAGAATTCAACTTACACTTTTGTAGAATAAAAATATTTTTCATTGCAACAGATTAACTGTTCTCATAATACTATAGGCCAATTTCCAACCACGAGTGGGACTTAAGTTGAGTGCTCATGTTATTTTACATGGTATAGGACTTTTGCAGTTAAAATTAATGTTACTAATCAGCTGCACTTCAAATGAGCAGACTGTCCTCAGTGATCTGGTGGATGCCACATATTATAAAAGCAAAAGGAAAAAGACAATTAGACACTACAGAAGAGGACAGAGTTTAATTATGACAGAAATTCCACATTATTTACTTTTGAAGATGAGATATGGGTGGGCACACAAAGAAATTATAAGAAGAAAATAAATTCTGCCTGAATTTTTAAAATTCTGAATGTGGATTCTTCCTCAGAGTTTTTAGATTGAGCCCAGACTGTCACATGCAGGGTTGTGACAACCTAATCAAAGGACTTTGTGGTGTGAAAACGTAACAAAAGATGTTCCTTCACTGAGTTCAGTATATCTGCCCCAGAATTCCAGTCAACTGTCATTGGTAAAGATGTCTCCAAATATGGTCAGGTTGTATCAGCCACCTTCAGTGGCAGAGAAGCAATGACACCTGCACAGGGCTGTGGAGACTGAGGCCTTTAACAAACAGCATGTCATTAATATAATGGAAATGGTGTGTACCAGAAGTTAGTCCTACTTGATCGAAACCCTCATTTAGCTTCTGGTGACAAGAGATAGGCTAGGATTTCCTGCTAACATTTGCCTCCCTGACTTCTCCTGACCAGAATAATCCCCTTTGAAACTTATGGGATGGGGATACATAGGCATGTCACACATGATTTCTATTATATTCTAATGTAGAAAAGTAGGATGCTGCCTTTACACAAGGAATTCTGCTATGCTCTGTGTATTCCCTGAAAAATCCTACATGGAAACACACCACCTGGGGTGATGATATTAGGAGCTGGAGCCTTGTGAACATAACAAAGAGAGTTTTCTCATTCAGAAGAAGTCCCTCACCTGACCATGCTGCATCCTCACTTCAGACTTCTGGCCTCCAGAAATGTGAGATAGAAATTGTTGTTCACCAGGCACTCTGGGGAGGGGTGTTATAGCAGCCTTATCGGAATGACATGGGCTTCACTTACTTCACCAAATAAGCATTACTCAGCCAAGGGGAATAATCAGGCTATTTATTCATGGAGGGCTCACACACTGTCGATCCTCATTGCCAAGACTGTAAAAATATACAAAACATGTACATTTTTCTCCATTTACAAACAAACAACTCACACTGCCAATTCCAAGGATGCTGAACAAGACATGAGATTCCTGGGACTGAGACAAAGACATTATTATTCATGGCCAGCAGTGAGCAAGAGTTTCATGTTCACATCTAGTCTAAGTGCTTCTAAATGCCCCACAAGGCAATGCAAAGGTCTAGGTGGATGCTGCACACACAGCAGCTTTGCAACACAGCTGGAGAGCACGGAGTTTAATAAACTCCAATCTTTTTTTTATGTGGCCTCTAAGTACACATGCCCAAATACTATGCTGATGGTAGGTATATAAATTTATTGTATAAGTCAGGAAATGTATCTGCTTTCTCTACAAGAAAGACACCACTGCCATCTTCCAAGGTGATTATCAAAAATCCTTGCAAAATACTCCAGAACAGAAGCTGACACAATAGGTGAAAAGAATTTGAGACCATCACAAATAAATATTTCCTAATACAATGAACATTTACCCTTAGAATGTGCAAATATTGAGTAAAAAAATCTAATGAACGTTTTTCACATCAAAATTGCCATTTGATGAATGGTGCTAGGGAATTGTTAAAAACTGAAGAAGGCAGGAAAAACATAGATTTACCAGGAGACATCAAAGAAAAGACAGTTACAAAAGGCAAGTGGCATTAACCTGGTGAGGAATGAGAGTGAGTGCAAAAGGAGAGAAAAAAATACATCCCAGTGTCTGAATGAATGACAATTTCTTAGCTTGTAAGAAAATCATACACTTCCAGTCAAGATGGAGGGTAGGAAGACATTCTTCACCTCCTTGTACAACCTTAGAAAGAAGAAAAACCAGATCTCAAAAACAAATAACACCCAGAACCATCAGAAAATTGAGCTGTATGGAAGCCTGACAACCAAGGATTTAAAGATATCACATTCCACCAGACTGGGAGGAGAGATGGTGTGGCACAGCAGCAGCAGAACACATGGTCCCACCTTCATGTTTGGTGGATAAAAGTTTGAAGAAATACCCTGGGAGCAAGAGATCTCAGCTCCAAGCCAGACTGCACTGGCCAGGACTCCAGCAGTGGGAACATAAACCCCTATTACCTCTGGCTGTAAAAACCAGTGGGCGTTGAGGCAGTGGAAGAAACTGCTACATTTTCACTGCTTAAAGGGCATACATGGACTCAGAACATACCCAACACCAGGGAAGCAGCTGGAGGGGTGCTAATTGCATATGGGAAGTTGGTGAAGTGACTGAAAACAGGGCAAGCAATGGCCAGACCTCTGGACAACAGGCAGTGGCAGGGTCCCCTCTCCACCCCCAGCCAAAGCAGAGCCACAGAGAGGAGAAGCAGGTTGCCCTAGCCTGGTAATTAACTAAGGCTCCACCCCATACAATTTACAGGTGCCTTGGCTACATAGGTCATGATACTAAGACAGGTAGTAAAAGTAGCTCTACCTAATATACAAAAATAGGCAGATTGCCAAATTGAGGAGGTAAAGAAATATGACTGAAGTGAAAGAACAGAACAAAAGCCCAGAGAAAGAATGAAATGAAATGAAGATAACCAATCTATCAGATCCAGAGTTCGAAACATTGGTGATAATGGATGCTTACAGAACCTATTGAGTGTGGCAAGAAAATAAAGGAAGTAATGAACGTTACGCAAAGTGGAATAAAGAAAAATATACAGGGAACCAACAGTGAAGGGAAGGAAACCAGGGCTCAAATCAAGGATTTGGAACAAAAGGAAGAAATAAACATTCAACCAGAACAAGAAGAAGGAACAAGACTTCAATTTGAAAAAAAAAAAACAACAAAACAAAACAAGGAGAAATTTAGAAACCTCTGGGACAACTTTAAACATACCAACAACTGAATCATAAGAGTTTCAGAAGGAGAGGAAGAAGAGCAAGAAATTGAAATCTTATTTGAAACAACAATGCAAGAAAACTCCCCAATTTCATGAAGGAAATAGGTATACAAGTCCAGGAAGCAGAGAGTCCCAAATAAGGACCCAAAGAGGATGACACCAAGACATATAGTAATTAAAATGCCAAAGGTTAAATATAAAGGCAGGAAATCTTTGTATTTATCAGCTAATTTCCTAATAGAAACTGCAGGCAAGAAGGTGCTGGCAAGAAGTATTCAAAGTGATGAAAAGCAAGGACCTCCCACCTAGATTACTCTATCCAGCAAAGCTATCATTTAGAATGGGAGGGCAGATAAAGTGCTTCTTAGATAAGGTAAAGTGAAAGGAGTTCATCATCACCAAGCCATTATTACATGAACTTTTAAAGGGATTTGTGTGAGAAAAAGAAGATCAAAACTATTACATGAATATTAAAGTGACAACAAACTCACAAGTATAAACAACTGAATCTAAAGAACAAAAACTAAAACAAACTAAGCAAACAACTAGAACAGGGACACAATCATAGAAATGGAGATCATATTTGTTCCTCAAAATCCCTCCTTTTTTTCCCCTTAAAATGAAAAATAACTAAATAAATTTAAAAATAAAATAAAGCTCAGGAAAATGGCAAAATGGATTGAGACCAGGGAAGGGTACTGTGTGAGATTTGGAATATCATTAATATGATAAGAAATATATAATCTGAATTAAAAAAAAAAAGAAAATTTCTATTAAAGTTTAAGTGAAGAACAATAAAAAAAAGAAATGGAGGTCATTTGGAGGGTTATCAGCTGGGAGGGCGCAGGGGGAGAACAAGGGAAATGGTGCAGGGTTAAGAAGTATAATTGGGAGGATGCTGGGAAGATGGCGAAGGAGTGGGATGGAGCGGATTCTAGCTCCTGTACTCATGGGTGAAAATCCTGGCAGATCTATAGAGAAACAGCACAATAAACCATCGGTTACCCAGCATTTATGAAATTAAAAGACCAGAGATTGTGACCAACGCTGAAACACCAGACAGGGGCACAGTCACCTATGGGAGGTAGGACACACGCGGCCGCTGTGCTGCCACCATAGCAACAGGCCTGGGAGCCAGGGAGTCAGGTATTGGGCCGGATACTCCAAGCCCCTGTGACGGTCCTGGGCACCAGAGGAGTCAGGTACCGGAGCCGGACATTCTCGGTCCCTGTGCCACTGCCATACCTATGGACCCGGGCAACAGAAGAGTCAGTTACAGGAGCTGGGACACTGGAGGCCCCTGTGCCGCCACCATAAAGACGGGCCTGGGAGACGGAGAGCCAGCTATGGGAGCCAGGACATTCTCGACCCCTGTGCTGCTGCCATAGTGATGGGACTGGACACTAGGGAGTCAGGTACGGGAGCCAGACACTGCAAACCCCTGTGACAGTCCTGGGCGCCAGAGAAGTAAACTACAGAAGCCAGGACATTCTTGGCCCCTGTGCTGCTGCCATAGGGATGGGACTGGACACCGGGGAGTCAGCTAGGGGAGCTGGGACACTCTCAGCTCCTATGCCGCTCCGGTAGTAATGGGCCTGGGCACTGGAGGAGTCGGGTACTGGAGCTGGGACACTCAGCAGGGGTAGGTGACCAGAGCAGGGACCAGCTCGAGGCCCAGCATGAGAGTGGGTAGAGATAGAGAACATCAAGATACTTGAAGGAGTCTGCACCACTGAATTTCACAGGTATTATACCACAGAAACTCATACCATGGACCCAGGCTGTCAGAACAGATCAATTTTAGAAGCAGAGACTAACAAGAAGAGTCTCAAACAATGGGAAGATAAAGAAACACTCCCCAAATTAGACAAAAAGCAGAAACTTCAGAAAAAATGGTAGATGAAATAGGGGCTAATCAACTACCAGATAGTGAATTCAAAGCACTGGTTATTATGAAGTTCAAAGAGCTCACAATGGGCTATCAGAAACTACAGGGGAACTATAATGATCTCTCTGCAAACTACATCAACATGAAAAAGGAAATAGAAAATATTAGCAAGGGACAAGAGGAAATGAAGAATACAATTTCTGAATTGAAGAACACAGTAGAAAGTTTCAATAGCAGGATAAATGAGGCAGAGGATTGGATTAGTGAGTTGGAGGACAAAGTAGAAAGCATCTCACAGAAAGAGCAAGTAAATGAAAAGAGGCTCAGAAAGAATGAAGAGGAATGAAGAGAAATGCAAGACAATATGAAACGTAATATCGGAATAATAGGAATACCAGAAGGAGAAGAAGAAGAACAAGGGATAGAAACGTATTTGAAAGAGTAATGAGAGAAAAATTCCCTAATTTGATGAGAGAAAAAGTCACACAAATCCAGGAATCACAGAGAGTCCCCATCAAGAGGAACCCAAGGAGGCCCACTTCAAGACACATCATGATCAAAATGGCAAAATTCCAAGACAGAGAATCTTAAAGGCAGCAAGGGAGAAAAAAGAAGTAACATACAAGGGAGCCCCAATAAGGTTAGCTACCGACTTCTCAATGGAAACACTTCAAGCAAGAAGAGAATGACAAGAAATATTTCAAAAAATGAGAAACAGAGGCCTACAATCAAGGCTACTTTATCCAGCAAGGCTCTCAATCAAGATAGAAGGCCAAATAAAGAGCTTCCAAGACAAAAGAAGTCTAAAAGAATATGCTGTCACCAAGCCAACTCTCCAAGAAAGACTAAAAGGACTGCTTTAAGGAAAGGAAAGAAAGAGGGAGACAGAGAGGAACACAGGTACAAAAATGACAATGAATAAGTACCTATCAATAATAAGCTTAAACGTAAATGGATTCAATGCTCCAATCAAAAGACACAGTATAGCTGAATGGATAAGAAAGCATGACCCACACATATACTGCCTACAAGAGACCCACCTCAGGACAAAGAACCATCACAGACTAAAAGTGAAAGGCTGGAAACAAGTTTTCCAAGCAAACAAACAAGAAAAAAAAGCTGAGGTAGCAATTCTCGTATCGGAGAAAACAGACTTCGAAAAAAGGGCCATAAAGAGAGAGCCAGAAGGTCACTTCATCATACTCAAGGGAAGAATCCACCAAGAAGACATTAACACCGTAAACATATATGCACCAAATATAGGGGCACCCAAACATATCAAGAAAATTTTAGAGGACTTCAAAAAAGATATTGACAGCAACACAATTATACTAGGGGATATTAACACCCCACTATCAAAAATGGACAGATCTTCCAAACAAAGTACCAACAAAGATATTGTGGCATTAAACAACACCCTAGATAAAATGGACTTAATTGATATATAGACAGCCCTTCATCCCAAAGAAGCTTATTACACATTCTTTTCAAATGCACATGGAACATTTTCAAAGACAGACCACATGATAGAACACAAAACGAGCCTCAACAAATTCAAGAAAATTGAAATCATACCAAGCACCTTCTCTGACCACAAGGGACTGAAATTGGAAACCAACCCCAAAGAAAAAAACCTAAAGCACCCAAAATCATTGAGACTGAATGGTATGTTATTAAACAATGAATGGGTCAAGAATGAAATTAGGGAAGAAATCAAAACATTTCTGGAAACAAATGAAAATGATCTCACAACAACCCAAAACTTATGGGACATAGCAAAGGCATAGCAAAGGCATGTAAACTTCCTGAGAGGGAAGTTTATAGCAATACAGGAATACCTAAACAAGATAGAAACATGTGAAACAAACAACCTAACTCTACGCCTGCAAGAACTCGAGGAACAACAACAAAGAAAGCCCAGAGCAAGCAGAAGGGAGGAAATAACCAAGATTAGAGCAGAATTAAATGACGTAGAAGCTAAAAGCACAATTCTAAGGATGAATGAATCCAGGAATTGGTTCTTTGAAAAGATACACGAAATAGACAAGCCTTTAAGTGGGCTCATCAAGAAAAGAAGAGAGAAGACACAAATAAACACAATCAGAAATGAAAGAGGAGGGATTACAACTGATACCACAGAAATGGAAGGGATTGTAAAAAATTACTATGAAGAACTGTATGCCAAGAAATTTGAAAACCTAGGGGAAATGGACACATTTCTAGAAAAATACAATCTTCCAAAACTCAATGAAAAAGAAGCAGAAAATCTAAATACACCAATAACAGCAAAAGAAATTGAAGCAGTAATAAAAAAAACTCCCATCACACAAAAGCCCTGGACCAGATGGTTTCACAGGGGAATTCTACAAAGCATTTAAGGAAGACCTAACCCCTTTTCTCCACAGACTATTCCAAAAAATCCAAAGGGATGGAAAACTCCCAAATTCTTTTTATGAAGCCAGCATCATCTTAATTCCAAAACCAGATAGAGACACAACAAAGAAAGAAAACTTCAGGCCAATATCGCTGATGAACATAGATGCTAAAATCCTCAACAAATATTGGCAAATCGCATCCAACAATATATCAAAAAGATCATACACCATGACCAAGTGGGATTCATCCCAGGGATGCAAGGATGGTTCAATATTCACAAATCAGTAAATGTAATACATCACATAAACAAAAGCAAAGACAAAAACCACATGATCATATCAATAGATGTGGAAAAAGCTTTCGATAAGGTACAACACCCATTTATGATAAAAAACACTCAGCAAAGTGGGAATACAGGGAGCATTCCTCAATATAATAAAGGCCATTTATGAGAGACCTACAGCCAATATCATACTCAATGGGAAAAAACTAAAAGCTTTTCCACTAAGATCAGGAACAAGACAAGGATGTCCACTTTCACCACTTCTATTTAATATAGTATTAGAAGTTTTGGCCACAGCGATCAGGCAGGAAAAGGAAATAAAAGGCATCCAAATAGGAAAGGAGGAAGCAAAATTGTCACTGTTTGCAGATGACATGATAGTGTACATGGAAAATCCTATAGACTCTACCCAAAAACTGCTCAAACTAATTAATGAATTTGGCAAAACAGCAGGATACAAAGTCAATATCCAGAAATCAAAGGCATTTTTGTATACCAACAGTGATTTCAGCAGAAGCAGATATCAAGGAAAAAATTCCATTCGATATAGCAAAAAGAAAAATAACATATCTGGAAATAAATCTAGCTAAGGAGGTAAAAAAATGGTATGCAGAAATCTACACAGCCCTGAAGAAAGAAATCAGGGAAGACACAAACAAATGGAGACATATACCTTGTTCATGGATTGGAAGAATTAACATCATCAAAATGTCCATACTACCCAAAGCAATATACACATTCAATGCAATACCTATAAAAGTACCAATGGCGTATTTCACAGACATAGAACAAACACTTCAAAAATTTATATGGAACCATAAACGACCCAGAATAGCAGGTGCAGTTCTGAGAAAGAAGAACAAAGTAGGAGGGATCAGAATACCTGATATGAAACTGTATTACAAGGCCACTGTAATCAAAACAGCCTGGTACTGGCATAAAAACAGGCACATAGACCAATGGATTAGAACAGAGAGCCCAGAAATTAACCCAACTCTCTAAAGTTAATTAATATTTAACAAAGGGGGCAGTAACATAAAATGGAGTAAAGATAGCCGCTTCAACAAATGGTGCTGGGAGAACTGGACAGCTACATGCAAAAAAATGAAACTTGAGCACCAACTTCCACCATATACAAAAATAAATTCAAGATGGATAAAAGACTTAAATGTAAGCTGTGACACCATTAAAGTCCTAGAGGAGAACATTGGCAAGAAAATCTCAGATATTTCACGCAGCAACTTTTTTAATGATATGTCCCCTAGAGCAAGGAATATAAAGGAAAGAATAAACAAATGGGATCTCATCAAAATAAGCTTCTGCGTGGCTAAAGAAAACAGTACTAAATTAAAAAGACAACCAACTGTATGGGAAAACATATTTGCCAATGATACCTCAGACAAAGGTTTAATCTCCAAAATATACGAAGATCTTACACGACTTCACTCTAAGAAGACACCCAACCCAATCAAAAAATGGGAAAAGGAATTGAACAAACACTTCTCCAAGGAGGACATACAGAACATCAAGAGACACATGAAGAGATGCACAATATCATTAACTATCAGAGAGATGCAAATTAAAACCACAATGAGATACCACTTTACACCAGTCAGGATGGCTATCATAAAGCAACAAACAACAAATGTTGGAGAGGTTGTGGGGAAAAGGGGTCCTTAGTTCACTGTTGGTGGGATTGCAGATGGGTACAACCATTATGGAAAAGAGTATGAAATTTTCTCAAAAAAATAAAAATCGACCTGCCTTTTGACCCAGCAATTCCACTGCTGGGATTATATCCTAAGAATCCTAAAACATCAATATCACAGAACCTATGCACCACAATGTTCATAGGAGCACAATTTATAATAGCCAAGAGTTGGAAGCAACCTAGGTCCCCATCAGTAAATGAATGGATCAAAAAATTGTGGTACATATACACAATGGAATTCTATGCAGCAGAGAGAAAGGAGGAGCTACTACCTTTTGCAACAACATGGATGGAACTGGAAAGCATTATGCTGAGTGAAATAGGCCAGGTGCTGAAAGACAAATACCATATGATCTCACCTTTAACAGGAAGCTAAACAACAAAACAAACAAGCAAGCAGGAAAAAAAAACAAAGACACTGAAATAGAGAACAAGAGGACAGTGACCAGAGGGAAGAAGTAAGGGAAGTTAAGGGGAAAAAGGGGGAGGGATTTGGAGGAACAAATAGGAAGGACATAAGGACGAGAACTAAGGGGGGTGAAAATGGGAAGGAGGTTGGGAGCAAGGGGCGGGGGAGGCTGGGATGGGAAAAATAGACAAAAAACTGTACTTGAAAAATAACTAAATAAAATTAAAAAAAACTACAAAAAAAACTGCTGAGTGTCCCAGCTCCAGTAACCAACACCTCCAGCGCCCAGGCCCATTGCTACAGCAGCAGCACAGGGGCCGAGAATGTCCCGGCTCCTGTAGCTGACTCCTCTGCCACCCAGGTCTGTCACAGGGGTTTGGAGTGTCCAGCACAGGTAGCTGACTTCCCGGCACCCAGGCCCATCACTGTGGGAGCCCAAAGGGGCCTCCAGTATCCCAGCTCCCCTATCTGACTCCACGGCTTCCAGTCCCGTCACTATAGCAGCTGCACAGGGTTGAGAATGTCCTGGCTCCTGTATCTGACTCCTCTGGCCCTGGGGACCGTCACAGGGGTTTGGAGTGTCCCGGCTTCCATACCTTACTCCCCTGCATCCAGTCCCATTTCTATGGCAGCTGCACAGAGGCTGAAAATGTCCTTGCTCCCACAGCTGACTCCTCTGATGCCCAGGCCCGTAGCTATGGCAGCTGCACAGGGACAGAGACTGTCCTGGCTCCCGTACCACACTCCCAGGCTCCCAGGCCTGTTGCTATGGCAGCGGCACAGGGGACACGTGTGTGTCCCTGCTCCCGGAGCTGACTCTGTCACTGTCTGGTGTTTTAGCGTCGGTCACAATCTCTGGTCTTTTAATTTCATAAATGCTGGGTAACAGATGGTTTATGGTGCTATTTCCTTATAGATCTGCCAGAATTTTTACCCACGAGTACAGGGGCTAGAATCCACTCTGTCCTACTCCGTCCCATCTTCCCAGGATCCCCACATGCTCAATTTTTTATGGAAATATATTTGACTTGTTGAATAAATTTAAGGTGTACAAAATATTGATTTGACACATTTAAAAATTGTAATATGGGTACTAGAGCAGTGATAAACCCTCTATCAAACCACATAGTATTGTTTATTTTTTGTGATTGGAATTAGAATGTAGACCCTTAGCAAGTTTGATGATGATAATACAATACTGGTGTCAATATTCAGTGTAGTGTGCTTCAAAACTTCAGAACCTATTTGTCTAGAAGTTTCAAGTTAAACAACATGTTTCATTCTAAAAACTCTATTTCTCTGGAAACCAGCATTTTACTTGCTATTTTTATGATCTGCCTATTTCAGATTCCACATATAAGTGACATCAGACAGGATCTGTCCTTCTCTACCCAAATTAGTTAGCACAATGACCTCAAGGTCCGTCCATGATGCTACAAATGGCAAAATTTCCTTCTTTTTTATGAGTGAAAAATGATCCATTATGTATCTCATATCTTCTTTACCTATTAATGTTTTGAGACACTTAGGTTGTTACCATATTTGGCTATTGTAAATAATGCTTCAGTAAACATAGAGGTACACACGCCTGTTTAATAATGTGTTTCATTTCCTATGGTTTTAAAAATCATGCTCAGATAACATGCCAGTACATACCTTTTAAAGTGAATAGACAGTATGCACTGTCTGGGCAGCTCAGTTGGTTAGAGTGCCATCTACATACACCAAGGTTGTGGATTTGATCCCGGTCAACCAATGAATGCATAAATGAGTAAAACAACACATCATTCTCTCTATGCCTGTCATTCACTCTCTCCCTCCCCTTTTCTTCTTTTCTGAAAAAATTAACAAATTGCTTTAAAAGATTGAATCAACAGTAAGAACAGCAGATAAAAATTGGGTTGAACAACACTCAGCAGTATTTTTCCTTTTTCTTTTTCAGGGTACTGTGCACAGGATCAAACACACAGGGTGTGACAGGAGAGACTGTTGACTACCATCCACTGTTCAGAGTTGGAACCTGGTATCAGTCCATCCCTTTGAAAGGCTTGATGATGTACTGAAACACTTCTGTGCCACAAGGATTTTTATGTCCCAAGGGAGATGTGATGAAAACAGCTTTTTTATTGTGGAATTTCTAATATATAACACTTAATTTTTACCTTGGTGTGCTCTTCTGTTCTGAGATTCGTAAACTTCAGCATAAAAACCATAATAAAACAAATACAAATTTTAAGGACATAGTGCCCCTTGGTCTTTATATAAAAATCATCATAAGAATTCAACTTACACATTTGTAGAATAAAAATCATATTTTTCATTGCAACAGATTAACTGTTCTCATAATACTTAATGCCAATTTCCAACCACAAGTGGGACTTAAGTTGGGTGCTCATGTTATTTTACATGGTATAGGACTTTTGCAGTTAAAATTAACGTTACTAATCAGCTGCACTTCAAATGAGCAGACTGTCCTCAGTGATCTGGTGGACGCCACATATTATAAAAACAGGGAGAAAAAGACAATTAGACACTATAGAAGAGGACACATCTTAATCATGACAGAAATTTCACATTATTATTTATCTTTCAAGATGGAATATGGGTGGGCACACAAAGAAATTATAAGAACAAAATTAATTCTGCCTGAATTTTTAAAATTCTGAATGTGGATTCTTCCTCAGAGTTTTTACACTAGAGCCCAGACTGTCACATGCAGGGTTGTGACACCCCAATCAAAGGACTTTGTGGTGTGAAAAAGTTGCAAAATATGTTCCTTCACTGAGTTCAGTATATCTGCCCCAGAATTCCAGTCAACTGTCATTGGTAAAAATGTCTCCAAAATATGGTCAGGTTGTATCAGCCACCCTCAGTGGCAGAGAGGCAATGACACCTTGCACAGGGCTGTGGAGATTGAGGCCTTTAACAAACAGCATGTCATTAATACAGTGGAAATGGTGTATATCAGAAGTTAGTCCTACTTGATCGAAACCCTCACTTAGCTTCTGGTGACAAGAGATAGGCTAGGATTTCCTGCTAACATTTGCCTCCCTGACTTCTCCTGACCAGAATTATCCCCTTTGAAACTTATGGGATGGGGATACATAGGCATGTCACACATATTTTCTATTATATTCTCATGTACAACAATAGGGTGCTGCCTTTACATAAGGAATTCTGCTATGGTCTGTGTATTCCCTGAAAAATCCTACATGGAAACACACCACCTGGGGTGATGATATTAGTAGCTGGAGCCTTGTGAACATAACAAGGAGAAGTTTCTCATTCAGGAGAAGGCCCTCACCTGACCATGCTGCATCCTGACCTCAGACTTCTGGCCTCCAGAAATGTGAGATAGAAATTGTTGTTCACCAGGCACTCTGGGGAGGGGTGTTATAGCAGCCTTACGGAAATGACATGGGCTTCGTTTACCTCACCAAATAAGCATTACTCTGCCAAGGTGAGAAATCAGGCTGTTTTTTCATAGAGGGCTCAGACACTGTCGATCCTCATTGCCAAGACTGTAAAATATGCAAAGCATGTACATTTTTCTCCAATTACAAACAAACAAGTCACACTGCCAATTCCAAGCATGCTGAACAAGACATGAGACTCCTGGGACTAAGACAAAGACATTATTATTCATGGACAACAGGGAGCAAGAGTTTCATGTTCACATCTGGTCACACTGCTTCCACATGCCCCATAAGGCAATGCAAAGGTCTAGGTGGATGCTGCACACACAGCAGCTTTGCAACACAGCTGAAGAGCACAGAGCTTAATAAACTCCAGTCTTTTTATGTGGGCTCTAAGTACACATGCCCAAATATTATGTTGAAGGTAGGCATTAAATTTATTGTATAAGTCAGGAAATTTATCTGCCTTCTCTCCGAGAAAGACATTACTGCCATCTTCCAAGGTGATTATCAAAAATCCTTGCAAAATACTCCAGAACAGAAGCTGACACAATAGGTGAAAAGCATTTGAGACATTCACAAAATATTTCCTAATACAATGAACATTTACCCTTAGAATGTGCAAATATTGAGTAAAGAAATCTAATGAATATTTTTCACACCAAAATTGTCATTGGATGAATGGTGCTAGGGAATTTTTAAAAACTGAAGAAGGCAGAAAGGACACAGATTTACCGGGAGACATCAAAGAAAAGACAGATACGAAAGGCAGGTGGCATTAACCTGGCTGAGGGATGAGAGTGAGTGAAAAAGGAGAGAAAAAATACATCCCAGTGTCTGAATGAATGACAATTTCTTAGCTTGTAAGAAAATCATACACTTCCAGTCAAGCTGGAGGGTAGGAAGACATTCTTCACCTCCTTGCACAACCATAGAAAGAAGAAAAACCAGATCTCAAAAACAAATAACACCCAGAACCATCAGAAAATTGAGCTGTATAAAAGCCTGACAGCCAAGGATTTAAAGAAGCCACATTCCACCAGACTGGGAGGAGAGATGGTGTGGCACAGCAACAGCAGAGCATATGGTCCTGCCTTCATGTGTGGTGGATAAAAGTTGGAAGGGATAACCTGGGAGCAAGAGATCCCAGCCCCAGGCCAGACTGCACAGCCCAGGGCTCCAGCAGTGGGAACATAAACCCCTATTACCTCTGGCTGTAAAAATCAGTGGGGGTTCAGGCAGTGGAAGAAATTGCTGGATTTTCACTGCTAAAGGGGCATACATGGACTCAGAACATACCCAACCCCAGGGAAGCAGCTGGAGGGGTGCTAATTGCATATGGGAAGTTGGTGAAGTGACTGAAAACAGGGCAAGCAATGGCCAGACCTCTGGACAGGCAGTGGCTGGGTACCCTCTCCACTCCCAGCCAGAGCAGAGCCACAGAGAAGAGAAGCAGGTTGCCCTAGCCTGGTAATTAACTAAGGCTCCACCCCATACAATTTACAGGTGCCTTGGCTACATAGGTCGTGCTACTAAAACAGGGAGTAAAAGCAGCCTACCTAATATACAGAAACAGGAAGGTTGCCAAATTGAGGAGGTAAAGAAATATGACTGAAGTGAAAGAACAGAACAAAAGCCCAGAGAAAGAATGAAATGAAATGAACATAACCAACGTATCAGATCCAGAGTTCGAAACATTGGTGATAACGGATGCTTACAGAACCTATTGAGTGTGGCAAGAAAATAAAGGAAGAAATGAACGTTACACAAAGTGGAACAAAGAAAAATATACAAGGAACCAACAGTGAAGGGAAGGAAACCAGGGCTCAAATCAAGGATTTGGAACAAAAGGAAGAAATAAACATTCAACCAGAACAAGAAGAAGAAATGAGAATTTAATTTAAAAACAACAACAAAACAAAACAGGGAGAGGCTCAGGGACCTCTGAGACAACTTTAAGCATACCAACAACTGAATCATAAGGGTTTCACAAGGAGAGGAAGAAGAGCAAGAAATTGAAATCTTATTTGAAACAACAATGCAAGAAAACTCCCCAATTTCGTGAAGGAAATAGGTATACAAGTCCAGGAAGCAGAGAGTCCCAAATAAGGACCCAAAGAGGGTGACACCAAGACATATCATAATTAAAACGCCAAAGGTTAAATATAAAGACAGGAACTCTTTGTATTTATCAGCTGATTTCTGAAAAGAAACTGCAGGCAAGAAGGGGCTGGCAAGAAGTATTCAAAGTGATGAAAAGCAAGGACCTTCCACCTACATTACTCTATCCAGCAAAGCTATCATTTAGAATGGGAGGGCAGATAAAGTGCTTCTTAGACAAGGTAAAGTGAAAGGAGTTCATCATCACCAAGCCATTATTACATGAACTTTTAAAGGGATTTGTGTAAGAAAAAGAAGATCAAAACTATTACATGAATATTAAAGTGACAACAAACTCACAAGTATAAACAACTGAATCGGAAAAACTAAAACTAAAACAAACTAAGCAAACAACTAGAACAGGGACACAATCATAGAAATGGAGATCATTTGCAGGGTTATCAGCTGGGAGGGGGCAGGGGGAGAATGGGGGAGAATGGGGGAAATGGTGCAGGGTTAAGAAGTATAATTGATAGAAACAAAATACACAGTGGGATGTTAAGAATAGTATAGGATAGGAAGAAGCCAAAGAACTTATGCTAAAGACCCATGGGTAGGAACCAAGTGGGGGAGTTGCTGGAGAAAGGGGGTACCAGTGGAGGGGGCATAAGAGGAATATTGTGATAATTATAACAGCATAATCAATAAAATGCACTTAAAAAGTAGAGTTTGCCACCCACACATACACCACATCAGTCCTGGGTGGATTGCTGATCTGAATCTTAAAGCTATATGATGTTTTGAAACAGAAATGATACATTATATCCCTCTAGTGTTGTAATAGAAAAATATTTCTTAAACAGAATAACATTATCTAGGAAAATATATTAAGTCACCTTAAAATGAAGAGATGCTGCTCATACACACACACAGGCACACACACACACACACACACACACACACACACAGGTCCTGACAAAGAGAGGCAAGCAAGAAAGAAATCATGTCCAGCAAATACATAAAATTGTCACAAATCAATGGAAAGAGACAACACAATTGAAAAATTAAAGAAAGATTTTAAAATGTGGTTGTCTTATGTCTAATACATGTGAAAATACCCTCAGATTTTATACTAATGAAGAAATGTAAGTAACTTATTACGTGTCTCCAACATACATCAGTCATAAGTCTAACAGAAAAATGAAAAAGAAAACTAAACCAAAAGAGATGACAATAATGTTAGTAAACTCAATAATCCTACTGCTGGTAGGAGTGGCAGTTGCTTCAAAAGTTTTCCAAACCTCTTTGACACTACTTTCAAGACTTGAAACCCAACAATTCTTCTCCCACATGCATTGTCAAAAGAAATGTGTATGTCATCGAAAATTGCCTATATTTATACACAGGAATTTCCCTAACATTCCCAGTCTCATATGCCAAAGAACAGAAAATGATTCAATTAAATGTTTTATATTCACACAATAGAATCCTATACAGCAAGGCTACTGCAAAAGAAATACCAACACAGAACAATAAATTCACCAAAAACAAGGCATGAGAAACACAAAACATAAAGAGTTAACATGATATAATTTCCCATATAAAGTGCAAAATAGGCCCCAGTAACCTGTGCTATGAGATGTCAGAACTGTGCTTAACCTGAGGAAGAGTCACACAGAAGGAGCATAGGAGTCTTCGGATGGTGACAACATTCTACTTCCTGATCCAGGTAGAGTACAGGAGTGTTTTATAGTGTCCTTATACTGTAAAGTTGAAGTTTAACAGTAGTAAATAGAATGACAGTATGATTAGCTTTTAAGCATATGCTGAAGTTAATAGGTAGAAACTAACAAATAATCACTAAGCAAACATCAAAGGTAATACGTCAATTCAAATGTAAAATTAGACCTGGCTGGCATAGCTCAGTGGATTGAGCACAGGCTGTGAACCAAAAGGATGGCAGTTTGATTCCCAGTTAGGGCACATGCCTGGTTGAAAGCCAGGTCCCCTGTGGGGTCCAGGTCAGAGGCAACCACACATTCATATTTCTCTCTATCTTTGGCTCCCTCCCTTCCCCTCTCTAAAATAAATAAATAAAATATTTTCTTAAAAGATCAACTTTGCTTATTAATAATGTATAGTTATAGACAATTATATATAACTTAGAATTATATTGCAAAAATTAGTAGAAAAAATGAACATATAAAGTAAATGTAAATAAAGTTAAAGTGAATAAACTCTATTGATATCCAAATGTATTAACTTTTATATTAAACTTAGGTAGATTAATTCCCATTGCAAATACAAACAAATGTTTACAATATTTATGTTTTCTCAAAACATGCAATCAGACAAAATTAAAAACCACGTTTTTATTGAATTTTAATAGAGAAAAGCACTCCAATACATACATCTAATAACACACTTTAAATCTCTCATGATTATATTAGTACTATTTGAAATTTTATTAATGTATAACTTTTCAATGTATTGATTAGAGAATAATAAGCACAACTGGCTGTATAACTATATAACATACCTATGCACAGAGGACACATAAACATGTATGTTTGTCTATGCTCTCACACACGATTGTACATAGGTGTTTCTATGGTTTTCCACATTCTCTATTCTTATTTATTTGGGGTATAATTTAAGGGTTTCATATATAATAAAAATATGGGTATCATTAATAGTACAAAGCTCCACATACATAAGAATAAGGTCAAAATCATTCTTTTGTTTTTCAAACTGCTGAATCTATAAGTTTGCAACAGCTTCACAATGTAAACACAGAGAAAGGTATATAAATAAAATATCTTAACAGATTGAGAAAATATTCACTTTGCTTCTTAAAAATGAAGGAATCACAGACTCCACATACACAGAATGGATTCTTGACTTTTCTTTCAAATGGACCTGGCTATAGTGTTCCAGATAATGGAAGTCCCTGTGATGAACAAGTGTCATCTGAGAGACAAGAGTGTGCACCTACAGACCCCCTTCTGACAACATTCCCAAATCCTTTTCACAAAAGAAATACCTACCTTCTGTGGGTTGCAATTCCATTCAATTCACATCTTTTAAAATGGTCACACTCACCTGGTGTGGTCAAAAAATCAGCTACCATATAATTTTATCCTGGCTGGTAGAGCTCAATGGATTGAGCATGGGCCTGGGAACCAAAGGGTCACTGTTTCAATTCCCAGTCAGGGCACATGCCTGGGTTGTGGGCCAGGTCTCCAGTAGGGGGCATGTGAGAGGCAACCACACATTGATGTTTCTCTCCCTCTCTTTTTCCTGCCCTTCCCCTCACCCTCAAAATAAATAAATAACATCTTTTAATAAATAAATAAAATATCATTTGATGCTGTCATTGCCCCACTCCAGTTAAATCTGTCCATTTCTGCCTCAAATTTGTTGAACATGGTTATCACCCTTCATAACATTCTATTTCAGATAAACAGACCACTGCCTCTCCAGGGGTGTCTGTACAAGGTCAGAACAGGATGCCACAGGCTTTCCTCACAGACTGAATTCCCTCCAGCACTGCTGTCTTCAGCTCAGTAGTGACTTGCCACATGCTGATCTTCATCCTCATTTGTTTAACTTTTCTTACAATTGCATGACTTGCACATTTCTGGACCTATACTGGGATAGATTGAATTTACATACTTGAAGACTTCTCCAGAATATCCAGATGTTTCAGGGCCTGGTGTTTATATTGTATCTATTCTGAATGCCTCCATGCCAAACATGAGGAAACTTCTATCACAGAAGTATTCACAAAGCACTTATATAATACGTCATCACATTTACTATTATAAGATTGTTGACTTTGACGATACTAACCATGTCCTATGTCCCAGTCCCTTGTAAGGCACTCCTAATAGTACTTAGGATGCTGAGGAGGATGAGTGAATTACCAAATGAACACTGTGCATGTACATACAATTTACATATTTCTCCTACGATGACAGAAGTTTGCATTCCTTTTCCAGGTGAAGCTGAATCTGGAGACATTGGAGTCACGGCCCAGGATCAGAAAGGGACTGACACTTGGGAAACTCAGAGACAGTACTGAACTGGTGTTGAAGATAAACCAGCTGGGATTCTTTAAAACAGATAAAAGAATACGAAAGATGGAAGAAAGGGTGTTGAAAAAGACAAAGGTGCTCACCAGGAGAAGAATAGTTTTGGTAGCTCTGGACTCAGGGGAGGATCGGGGAAAGATGGAGGTCCTGTGAATGTGTTGGACCCTCTGCTTGTGCCTGTGCAGGATGAAGACCATGGAGCCACTGGCCCAGAGCATGAGCAGGAAACATACAACATCAGGGGATGCTATCAAGGCTGCATATAGGAAGTCTCTGGTTGCATCATGACGAACAGCAGAACAGTATCCGAAATGTTTTCTATTTGTGATGTTTCTGTTGCTCAATTTGCTAGACATGAACACAAGATAAACTACATTTATCAACATTTGCAGGATCCAATACATAAACATTGTAGGGACAATGTATTTTGGGGCTTTATGTTTAAGGTTTGCCCACCTGGAGTTCATGGGGCTGATGGTGATGGCCTGAAAGGAGCTCAAGAGGCAGGTGGTGCCAATGGACACACCCCTGCCCACTGCACGCAAATAACCCAAAAATCTGCATCCAATATCACTATAAACATTATACCACCCAAAAGATGACATGCTATAGGGAAACCCACTGAAAACCAGAACTGAAAAGTTGGCCACAATCAGGTTGTTGACAATAAAATCCGTGGGCTTCAGCCCGTACCCAGTGAAGTAAAGTAAGAGATAATGGTAAAGAAGAGAGGAATTCCCCACAACTCCAGTTAGAGTCTGTAGTAAGCAGACCATTCCTATTGCCAAATTCCTGATGGACATGATGTCTGTTCTCAGTGACTGGTATCTTCTTCTGACCTAGAGAGAACCCTGCATGGGAAAGTAAGGCATAAGCCACACATACCACATTAGCTGAACTCCAATATTTTCTACTTCCCAACAGTTTTCCCTGAAATACTGACTTCAAATTTTGTTTTTCTGCCATCTAGTGGCTTGCAAGGGATGAATGTGTAACCATTAAAGAACACTCAAAATATGAATAATCGGTATCAAGGTCACACATGAAATCACCTTTATCCCTTACAAGCTCACTAGAACAGCTAAATATTAGGAAGGACACAAAAACCATCATCAGTCTATATTCCAGGAAAAAAATACATTGACATGAGTAACCAAAACTACGCAACACCAAAATCTGATGCCTAATAAACAGTGTATGGCAAAATAAAATTACTAGTAATTTTAGATCATATACATATATTGATTAAGATGTGGGTGAAATTAAATAATTAACAGTAATGTTATATTTGTGTTAAAATATGAAAATACAAGACATTCAAAATGAATGATTATATATAACGCTGTATATTATAAAAACAACACACTTTTTCTGGATTGGTATTATACTTTTAAAAGTAGAAATATTGCAAGATACATCTGAACCTGAAGGTGATGACTAAATTTTATTCAGTTATATATTTTTAATGCTGCCTCACAAATTTTAAAACGGAATAATCTCTTCATAATCAATAAAGACACTATGATTAAACCAATTAAGCCAAAAACACACCATGATTTAAAGAAAACATGTGTGCTTCAGCAAATGCTCTCAGACACACTTTCTGCAGTCAGATTATTTCTATAGATGAAAAATCCTGGCGATATTACAATGCCCCTGTAGAAAGGTGCAAATCATTTCTGTGATGCCTGTAAATCCTGCTCACCAGAAATTGATTTGAAATCTGCAGCCCTTAAGCACATTAAAAAGTAGGATTCCTGATCGCTGGATAAAACACAGCTTTAACTGTGAGTGAGGACCACACTACAGCACATCAGGAGCCACTGGAAACAGGAGCAGGTCTAGGATGCACATCTCTTTACCAGCTCAGCTCAAGCCTCAGAATTCCTCACCCTTTGCTGTGGCTTTGGGGCTGGACCAAGTTAACTCTCAGAAGATCCCCTTTGTCCACTATCATCACTTACCCAAACTCTTATTATATAATGCCTTCCCTTACAGTCTCCAAATCTCAAATTAATTAAGAAAAAAGCCACCGACTTCTGCTGCTGCTTGGCCTCTGGACTCATCATGAAGTCAGCACTCTCACTACTTCAGGCTGGCAGCTGGACCCTGAGATATCAGTCGTGATTCAGTGATCTCATCTCCCTTCTGAACTGCAATTATCATTTCATCAGTAGCAGCATTGGCACTGACAGGCTTGGGAGCTGGGAGTATTTCTCTAAACTTTCTTTCTACTTGTTAATTACCAAGAACAACTCCTAAGTTCCCAGCCAGCATCTCTTAGGAGACTACTGAAGTGTTTGTGACAGGCTCTTTTATTCCATGATCCCTGAAGCAGACAGGGTCTCCCATGGAGGACAGACAGCAGGGAATGCTGATTTCTGACCCCTGAGAGACATGGAGGTGAATCTGGTATCTCACTGGACATTCTGCTCCATTAAGAAGTTCTATCCAAAGTGAATCTTTTCCTAATCTTACAAATGAGTTACACCATTGTGGATGTATGGAGCAAAGGAATCAATGAGGAAGATTTAAAAAGAGGGTCAGTAACAGGAAAAACACACTGTAAATAGTACACATTAGATGTTCCTATAGTGTGTGGCTCAAAGGCAATATCGACTTATAGAAAATTTTTGTGACAAAATATACGTTACCCCCCAGGGATGCCGAATAGTATCAAAAGCAGAGGCAGAACAATATCCACAGAAGATAGAACATTCTAATAATCCCTCCCATACAAGACACCAGGATCACACAGTTTCACAGGGAGATTCTTCCACTGCCAATTAATTCAACATCACTGAATGGTAAATATCTTTCTCTAAACTTACCTTTTTGCAAAATTTTCAGTAAGAAACTCCTTGCTTTTTAAATTAAGAAATATATTTCTCATGGGCAAAAAGAAAAACATATAAATTACAAGTTGAGTTTCATTCTCTAGGTTTTTCTACACACAAATCAATTTTTTTATCCAAGTTCACTATTGATACCCACATTGTCAAGTCACTTTTTAGAGCTGTTATCATAAATAACCCATTCTAAACACATTCACACAAGCAGAGTTCTTTACACACAGATGCAAACACACACATGCATGCACTTTCACTGTATTATAGTCACATTTAATTACACATATACACAAATATGCTGACATTAATGCACACACTGAACATATGAAGGTTTACACTCACATATATAAATCTTCTAGTACACACGCTCATCTAAACTCACAATTGCTCCGTTACATAACATCAAATTCACCATGCATGGGTATACCACAATAATATCATCTGTTACAGAAGACTTGTATAACTTCAGACTTCTGAATGCCTAAAAAAAGATGGAAATCTACCTATCCTTCATAGAACTTTGAACCCTGCCACAATCACAAGGGAAATATCTATTATAATGCACAGCACTTAAAATGTGCTCTGAGCATTGCCACCTTATGTCAAGAAGCATGCTAGAAAACTGGGAGTTTGGGAGAGTTTCAGTGTGTGGGTACTTATGGAAACTCCTCTGTAGGTCACTGTCTGCCTTTCTCTTGCTTTTAAGTTTCTCCCTTTATCTTTACCCTTTGGCATTTTATTTATGAGGTGTCTTGGTGGTGTCTTAATTGTGTCCAACTTGTCTGGGACTCTCTGTGCTTCCTGGACTTGTATGTCTGTTTCCTTAACCAAACTGGGAAAGTTTTCTTTCATTATTTTTTCAAATTAGTTTTAAATTTCTTGCTCTTCCTCTTCTCCTTTTGGAAACCCTATCATTTGGAGGCTGGAATGTTTGAAGATATCCTAGAAGTTCCTGAGCCTCTCCTAATTTTTTAAAATTCTTGTTTCTTCCTTTTGTTTTGGTGGAATGTTTATCTCTTTGTCTAATACCAAATTGTTGGATGAATCTGAGCATCTTTCCCCTCTCTGTTCGTTTCCCATGGATTATTCTTTATCTCACTTAGTGTAACCTTTACTTCTAACCTTTATTTTCTTTTTCTGTACTCAAGGAGTTCTCTGAGCACCCTGATAATCTGCGTTTTGAACTCTGCATCTGCGTTTTGAACGTTGGCTATATCAATTTTGCTTAGTTCTTTTTTCTGGGGCTTTGCTCTTTATTTTCCTTTGGACCATGTTTCTTTTTCTCCTCAATTTAGCAGCCTCCCTGTGTTTCTTTCTGTGTAGGTAGAGCTGTTTTTACTATGCTTTAGTAGCATGGCCTATGTAGAAAAAGCACATGTAAATTCTATGGGATGAAGCCTTAAATAATTGCCAGGGCAGGGAACCCCTTCACCACTTTGTGTCTCTGTGGGGAAGGCTCTGAGAGTGGACAATGCTGCCACCTGCCTTCTGGCCAGCACTTGCCCTGTTTCCACTCACTTCACCCCCTTCCCATGTGTGACTGGCACCCTTCTAGCTCCTGTCACAGTGGTGAATCCTCAGTGGGTGGCCCTAGGCATGTTCTAAGACCATGCTGGCCCTTCAACCAGTCAAAATCTGGCAGTGACTTCTGCCACCCCAAAACCCCACAGGTTTTACACCCAAAGGTAATGGTGATCTTTCTTCCCAATGATGGAACCCTGGGCTGTGTGGTATTAACTGGGGCTGGTATCACCCACTCCCAGGGCACACTTCCCATCCATTCTGCCAGTGCAGCCATCGCCTCTCTGCCCATCTTCATGATTCTGCCACTCCTACCCATCTGGATGAATGTGGCTTCTTTAAATCTTTGTTTGTCAGACTTCCATACACCTTGAATTTCTGATAGTGCTGAGTGTTACTAGTTTTGAGAACTGGTTGTAATTCTTTCTATAGTTGCATGAGGAGGTGAAGTGTGTTTACCTATGCCTCCATCCTCAGTGGAAGTCAGATATTGGTAGAATATTATGCTCCAAGTCAGACTATTGAAAATGAAGATGGAACTATTGAATAGAATAGACATGGGCAAGAAGGTAAAATGGTACAGGACAACTCGAGAGCTGAAGAGGACAGTGGGCATGAGTGAGGCCAGGAGCCAAGGAGCAAGGATGTAAAATTACATAATCGAATGTCATGACAGCAGCATGTGTTTTGGGTTCCTGAGGTGTTGATAATGCCTGAAAGTTGAAGGATATGGCACAGAAGACACAGAGCATGGGATGAGATACTGCAATGGGGCATAGTAAGGCAAGAGGAAGAAGGCCATGGAAAAGGAACTTTTGCAGACATAACAGAAGCTGAGGAGGGTTAGACTGAGGTCCCTAGAATATTGTCATGGATGGTTGGATGTCAAAAAAGTAAAAAGGCACAGGTGGAGAGTGCAATACTGAAATATAAATGGGTTGGATGGAGGTCAGACAATGTTGGAGTTTTGGTAGATGACTGAAGGTCACATTGTGAAGTACCAACTGCAGCCCTGAAGCTGGAACTTTAAAATAAGATGATGAACGTGGAGCTCTCATGCTCATGAAAAATGCACATACCTTAGTGGATGACAGAGACTACTTTCTACCAAAAAATGCTGGGCAACCCCAACCAGCTGAGTGCCAAGTGCTCTGGCAAGGGTGATTGGTCCATCCAAAGGAAGTGGCAGTTTGGGGCAACTGTTGTTGCCCTGGAAAGCATGCTTCTCTCTTTAGTCATCACTGCCAGAAATTGACCCCAGGTTGGCCACCACCTCTTCTGTGCATCATGGACCAACACCTGGCTCTCTAACTCCCCCAGGCTCCCTACCCACTACCCTCTCTGGCCTAGCCTCCTCCTCCAGGGAAGAGACAGTTAGGTTTCATTTAGGATTGCCAGGAAGATGAGCAGGAGGGCAGAGGTCACACAGGGAGAAACTGAGGCAGGGCCTGACCCCCCCCCAACCAGTACAGAAGAAAAGGCTCTTCATTTTTCCAAATGCAATATTCATTACCTGCCAACACAACCCTGGGTTAGTTCTCAAAAGCAGACTGCCTCAGATCTCCCTTCAAAGGGGCTAGGAGAAGCCCTACAACCATTTGGAAGAAGAGACACAACAGAACCTGGAGGTGGGTGGCAGAAGCCAGATGAGCTCTAGAATTGTGCATGTGAAACTTGTATAATTTTGTTAACCAGGGTCACCCCAATAAATTCAATGAAAAGGAAAAAATAGATCAGCTGGATGTAGGTGTCTTCTAGTCTGCTCCCAGTATCAACATCTGAGTTTCAACCTACTTACTGTCCAAGCTCCCTAGGTCTCCAAAGCTCTAGGCTCATGTGTCTCTACAGACATATACTCACCTTCCCCACAAACAAAAAATACAAAAACGTGACCCTAACTTAAACCTGAAATCTGAACCAGAAACTCCCATTTCTTCATTCTACCCTCCCCAACCCCCCACCAGCATCCCAGTTCCTTGTAAATCTGCATTCTGGCCAAGAGACTGTGTTCACTGACTCACACCTACCACTCCAGTTCTTAATCACTGAGCTGCACAGCATCACGCATCCGACAGCAAACCCCAACAGCTGGAACCTCAGTCATTACTTTCTTCATATTCTTCAACCACATGGCTGATTACCAAAGCCAAACTCCACAGTGGCCAAACGCAGATTCCCCAGAACGGCGCTTCTCTCGCCTCACAGACCCCCAGTCCACAGACCCATGCAGGTGCGGACCCACTTGCTGCTGGGCTTCTCAAGACTCTGGGCAGCTGCAAAAGGCTCAACACTATTCCAAACCGATTCACCTCACAGTGCCCTGGCCCTCAAGTCCCCTTGTGGGCTGTGGCTAGGGACTCTTCAGGATGTTGGACACAGGATGTTGGACATTCTGGGCCTGGGCGTGGGCGTGGCTCTAAAATTTCACATGACCACGCCCACCTCTCCAAACCCAGACCCTAAGGGCCGACAGCACATCAGCCTTTCCCTGCACCCAATGGAAAATTTAAATCCCTTTCTGGACTCATGTCAGGGAGTCTGAATTCCCACCCACAGTGCTCTAGGGTTCCCTTTGGTTATACATTTTCTTAAGTAGTTTTCTTGAGGGAAGTGCGGAGTTGTGAATCTCTGTGCACCATGGATAGTCAACAATATTTACTTAATATTTGCACTGTTGCATAATGAGCAAACTGTTCAGATACTGGTACACTATTTTGTGTACTGCTGGTCCTGATCGGAAACATTTTCTTACATTGTTACTTGCTTTTTAAACTTTGTTGAGCCACTAAAATAAAATCTGCTTATAGCACAATTTGCCTCAAATCCATTCCAAGTTGTGTATTTGTTTTCTCCAAACAACAAAAAAAGTCCGCATAAGTCAGAGATTATATTGCATATGGTTCATGCATTGAAATTTGATAGGTTTTCAGAAAAAACACAATTGTCTATCCACAGATACAAAAAATCACTTCTGGATGGATTGCTGATCTCAGTTTTAAGTCTCTACAGTTTTTTTCAAAAGGGAAATATTTCTGTAGTCCTACAGTAAGAAAATCATTCTTTTTCAAAATAGATTTTATTTCTTAAGCCAGGTGTTGAAAGACAAACACCATATGATCTCACCTTTAACAGGAACCTAAACAACAAAACAAACAAGCAAGCAAAATATAACTAAAGACACTGAAACAGAGAACAGGTGGACAGTGGGGAGAGGGGTGGGAATTCAGGGAAAAAGGGGAAGGATTCACAGGAACTAGTATAAAGGACACATGGACAACTAAGGGGGTTGGAAATGGGAAGGCGGTGGGGAGGACTGGCAGGGGTGGGCTGGGATGGGAGTAAAAGACAGAAAACGGTACTTGAACAAAAATTAAAAACATTAATTCAAAGAAAAGATTTTATTTCTTAATTTTTAGAGAGAGGGGAAGGGAGAGAGGAAGAGAGGGAAAGAAACATCGATGTATGAGAGAAACATCTATCAGTTGCCTCTCCAGTGCCACCATCCAGGGACCTGGCCAGTAACCTGTTTGTGGGACAATGCCTAACTCACTGAACCACACGAGTCAGAGCAGAAAATAATTCTTAAACAGAATAATTATTATTTTGAAAAGGAAATATCAAGTTATGTTAAAATTAAAACTTTTTTCATCAATATACAATGAGACACAAATAATCAGAGACAAGTGTGCAGAGAAAGAAAAAGCATGAGAAATCCAAGAAAAAAATTATGTCAACAGATATATAGAAAAGTATAAGTCAAAAAGAGAAAGACAGCCCTGGATGGTATAGCTCAGTGGATTGAGCACAAGCCTGTGAAGCAAAGGGTCACCAGTTCAATTCCTATTCAGGGCACATGCCTGGGTTGCAGGCCAGGTCCCCAGTATGGGACACGAGAGGCAACCACACATTCATCTTTCTCTCTCTCTCTTTCTCCTTCCCTATCCCTCTCTCTAAAAATAAATAAATATATAAAATATTTTTTAAAAAGACAAAACAATTAAAAATGGACAAAATAACAAGTACTTCAAAATGATGTTGCTGAGTGTCTAATAAGTATGTGAAGTAAGTTCAAATTTTACAATAATCAAAAAATGCACCCTGGCTGGTGTAGCTCAGTGGATTCAGTGTGGGCCTGTGAACCAGAGTATTGCAGTTCAATGCCCAGTCAGGGCACATGTCTGGGTTGCAGGCCAGTTCCCAGCAGGGGACCCACGTGAGGCAACCATACATTAATATTTCTCTCCCTATCTCCTTCCCTTCCCCTGTAAAGATAAATAAATTAAATTAAAAAATGAAATTAAAAGCACTACTTGGTATCTTCACAAACAAAACAGAAGTCTAAAATGAAAATGAAGTAAAATTAGAAGTGTTGACAAGGATGTGAATAACCAAAAATGTCTTACACTGCTATGTGATGTAGAAACTGATACAAACACTTTCCAAACCTCTCTGGCATTACCTCATAGAGCTGACAGATGTAACTGTCACCCAACAATTATTTAGCACATAAATTGCCTACGGAAATGTGTTACTGTCTTACCAAACAGGACCCTAACTTACGTACCAGCATTATTCTTAATAGTCCCAAACTGAAAACCACCCATAAGCCAATGAATAGAAAATTGATTGTTTTATATTTACAAAATAGAATCCTACAGAACAATGCAATGGAAGGATCAATACCAACATGCAGCAATCAATACAGCGACAATATAAGATATGACAGACACTAAACATAGTAAGAGTTAGTGCTCTGTAATTGCCTTTGTATGAAGTGCAAAACAGGAAGTGACAGGTGCTTTGACATTGCTTATCCTGAGGAGGAATGAGAGTGCAAAGAGGATGCTTGAGGGTCTGACAATATTCTATATTTTTTTTTAGATTTTCCTTATTTATTTTTAGAGAGAGGAGAAGGGAGGGAAAATCAGTGGGAGAGAAACATCAATTGGAGAGAGAGATATCATTTGATCCCTCACCTCTCTCCTCTCATATGTGCCCCCAACTGGGGACCAAATTTGCAACCCAGACATTACCTTCTCCTCTGCAAAGGATGCCCAGGTACACAGTACAGTTCATTCTATGATCTGTAGTTCAGCTCTGCTCTTACGACTTGTGCGTGATTCTTTAAACTTTTAAAATATGTATCACAAATATTAGGATAGGTGGATGTGCCGTGCCTTCTCACACAACCAAGTTTAGAGACAACTTAATATTAGCAATAGAAAACACAGCCAGAACACAGAAAATTGACTTTCCCGAAGTCTGTTAACAACAAATTCTTCAGCCTGACCGGTAAGTGGCGAAACCAGCGGCTGGTGGAGCAGGGTTGCACAGGAAAACTCGGTCAGACAGACTCAGGGGCCCGGAATCCAGTCTCAGGGTTGGACCTAGTGAGTGACCAAGCAAGCGACCAAGCAAGTGACCACGGGGAGACAGCAGGGGAGCAGGGCTGCGTGTTGATTTTGGTCGCGCCTTTGTGCGTGGATGGCCGGCGAGGGAGTGGGCGATTGGACAGGAACCGAGTGGGTCCCCACAGGAAGCGGCAGGGAGGGCGCCGCCATTTCCCTGCTCTGACCCCACCTCCACATGCAGCGTCATAACCCAGCGACTCTAAGTGGCCCAGCCCAGGTGAACCACGTAAGGTGCTGCTCCACACCCAGCTGTGAGAAACAGCAGAGGGGGTCGTCATTTCCCTGCTCTGACCACGCCCCCACATACAGCATCACAACTCAGCGACCTGGGAGTCCAAGGCTCCCCTCCTCGTACTTAACAGGTGTGAACAGAACAAAAATGGCTCAAGAAGATCTCAAAGCCCCAGAGCCTATAAATCTAAGCGATGAAGAAATAGCACAACTCTCAGGCACACAGTTTAAAACACTGGTGATCAGGATCCTCACAGAACTGGTTGATTATAGCCACAAATTAGACAAACATATGAAGGCGAAACTAATTGAAATGAATGAAATTACACAGAAAATCAATAGCGATGAAAAGGAAAATGGGTCTCAAATCAATGGAGCAGACCAGAAGAAAGCAAATAATGGCCAAACAGAAAAGAGTCAAGAAGCAAGAACTCAAAAAAATGAGGAGAGGCTTAGGAACCTCCTGGACATCTTTAAACGCTCCAACATCCGAATTATAGGGGCACCAGAAGGGGGAAAGGCACAGCCACCAGTGGAAAACTTATTTGAACAAATAATAAAGGAGAATTTCCCCAATCTGGCAAAGGAAATAGACTTCCAGGAAATCCAGGAAGCTCAGAGAGTCCCAAAGAAGTTGGACCCAAGAAGGAACACACCAAGGCACATCATAATTACATTAGCCAAAATTAAAATGAAGGAGAGAATCCTAGAAGCAGCAAGAGCTAAGGGGACAGTCACCTACAAAGGAGTCCCCATCAGACTGTCAGCAGATTTCTCAAAAGAGACCTTACAGGCAAGAAGGGGCTGGAAAGAGGTATTCCAAATCATGAAATCCAAAGACCTACAACCAAGATTGCTCTATCCAGCAAAACTTTCATTTAGAATGGAAGGACAGATAAAGTGCTTCTCAGACAAGATCAAATTCAAGGAGTTCATCATCACCAAGCCCTTATTATATGAAATGTTAAAGGGACTTATCTAAGAAAAAGAAGTTAGAGAAACATGAACGGTGAAAGGACAGCAAACTCACAGTTATTAACAACCACACCTAAAACAAAAGCAAACTACGAGGACAGCTAGATCAGGAGTGGAAACATAGAAATGAAGATCTCAAGGAGGGTTAGCAACAGGGGGAGTCGGAGGAGGAGATGGGGGGGAGAAGGAACAAAAAATAAGTAGCATAAACAGTAGATAGAAAATAGATGGGGGCAAGAATAGCATGGGAAATATAGAATCTAAAGGACTTGAGACACATGGTCATAAACTAAAGGGGGGGCGGGTAATGGTGGGGAAGGGGGATAAGGTGGAGGGGTATACAGGGGGGAATAGAACAACTGTAACAGCATATTCAATAAAAAAATTTTAAAAAGAGAAAAAAGAAATTCAGAAGGGATATCTCAGGGGTGAGGAGTCCCAGCCCCACACCAGAACCACAGCTCAGGAAGATAAGTCCCTATAACTTTGGGCTACAAAGAATAGTCTCATGCAGACTCATTTCTTCTGAGCTCCAGCACCCGGGTAGCAGCCTGAAAGGCACCAGTGGCATATAGAGGAACTAAAGTGTCTGGCATCAAGGTGAGAGGTGGGGGACAGCTTTCTTCCAGACCAAAAAGCAGGCGGAGGCCATTGTCCCTTTCTGAACCCTCCTCCCACAGAGCCACAGAGCAAGCAGGTGGGTGCCATATCTGAGACTCCATCAACCTGGCTAACACTGTTTGCCCTGACCTGGAGATCCCCAGAGGCTCCATTCCACCCATCTTACAGGCCCACCCAAGCTGCTTTTCTATATGAATAGCTGGCCTTGGCTCATGCTGCACAACTTCCTTAATCCTTTCAAACAGTCAACAGACAGCCTCAGTGAGCCCCTAGCCCCCATACCTCCCGCTAAGTGGCCCCAGGCCTGGTACTAGCAGCCAGCCTAGGTTCATAGTTTTGCTTTGCCTGGGAATCTCCAAACCCAGCACAAGTAGTAGCTAACTGAAAATCGCTTTATAGCTTATGCAGGGGGGCCTCAGGCAGTACACAGGTGGGGGCTGACCTTGGCCTGTACCACCCTGTGGACAGCTACAGACCATGTTGGAGTACTACCACCCTGTACATGCATAGCTGATCCTCCACAGAGGGTACAGGTTGGGCTGTGAGTGGTCACAGCCAGTCCTTGCAGCTGACTGGCCTGGGTAAATGCCTCCCATCAGCAATTAAGACTCAATTACCAGAGGACAGTGTACTCAGCCCACATGAAGGGCACGCCTTAGATACCCAGCTTGGGTGACAGGGGAGTCTGTGCCACTGGACGCTACAACACCTACTACATTAGGCCACACTACCAAGACATGGAGTCAAAGCAACTCTACTTACAACATAGAAACAAACACAAGGGGGCTGCAAAAAAAAAAAAAGAATGCATTCTGTGTATGTGGAGTTTGTGGGTCTTTGATTTTCATGAAACAAAGTGGATATTTCCTCAATCTTAGAAAAGAGTTTTAGATGCTAATCGCTGTATGTGCATTTTGAAGCTGATAGAAAGTTTTGGAATTCAGACTTCTGGCCAAGATGGAGATGTAGGTAGATACACTGTGCCTCCTCCCACAACCAAAATTAAGGCCAAGAAAGATTTAGAAACTAAGCCACAACCAGAACAGACAGAAAATTGAACTGTACCAAAGTCCAACAACTATTCATCCAGACTAGTAAGAGGGGAGTTGACAGCTGGCAGAGAGGGGTCCTGGCTAGAAAGGGTGGTTGCTTCCAGACCTGGATGCATAGGCAACAGCTGGCAGTCCCTGGGTATGGGGTGGCAACAGGCAGACCTAGTGAGGTAAGCAAGGTGGCTGGCTGGCTGACTGCAGTCACACATTTGTGTGCAGATAAACCAGGCAAAAAGAGGCAGTGAGACAGACCATGCAAACCAGGGCCCCAGTGCTGGGAAAGAAAGCCTAAAAGCACCAATTTCAAACACTTGTGGGGGTTGAGGTACCAGGAGAGACTCCCAGCCTCACAAGAGAATTTTTTGGAGAGACCCACAGGGTCCTAGAATGTACACAAGTCCACCCACCCAGGAACCAGCATGAGAGGGGCCCAATTTGCTTGTCTGAAGTGGCAGAGGGGACCAAAAGAGAAAGCAGAGCAAGCACCATTGTTCCCACTCTGACTCCACCCTCACATACAGTGTCACAACCCAGCAACTGGGTTAACTGGCCCTGGTGAACACCTAAGGCTCTGCCCCTCATACCTAATAGGCACAACCTGACCAAAAACTTATGACTCAAACACAAGAACAAATCAAAGCCCCAGAGCCAATACATTAGAGCAACCAAGAGATAGCCAACCTATCTGATGCACAGTTCAAAACGCTGTTGATCAGGATGCTCACAGAACTGGTTGATTTTGGTTGAAAATTAGATGAAAAAAATGAAGGCTACCCAAATGAAATGAAGGAAACTGCACAGGGAACCAATAGTAATGGAAAGAAAACTGGGACTCAAATGAATGAAATGGACCAGAAGGAAGGAAGAAAGAAACAACCAAACAGAAAATATTGAAGAAATAAGAATTCAAAATAATGAGGAGAGGCTTAGAAACCTCCAGGACATGTTTAAACATTCCAACATCTGAATCATAGGGGTGCCAGAATGAGAACAGAAAGAGCAACAAGTGGAAAAGTTATTTGAATAAATAATAAAGGAGAACTCCCCCGATCTGGCAAAGGAAATAGACTTCCAGGAAATCCAGGAAGCCTAGAGAGTCCCAAAGAAGGTGGACCCAAGGTGGAACACACCAAGTCACATCATAATTACATTAGCCAAGATTAAAATGAAGGAGAGAATTCGAGGCAGCAAGAGATAAGGGAACAGTCACTACAAAGGAGTTTCCATCAGACTGTCAGCTGATTTCTCAAAAGAGACCTTACAGGCAAGAAGGGGCTAGAAAGAAGTACTCTAAATCATGAAAGGCAAGGACCTCCATCCAAGATTGTTCTATCCAGCCAAGCTTTCATTTAGAATGGAAGAGCAGATAAAGTGCTTCTCAGATAAGGTCACATTCAAGGAGTTCATTATCACCAAACCCTTATTATATGAAATGTTAAAGGGACTTATCTAAGAAAAAGAAGATAAAAAAGATGAACAGTGAAAGACCAGCAAACTCACAGTTATTAACAACCACACCTAAAACAAAAGGAAACTAAGCAGACAGCTAAAATAGGAGCAGAGCCACAGAAATGGAGATCACATGGAGGGTTAGCAACAGGGGATTGGGAGGAGGAGAGAGGGGGGAAAAGAGAGTAAGTAGCATAGACAGTGGGGAGAAAATAGACAAGAGGGGGCAAGAGTAGTGGGAAATGTAGAACTTATGACACATGAACATGAGCTAAAGGGGGGGAATGTGTGTGGGAGGGAGTGTGCAGGGTGGAGGAGAATGAAGGGGGGGAATGGGACACTGTAATGGCATAATCAATAAAATATAGAAAAACTTTTGAAATTCAAGATATTGTAAAAGAAAGAAATTAGGTTGACCTAATAGATGCATTTATTGAAATTTGTGGCACAATTTTAAAAAACCTGTATTATTAGCTTATGTGGAACACTGCAATACATACATCAAAGAAGAACAAGTTTTACAGAGATATACACACAGTTATTCTGTATATGTACATGTGTATATATGCCTGTGTGTGTGTATATATATATATATATATATATATATATATATATATATACACATATAAAATCACTCAGTATATTGGAAATTTGTACATCAATAAAAACTTAAAATTGTTCTAATTACGACAATTCATAAAGCATTTGTAACTCAATGTGTTAGTTGCCATTGTAGTCAATTTTTGCAATTACATAAACATTTAATTCTTTAGCCATATCCCTTGAAAATATATATATGATCATAGTAAAAAATGGTTTTTTAAGGAGTAATTTGTCTATTTAAATTTAATATGTTTTATACATTTTGGCATTAATAGATTATTTCCATATATTATCTATGTTAATTTCTTTTTAAACCAATTTTAAAATAGTTGCATATTTTAATTCCACATTATAATTCTAAATGATAATGAACACCTTTTCTTGGAAAGTTGCATACTCATTATTTGTTAGTTCCTAAGCAGTGGAGGCATTGAGAATAAAGGAGAAAGAACTCAGCAACATGGACAACAGTGTGGTGATTGCTTCGGGGACGGGGGGGCCCTAAGGGGACTAAAGGGTAATGGAAAAATACAATCAAGATTGAACTAAAAAAATAAAAAGTTAATTACACAGTGTCATTTCCTTTAGTCCTATTAAATGCCAGCTTTACAATCTAAGGACATTACAACCCTAATATATTCACCAAATCCCATTCCTAATATTTCTCTTTTTTTACAGGTTTTTAAAATTTCTTTTTATTGATTATGCTGTTACAGTTGTTCTATTCCCCCCTTCATTCCCCTCCACCCTACCCCACCGTCCGCCCCATTACCCTCCCTTTAGTTTATGACCATGTGTCTCAAGTCCTTTAGATTCTATATTTCCCATGCTATTCTTGCCCCCCATCTTTTCTATCTACTGTTTATGCTACTTATTTTCTGTACCTTCTCCTCATTTTCCTCCTCCCACTCCCCTGTTGCTAACCCTCCTTGAGATCTTCATTTCTATGTTTCCACTCCTGATCTAGCTGTCCTTTTAGTTTGCTTTCGTTTTAGGTGTGGTTGTTAATAACTGTGAGTTTGCTGTCCTTTCACTGTTCATGTTTTTCTGACTTCTTTTTCTTAGATAAGTCCCTTTAACATTTCATATAATAAGGGCTTGGTGATGATGAATTCCTTGAATTTGATCTTATCTGAGAAGCACCTTATCTGTCCTTCCATTCTAAATGAAAGTTTTGCTGGATAGAGCAATCTTGGTTGTAGGTCTTTGGATTTCATGATTTGGAATACCTCTTTCCAGCCCCTTCTTGCCTGTAAGGTCTCTTTTGAGAAATCTGCTGACACTCTGATGGGGACTCCTTTGTAGGTGACTGTCCCCTTAGCTCTTGCTGCTTCTAGGATTCTCTCCTTCATTTTAATCTTGGCTAATGTAATTATGATGTGCCTTGGTGTGTTCCTTCTTGGGTCCAACTTCTTTGGGACTCTCTGAGCTTCCTGGATTTCCTGGAAGTCTATTTCCTTTGCCAGATTGGGGAAATTCTCCTTTATTATTTGTTCAAGTAAGTTTTCCACTGGTGGCTGTGCCTTTCCCCCTTCTGGTACCCCTATAATTCAGATGTTGGAGCATTTAAAGATGTCCTGGAGGTTCCTAAGACTCTCCTCACTTTTTTGAATTCTTGCTTCTTGACTCTTTTCTGTTTGGCCATTATTTGCTTTCTTCTGGTCCATTCTATTGATTTGAGTCCCAGTTTCCTTTTCATTGCTATTGGTGTCCTGTGCACTTCCATTCATTTCAATTAGTTTCACCTTCATATATTTGTCTAATTTGTGGCTATAATCAACCAGTTCTGTGAGGATCCTGATGACCAGTGTTTTAAACTGTGTGCCTGAGAGTTGTGCTATTTCTTCATTGCTTAGATTTATAGGCTCTGGGGCTTTGAGATCTTCTTGAGCCATTTTTGGTCTGTTCGCGCCCTTTAAGTGTGAGGAAGGGTGCCTTGGACTCCCGGGTTGCTGGGTTGTGACGCTGTATGTGGGGGCGTGGTCAGAGCAGGGAAATGACGACCCCCTCTGCTGTTTCTCACAGCTGGGTGAGCAGCACCTTAGGTGGTTCACCTGGGCTGGGCCACTCAGAGTCGCTGGGTTATGACGCTGAATGTGGAGGTGGGGTCAGAGCAGGGAAATGGCGGCGCCCTCCCTGCCGCTTCCTGTGGGGACCCACTGGGTTCCTGTCCATTCGCCCACTCCCTCGCTCCATCCCTTTGAAAGGCTTGATGATGTACTGAAACACTTTAGTGCTACAAGGATTTTTATGTCCCAAGGGAGATGTGATGAAAACAGCTTTTTTATTGTGGAATTTCTAAAATATAACACTTAATTTTTACCTTGGTGTGCTCTTCTGTTCTCAGATTGCTAAACTTCAGCATAAAAAACATAATAAAACAACTACTAAATTTAAGGACATAGTGCCCCTTGGTCTTTATATAAAAATCATCACAAGAATTCAACTTACACTTTTGTAGAATAAAAATCATATTTTTCATTGCAACAGATTAACTGTTCTCATAATACTTAATGCCAATTTCCAACCACAAGTGAGACTTAAGATGGGTGCTCATGTTATTTTACATGGTATAGGACTTTTACAGTTAAAATTAATGTTACTAATCAGCTGCACTTCAAATGAGCAGACTGTCCTCAGTGATCTGGTGGACGCCACATATTATAAAAGCAGGGAGAAAAAGACAATTAGACACTATAGAAGAGGACAGATCTTAATCATGACAGAAATTCCACATTATTTATCTTTCAAGATGGAATATGGGTAGGCACACAAAGAAATTGTAAGAAGAAAATAAATTCTGCCTGAATTTTTAAAATTCTGAATGTGGATTCTTCCTCAGAGTTTTTAGTCTAGAGCCCAGACTGTCACATGCAGTGTTGTGACACCCTAATCAAAGGACTTTATGCCTGGCTGGTGTAGCTCAGTGGATTGAGTGTGGGCCTGTGAACCAGACATTCCCAGTTCAATTTCCAGTCAGGGCACATGCCTGGGTTGCAGGCCAGTTCCCTGTACGCCAGTTCTCAGCAAGGGGTACATGGAAGGCAACCCTACAATGCTATTTCTCTCCCTCTCTCCTTCCCTTCCCATCTAAAGATAAATAAAATCTTTTATTAAAAAAAATAAAGTACTTTGTGGTGTGAAAAAGTAACAAAAGATGTTCCTTCCCTGAGTTCAGTATATCTGCCCCAGAATTCCAGTCAACTGTCATTGGAATAGTTGTCTCCAAATATGGTCAGGTTGTATCAGCCATCTTCAAGTGGCAGAGAGGCAATGACACCTGCACAGGGCTCTGGAGACTGAGGCCTTTAACAAACAGCATGTCATTAATACAGTGGAAATAGTGTATATCAGAAGTTAGTCCTACTTGATCGAAACCCTCATTTAGCTTCTGGTGACAAGAGATAGGCTAGGATTTCCTGCTAACATTTGCCTCCCTGACTTTTCCTGACCAGAATTTTCCCCTATGAAACTTAGGGGACGGGGATACTTAGACATGTCACACATATTTTCTATTATATTCTGCTGTAGAACAATAGGATGCTGCCTTTACACAAGGAATTCTGCTATGGTCTGTGTATTCCCAGAAAAATCCTACATGGAAACACACCACCTGGGGTGATGATATTAGGATCTGGAGCCTTGTGAACATAACAAGGAGAAGTTTCTCATTCAGGAGAAGACCCTCACCTGACCATGCTGCATCCTCACTCAGACTTCTGGCCTCCAGAAATGTGAGATAGAAATTGTTGTTCACCAGGCACTCTGGGGAGGGGTGTTATAGCAGCCTTATCAGAATGACACGGGCTTCATTTACTTCACCAAATCAGCATTACTCTGCCAAGGTGAATAATCAGGCTGTTTATTCATGGAGGGCTCAGACACTGTCCATCCTCATTGCCAAGAATGCAAAATATGCAAAGCATGTATATTTTTCTCCAATTACAAACAAACAACTCACACTGCCAATTCCAAGGATGCTGAACAAGACATGAGATTCCTGGGACTAAGACAAAGACATTATTATTCATGGACAACAGGGAGCAAGAGTTTCATGTTCACATCTGGTCACAATGCTTCCACATGCCCCACGAGGCAATGCAAAGGTCTAGGTGGATGCTGCACACACAGCAGCTTTGCAACACCGCCGAAGAGCACGGAGCTTAATAAACTCCAGTCTTTTTATGTGGCCTCTAAGTATACATGCCCAAATATTATGCTGAAGGTAGGCATTAAATTTATTGTATAAGTCAGGAAATTTATCTGCCTTCTCTCCAAGGAAGACATTACTGCCATCTTCCAAGGTGATTATCAAAAATCCTTGCAAAATACTCCAGAACAGAAGCTGACACAATAGGTGAAAAGCATTTGAGACAACCACAAATAAATATTTCCTAATACAATGAACATTTACATTTAGAATGTGCAAATATTGAGAAAAGAAATCTAATGAATATTTTTCACACCAAAATTGTCATTGGATGAATGGTGCTAGGGAATTGTTCAAAACTGAAGAAGGCAGAAAGGACATAGATTTACTAGGAGACATCAAAGAAAAGACAGATACAAAAGGCAGGTGGCATTAACCTGGCTGAGGGATGAGAGTGAGTGAAAAAGGAGAGAAAAAATACATCCCAGTGTCTGAATGAATGACAATTTCTTAGCTTGTAAGAAAATCATACACTTCCAGTCAAGCTGGAGGGTAGGAAGACATTCTTCACCTCCTTGCACAACCATAGAAAGAAGAAAAACCACATCTCAAAAACAAATAACACCCAGAACCATCAGAAAATTGAGCTGTATAAAAGCCTGACAACCAAGGATTTAAAGAAACCACATTCCACAGACTGGGAGGAGAGATGGTGTGGCACAGCAACAGCAGAGCACATGGTCCTGCCTTCATGTGTGGTGGATAAAAGTTGGAAGGGATAACCTGGGAGCAAGAGATCCCAGCCCCAGGCCAGACTGCACAGCCCAGGGCTCCAGCAGTGGGAACATAAACCCCTATTACCTCTGGCTGTAAAAATCAGTGGGGGTTGAGGCAGTGGAAGAAATTGCTGGATTTTCACTGCTAAAAGGGCATACATGGACTCAGAACATACCCAACCCCAGGGAAGCACCTGGAGGGGTGCTAACTGCATATGGGAAGTTGGTGAAGTGACTGAAAACAGGGCAAGCAATGGCCAGACCTCTGGACAGGCAGTGGCTGGGTACCCTCTCCACTCCCAGCCAAAGCAGAGCCACAGAGAAGAGAAGCAGGTTGCCCTAGCCTGGTAATTAACTAAGGCTCCACCCCATACAATTTACAGGTGCCTTGGCTACATAGGTCGTGCTACTAAAACAGGGAGTAAAAGCAGCCTACCTAATATACAGAAACAGGAAGGTTGCCAAATTGAGGAGGTAAAGAAATATGACTGAAGTGAAAGAACAGAACAAAAGCCCAGAGAAAGAATGAAATGAAATGAAGATAACCAACGTATCAGATCCAGAGTTCGAAACATTGGTGATAATGGATGCTTACAGAACCTATTGAGTGTGGCAAGAAAATAAAGGAAGAAATGAACGTTACACAAAGTGGAATAAAGAAAAATATACAGGGAACCAACAGTGAAGGGAAGGAAACCAGGGCTCAAATCAAGGATTTGGAACAAAAGGAAGAAATAAACATTCAACCAGAACAAGAAGAAGAAATGAGAATTTAATTTAAAAACAACAACAAAACAAAACAGGGAGAGGCTCAGGGACCTCTGGGACAACTTTAAGCATACCAACAACTGAATCATAAGGGTTTCACAAGGAGAGGAAGAAGAGCAAGAAATTGAAATCTTATTTGAAACAACAATGCAAGAAAACTCCCCAATTTCGTGAAGGAAATAGGTATACAAGTCCAGGAAGCAGAGAGTCCCAAATAAGGACCCAAAGAGGGTGACACCAAGACATATCATAATTAAAACGCCAAAGGTTAAATATAAAGACAGGAACTCTTTGTATTTATCAGCTGATTTCTGAAAAGAAACTGCAGGCAAGAAGGGGCTGGCAAGAAGTATTCAAAGTGATGAAAAGCAAGGACCTTCCACCTACATTACTCTATCCAGCAAAGCTATCATTTAGAATGGGAGGGCAGATAAAGTGCTTCTTAGACAAGGTAAAGTGAAAGGAGTTCATCATCACCAAGCCATTATTACATGAACTTTTAAAGGGATTTGTGTAAGAAAAAGAAGATCAAAACTATTACATGAATATTAAAGTGACAACAAACTCACAAGTATAAACAACTGAATCGGAAAAACTAAAACTAAAACAAACTAAGCAAACAACTAGAACAGGGACACAATCATAGAAATGGAGATCATTTGCAGGGTTATCAGCTGGGAGGGGGCAGGGGGAGAATGGGGGAAATGGTGCAGGGTTAAGAAGTATAATTGATAGAAACAAAATACACAGTGGGATGTTAAGAATAGTATAGGATAGGAAGAAGCCAAAGAACTTATGCTAAAGACCCATGGGTAGAAACCAAGTGGGGGAGTTGCTGGAGAAAGGGGGTACCAGTGGAGGGGGCATAAGAGGAAAATTGTGATAACTATAACAGCATAATCAATAAAATGCACTTAAACAGTACAGTTTGCCATCCACACATACACCACATCAGTCCTGGGTGGACTGCTGATCTGAATCTTAAAGCTATATGATGTTTTGAAACAGAAATGATACATTATATCCCTCTAGTGTTGTAATAGAAAAATATTTCTTAAACAGAATAACATTATCTAGGAAAATATATTAAGTCACATCAAAATGAAGAGATGCTGCTCATCCACACAACACACACACACACACACATCCTGAGAGGAAGAGAGGCAACCAAGAAAGAAATCATGTCCAGCAAATACATAAAATTGTTACAAATCTATGGAAAAAGACAACAGGGTTGAAAAATTAAAGAAAGATTTTAATATGTGGTTGTCTTATGTCTAATACATGTGAAAATATCCTCAGATTTTATACTAATGAAGAAATGTAAGTAACTTATTACTTGTCTCCAACATATATCAGTCATAAGTCTAACAGGAAAATGAAAAAGAAAACTAAACCAAAAGAGATGACAATAATGTTAGCAAACTCAGCAATCCTACTGCTAGTGGGAGTGGCAGCTGCTTCAAAAGTTTTCCAAACCTCTTTGACACAATTTCCAAGACTTAAAACCCAACAATTCCTCTCCCACATGCACTGTCGAAGGAAATGTGTATGTCATCGAAAATTGTCTATATTTATACACAGGAATTTCCCTAACATTCCCAGTCTCATATGCCAAAGAAAACCACCCATATGCCAAAGAACAGAAAATGATTCAATTAAATGTTTTATATTCCCACAATAGAATCCTATACAGCAAGGCTATTGAAAAACCAATACCAACACACAACAATAAGTTCACCAAAAACAAGGCATGAGAAACACAAAACATAAAGAGTTAACATGATATAATGTCCCATGTAAAGTGCAAAATAGGCCCCAGTAACCTGTGCTATGAGATGTCAGAACTGTGCTTAACCTGAGGAAGAGTCACACAGAAGGAGCATAGGAGTCTTCAAATGGTGACAACATTCTACTTCCTGATCCAGGTAGAGTACAGGAGTGTTTTATAGTGTCCTTATACTGTAAAGTTGAAGTTCAACAGTAGTAAATAGAATGACAGTATGATTAGCTTTTAAGCATATGCTGAAGTTATTAGGTAGAAACTAACAAATAATCACTAAGCAAACATCAAAGGTAATAAGTCAATTAAAATGTATAATTAGGCCCTGGCTGGCATGGCTCACTGGATTGAGCGCAGGTCTTCGAACCACACGATCTCAGTTCGATTCCCAGTAAGGGAGCATGCCTGGGTTGCAGGCCAGTTCCCGGTAGGAGGCTCACGAGAGGCAATCACACACTGATGTTTCTCTCCTTCTCTCCTTCCCTTCCTCTCTAAAGATAAATAAATAAAGTCTTTTAAAAATGTATACTAAGCTCTGGCTGGCGTAGCTCAGTGGATTGAGCATGGGCTGTGAACCAAAGGGATGGCAGTTTGATTCCCAGTTAGGGCACATGCCTGGTTGAAAACCAGGTCCCCTGTGGGGTCCACGTGAGAGGCAACCACACATTGATATTTCTCTCTCTCTATCTCTCCCTCCCTTCCCCTCTCTAACAAAAAATAAATAACATCTTTTTTAAAAAGATCTACTTTGCTTATTAAAAATGTATAATTATAGACAATTATAGTATATATAAATTAGAATTATATTGCAAAAATTAGTAGAATAAATGAACATATAAAGTAAATGTAAATAAAGTTAAAGTGAATAAACTCTATTGATACCCAAATGTATTAATTTTTATATTAAACTTAGGTAGACTAATCCCTGTTTCAAATACAAACAAATGTTTACAATATTTATGTGTTTTCAAGAGATGCAACCAGACAAAATTCAAAACCACATTTTTATTGAATTTTAATAGAGAAAAGCACTCCAATGCACACATCTGAAAACACATTTTAAATTTGTCATGATAGTATTAGTACTATTTTAAATTTGTTAATGTATTACTTTCAATATTGATTAGAGAATAAGAAGCACAACTGGCTGTATATGTATATAACATACGTATGCACAGATCACACACAAACATGTATGTTTGTCTATGCTCTCACAAACCATTGTACATAGATGTTTCTATGGTTTTCCTTATTCTCTATTCTTAGTTATTTGGGCCTTGATTTAAGAGTTTCATATGTGCAAAATATATGGGTTTCATTCATGGTACAAGGCTCCACATGTGTAAGAATAAGGTCAAAATCATTCTTTGTTTCTCAATTGCTGAATCTATAAGTGTGTAACACCTTCACAATGTAACCATAGAGAAAGATATATAAAATCTCTTAAGAAATTGAGAAAATGTTTACTCTGCTTCTTAAAAATGAAGGAATCACAGACTCCACATACACAGAATGGATTCTTGACTTTCCTTTCAAATGGACCTGGCTATAGTGTTCCAGATAAAGGAAGTCCCTGTGATGAACTAGTGTCATCAGAGAGACAAGAGTGTGCACCTACAGACCCCCTTCTGCCAACATTCCCAAATCCTTTTCACAAAACAAATACCTACCTTCTGTGGGTTGCAATTCCATTCAATTCACATCTTTTAAAATGGTCACACTCACCTGGTGTGGTCAAAAAATCAGTACCATATAATTTTATCCTGGCTGGTAGAGCTCAATGGATTGAGCATGGGCCTGGGAACCAAAGGGTCACTGGTTCAATTCCCAGTCAGGGCACATGCCTGGGTTGCGGGCCAGGTCTCCAGTAGGGGACATGTGAGAGGCAACTACACATTGATGTTTCTCTCCCTCTCTTTTTCCTGCCCTTCCCCTCACCCTCAAAATAAATAAATAACATCTTTCAAAAAATAAAGTATCATTTGATGCTGTCATTGCCCCACTCCAGTTAAATCTGTCCATTTCTGCCTCAAATTTGTTGAACATGGTTATCACCCTTCATAACATTCTATTTCAGATAAACAGACCACTGCCTCTCCAGGGGTGTCTGTACAAGGTCAGAACAGGATGCCACAGGCTTTCCTCACAGACTGAATTCCCTCCAGCACTGCTGTCTTCAGCTCAGTAGTGACTTGCCACATGCTGATCTTCATCCTCATTTATTTAACTTTTCTTACAAGTGCATGACTTGCACATTTCTGGACCTGTACTAGGATAGATTGAATTTACATACTTGAAGACTTCTCCAGAATATCCAGATGTTTCAGGGCCTGATGTTTATATTGCATCCATTCTGAATTCCTCCATGCCAAACATGAGGAAACTTCTATCAAAGAAGTATTTACAAAGCAGTTATATAATACGTCATCGCATTTACTATTATAACATTGTTGATTTTGACAATACTAACCATTTCCTATGCACCAGTCCCTTGTAAGGCACTCCTAATAGTACTTAGGATGCTGAGGAGGATGAGTGAATTACCAAATGAACACTGTGCATGTACATACAATTTACATATTTCCCCAACCATGACAGAAGTTTGCATTCCTTTTCCAGGTGAAGCTGAATCTGGAGACATTGGAGTCACGGCCCAGGATCAGAAAGGGACTGACACTTGGGAAACTCAGAGACAGTAATGAATTGGTGCTCAAAATGAACCAGCTGGGATTCTTTAAAATAGATAAAAGAATACGAAAGATGGAAGAAAGGGTGTTCAAAAAGACAAAGGTGCTCACCAGAAGAAGAATAGTTTTGGTAGCTCTGGACTCAGGGGAGGATCGGGAAAAGATGGAGGTCCTGTGAATGTGTTGGACCCTCTGCTTGTGCCTGTGCAGGATGAAGACCATGGAGCCACTGGCCCAGAGCATGAGCAGGAAACATACAACATCAGGGGATGCTATCAAGGCTGCATATAGGAAGTCTCTGGTTGCATCATGACGAACAGCAGAACAGTATTCAAAATGTTTTCTATTTGTGATGTTTCTGTTGATCAATTTGCTAGACAGGAACACAAGATAAACTACATTTATCAACATTTGCAGGATCCAATACAGAAACATTGTAGGGACAATGTATTTTGGGGCTTTATGTTTAAGGTTTGCCCACCTGGAGTTCATGGGGCTGATGGTGATGGCCTGAAAGGAGCTCAAGAGGCAGGTGGTGCCAATGGACACACCCCTGCCCACTGCACACAAATAGTACAAAAATCTGCATCCACTATCACTATAAACATTATACCACCCAAAAGATGACATGCTATAGGGAAACCCACTGAAAACCAGAACTGAAAAGTTGGCCACAATCAGGTTGTTGACAATTAAATCCGGGGGCCTCAGTTTGTACCCAGTGAAGTAAAGGAAGAGATAATGGTAAAGAAGAGAGGAATTCCCCACAACTCCAGTTAGAGTCTGTAGTAAGCAGACCATTCCTGTTGCCAAATGCCTGATGGACATGATGTCTGTTCTCAGTGACTGGTATCTTCTTCTGACCTAGAGAGAACCCTGCATGGGAAAATAAGGCATAAGCCACGCATACCACATTAGCTGAACTCCAATATTTTCGACTTCCCAACAGTTTTCCCTAAAACACTGACTTCAAATTTTGTTTTACTGCCATCTAGTGGCTTGCAAGGGATGAATGTGTAACCATTAAAGAACACTCAAAATATGAGACATTGCTATAAAGGCCACATATGAAATCACCTCTTTATTCCTTACAAGCTCACGAGGACAGCTAAATATTAGGAAGGCCACAGAAATGGTCATTAGTCTATATTCCAGGAAATAATTACAATGACATGAGTAACCAAAACTATGCAACACCAAAATCTAATGCCTAATAAACACTGTATGGCACAATACAATTATTAGTAATTTTAGATCATATACATATATTGACTAAGATGTGGGTGAAATTAAATAATTAACAGTAATGTTATATTTGTGTTAAAATATGAAAATACAACACATGCAAAATGAATGGTAATATATAACGCTGTATATTATAAAACAACACACTTTTTCTGGATTGGTATTGTACTTTTAAAAGTAGAAATATTACAAGATACATCTGAACCTGAAGGTGATGACTAAATTTTATTCAGTTATATTTTTCTTAAATGCTGCCTCCCAAACATTAACAGGGAATAATCTCTTCATAATCAATAAAGACACGATGATTAAACCACTTAAGCCCAATACACACCCTGAGTTAAAGAAAACAGGTGTGCTTCAGCAAATGCTCTCAGACACACTTTTTGCAGTCAGATTATTCCAAAGATGAAAAATCCTGGCAATATTACAATGCCCCTCTAGAAAGGTGCAAATCATTTCTGTGATGCCTGTAAATCCTGCTCACCAGAAATTGATTTGAAATCTGCAGCCCTTAAGCACATTAAAAAGTAGGATTCCTGATCGCTGGATAAAACACAGCTTTAACTGTGAGAGAGGACCACACTACAGCACATCAGGAGCCATTGGAAAAAGGAGAAGGTCTAGGACGCACATCTCTTTACCAGCTCAGCTCAAGCCTCAGAATTCCTGACCTTTTGCTGTGGCTTTGGGGCTGGACCGAGTTAACTCTCAAAAGATCCCCTTTATCCACTATCATCACTTACCCAAACTCTTATTACATAATGCCTTCCTGTACAGTCTCTTTCTCTCAATTTAATTAAGAGAAAAGCCACCGACTTCTGCTGCTGCCTGGACTCTGGACTCATCATGAAGTCAGCACTGTCAGTACCTGGGGCAGGCAGCTGGACCCTGAGATATCAGTTGTGATTCAGTGATCTCATCTCCCTTCTGAACTGTAATTATCATTTCACCAGTAGCAGCATTGGCACTGACAGGCTTGGGAGCTGGGAGTATTTCTCTAAACTTTCTTTCCACTTGCTAATTACCAAGAACAACTCTAAGTTCCCAGCCAGCATCTCTTAGGAGACTACTGAAGTGCTTGTGACAGGCTCTTTTCTTCCATGATCCCTGGAGCAGACAGGCTCTCCCATGGAGGACAGACAGCAGGGAGTGCTGATGTCTGACCCCTGTGAGACACTGTGAATCTGGTATCTCACTGGACATTTTGCTCCATTACGAAGTTCTATCCAAAGTGAATCTTTTCCTAATCTTACAAATGAGTTTAACCAATGTGGATGTATGGAGCAAAAACATCAATGAGGAAGATTTACACAAAGGGTCAGTAACAGGTAAAACACACTGAGAATAGTAAACATTAGATGTTCCTATAATGAGTGGCTCAAAGGAAATATCAACTTATAGAAAATTTCTGTGACAAAATATACATTACCCCCTAGGGATCCCCAATAATATCAAAAGCAGAAGCAGAACAATATTCATAGAAGATAGAACATTCTAATAATCCCTCCCATACAAGACACCAGGATCACACAGTTTCACAGGGAGATTCTTCCACTGCCAATTACTTAATTCAACATCACTGAATGGTAAACATCTTTCTCTAAACTTACCTTTTTGCAAAATTTTCAGTAAGAAACTCCTTGCTTTTTAAATTAAGAAATATATTTCTCATGGGCAAAAAGAAAAACATATAAATTACAAGTTGAATTTCATTCTCTAGGTTTTTCTACACACAAATCAATTTTTTTATCCAAGTTCACTATTGATACCCACATTGTCAAGTCACTTTTTAGAGCTGTTATCATGGATAACCCATCCTACACACACTCACACAAGCAGAGTTCTTTACACACAGATGCAAACACACACATGCATGCACTTTCACTGTGTTATAGTAACATTTAATTACTTACACATATACACAAATCTGCTCACATAATGCACACACTGAACATATGAAGGTTTACACTCACATATATAAATCTTCTAGTACACACGCTCATCTAAACTCACAATTGCTCTCTTACAAAACATCAAATTCACCATGCATGTGTATACCACAATAATATCATCTGTTACAGAAGACTTGTATAACTTCAGACTTCTGAATGCCTAAGAAAGGATGGAAATCTCCCTATTCTTTATAAAACTTTGAACCCTGCAACAATCACAAGGGAAATATCTATTATAATGCACAGCACTTAAAATGTGCTCTGAGCATTGCCACCTTATGTCAAGAAGCATGCTAGAAAACTGGGAGTTTGGGACAGTTTCAGTGTGTGGGTACTTATGGAAACTTCTTTGTAGGTCACTGTTTGCCTTTCTCTTGCTTTTAAGTTTCTCCCTTTATCTTTACCCTTTGGCATTTTATTTATGAGGTATCTTGGTGGCATCTTCATTGTGTCCAACTTTTCTGGGACTCTCTGTGCTTCCTGGACTTGTATGTCTGATTCCTTAACCAAACTGGGGAAATTTTCTTTCATTATTTTTTCAAATAAGTTTTTAATTTCTTGCTCTTCTTCTTCTCCTTTTGGATACCCTATCATTTGGAGGCTGGAATGTTTGGAGGTATCCTAGAAGTTCCTGAGCCGCTCCTCATTTTTTAAAATTCTTGTTTCTTCCTTTTGTTCTGGTGGAATGTTTATCTCTTCGTCTAATACCAAATTGTTGGATGAATTCCAGCATCTTTCCCCTCTCTGTTCCTTTCCCATGGATTATTCTTTATCTCACTTAGTGTAACCTTAACTTCTAACCTTTATTTTCTTTTTCTGTACTCAAGGAGTTCTCTGAGCACCCTGGTAATCCGCGTTTTGAACTCTGCATCTGATAGGTTGGCTATATCAATTTTGCTTAGTTCTTTTTTCTGGGGTTTTGTTCTGTTCTTTCCTTTGGACCATGTTTCTTTTTCTCCTCAATTTAGCAGCCTCCCTGTGTTTGTTTCTGTGTAGGTAGAGCTGCTTTTACTATGGCTTAGTAGCATGGCCTATGTAGAAAAAGCACATGTAAATTCTATGGGATGAAGCCTTAAATAACTGCCAGGGCAGGGAACCCCTTCACCACTTTGTGTCTCTGTGGGGAAGGCTCTGAGACTGGACAATGCTGCCACCTGTCTTCTGGGCAGCACTTGCCCTGTTTCCACTCACTTCACCCCCTTCCCATGTGTGACTGGAACCCTTCTAGCTCCTGTCACAGTGGTGAATCCTCAGTGGGTGGCCCTAGGCATGTTCTAAGACCATGATGGACCTTCAAGCAGTGAAAATCTGGCAGTGACTTCTGCCACCCCAAAACCCCACAGGTTTTTACACCCAAAGGTAATGGTGATCTTTCTTCCCAATGATGGAACCCTGGGCTGTGTGGTATGGTCTGGGGCTGGTATCACTCACTCCCAGGGCACACTTCCCATCCATTCTGCCAGTGTAGCCCTCACATCTCTGCCCATCTTCATGACTCTGCCACTCCTACCCATCTGGATGAATGTGGCTTCTTTAAATCTTTGGTTGTCAGAGTTCCATACACCATGAATTTCTGATAGTGCTGGGTGTTACTAGATTTGAGATCCGGTCGTAATTCTTTCTATAGTTGCATGAGGACATGAAGTGAGTTTACCAATGCCTCCATCCTCAGTGGAAGTCAGATATTGGTAGAATATAATGTTCCAAGTCAGACTATTGAAAATGAAGATGGAACTATTGAATAGAATAGACATGGGCAAGAAGGTAAAATGGTACAGGACAACTCGAGAGCTGAAGAGGACAGTGGGCATGAGTGAGGCCAGGAGCCAAGGAGCAAGGATGTAAAATTACATAATCAAATGTCATGACAGCAGCATGTGTTTTGGGTTCCTGAGGTGTTCATAATGCCTGAAAGTTGATGGATATGGCACAGAAGACACAGAGCATGGGATGAGATACTGCAATGGGGCATAGTAAGGCAAGAGGAAGAAGACCATGAAAAAGAAACTTTTGCAGACATGACAGAAGCTGAGGAGGGTTAGACTGAGGTCCCTAGAGTATGGTCATGAATGGTTGTATGTCAAAAAAGTAAAAAGGCACAGGTGGAGAGTGCAATACTGAAATATAAATGGATTGGATGGAGGTCAGACAATGTTGGAGTTTTGGTAGATGTCTGAAGGTCACATTGTGAAGTACCAACTGCAGCCCTGAAGCTGGAACTTTAAAATAAGATGATCAATGTGGAGCTCTCATGCTCATGAAAAATGCACATACCTTAGTGGATGACAGAGACTACTTTCTACCAAAAAATGCTGGGCAACCCCTACCAGCTGAGTACCAAGTGCTCTGGCAAGGGTGATTGGTCCATCCAAAGGAAGTGGCAGTTTGGGGCAACTGTTGTTGCCCTGGAAAGTATGCTTCTCTCTTTAGTCATCACTGCCAGAAATTGACCCCAGGTTGGCCACCACCTCTTCTGTGCATCATGGACCAACACCTGGCTCTCTAACTCTCCCAGGCTCCCTACCCACTACCCTCTCTGGCCTAGCCTCCTCCTCTGAGGAAGAGACAGTTAGGCTTTAGGACTGCCAGGAAGATGAACAGGAAGGCAGAGGTCACACAGGGAGAAACTGAGGCAGGGCCTGACCCCCCCCAACCAGTACAGAAGGAAAGGCTCTTCATTTTTCCAAATGCAATATTCATCACCTGCCAACACAACCCTGGGTTAGTTCTCAAAAGCAGACTGCCTCAGATCTTCCTTCAAAGGGGCTAGGAGAAGCCCTACAACCATTTGGAAAAAGAGACACAACAAAACCTGGAGGTGGGTGGCAGAAGCCAGATGAGCTCTAGAATTGTGCATGTGAAAACTTGTATAATTTTGTTAACCAGGGTCACCCCAATAAATTCAATGAAAAGGAAAAAATAGATCAGCTGGATGTAGGTGTCTTCTAGTCTGCTCCCAGTATCAACATCTGAGTTTCAACCTACTTACTGTCTAAGCTCCCTAGGTCTCCAAAGCTCTAGGCTCATGTGTCTCTACAGGCATATAGTCACCCTCCCCTCAAACAAAATACAAAAACGCGACCCTAACTTAAACCTGAAATCTGAACCAGAAACTCCCATTTCTTCATTCCACCCTCCCCAAGCCCCCACCAGCATCCCAGTTCCTCGTAAATCTGCATTCTGGCCAAGAGACTGTGTTCACTGACTCACACCTACCACTCCAGTTCTTAATCACTGAGCCGCACAGCATCACCCACCCGACAGCAAACCCCAACAGCTGGAACCTCAATCATTACTTTCTTCATAATCTTCAACCACAAGGCTGATTACCAAAGCCAAACTCCACAGTGGTCAAACCCAGATTCCCCAGAACGGCCCTTCTCTCGCCTCACAGACCCCCAGTCCACAGACCCATGCAGGCGCTGACCCATTTGCTGCTGGGCTTCTCAAAACTCTGGGGGGCTGCAAAAGGCTCAACACTATTTCAAACCGACTTGCCTCGCAGTGCCCTTGCCCTCAACTCCCCTTGTGGGCTGTGGCTAGGGACTCTTCAGGATGTTGGACATTCTGGGCGTGGGCGTGGCTCTAGGACTTCACCTGACCACACCCACCTCCCCAAACCCAGACCCTAATGGCCAACAGCACATCAGCCTTTCCCTGCAGCCAATGGAAAATTTAAATCCCTTTCTGGACTCATGTCAGCGAGTCTGAATTCCCACCCACAGTGCTCTAGGGTTCCCTTTGGTTATACATTTTCTTGAGGGAAGTGTCAGCATATTCTTGTTGAGTGCGGAGTTCTGATTCTCTGTGCACTATGGATAGTCAACAATATTTACTTAATATTTGCACTGTTGCATAATGAGCAAACTGTTCAGATACTGGTACACTATTTTGTGTACTGCTGGTCCTGATCGGAAACATTTTCTTACATTGTTACTTGCTTTTTTTTTCCATTTTATTTTATTTTATTTTTAATATTAAATTTTATTTAGTTACTTTTCAAGTACATTTTTTAAATCTATTTCTCCCATCCCACCCCACCCCCCCGCCCGGTCTCCCCCCTCCCTCCCATTCTCCCCCCCAGTCCTCATCTCTGTGTCTTTCATACTTGTTCCTGTTACTTGCTTTTTAAACTTTGTTGAGCCACTAAAATAAAATCTGCTTATAGCACAATTTGCCTCAAATCCATTCTAACTTGTGTATTTGTTTTCTGCAAACAAACAAATAAAAGTCCCCATAAGGCAGAGATTATATTGCATATGGTTCATGCATTGAAATTTAATAGCTTATCAGAAAAAACAGAATTGTCTATCCACAGATACAAAAAATCACTTCTGGATGCATTGCTGATCTCAGTTTTAAAGCTCTACAGTTTTTTTCAAAAGGGAAATATTTCTGTAGTCTTACAGTAAGAAAATCATTCTTTTTCAAAATAGATTTTATTTCTTAAGCCAGGCGTTGAAAGACAAATACCATATGATCTCACCTATAACAGGAACCTAAACAACAAAACAAACAAGCAAGCAAAATATAACCAAAGACACTGAAACAGAGAACAGGGGGACAGGAGAGAAAGGGGAGGGAATTTCAGAGGAAAAGGGGAAGGATTTACAGGAACTAGTATAAAGGACACATGGACAACAACTAAGGGGGTTGGAAATGGGAGGGAGGTGGGGAGCACTGGCAGGGGTGGGCTGGGATGGGAGTAAAAGACAGAAAACGGTACTTGAACAAAAATTAAAAACATTAATTTAAAGAAAAGATTTTATTTCTTAATTTTTAGAGAGAAAGGAAGGGAGGGAGGAAGAGAGGGAAAGAAACATCCATGTATGAGAGAAACATCTGTCAGTTGCCTCTCCAGTGCCACCATCCAGGGACCTGGCCAGTAACCAGTTTGTGGGACCATGCCTAACTCACTGAACCACACCAGTCAGAGCAGAAAATAATTCTTAAACAGAATAATTATTATTTTGAAAAGGAAATATTAAGTTATGTTAAAATTAAAACTTTTTTCATCAATATACAAGACACAAATAAACACAGACAAGTGTGCAGAGAAAGAAAAAGCATGAGAATACCAAGAAAAAAATTATGTCAACAGATATATAGAAAACTATAAGTCAAAAAGAGAAAGACAGTCCTGGCTGGTATAGCTCAGTGGATTGACCACGGGCCTGTGAAGCGAAGGGTAACCAGTTCAATTCCTATTTAGGGCACATGCCTGGGTTGCAGGCCAGGTCCCCAGTACGGGACACAAGAGGCAACCACACATTCAGGTTTCTCTCTCTCTCTTTCTCCTTCCCTATCCCTCTCTCTAAAAAAAATAAATAAAATACTTTTTAAAAAGACAAAACAATTGAAAATGGACAAAATAACAAGTACTTCAAACTGATGTTGCCGAGTGTCTAATAAGTATGTGAAGTAAGTTCAAATTTTACAATAATCAAAAAATGCACCCTGGCTGGTGTAGCTCAGTGGATTGAGTGTGGGCCTGTGAACCAGAGTATTGCAGTTCAATTCCCAGTCAATATGCAGTTCAATAACCAAAAATGTCTTATACTGCTATGTGATGTAGAAACTGATACAAACACTTTCCAAACCTCTCTGGCATTACCTCATAGAGCTGAGAGATGTAACTGTCACCCAACAATTATTGAGCACATAAATTGCCTACAGAAATGTGTTACTGTCTTACCAAACAGGACCCTAACTTACATACCAGCATTATTCTTAATAGTCCCAAACTGAAAACCACCCATAAGCCAATGAATAGAAAATTGATTGTTTTATATTTACAAAATAGAATCCTACAGAACAATGCAATGGAAGGATCAATACCAACATGCAGCAATCAATACAGCGACAATATAAGATATGACAGACACTAAACATAGTAAGAGTTAGTGCTCTGTAATTGCCTTTGTATGAAGTGCTGTGGGCGCCACTAGCCCCCCATGGCAAAGCCAGGGGGTCGGGGGGCATAGCCACTGCTCGTGGAGACGTGACCGTAAGCGCCCCTTGGCAAAGCCGGGGGGCCTGGGCCAGCTGGCAAGGCTGCTGCTGCCCGTGGCACAGTTCTTCTCTACCTTGCTTGGCTCCCTGTCTGGAACCTGTTGTGACTAGACAATAGGTCTCCCAAAAAAGCTAGAGAGCCTGTTTCCCTGTAGAAGGGTAGGTAATGCACCGGTGCTTGATAAACAGGGAAGTTTTGATAGTACCCTGTGTCCCCTTGTTGTTCCGTAGAGTAGCTTTGCAGAAAGGACAAAGAAACTGGCTTGGGTACAGCCCCCTCTTGTTTATTACCCATAATTGTAATAAAAGCCTTAAATAAACAGAGTTCAGGGCTCAGCGGGATGCTGAGACCTCTCCAACCTGACTCCCTGCGTCCTTGACTCATTTCCGCCCCCTCCCCTCTCCTGACGAGGCTGGTCCGCAGCAAAGTGCAAAACAGGAAGTGACAGATGCTTTGACATTGATTATCCTGAGGAAGAGTGACAGAGCGCAAAGAGGATGCTTGAGGGTCTGACAATATTCTATATATTTTTTTAGATTTTACTTATTTATTTTTAGAGAGCGGAGAAGGAGGGAAAATCAGTGCGAGAGAAACATCAATTGGAGAGAGAGATATCGCTTGATCCCTCACCTCTCTCCTCTCATATGTGCCCCCAACTAGGGACCAAATTTGCAACCCGGACATTACCTTCTCCTCTGCAAAGGATGCCCAGGTACACAGTACAGTTCATTCTATGATCTGTAGTTCAGCTCTGCTCTTACAACTTGTGTGTGATTCTTTAAACTTTTAAAATATGTATCACAAGTATTAGGAATGGAATTTGGTGAATATATTAGGGTTGTAATGTCCTCATATTGTAAAGCTGGCATTTAATACGACTAAAGGCAATGACACTGTGTAATTAGCTTTTCATTTTTTTGGTTCAATCTTGATTGTATTTTTCCATTACCTTTTAGTCCCCTTAGGGTACCCCCATCCCCGAAGCAATCACCACACTCTTGTCCATGTTGCTGAGTTCTTTCTCCTTTATTCTCAATCCTTCCACTGGTTAGAAACTAACAAATAATGAGTATGCAACTTTCCAAGAAGAGGTGTTCCTTATCATTTAGAATTATAATGTAGAATTAAAATATGCAAGTATTTTTAAACTGATTTCAAAAGAAATTAGACTTGCGCCAAGATGGATGCATAGGTGGAGATGCCGTGCTTCCTCACACAACCAAGTTTAGAGACAACTAAATATTAGCAACATAAAACACAGCCAGAACACAGAACATTGAACTTTTGGGAAGTCTGATAACAATAAATTCTTCAGCCTGACCGGTAAGAGGGGCAAAACCAGAGCTGGAGGAGCAGAGTTGTACAGGGAAACTCAGTCAGAGGGACTCAGGTGTGTGGAATCCAGGCACAGGGTTGGACCTGGTGGGCAACTCAGCGAGCAACCACGGGGAAACAGCAAGGGAGCAGGGCTGCGAGTTGTCTGTGGCCTCACATCCATGCGTGGATAGACAAGCGAGGGAGTGGGCAATTGGACGAGACCCAGCAGGACCCAGTGGCGAGTGGTACCAGAGGGCGCCTCCATTTTCCCCGCTCTGACCCCACCTCCACATGCAGCGTCATAACCCAGCCACCTAAGTGTCCCTGCCCTGGTGAACGACGTGAGGATCTGCTCCACACCCAGCTGCGAATTACAGCAGAGGGGGCTGCCATTTCACCGCTCTGACCACGCCCCCACATACAGCGTCACAACCCAGCAACCTGGGAGTCCAAGGCTCCCCTCCTCGTACTTAACAGGTGTGAACAGAACAAAAATGGCTCAAGAAGATCTCAAAGCCCCAGAGCCTATAAATCTAAGCAATGAAGAAATAGCAAAACTTTCAGACGCACAGTTTATAACACTTGTGGTCAGGATCCTCACAGAACTGGTTGATTATACCCACAAATTAGATATACATATGAAGGCAAAACTAATTGAAATGAATGAAATTACACAGAAAATCAATAGCGATGAAAAGGAAAATGGGTCTCAAATCAATGGAGTGGACCAGAAGAAAGCAAATAATGGCCAAACAGAAAAGAGTCAAGAAGCAAGAATTCAAAGAAGTGAGGAGAGTCTTAGGAACCTCCTGGACATCTTTAAACGCTCCAACATCCAAATTATAGGGGTACCAGAAGGGGGAAAGGCACAGCCACCAGTGGAAAACTTACTTGAACAAATAATAAAGGAGAATTTCCAGAATCTGGCAAAGGAAATAGACTTCCAGGAAATCCAGGAAGCTCAGAGAGTCCCAAAGAAGTTGGACCCAAGAAGGAACACACCAAGGCACATCATAATTACATTACATAATTACATAATTACATTACATTTTAATTACAAAATCAAAATAAAGGAGAGAATCCTAGAAGCAGCAAGAGCTAAGGGGACAGTCACCTACAAAGGAGTCCCCATCAGACTGTCAGCAGATTTCTCAAAAGAGACCTTACAGGCAAGAAGAGGCTGGAAAGAGGTATTCCAAATCATGAAATCCAAAGACCTACAACCAAGATTGCTCTATCCAGCAAAACTTTCATTTAGAATGGAAGGACAGATAAGGTGCTTCTCAGATAAGATCAAATTCAAGGAGTTCATCATCACCAGGCCCTTATTATGTGAAATGCTAAAGGGACTTATCTAAGAAAAAGAAGTCAGAAAAACATGAACGGTGAAAGGACAGCAAACTCACAGTTATTAACAACCACACCTAAAACAAAAGCAAACTAAGAGGACAGCTAGATCAGGTGTGGAAGTATAGAAATGAAGATCACATGGAGGGTTAGCAACAGGGGAGCGGGAGAAGGAGAATGGGGGAAAAGGTACAGAAAATAAGTAGCATAGGCAGTAGATAGAAAATAGATGGGGGGGAAGGAATAGTATGGGAAATACAGAATCTAAAGAACTTGAGACACATGGTCATAAACTAAGGGGGGTAATGGTGGGGATGGGGGGGTAGGGTGGAGGGGAATGAGGGGGGGAATAGAACAACTGTAATGGCATAATTAATATAAATAAATAAATAATTAATTAAAAAAGAAATTAACATAGATAATATATAGAAATAATCTATTAATGCCAAAATGTATAAAATATATTAAATTTAAATAGACAAATTACTCCTTAAAAACCATTTTTTACTATGATCATATATATATTTTCAAGGGATATGGCTAATAGAATTAAATGTTTATGTAATTGCAAAAATTGACTACAATGGCAACTAACAAATTGAGTTACAAATGCTTTACAAATTGTCATTATTGTAAGTAGAAGAATTTTAAGTTTTTATTTATGTACAAATTTCCAATATACAGAGTGACTTTATATATATATATATATATATATATATATATATATACACACACACACACACACACACACAGGCATATATACACATGTACATACACACAATAACTGTGTGTATATCTCTATAAAACTTGTTCTTCTTTGATGTATGTATTGCAGTGTTTCACATAAGCTAATAATACAGGTTTTTTAAAATTGTGCCACAAATTTTAATAAATGTATCTATTAGGTCAACATAATTTCTTTCTTTTACAATATCTTGAATTTCAAAACTTTTTTCATATTTTATTGATTATGCTATTACAATGTCCCATTCCGCCCCATCATTCTTCTCCACCCTGCACACACCCTCCCACTCACATTCCCCCCCTTTAGTTCTTGTCCATGTGTCATAAGTTCTTTAGCTTCTACATTTCCCACTACTCTTGCCCCCCTCCTGTCTACTTTCTCCCCACTGTCTATGCTACTTACTCTCTTTTCTCCCCTCTCTCCTCCTCCCACTTTCCTGTTACTAACTCTCCATGTGATCTCCATTTCTGTGGCTCTGCTCCTGTTTTAGCTGTCTGCTTAATTTGCTTTTGTTTTAGGTGTGGTTGTTAATAACTGTGAGTTTGCTGGCCTTTCACTGTTCATATTTTTTATCTTCTTTTTCTAAGTCCCTTTAACATTTCATATAATAAGGGTTTGGTGATGATGAACTCATTGAATGTGACCTTATCTGAGAAGCACTTTATCTGTCCTTCCATTCTAAATGAAAGCTTTGCTGGATAGAGCAATCTTGGATGGAGGTTCTTGCCTTTCATGATTTAGAGTATTTCATTCTAGCCCCTTCTTGCCTGTAAGGTCTCTTTTGAGAAATCCGCTGACAGTCTAATGGGAACTCCTTGGTAGTGAATGTCCCCTTATCTCTTGCTGCCTCTAGAACTCTCTCCTTCATTTTAATCTTGGCTAATGTAATTATGATGTGCCTTGGTATGATTCTCCTTGGGTCCTTCTTTGGGACTCTCTAGGCTTCCTGGACTTCCTGGAAGTCTATTTTCTTTGCCAGATTGGGGAAGTTCTCCTTTATTATTTGTTCAAATAACTTTTCCACTTGTAGCTCTTTCTCTTCTCCTTCTGGCACCCCTATGATTCAGATGTTGGAATGTTTAAACATGTCCTGGAGGTTCCTAAGCCTCTCCTCATTATTTTGAATTCTCATTTCTTCAATATTTTCTGTTTGGTTGTTTTTTTCTTTCTTCCTTCTGGTCCACTTCATTGATTTGAGTTCCAGTTTTCTTTTCATTATTATTAGTTTCCTGCGCAGTTTCCTTCATTTCATTTGGGTAGCCTTCATTTTTTTCATCTAATTTTCAACCAAAATCAACCAGTTCTGTGAGCATCCTGATCAACAGTGTTTTGAACTGTGCATCTGATAGGTTGGCTATCTCTTGGTTACTTAAATGTATTGGCTCTGGGGCTTTGATTTGTTCTTGTGTTTAAGTCATACTTTTTTGGTCAGGTCTTCCCTGTTATGTATGAGGGGCGGAGCCTTAAGGGGTTCACCAAGGCCAGTTAACCCAGTTGCTGGGTTGTGACACTTTATGTGAGGGTGAGGTCAGAGAGGAAACAATGGTGCTTGCTCTGCTTTCTCTTTTGGTCCCCTCTGCCACTTCAGACAACCAAATTGGGCCCCTCTCGTGCCGGTTCCTGAGTGGGTGGGCTTGTGTACATTCTAGGATCCTGTGGGTCTCTCCACCAAATTCTCCTGTGAGGATGGGAGTCTCTCCTGGTACTTCAAACTCCACAACTGTTTGAAATTGGTGCTTTTAGGCTTTCTTTCTCAGCACTGGGGCCCTGGTTTGCATGGTCTGTCTCACTGCCCCCTTTTGCCTGGTTTATCTGCACACAAATGTGTGACTGCAGTCAGCCAGCCAGCCACCTTACTCACCTCACTAGGTCTGCCCGTTGCCACCCCATACCCAGGGACTGCCAGCTGTTGCCTATGCATCCAGGTCTGGCAGCAACCGCCCTTTCCTGCCAGGAACCCTCTCTGCCAGCTGTCGACTCTGCCCTCATACTAGTCTGGATGAATAGTTGTTGGACTTTGGTACAGTTCAGTTTTCTGTCTGTTCTGGTTGTGGCTTTGTTTCTAAATCTTTCTTGTCCTTAATTTTGGTTGTGGGAGGAGGCACAGTGTTTCCACCTACACCTCCATCTTGGCCAGAAGTCTGAATTCCAAAACTTTCTATCAGCTTCAAGATGCATACACAGAGATTACTATCTAAAACCCTCTTCTAAGATTGAGGAAATATCCACTTTGTTTCATGAAAATCAAAGACACACAAACTCCACATACACAGAATGCATTCTTGTCTTTCCTTACAATGGCTTTGCATACACTCCTCCTAAGTTAATAGAAGTCCCCACCATGAACTAGAGTCATCACTTTAGAGACAGGAGTGTGAAACTCCAGATCAACCTTTTGACCAAAAGCCCAGATTCTCTTCACACACATAAAACAACTGCTTTCTGCAGGTCCCACTCCATGCAATACACATCTTTTGAAATTGTTGCACTCATCTCATGTACTTTCAACATCAGCTAAAATATCATCTTTTGCCCTCCTTTGACCCCTCCAATTAAATATGGCCATACCTACCTGAATATGTGTGAGTAAGCCATTCTTTCATAACATCATATTTCATATAAATGTCCACTGCCTCTCTAGCACTGTCAGACACAAGAGCATAACTGGCTCCCACAAGCTTTCCTTGGGTACTGAATTTCACTCCAGGAACAATGGCTTCAGGTTAAGCAGAAACTGTGACCTGCTGTTCCATTATTGTGTAGTTTTTCTTACAATTTCCTGACTTGTTCTTCCTTGAAAATGTAGTTTGATAGACTCAAACTACATACTGAAAGACTTCTCCATAACATCCAGAGAATTACAGGGCCTAATGTTTATATTGCATCCATTCTGAAATCCTTCATGGCAAATATGAAAAAACTTCAACCAAAGAAGTATTTACAAGGCAGTTATATGTCATTACAGTTACTATTATAACATTGTTGACTTTGAAGATGCTCACCATGTCCTGTGCACCAGTCCCATGTACAGCAGTCCTAATGATACTTAGGATGCTGAGGAGGTTGAGTGAATTACCAAATGAACAGTGAGCACATACATACAATTTACACATTTCTCCTAAAATGAAAGAACTTTGCATTTCTTATCCAAGCGAAGTTGAGTCTGGAGACATTGGAATCATGACTCATGACCAGGAAGGCACTGACAGTTGGGAAACACAGAGACAGTACTGAACTGGTGTTCAAGATGACCCAGTTCAGATTATTAAAAATGCTTTAAAATAATATGAAAGATGGAGGAAAGGGTGTTAAAAAGACAAAGGTGCTCACCAGGAGAAGGATGGTCTTGGAAGCTCTGAACTCAGGGGAGGATTGGGAGGCGATGTGGGGCCTGCAAATATGTTCGACCCTCTGCTTGTGTCTGTGCAGGATGAAGACCATGGAGCCACTGGCCTAGAGCGTGAGCAAGAGACATACAAGATCAAGGGATGCTATCAATGCTGCATATAATGAGTCCCTTGTTTTATCATGATGAACAGCTGAACACTATCCAAAAATTTTTCTATTTGTGATGTTTTTGTTGCTCAAATTGCTAAACATAAACATAGGGAAAACAGCATTTACCAACATTTGCAGGATCCAGGACAAAAACATTGCAGGGACAATGTGCTTTGAAACTTTCACTTTAAGCCCTGCCCACCTGGAGTTCATGGGGCTGATGGTGATGGCTTAGATGATGCTCAGAAGGCAGGTGGTACCAATGGACACACCTCTGCCCACTGCATATGAATAGGGAACAAATTTACATCCAAAATCACTGACATGGCGATTCCACACAAAACATGATTTTTTTAAAATTTTTTTTATTGATTATGCTGTTACAGTTGTTCTATTCCCCCTTTCATTCCCCTCCACCCTACCCCCCATCCGTACCATTATCCCCCGTTTAGTTTATGACCATGTGTCTCAAGTCCTTTAGATTCTATATTTCCCATGCTATTCTTGCCCCCCCATCTATTTTCTATCTACTGTCTATGCTACTTATTTTCTGTACCTTCTCCCCCCTTCTCCTCCTCCCACTCCCCTGTTGCTAACCCTCCTTGAGATCTTCATTTCTATGTTTACACTCCTGATCTAGCTGTCCTTTTAGTTTGCTTTCGTTTTAGGTGTGGTTGTTAATAACTGTGAGTTTGTTGTCCTTTCACTGTTCATGTTTCTTTAACTTCTTTTCCTTAGATAAGTCCCTTTAACATTTCTTATAATAAGGGCTTGGTGATGATGAACTCCTTGAATTTGATCTTATCTGAGAAGCACTTTATCTGTCCTTCCATTCTAAATGAAAGTTTTGCTGGATAGAGCAATCTTGGTTGTAGGTCTTTGGATGTCATGATTTGGAATACCTCTTTCCAGCCTCTTCTTGCCTGTAAGGTCTCAATTTTGAGAAATCTGCTGACAGTCTGATGGGGACTCCTTTGTAGGTGACTGTCCCCTTAGCTCTTGCTGCTTCTAGGATTCTCTCCTTCATTTTAATTTTGTATTATGTATGGTAGTAATGTAATGATGCTGTGCCTTGGTGTGTTCCTTCTTGGGTCCAACTTCTTTGGGACTCTCTGAGCTTCCTGGATTTCCTGGAAGTCTATTTCCTTGGCCAGATTCTGGAAATTCTCCTTTATTATTTGTTGAAATAAGTTTTCCACTGGTGGCTGTTCATTTCCCCCTTCTGGTACCCCTATAATTCAGATGTTGGAGCGTTTAAAGATGTCCTGGAGGTTCCTAAGACTCTCCTCATTTCTTTGAATCCTTGCTTCTTCACTCTTTTCTGTTTGGCCATTATTTGCTTTCTTCTGGTCCACTCCATTGATTTCAGTCCCAGTTTCCTTTTCATTGCTATTGGTGTCCTGTGCAATTCCATTCATTTTCATTAGTTTCGCCTTCATATATTTGTCTAATTTGTGGCTATAATCAACGAGTTCTGTGAGGATCCTGATCACCAATGTTTTAAACTGTGCGTCTGAGAGTTTTGCTATTTCTTCATCACTTACATCTATAGGCTCTGGGGCTTTGAAATCTTCTTGTGTCATTTTTGGTCTTTTCACGCCCTTTAAGTGTGAGAAGCCGGGCCTTGGACTCCCAGGTTGCTGGGTTGTGACGTTGTATGTGGGGGTGTGGTCAGAGCGGGGAAATGGCGATCCCCTCTGTTGTTTCTCACAGCTGGATGAGGAGCAGTGCCTTAGGTGGTTCACCTGGGCTTGGCCACTCAGAGTCGCTGGGTTATGATGCTGTATGTGGAGGTGGGGTCAGAGCAGTGAAACGGCGGCACCCTCCACTGCCGCTTTCCACGGGTACCTGCCGGCCCCGGTCCAACTGCCCACTCCCTCACCTGTCCACCCCCGCACAAATGCGAGACCACAGTCAACACGCAGCCCCGCTGCCCCGCTGTCTCCCCCGTGGTCGCTCGCCTGGTTGCTCGCTGTCGCTCACTAGGTCCAACTCTGTGCCTGGATTCCGCGGCTTGGATTCCGCACGTCTGGATTCCGTGCACCTGAGTCCACCTGACCAAGTCCTCCTGTGCAACCCTGCTTCACCAGCCTCTGGTTTCGCCCCTTACCGGTCAGGCTGAAGAATTTGTTGTTAATGGACTTCCGAAAAGTTCAATTTTCCGTGTTCTGGCTGTGTGTTCTGTTCCTAATATTTAGTTGTCTCTAAACTTGGTTGTGTGAGAAGGCACAGCACATCCACCTATGCCTCCATCTTGGCAGAAGTCCCAAAACATGATATTGTAAAGTGGATTCCACTAGAGAGCAGAGCCAAGGTGTTGGCAACCATCAGGTTCTTGACAATCAAATCTGTCTGCCTCAGCCCGCACCCAGTGAAATAAAGAAAGAGATCATGGTAAAGCAGAGATAAATTCCCCAGGACACCAACAGTAGTCTGTAGTAAAAGCATCATTCCAGCTGCCAAGACCCTGGTGGTCATCTTATCATTTCTCAGTGACCTATATTTTCTACTGACCCAAACAGAACTCTGCATGAAAATATGAAGCATAAGTCACATGTATCATGTCAGCTGAACTACACTATTCTCCACTTATCAACATTTTTTTAAAGATTTTCTTTATTTATGTTTAGAGAGGGGAAGGGATGAAGAAAGAGAGGAAGAGAAACATCGATGTTTGGTTGCCCCTCATGTGGCCCCTACTGGGAACCTGGCCCACAATCCATCCATGTACGCTGAGTGGGAATCGAACTACTGATGATTTGGTTCACTGCCTGCACCCAATCCACTGACCTATGCCAACCAGGGCTAACTTATCAACAGTTTTTAATGAAATATTGACAGAGTTTCTTTGCCATTTAGTGACTTTTTTTGCACTTTGTTTTACTGGCTTCTAAAAGTTGAATGTGTAACTATTCAAGAACACTTTCAAAATACGACTCATTGCTATCAAGGCCTCACATGAAATAACTTCTTTATCCCTCACAAGTTCACAAGGCCAGCTAAATATAAGATGACCACAGAAAGCTCACTAGATTATATTCCAGGAACAAAAGTACAATGATATGAGTCACAACAACTATCCCACAGGAAACTTGGATATGTGATAAACAGTGTGTGGTACAAATAAAAAATCAGTATTTTCAGATCATATACCTATTTACTAAGATCTAAGTTAGCTAAAATAACAGTAATGCTACATTTGCATTCAAAATACAAAAGCACAAGACACATGAAAAATGAATCGTAAAACATTCATTTTTAATGATGTAATGTTTCTAGATTGGTATTATATTTAAAGAAGCAAAAATAGCACAAGCTACAGCTGAGCCTAAAGGTAATGACTGAAATTTATAAACTTTAAAAAATACTGCTTCCTTAACTTTAAGTCACAATAGTCTCATCATAATCAACAGAGACACAATGATGAAATCTATTAAGCCCAATATACACCCAGAGTTAGAGAAAAGTTTCTACTGCAGGAAATGCTCTGAGACACACTTTCTGCACAGGGTCAGATGATTCCTACAGATTGAAAAGCATGGAGGTATTAGAGTGCCCCTTTACAAATCTAATCATTATGTCTGCATTTTATGGAAATTTCTCTGGGTAGAGATTGACTTTGAACTTCAGCTCTTAAGTACATTAAAAGTCAGGGATCATGATTGTTATACAGAACGGAACCATGTCTGTGAGAACTGCACTACATCACATCAGAAGCCATCAGGGATTAAAGCAGTCTAGGACCCATCTCTTGTTAACTGCTCAACTAAAACCTCAGGTACTTTTTCCCCTTCTCTTTATGGCTTTGGTGCTGGACCAAGTTCACTCACATAAGATCCCTTTAATCAGTATGTTTACTTATGTGAACCCCTGATGCAATAACCTTCCCTTATAGTCTATACATCTCAGGGTGATAAAGAGAAAACCCACTGACTTCTTCCTGCTGCCTGGACTCTGGCTCATTGTGAAGTCAGTGCTGTCAGGGATACATGTAACAGGGAGGCATCCAGACCCTGAGATATGGGTTGTGATTCAGGTGAGCTCACCTCCCCTCTGAACTGCAATTATCACTTCACCTGTAGCAGCAATGACATTGACAGGCTTGGAAGCTGAGTATATTTATGAAAAGTTTCTGTCCAGTTGCTAATTACCAAGAACAACCCCAAGTTTTCACTGGCACCTCTCAGGTGACTTTTTGAGTGTGAGAGGCTCTTTCTTTCCATAACCCCAGGAACAGACAGGATCTCTATGGGGGACAGAGAGCAGGAAGTGCTGAGGTCTGACCACTGAGGGACAAGGGCAAGTATGCATGTCTCACTGGTCACTCTTCTCCATTGGGAAGTTCTACCCAAAGTGAGTTCTTTCCTAATCTTCTTAGAAATAAACAGCAGCATTGTTGACATTTGGAGCAAAGAAACGATCTGAGTTAAACTATCTGAGAAAGATTTAATGAGAGAAACAAGTAACAAGGAAAACACAGTGTCACTAAGGTACATTGCGTACCATTGTTCTCACTTGCTCAGGTCAATGTCCACTTATATAGAAATTTTGTGGGAAAATCAGCACTATCCATATTGACTCTCAATAGTGATCTGAAGCAGAGGCAGAACAACAACCACAGAAAAAAGGCAGAAGCTTCTAAAAAAAATCCCTTTCCAATAGAGCACTGGGGTCACACAGTTTCACACGTAGAATTCTTTCATTTCTGTAAATATCTGAGAAGCCAGTGCCACCTACTAAATTCAAAACCATCAAATGGTCAACACAGTCCTTTGCACTCGCTTGCCTGCAACATTTTCTGGAAAAATCATGATTGTTTTTTCCATTAAATATAGTTCTCATGAGCCAAAATTATAAATATAAATTATAAGTTGAATTTAATTTTTTAGGTTTTTCTACATACAAATCAACTCTTTAATCCAAGTTCATCATGCAACTGCCCTCATTACTGAGTGAGTCATTAGAGCCATTATGCTGGACAATGCATTTAATACACACACACAAACCAACTCATTTACACACAGATACACACACACATGAATGCACATTCACTCAAATATAGTCACACAAATACCTATATATATATACAATCATGGACCCACACAATTTCAAGTACACATGCACAATTATTAATGCACACACCAAACATGAAAATGTATACCCATATCTATAAATATTCAAAAATACACACACTTGCCCACACTCATAATTACTCCCTTGCATAAAATCGCAGTCACCATGCATGTGTATATCTCAATAACATGATCCCATGCAAAAGAACTATTATAGCTCAAGACTTCTAGCTGCTTAAGTAGAGGTGGCATTCTTCCTACTCTTTACAGTTGCTTAGCCCTGCAACAATCACAAGGGCCATATTTATTACAATGCACAGCACTTAAAATGTGCTGTGAGCATTGCAAACATATCAAGATGAATGCTCTGAAACTGGGACTTTGGAAGAGTTTCAGTGTGTGGATATGAGACAGGTCAGAGTAAGAATAGGCCATAAAGTAAAGCAAAAGCAGGGATAAAAAAAATGCTGTTACAGAGAGCAAGGGAGGAGGGATAGGGTTACAGAGAGTGCAGGCAAAGAAGAAAGATAAAAAGGAAATGTGTTAACATTGCTTTAGTATTAAAGAGCAATGACGGGGGAAATTGCAAGTGGACAGAGTGTGGAGGGAGTTAAGGTAGGAAAGATACCAGGATCAGAGGAGATCATGGGGCAGAGAGTCATGGAAACAAAAGTTCTAATGGGAATGAGAAGTTAATGGGCTATAGTGAGAAAAGGTCAATTGTGCAATGAACATAGCATGGCCCTCACTGGTGTGTCTCAATGAGTTCAGAGTCATCCTGCAAACAAAAAGGTCATTGGTTTGATTCCCAGTCAGGACACGTGTTGTCTTAATTGGGGGAGTTTGAGAAGAGATGGACTGATGTTTTTTTCCCTCTCTTTCTCCCACCCTTCCCCTCTCTCTAAGAGTAAGTAAAGATACTCTTAAAAAATCAAACTATGTAAATCTTAAAAAAACATAGTGTGGAAAGAGGGAAATAAGATAGCGTGGGCAGTTCTTGACAGAAGATAACAGTCAAAGTCAGATAAAGTGTTGGAAAAGGAGGTGGAACTGGGAGTGATAACAGGCATGGCCAAGAAGGCAAAATGGACACAACACAATGAGGCAGCTGAAGGGCACAGTGGGCATAAGCGAGACCAGGAGTAGGAGTGTGAGATACAGAACCGGATACAATGGGTACGGGGTGTGGTTTGTGTTCCTGGGGGCCTTAATGGTGTCTCAAAACTGAGGGATGGGGCACAGAAGACACAGGCCACGTCATGAGATATTGGAAAGGGGCATAGGTAGAAGACAAGAGGAAGGAAGCCATGGACAATGGACTTTGCAGAGGTGACAAAAGTTGAGTAGGGTTAGACTGAGGTCCTTAGAATAGTGGTCATGGAGGGTTGGATGTGAAAAAGGTCACAGGGCAAAGGTGGAGCGTGCAATATTGAAATTTTAAAAGGTTGGCTGAGCATCAGAGGCCAGGTGGAATTTTAGTAGATGTCTGAAGGTCAGAGTGTGAACAAATGAGGATGTACCAGAGAAAATTGAGGTGGATGGGACTGGGGTGATGGAGGTAGCAGAGAGCACACTGGAGGCCACTAACAGAATCCCCTATTAATCTATTCTCTCATTTATGAAGAAATCTCAACAATCATATATGGTCAATTCTTTTAAATTTTCACATTACTTGGTATTTTATTTTTATTTTTTCCCCACTTGGGTTATTTTTTTTAATTTTATTCAGTTATTTTTCAAGTACAGTATTTTGTCTATTTCTCCCATTCCAGCCTTCCCCGCCCTGTGCTCCCCACCTCCCTCCCATTTCCACCCCACTTATTTCTCCTTCTTGTGTCCTTCCTATTTGTTCCTCCAAATCCCTCCCCCCTTTCCCCCTTAAATTCCCTTCCCTCTCCCCTCTCCCCTCTGGTCACTGTGCCCTTGATCTCTATTTCAGTGTCTTTGTTTTTTTTCTGCTTGCTTCTTTGTTTTGTTTTTTAGCTTCCTGTTAAAGGTAAGATCATATGGTATTTGTCTTTCAACACCTGGCCTATTTCACTCAGCATATTGCTTTCCAGTTCCATTCATGTTGTTGCAAAAGGTGGTAGCTCCTACTTTCTCTCTGCAGCATAGAATTCCATTGTGTATATGTACCATGATATTTTGATTCATTCATTTACTGATGGGCACCTAGGTTGCTTCCAACTCTTGGCTATTGTAAATTGTGCTACTATGAACATTGTGGTGCATAGGTTCTTTGATATTGATGTTTTAGGATTCTTAGGATATAATCCCAGCAGTGGAATTGCTGGGTCAAAACGCACGTCGATTTTAATTTTTCTGAGAAAATTCCATACTGTTTTCCATAATGATTGTACCAGTCTGCAATCCCACCAACAGTGAACTAAGGACCCCTTTTCCCCACAACCTCTCCAACGTTTCTTGTTTGTTGCTTTGTTTATGATAGCCATCCTGACTGGTGTAAAGTGGTATCTCATTGTGGTTTTAATTTGCATCTCTCTGATAGCTAACGATATTGAGCATCTCTTCATGTGTCTCTGGATGTTCTCTATGTCCTCCTTGGAGAAGTGTCTGTTCAAGTCCTTTTCCCATTTTTTAATTGGTTTGGTTGTCCCCTTAGAGTGGAGTCATGTAAGTTCTTTGTATATTTTGGAGATTAAACCTTTGTCTGAGGTATCATTGGCAAATATGTTTTCCCATACAGTTGGTTGTCTTTTTATTTATTTATTTATTTATTTTTATATTTTAATTTTATTTAGTTATTTTTCAAGTACAGTTTTTTGTCTATTTTTCCCATCCCAGCCTCCCCGGCCCCTTGCTCCCCACCTCCCTGCCATTTCCACTCCCCTTAGTTCTCGTCCCTGTGTCCTTCCTATTTGTTCCTCCAAATCCCTCCCCCTTTTTCCCCTTAACTTCCCTTCCTTTTCCCCTCTGGTCACTATCCCCTTGTTCTCTATTTCACTGTCTTTGTTTTTTTTTTTCTGCTTGCTTGTTTGTTTTGTTGTTTAGCTTCCTGTTAAAGGTGAGATCATATGGTATTTGTCTTTCAGCACCTGGCCTATTTCACTCAGCATAATGCTTTCCAGTTCCATCCATGTTGTTGCAAAAGGTAGTAGCTCCTTCTTTCTCTCTGCAGCATAGAATTCCATTGTGTACATGTACCACAATTTTTGGATCCATTCATTTACTGATGGGCACCTAGGTTGCTTCCAACTCTTGGCTATTGTAAATTGTGCTGCTGTGAACATTGTGGTGCATAGGTTCTTTGATATTGATGTTTTAGGATTCTTAGGATATAATCCCAGCAGTGGAATTGCTGGGTCAAAAGGCAGGTCGATTTTTATTTTTCTGAGAAAATTCCATACTGTTTTCCATAATGGTTGTACCCATCTGCAATCCCACCAACAGTGAACTAAGGACCCCTTTTCCCCACAACCTCTCCAACATTTGTTGTTTGTTGCTTTATGATAGCCATCCTGACTGGTGTAAAGTGGTATCTCATTGTGGTTTTAATTTGCATCTCTCTGATAGTTAATGATATTGTGCATCTCTTCATGTGTCTCTTGATGTTCTGTATGTCCTCCTTGAAGAAGTGTCTGTTCAAGTTCTTTTCCCATTTTTTAATTGGGTTGTGTGTCTTCTTAGAGTGGAGTCATGTAAGTTCTTTGTATATTTTGGAGATTAAACCTTTGTCTGAGGTATCATTGGCAAATATGTTTTCCCATACAGTTGGTTGTCTTGCTAATTTAATACTGTTTGCTTTAGCCACGCAGAAGCTTATTTTGATGAGATCCCATTTGTTTATTCTTTCCTTTATATTCCTTGCTCTAGGGGACATATCAGTAAAGAAGTTGCTGCGTGAAATATTTGAGATTTTCTTGCCAATGTTCTCCTCTAGGACTTTAATGGTGTCGTGACTTATATTTAAGTCTTTTATCCACCTTGAATTTATTTTGGTGTATCGTGTAAGTTGGTGCTCAAGTTTCACTTTTTTGCATGTAGCTGTCCAGTTCTCCCAACACCATTTGCTGAAGAGGCTATCTTTACTCCATTTTATGTTACTTCCCCCTTTGTCAAATATTAATTGACTGTAGAGGGTTGGGTTGATTTCTGGGCTCTCTGTTCTGTTCCATTGGTCTATGTGCCTGTTTTTATGCCAGTACCAGGCTGTTTTGATTACAGTGGCCTTGTAATACAGTTTCATATCAGGTATTCTGATCCCTCCTACTTTGTTCTTCTTTCTCAGAACTGCACCTGCTATTCTGGGTCGTTTATGGTTCCATATAAATTTTTGAAGTGTTTGTTCTATGTCTGTGAAATACGCCATTGGTACTTTTATAGGTATTGCATTGAATGTGTATATTGCTTTGGGTAGTATGGACATTTTGATGGTGTTGATTCTTCCAATCCATGAACAAGGTATATGTTTCCATTTGTTTGTGTCTTCCCTGATTTCTTTCTTCAGTGCTGTGTAGTTTTCTGCATACAGGGCTTTTACCTCTTTGGTTAGGTTTATTCCCAGATATTTTATTTTTCTTTTTGCTATATCGAATGGGATTTTTTCCTTGATTTCTGCTTCTGCTGATTCATTGTTGGTATACAAAAATACCTTTGATTTCTGGATATTGACTTTGTATCCTGCTGTTTTGCCAAATTCATTAATTAGTTTGAGCAGTTTTTGGGTAGAGTCTATAGGATTTTCCATGTACACTATCATTTCATCTGCAAACAGTGACAGTTTTGTTTCCTCCTTTCCTATTTGGATGCCTTTTATTTCCTTTTCCTGCCTGATCGCTGTGGCCAAAACTTCTAATACTATATTGAATAGAAGTGGTGAAAGTGGACATCCTTGTCTTGTTCCTGATCTTAGTGGAAAAGCTTTTAGTTTTTGCCCATTGAGTATGATATTGGCTGTAGGTCTCTCATATATGGCCTTTATTATATTGAGGAATGCTCCCTCTATTCCCACTTTGCTGAGTGTTTTTATCATAAATGGGTGTTGTACCTTATCGAAAGCTTTTTCTGCGTCTATTGATATGATCATGTGGTTTTTGTCTTTGCTTTTGTTTATGTGATGAATTACATTTACTGATTTGCGAATGTTGAACCATCCTTGCATCCCTGGGATGAATCCCACTTGGTCATGGTGTATAATCTTTTGGATATATTGTTGGATGCTATTTGCCAATATTTTGTTGAGGATTTTAGCATCTATGTTCATCAGCGATATTGGCCTGAAGTTTTCTTTCTTTGTTGTGTCTCTATCTGGTTTTGGAATTAGTATGATGCTGGCTTCATAAAAGGAGTTTGGGAGTTTTCCATCCTTTTGGATTTTTTTGAATAGTCTGTGAAGAATGGGGGTTAGCTCTTCCTTAAATGCTTTGTAGAATTCTCCAGTGAACCCATCTGGTTTGGGGCTTTTGTGTGATGGGAGTTTTTTTGATTACTGCTTCAATTTCTTTTGCTGTTATTGGTCTATTCAGGTGTTCTACTTCTTTTTCATTGAGTTTTGGGAGATTATATTTTTCTAGAAATGTGTCCATTTCCCCTAGGTTCTCAAATTTCTTGGCATACAGTTCTTCATTGTAATTTCTTACAATCCTTTCTATTTCTGTGGTATCAGTTGTAATCTCTCCTCTTTCATTTCTGATTGTATTTATTTGTCTGTTCCTTTCTTTTCTTGATGAGCCTACTTAAAGGCTTGTCCATTTTGTTTATCTTTTCAAAGAACCAACTCCTGGATTCATTGCTCTGGTCACCTACCACTGCTGAGTGTTCCAGCTCCGGTAACCAACTACTCCAGCGCCCAGGCCCATTGCTACAGCAGCAGCACAGGGGCCGAGAATGTCCCGGCTCCTGTATCTGACTCCTCTGCCACCCAGGTCTGTCACAGGGGTTTGGAGTGTCCAGATCACATAGCTGACTTTCCTGCACCCAGGCCCATCATTGTGGGAGCGCACAGGGGCCTCCAGTGTCCCGGCTCCCCTGCCTGACTCCACGGCTTCCAGTCCCATCGCTATGGCAGCTGCACAGGGGCTGAGAATGTCCTGGCTCCCATAGCTGACTCCTCTGATGCCCAGGCCTGTAGCTATGGCAGCTGCACAGGGGCCGCATGTGTGTCCCAGCTCCCATAGCTGACTCTGCCACTATCTGGTGTTTTAGTGTCAGTCACAATCTCTGGTCTTTTAATTTCATAAATGCTGGGTAACGGATGGTTTATGGTGCTATTTCCCTATAGATCTGCCCGGAATTTTACCCACGAGTACAGGGGCTAGAATCCGCTCCGTCCTACTTCGTCCCATCTTCCCAGGGTCTCCACATGGTCAATTTTTTATTGAAATACATTTGACTTGTTGCATAAATTTAAGGTGTACAAAATATTGATTTGACACATTTAAAAATTGTAATATGGGTACTAGAGCAGTGATAACCCCTCTGTCAAACCACATAGTATTATTTATTTTTTGTGATTGGAATTAGAATGTAGACCCTCAGCAAGTTTGATGATGATGATACAATATTGGTGTCAATATTCAGTGTGGTGTGCATTAGAACTCCAGAACCTATTTGTCTAGAAGTTTCAAGTTAAACAGCATGTTTCATTCTAAAAACTCTATTTCTCTGGCAACCAGAATTTTACTTGCTATTTTTATGATCTGCCTATTTCAGATTCCACATATAAGTGACATCAGACAGGATCTGTCCTTCTCTATCCAAATTACCTCAGTTAGTACAATGACCTCAAGGTCCATCCATGATGCTACAAATGGCAAAATTTCCTTCTTTTTCATGAGTGAAAAATAATCCATTATGTATCTCACATCTTCTTTACCTATTAATGTTTTGAGACACTTAGGTTGTTACCATATTTGGCTATTGTAAATAATGCTTCAGTAAACATAGAGGTACACACACCTGTTTAATAATGTGTTTCATTTCCTATGGTTTTAAAAATCATGCTCAGATAACATGCCAGTACATACCTTTTAAAGTGAATAGACAGTATGCACTGTCTGGGTAGCTCAGTTAGTTAGAGTGCCATCTAGATACACGAAGGTTGTGGGTTTGATCCCGGTCAACCAATGAATGCATAAATGAGTAAAACAACACATCATTCTCTCTATGCCTGTCCTTCCCTCTCTCCCTCCCCTTTTCTTCTTTTCTGAAAAAATCAACAAATTGTTTTAAAGATTGAATCAACAGTAAAGAACAGCAGATACAAATTGGGTTGAACAACACTCAGCAGTATTTTTCCTTTTTCTTTTTCTGGGTACTGTGCACAGGATCAAACACATAGGGTCTGACAGGACAGACTGTTGACTACCATCCAGTGTTCAGAGTTGGAACCTGGTATCAGGCCATCCCTTTGAAAGGCTTGATGATGTACTGAAACACTTCTGTGCCACAAGGATTTTTATGTCCCAAGGGAGATGTGATGAAAACAGCTTTTTTTATTGTGGAATTTCTAATATATAACACTTAATTTTTACCTTGGTGTGCTCTTCTGATCTGAGATTGGTAAACTTCAGCATAAAAAACATAATAAAACAACTACAAATTTTAAGGACATAGTGCCCCTTGGTCTTTATATAAAAATCATCATAAGAATTTAACTTACACTTTTGTAGAATAAAAATCATATTTTTCATTGCAACAGATTAACTGTTCTCATAATACTTACTGCCAATTTCCAACCACAAGTGGGACTTAAGTTGGGTGCTCATGTTATTTTACATGGTATAGGACTTTTACAGTTAAAATTAATGTTACTAATCAGCTGCACTTCAAATGAGCAGACTGTCCTCAGTGATCTGGTGGACGCCACATATTATAAAAACAGGGAGAAAAAGACAATTAGACACTATAGAAGAGGACACATCTTAATCATGACAGAAATTTCGCCTTATTTATCTTTGAAGATGGGATATGGGTGGGCACACAAATTATAAGAAGAAAATTAATTCTGCCTGAATTTTTAAAATTCTGAATGTGGATTCTTCCTCAGAGTTTTTAGTCTAGAGCCCAGACTGTCACATGCAGGGTTGTGACACCCTAATCAAAGGACTTTATGCCTGGCTGGTGTAGCTCAGTGGATTGAGTGTGGGCCTGTGAACCAGACATTCCCAGTTCGATTCCCAGTCAGGGCACATGCCTGGGTTGCAGACCAGTTCCCTGTAGGTCAGTTCCCAGCAAGGGATGCATGAGAGGCAACACTACATTGCTATTTCTCTCCCTCTCTCCTTCCCTTCCCGTCTAAAGATAAATAAATAAAATCTTTAAAGAAAAAGGACTTTGTGGTGTGAAAAAGTAACAAAAGATGTTCCTTCACTGAGTTCAGTATATCTGCCCCAGAATTCCAGTCAACTGTCATTGGAAAACTTTTCTCCAAATATGGTCAGGTTGTATCAGCCACCTTCAGTGGCAGAGAGGCAATGACACCTTGCACGGGGCTGTGGAGACTGAGGCCTTTAACAAACAGCATGCCATTAATATAGTGGAAATGGTGTATATCAGAAGTTAGTCCTACTTGATTGAAACCCTAATTTAGCTTCTGGTGACAAGAGATAGGCTAGGATTTCCTGCTAACATTTGCCTCCCTGACTTCTCCTGACCAGAATTATCCCCTCTGAAACTTAGGGGACGGTAATACTTAGACATGTCACAAATATTTTCTATTATATTCTGATGTAGAACAATAGGATGCTGCCTTTACACAAGGAATTCTGCTATGGTCTGTGTATTCCCAGAAAAATCCTACATGGAAACACACCACCTGGGGTGATGATATTAGGAGCTGGAGCCTTGTGAACATAACAAGAAGTTTCTCATTCAGGAGAAGGCCCTCACCTGACCATGCTGCATCCTGACCTCAGACTTCTGGCCTCCAGAAATGTGAGATAGAAATTGTTTTCACCAGGCACTCTGGGGAGGGGTGTTATAGCAGCCTTATCGGAATGACATGGGCTTCATTTACCTCACCAAACAAGCATTACTTTGCCAAGGTGAATAATCAGGCTATTTATTCATGGAGGGCTCAGGCACTGTCCATACTCAATAACAAGACTGTAAAATATGCAAAGCATGTACATTTTTCTCCATTTACAAACAAACAAGTCACACTGCCAATTCCAAGGATGCTGAACAAGATATGAGATTCCTGGGACTGAGACAAAGACATTATTATTCATGGACAACAGGGAGCAAGAGTTTCACGTTCACATCTAGTCACACTGCTTCCACATGCCCCATAAGGCAATGCAAAGGTCTAGGTGGATGCTGCACACACAGCAGCTTTGCAACACAGCTGAAGAACATGGAGCTTAATAAACTCCAATCTTTTTATGTGGCCTCTAAGTAACATGCCCAAATATTATGCTGAAGGTAGGCATTAAAGTTATTGTATATCAGAAAATTTATCTGCCTTCTCTCCAAGAAAGACACTATTGCCAACTTCTAAGGTTATTATTAAAAAGCTTTGCAAAATACTCTAGAACAGAAGCTGACACAATAGGTGAAAAGAATTTGAGGCAATCACAAATAAATATTTCCTAGTACAATGAACATTTACCCTTAGAATGTGCAAATATTGAGTAAAAAAAATCTAATGAATATTTTTCACACCAAAATTGTCATTGGATGAATGGTGCTAGGGAATTGTTCAAAACTGAAGAAGGCAGAAAGGACATAGATTTACCAGGAGACATCAAAGAAAAGACAGATACAAAAGGCAGGTGGCATTAACCTGGCTGAGGGATGAGAGTGAGTGCAAAAGAAGAGAAAAAATACATCCCAGTGTCTGAATGAATGACAATGTCTTAGCTTGTAAGAAAATCATACACTTCCAGTCAAGCTGGAGGGTAGGAAGACATTCTTCACCTCCTTGCACAACCATAGAAAGAAGAAAAACCACATCTCAAAAACAAATAACACCCAGAACCATCAGAAAATTGAGCTGTTTGGAAGCCTGACAACCAAGGAGTTAAAGAAGCCACATTCCACCAGACTGGGAGGAGAGATGGTGTGGCACAGCAGCAGCCGAGCACATGGTCCCACCTTCTTGTGTGGTGGATAAAAGTTGGAAGGGATACCCTGGGAACAAGAGATCTCAGCCCCAGGCCAGATTGCACTGGCCAGGGCTCCAGCAGTGGGAACATAAACCCCTATTACCTATGGCTGTAAAAATCAGTGGGGGTTGAGGCAGTGGAAGAAACTGCTGGATTTTCACTGCTTAAAGGGCATACATGGACTCAGAACATACCCAACCTCACGAAAGCAGCTGGAGGGGTGCTAATTGCATATGGGAAGTTGGTGAAGTGACTGAATACGGGGCAAGCAATGGCCAGACCTCTGGACAACAGGCAGTGACAGGGTCCCCTCTCCGCCCCCAGCCAAAGCAGACCCACAGAGAGGAGAAGCAAGTTGCCCTAGCCTGGTAATTAACTAAAGCTCCACCCCATACAATTTACAGGTGCCTTGGCTACATAGGTTATGCTATTAAGACAGGTAATAAAAGTAGCTCTACCTAATATACAAAAATAGGGAGAATGCCAAATTGAGGAGGTAAAGAAATATGAGTGAAACAAAAGAACAGAACAAAAGCCCAGAGAAAGAATGAAATGAAATGAAGATAACCAACCTATCAGATCCAGAGTTCAAAACATTGGTGATAACGGATGCTTACAGAACCTACTGAGTGTGGCAAGAAAATAAAGGAAGAAATGAACGTTACACAAAGTGGAATAAAGAAAAATATACAAGGAACCAACAGTGAAGGGAAGAAAGCCAGGGCTCAAATCAAGGATTTGGAACAAAAGGAAGAAATAAACATTCAACCAGAACAAGAAGAAGAAACGAGAATTTAATTTAAAAACAACAACAAAACAAAACAGGGAGAGGCTCAGGGACCTCTGGGACAACTTTAAGCATACCAACAACTGAATCATAAGGGTTTCACAAGGAGAGGAAGAAGAGAAATTGAATTCTTATTAGAAACAACAATGCAAGAAAACTCCCCAATTTCGTGAAGGAAATAGGTATACAAGTCCAGGAAGCAGAGAGTCCCAAATAAGGACCCAGAGAGGATGACACCCAGACATATCGTAATTAAAATGCCAAAGGTTAAATATAAAGACAGGAACTCTTTGTATTTATCAGCTGATTTCTGAAAAGAAACTGCAGGCAAGAAGGGGCTGGCTAGAAGTATTCAAAGTGATGAAAAGCAAGGACCTTCCACCTACATTACTCTATCCAGCAAAGCTATCATTTAGAATGGGAGGGCAGATAAAGTGCTTCTTAGACAAGGTAAAGTGAAAGGAGTTCATCATCACCAAGCCATTATTACATGAACTTTTAAAGGGATTTGTGTAAGAAAAAAGAAGATCAAAACTATTACATGAATATTAAAGTGACAACAAACTCACAAGTATAAACAACTGAATCGGAAAAACTAAAACTAAAACAAACTAAGCAAACAACTAGAACAGGGACACAATCATAGAAATGGAGATCATTTGCAGGGTTATCAGCTGGGAGGGGGCAGGGGGAGAATGGGGGAGAATGGGGGAAATGGTGCAGGGTTAAGAAGTATAATTGATAGAAACAAAATACACAGTGGGATGTTAAGAATAGTATAGGATAGGAAGAAGCCAAAGAACTTATGCTAAAGACCCATGGGTAGGAACCAAGTGGAGAAAGGGGGTACCAGTGGAGGGGGCATAAGAGGAAAATTGTGATAACTATAGCAGCATAATCAATAAAATGTACTAAAATAGTACAGTTTGCCATCCACACATACACCACATCAGTCCTGGGTGGATTGCTGATCTGAATCTTAAATGATGTTTTGAGATGAATCTATATGATGTTTTGAAACAGAAATGATACATTATATCCCTCTAGTGTTGTAATAGAAAAATATTTCTTAAACAGAATAACATTATCTAGGACAATATATTAAGCCACATCAAAATGAAAAGATGCTGCTCATTCACACAACACACACACACACACACACACAGGTCTTGAGAGGAAGAGAGGTACCAAGAAAGAAATCATGTCCAGCAAATATATAAAACTGTTACAAATCTATGGAAAAAGACAACAAGGTTGAAAAATTAAAGAAAGATTTTAATATGTGGTTGTCTTATGTCTAATACATGTGAAAATATCCTCAGATTTTATACTAATGAAGAAATGTAAGTAACTTGTTACATGTCTCCAACATACATCAATCATAAGTCTAACAGAAAAATGAAAAAGAAAACTAAACCAAAAGAGATGACAATAATGTTAATAAACTCAAAAATCCTACTGCTGGTGGGAGTGGCAGCTGCTTCAAAAGTTTTCCAAACCTCTTTGATACAATTTCCAAGACTTAAAACCCAACAATTCCTCTCCCACATGCACTGTCGAAGGAAATGTGTATGTCATCGAAAATTGTCTATATTTATACACAGGAATTTCCCTAACATTCCCAGTCTCATATGTCAAAGAAAACCACCCATATGCCAAAGAACAGAAAATGATTCAATTAAATGTTTTATATTCCCACAATAGAATCCTATACAGCAAGGCTATTGAAAAACCAATACCAACGCACAACAATAAGTTCACCAAAAACAAGGCATGAGAAACACAAAACATAAAGAGTTAACATGATATAATGTCCCATGTAAAGTGCAAAATAGGCCCCAGTAACCTGTGCTATAAGATGTCAGAACTGTGCTTAACCTAGGGAAGAGTCACACAGAAGGAGCATAGGAGTCTTTGGATGGTGACAACATTCTACTTCCTGATCCAGGTAGAGTACAGGAGTGTTTTATAGTGTCCTTATACTGTAAAGTTGAAGTTCAACAGTAGTAAATAGAATGACAGTATGATTAGCTTTTAAGCATATGCTGAAGTTACTAGGTAGAAACTAACAAATAATCACTAAGCAAACATCAAAGGTAATAAGTCAATTACAATGTATAATTAGGCCCTGGCTGGCATGGCTCACTGGATTGAGTGCAGGTCTTTGAACCACACGATCTCAGTTCGATTCCCAGTAAGGGAGCATGCCTGGGTTGCAGGCCAGTTCCCGGTAGGAGGCTCACGAGAGGCAATCACACACTGATGTTTCTCTCCTTCTCTCCTTCCCTTCCTCTCTAAAGATAAATAAATAAAGTCTTTTAAAAATGTATAATAAGCTCTGGCTGGCGTAGCTCAGTGGATTGAGCATGGGCTGTGAACCAAAGGGATGGCAGTTTGATTCCCAGTTAGGGCACATGCCTGGTTGAAAACCAGGTCCCCTGTGGGGTCCCCGTGAGAGGCAACCACACATTGATATTTCTCTCTCTCTATCTCTCCCTCCCTTCCCCTCTCTAACAATAAATAAATAACATCTTTTTTAAAAAGATCAACTTTGCTTATTAAAAATGTATAATTATAGACAATTATAGTATATATAACTTAGAATTATATTTCAAAAATTAGTAGAATAAATGAACATATAAAGTAAATGTAAATAAAGTTAGAGTGAATAAACTCTATTGATACCCAAATGTATTAATTTTTATATTAAACTTAGGTAGACTAATCCCTGTTTCAAATACAAACAAATGTTTACAATATTTATGTGTTTTCAAGAGATGCAACCAGACAAAATTCAAAACCACATTTTTATTGAATTTTAATAGAGAAAAGCACTCCAATGCACACATCTGAAAACACATTTTAAATTTGTCATGATAGTATTAGTACTATTTTAAATTTGTTAATGTATTACTTTCAATATTGATTAGAGAATAAGAAGCACAACTGGCTGTATATGTATATAATATACATATGCACAGATCACACACAAACATGTATGTTTGTCTATGCTCTCACAAACCATTGTACATAGATGTTTCTATGGTTTTCCTTATTCTCTATTCTTAGTTATTTGGGCCTTGATTTAAGAGTTTCATATGTGCAAAATATATGGGTTTCATTCATGGTACAAGGCTCCACATGTGTAAGAATAAGGTCAAAATCATTCTTTTGTTTCTCAATTGCTGAATCTATAAGTGTGTAACAGCTCACAATGTAAACATAGAGAAAGATATATAAAATCTCTTAAGAAATTGAGAAAATGTTTACTTTGCTTCTTAAAAATGAAAGAATCACAGACTCCACATACATAGAATGGATTCCTGACTTTCCTTTCAAATGGACCTGGCTACAGTGTTCCAGATAAAGGAAGTCCCTGTGATGAACTAGTGTCATCAGAGAGACAAGAGTGTGCACCTATAGACCCCCTTCTGACAACATTCCCAAATCCTTTTCACAAAACAAATACCTACCTTCTGTGGGTTGCAATTCCATTCAATTCACATCTTTTAAAATGGTCACACTCACCTGGTGTGGTCAAAAAATCAGTACCATATAATTTTATCCTGGCTGGTAGAGCTCAATGGATTGAGCATGGGCCTGGGAACCAAAGGGTCACTGGTTCAATTCCCAGTCAGGGCACATGCCTCGGTTGTGGGCCAGGTCTCCAGTAGGGGGCATGTGAGAGGCAACCACACATTGATGTTTCTCTCCCTCCCTTTTTCCTGCCCTTCCCCTCACCCTCAAAATAAATAAATAACATCTTTCAAAAAATAAATAAAATATCATTTGATGCTGTCATTGCCCCACTCCAGTTAAATCTGTCCATTTCTGCCTCAAATTTGTTGAACATGGTTATCACCCTTCATAACATTCTATTTCAGATAAACAGACCACTGCCTCTCCAGGGGTGTCTGTACAAGGTCAGAACAGGATGCCACAGGCTTTCCTCACAGACTGAATTCCCTCCAGCACTGCTGTCTTCAGCTCAGTAGTGACTTGCCACATGCTGATCTTCATCCTCATTTATTTAACTTTTCTTACAAGTGCATGACTTGCACATTTCTGGACCTGTACTGGGATACATTGAATTTACATACTTGAAGACTTCTCCAGAATATCCAGATGTTTCAGGGCCTGATGTTTATATTGCATCCATTCTGAATTCCTCCATGCCAAACATGAGGAAACTTCTATCAAAGAAGTATTTACAAAGCAGTTATATAATACGTCATCGCACTTACTATTATAACATTGTTGACTTTGACAATACTAACCATGTCCTATGTCCCAGTCCCTTGTAAGGCACTCCTAATAGTACTTAGGATGCTGAGGAGGATGAGTGAATTACCAAATGAACACTGTGCATGTACATACAATTTACATATTTCTCCAACCATGACAGAAGTTTGCATTTCTTTTCCAGGTGAAGCTGGATCTGGAGACATTGGAGTCACGGCCCAGGATCAGAAAGGGACTGACACTTGGGAAACTCAGAGACAGTAATGAATTGGTGCTCAAAATGAACCAGCTGGGATTCTTTAAAACAGATAAAAGAATACGAAAGATGGAAGAAAGGGTGTTCAAAAAGACAAAGGTGCTCACCAGGAGAAGAATAGTTTTGGTAGCTCTGGACTCAGGGGAGGATCGGGGAAAGATGGAGGTCCTGTGAATGTGTTGGACCCTCTGCTTGTGCCTGTGCAGGATGAAGACCATGGAGCCACTGGCCCAGAGCACGAGCAGAAAACATACAATATCAGGGGATGCTATCAAGGCTGCATATAGGAAGTCTCTGGTTGCATCATGACGAACAGCAGAACAGTATTCAAAATGTTTTCTATTTGTGATGTTTCCGTTGCTCAATTTGCTAGACAGGAACACAGGATAAATTACATTTATCAACATTTGCAGGATCCAATACATAAAAATTGTAGGGACAATGTATTTTGGGGCTTTATGTTTAAGGTTTGCCAACCTGGAGTTCATGGGGCTGATGGTGATGGCCTGAAAGAAGCTCAAGAGGCAAGTGGTGCCAATGGACACACCCCTGCCCACTGCACGCAAATAGTACAAAAATCTGCATCCAATATCACTATAAACATTATACCACCCAAAAGATGACATGCTATAGGGAAACCCACTAAAAACCAGAACTGAAAAGTTGGCCACAATCAGGTTGTTGACAATCAAATCCGTGGGCTTCAGCTTGTACCCAGTGAAGTAAAGGAAGAGATAATGGTAAAGAAGAGAGGAATTCCCCACAACTCCAGTTAGAGTCTGTAGTAAGCAGACCATTCCTATTGCCAAATTCCTGATGGACATGATGTCTGTTCTCAGTGACTGGTATCTTCTTCTGACCTAGAAAGAACCCTGCATGGGAAAGTAAGGCATGAGCCACACATACCACATTAGCTGAACTCCAATATTTTCGACTTCTCAACAGTTTTCCCTAAAACACTGACTTCAGATTTTGTTCTTCTGCCATCTAGTGGCTTGCAAGGGATGAATGTGTAACCATTAAAGAACACTCAAAATATGAGACATTGGTATCAAGGCCACACATGAAATCACCTCTTTATCCCTTACAAGCTCAAAAGGACAGTTAAATATTAGGAAGGCCACAGAAATGGTCATTAGTCTATATTCCAGGAAATAATTACAATGACATGAGTAACCAAAACTATGCAACACCAAAATCTGATGCCTAATAAACACTGTATGGCACAATTATTAATAATTTTAGATCATATACATATATTTACTAAGATGTGGGTGAAATTAAATAATTAACATCAATGTTATATTTCTGTTAAAGTATTAAAATACAAGACATGCAAAATGAATGGTAATATATAACACTGTATATTATAAAACAACACACTTTTTCTGGATTGGTATTATACTTTTAAAAGTAAAAATATTGCAAGATACATCTGAACCTGAAGGTGATGACTAAATTTTATTCAGTTATATTTTTCTTAGATGCTGCCTCCCAAACTTTAAAAGGGAATAATCTCTTCATAATCAATAAAGACACGATGATTAAACCACTTAAGCCCAATACACACCCTGAGTTAAAGAAAACAGGTGTGCTTCAGCAAATGCTCTCAGACACACTTTTTGCAGTCAGATTATTCCAAAGATGAAAAATCCTGCCGATGTTACAATGCCCCTCTAGAAAGGTGCAAATTATTTCTGTGATGCCTGTAAATCCTGCTCACCAGAAATTGATTTGAAATCTGCAGCCCTTAAGCACATTAAAAAGTAGGATTCCTGATCACTGGATAAAACACAGCTTTAACTGTGAGTGAGGACCACACTACAGCACATCAGGAGCCACTGGAAACAGGAGCAGGTCTAGGATGCACATCTCTTTACCAGCTCAGCTCAAGCCTCAGAATTCCTCACCCTTTGCTGTGGCTTTGGGGTGGACCAAGTTAACTCTCAGAAGATCCCCTTTGTCCACTATCATCACTTACCCAAACTCTTATTATTTAATGCCTTCCCTTACAGTCTCCAACTCTCAAATTAATTAAGAGAAAAGCCACCGACTTCTGCTGCTGCCTGGACTCTGGACTCATCATGAAGTCAGCACTGTCAGTACCTGGGGCAGGCAGCTGGACCCTGAGATATCAGTTGTGATTCAGTGATCTCATCTCCCTTATGAACTGTAATTATCATTTCACCAGTAGCAGCACTGGCACTGACAAGCTTGGGAGCTGGGAATATTTCTTTAAACTTTCTTTCTACTTGCTAATTACCAAGAACAACTCTAAGTTCCCAGCCAGCATCTCTTAGGAGACTACTGAAGTGTTTGTGACAGGCTCTTTTCTTCCATGATCCCTGGAGCAGACAGGGTCTCCCATGGAGGACAGACAGCAGGGAGTGCTGATGTCTGACCCCTGTGAGACACGGGGGTGAATCTGGTATCTCACTGGACATTCTGCTCCATTAAGAAGTTCTATCCAAAGTGAATCTTTTCCTAATCTTACAAATGAGTTACACCATTGTGGATGTATGGAGCAAAGGAATCAATAAGGAAGATTTAAAAAGACGGTCAGTACAGGAAAAACACACTGTGAATAATACACATTAGATGTTGCTATACTGAGTGGCTCAAAAGAAGTATCAACTTATAGAAAATTTCTATGACAAAATATACATTGCCCCCTAGGGATCCCCAATAGTATCAAAAGCAGAGGCAGAACAATATCCACAGAAGATAGAACATTCTAATAGTCCCTCCCATACAAGACACCAGGATCACACAGTGTCACAGGGAGATTCTTCCAATGCCAATTTCTTAATTCAACATCACTGAATGGTAAACATCTTTCTCTAAACTTACCTTTTTGCATAATTTTCAGTAAGAAACTTCTTGCTTTTTAAATTAAGAAATATATTTCTCATGGGCAAAAAGAAAAACGTATAAATTACAAGTTGAGTTTCATTCTCTAGGTTTTTCTACACACAAATCAATTTTTTTATCCAAGTTCACTATTGATACCCACACTGTCAAGTCACTGTTTAGAGCTGTTATCATGGATAACCCATCCTGCACACACTCACACAAGCAGAGTCCTTTACACACAGATGCAAACACACACATGCATGCACTTTCACTGTATTACAGTCACATTGAATTACTTACACATATACACAAATCTGCTCACATAATGCACACACTGAACATCTGAAGGTTTACACTCACATATATAAATCTTCTAGTACACACACTCATCTAAACTCACAATTGCTCTGTTACATAACATCAAATTCACCATGCATGTGTATACCACAATAATATCATCTGTTACAGAAGACTTGTATAACTTCAGACTTCTGAATGCCTAAAAGAGGATGGAAATCTCCCTATTCTTTGTAGAATTTTGAACCCTGCAACAATCACATGGGAAATATCTATTATAATGCACAACACTTAAAATGTGCTCTGAGCATTGCCACATTATGTCAAGAAGCATGCTAGAAAACTGGGAGTTTGGGAGAGTTTCAGTGTGTGGGTACTTATGGAAACTCCTTTGTAGGTCACTGTCTGCCTTTCTCTTGCTTTTAAGTCTCTTTCTTAATCTTTGCCCTTTGGCATTTTATTTATGATGTGGGTCTTCATTGTGTCCAACTTGTCTGGGACTCTCTGTGCTTCCTGGACTTGTATGTCTAGTTCCTTAACCAAACTGGGGAAATTTTCTTTCATTATGCTTTCAAATAAGTTTTCAATTTCTTGCTTTTCCTCTTCTCCATTGGGAAACCCTATCATTTGGAGGGTGAAATGTTTGGAGGTATCCCAGAAATTCCTGAGCCTCTCCTCCTTTTTTTTAAAATTCTTGTTTCACCCTTTTGTTCTGGTTGAATGTTTATCTCTTTGTCATGTTCTAAATTGTTGGTTGAATCCCGACATCTTTCCCCTCTCTGTTCGTTTCCCGTGGATTATTCTTCATCTCACTTAGTATAACCTTTACTTCTAACCTTTATTTTCTTTTTCTGTACTCAAGGAGTTCTCTGAGCACCCTGATAATCTGTGTTTTGAACTCTGCATCTGAAAGGTTGGCTATATCAATTTTGCTTAGTTCTTTTTCTGGGATTTTGTACTATTGTTTCCTTTGGTCCATGTTTCTTTTTCTCCTCAATTTAGCAGCCTCCCTGTGTTTGTTTCTGTGTAGGTAGAGTTGCTTTTACTATGTCTTAGTAGCAGGCCTATGGAGAAAAAGCACATGTAAAATCTGTGGGATGAAGCCCTAGGTAATTGCCAGGGCAAGGAACCCCTTCACCACTTTGTGTCTCTGTGGGGAAGGCTATGAGAGTGGACAATGCTGCCACCTGCCTTCTGGCCAGCACTTGCCCTGTTTCCACTCACTTCAACCCCTTCCCATGTGTGACTGGAACACTTCTAGCTCCTGTCACAGTGGTGAATCCTCAGTGGGTGGCCCTATGCATGTTCTAAGACCATGCTGGCCCTTCAACCAGTCAAAATCTGGCAGTGACTTCTGCCACCCCAAAACCCCACAGGTTTTTACACCCAAAGGTAATGGTGATCTGTCTTCCCAATGATGGAACTCTGGGCTGTGTGGTATGGACTGGGGCTGGTATCACCCACTCCCAGGGCACACTTCCCATCCATTCTGCCAGTGCAGCCATTGCCTCTCTGCCCATCTTTATGACTGTGCCACTCCTACCCATCTGGATGAATGTGGCTTCTTTAAATCTTTGGTTGTCACACTAACTACACGTTGAATTTCTGACAGTCCTGGGTGTTACTAGTTTTGAGAACTGGTTGTAATTCTTTCTATAGTTGCATGAGGAGGTGAAGTGTGTTTACCTATGTCTCCATCCTCAATGGAAGTCAGATATTGGTAGAATATAATGCCCCAAGTCAGACTATTGAAAATGAAAATGGAACTATTGAATAGAATAGACATTGGCAAGAAGGTAAAATGGTACAGGACAACTAGAGAGCTGAAGAGGACAGTGGGCATGAGTGAGGCCAGGAGCCAAGGAGCAAGGCTGTACATTTATGTAATTGAATGTCATGACAGCAGCATGTGGTTTGGGTTCCTGAGGTGTTGATAATGCCTGAAAGATAAGGGATATGGCACAGAAAACACAGAGCATGGGATGAGATACTGGAATGGGGCATAGTAAGGCAAGAGGAAGAAGGCTATGGAAAAGAAACTTTGCAGACATAACAGAAGCTGAGGAGGGTTAGACTGACGTTCCTAGAATATGGTCATGGGGGGTTGGAGGTCAAAAAAGTAAAAAGGCACAGGTGGAGAGTGCAATACTGAAATATAAATCGGTTGGATGGAGGTCAGACAATGTTGGAGTTTTGGTAGGTGTCTGAAGGTCACATTGTGAAGTACCGACTGCAGCCCTGAAGCTGGAATCTTACAATAACATGATCAACGTGGAGCTCTCATGCTAATGAAAAATGCACATACCTTAGTGGATGACAGAGACTACTTTCTACCAAAAAATGCTGGGCAACCCCTACCAGCTGAGTGCCAAGTGCTCTGGCAAGGGTGATTGGTCCATCCAAAGAAGTGGCAGTTTGGGGCAACTGTTGTTGCCCTGGAAAGCATGCTTCTCTCTTTAGTCATCACTGCCAGAAATTGACCCCAGGTTGGCCACCACCTCTTCTGTGCATCATGGACCAACACCTGGCTCTCTAACTCTCCCAGGCTCCCTTCCCACTACCCTCTCTGGCCTAGCCTCCTCCTCTGGGGAAGAGACAGTTGGGTTTTATTTAGGACTGCCAGGAAAATGAGCAGGAGGGCAGAGGTCACACAGGGAGAAACTGAGGCAGGGCCTGACCCCCCCCCATCCAGTACAGAAGGCTCTTCATTTTTCCAAATGCAATATTCATCACCTGCCAACACAACCCTGGGTTAGTTCTCAAAAGCAGACTGCCTCAGATCTCCCTTCAAAGGGGCTAGGAGAAGCCCTACAACCATTTGGAAGAAGAGTCACAACAGAACCTGGAGGTGGGTGGCAGAAGCCAGATGAGCTCTAGAACTTTGCATGTGAAAACTTGTATAATTTTGTTAACCAGGGTCACCCCAATAAATTCAATGAAAAGGAAAAAATAGATCAGCTGGACGTAGGTGTCTTCTAGTCTGCTCCCAGTATCAATATCTGAGTTTCAACCTACTTACTGTCCAAGCTCCCTAGGTCTCCAAAGCTCTAGGCTCATGTGTCTCTACAGACATATACTCACCTTCCCCACAAACAAAAAATACAAAAATGTGACCCTAACGTAAACCTGAAATTTGAACCAGAAACTCCCATTTCTTCATTCCACCCTCCCCAACCCCCCCCCCACCAGCATCCCAGTTCCTCGTAAATCTGCATTCTGGCCAAGAGACTGTGTTCACTGACTCACACCTACCACTCCAGTTCTTAATCACTGAGCCGCACAGCATCACCCACCCGACAGCAAACCCCAACAGCTGGAACCTCAGTCATTACTTTCTTCATACTACTTCACCACAAGGCGGATCACCAAAGCCAAACTCCACAGTGGCCAAACCCAGATTCCCCAGAACGGCCCTTCTCTCGCCTCAGGCCCTCAGTCCACAGACCCATACGGGCACCGACCCACTTGCTGCTGGGCTTCTCAAGACTCTGGGCAGCTGCCAAAGGCTCAACACTATTCCAAACCGATTCGCCTCGCGGTGCCCTTGCCCTCAAGTCCCCTTGTGGGCTGTGGCTAGGGACTCTTCAGGATGTTGGACATTCTGGGCGTGGGCGTGGCTCTAGGACGTAACGTGATCACGCCCACCTCCCCGGAACCAGACCCTACCGGCCAACAAGGCAGGAGCCTTTCCATGCCAACAGAAAAGTGAAATCACCTTCTGGACTCGTGGCAGCCTTCTTCTGGGTCCACGTTATGGTGCTGATTAAGTTTTCAGAGAACAGAACCTCCAGGAGGCCACCATGGAGCAACTCTTGTTCTCTCTAGATTCTGGGGAAACAGAAAGGCAGCAGGGCCCTCGTGGGAGTGGCCATCTTACCGGAAGTGAAGTCAGGGTAGCTGGGAACACCCAGGGTCATGCAGGCCAGTCTGCATGGCCCTGGACAGACACTTGTTGTAGGAGTAGACCCAGGCTCTGTAAAAATCAAGCTTACAAGCTTTACTTCTCAAGTGATAAATGAGGATAATGAAGGTGACCCAGAATATTCAAGGCGTGAGGGATTTTCCCTCCACTAAGGCCAATAAGGATCCTTACTTCCTTGCTTGAGGGGCACTGTTTTAACTACATCTGCTTCTCACCAACAAAACTGGGACAGAGAGTACTTCATCTGATACATAGGTGAATTAAGTAACTTGCCCATAAGCACCAAGCCTAGGAGTCAAACAATAGTGTGACTTCAGGACCCACTTCTGAGCACTGTTGAAGGTCGAGTATGGACTTCATTGGAACCAAATGAATCCCTGGTATGGTAGCAAAATTAGGTGTGCACTAGGCAGCCTCCTCCTGGAAATCTTGATCTGAGTTTCACATGTGGCTATCAGACCTCAGGTGAATCTGGATCCCAGTCCTGGGGCCTTGACCAGTCAATTGTTGAGTCAGCCAGTCTGACTGTTACAGAACAGACACCGGGGATGGGGGTAAAAGATACACTATTACCAAAAGGAACCCCCTTTTTCTTTGGAGTCCCCACCACATAATAGGTTTGCCTTGCCTGCTGCCAGGGAGAAATGTCTTTCAAGGCCAGAGACTGGTGAAAAGAAAAGCAATTACTTATTTAAAAGTTATACAGACTTAAAGTAATGACTTAATGCCTTTATTAAAATACTAAAATCCTTTAGAATACCCACAGACACACACAGTCCTTCCTTCTCCCTCTCCCTCTGTTACCTCCGGGGTACCGTATCTCAGGAAAAAAAGTAGAAGTCCATGATTTAGGCTCCTAGTACCATCAGCAGTGTTGCCACCACCATCTCCAGTTAATCCAAAGCCATGTGGCACCTTCTCACCAGCAAGAGTCCTTTTACCCCTTTTCTTCCAGGCAATGTCTCTCCTGCTTCCTAAGCCACATGGCAAAAGGGAGCACCCCAAAGCTGCAAGGTCTCCACCTGGAATGGCTACCGAACCTGGGTTTAAATCCCAGCACCAGTCTTCTTCTGCAGCCCCATTTCCAACTCCTCCCACAATCAGTTACACCTGCTAGCATTCCTGTATTTGTCCAGCTCTACTGGGCTGCCATAGTAAGTCCGGGCAGGCATGATTCCATGGCATGGAGCCAATCATCTCCAAACTCTCACACAGGCGCTGAAACCAGGGAGAGTTGCCTCCCGGTTACATCTTGGGTGAAAGTCACTTCCATCCCCCCTAGCTCAAAGCACAGCTACAGCTATTTGGCCCTGGCTGGCATAGCTCAGTGGATTGAGCACAGGCCTGAGAACCCCATGATCGCGGTTCGATTACCAGTCAGGGCACATGCCTGGGTTGCAGGCCAGTTCCTGGCAGGGGACTCACGAGAGGCAACCACACATTGATGTTTCTCTCCTTCCCTTCCTCTCTAAAGATAAATAAAATCCTTTAAAAAAAAAAAAAGCACAGCTACAGCTATTTAATATATCTGTAAAACCAGTTAAAGCTTGTATATATGTTAAATGACCATGCCAGAGGTTAGCTGCAAAGCTGTTGCTATATCAAACAGCTCTCAATGGCCCTACTCCATGTATCCATCCCCTGCCTCAGACTTGTGGGGCCCCCTCTTGGCTGCACCGTTACATGATCTTGCCATGGCTGGATCTAAAAATTCACAGGACTGGAAGTAGTTGGGATGGTGAAGTACTTATGACTGATTGTTTTCTAGAGACTGTCTGCCCTGAATCCACCCCATTACAAAGTATACTTTGAGAATGATGGAGACAGTAAGTCAGAATTAAGGATAAACATGGTCAAAATGAGATGTGTATCTGACCCTTGTTGAAAATACAAACCTGGACTTCTGCCAAGATGGAGGCATAGGTGGAGACGCCATGCTTTCTCACACAACCAAGTTTAGAGACAATTAAATATTAGCAACAGAAAACACAGCCAGAACACAGAAAATTGAACTTTTTGGAAGTCTAATAACAACAAATTCTTCACCCTGACCAGTAAGAGGGGCAAAGCCAGCAGCTGGCCAAGCAGGGTTGCACAGGAAAACTCGGTCAGATGGACTCAGGCATGTGGATCCCAGGCGTGGGGTTGCAATGGGCAAACCCAGTGAGCGATCCAGTGAGCAACCGGCGGACCCAGTGAGGGCGCAGGGCAGCGGTTGACTGTGGTCACACATTCCTGTGCAGATAGACCAGCGACAGAGTGGGCGGTGAGACAGGACAGAGAAGGCCCCAGCAGCGAGAGGCAGCAGGGGGGGCCGCCATTTCCCCACTCTGACCCCGCCCCCACATACAGCCTCACAACCCAACGACCTGGGCAGCCCACCCTGGTGAACATCTAAAGTTCCTCTCCTCATACTTAACGGGTGCAAACAGACCAAAAATGGCTCAAGAAGATCTCAAAGCCCCAGAGCCCATAAATCTAAGTGACGAAAAAATAGCAAAACTTTCAGGTGCACAGTTCAAAACAGTGGTGATCAGGATGCTCACAGAACTGGTTGATTTTAGTCACAAATTAGAGAAACATATGAAGGCTAAACTAATTGAAATGAAGGGAATTGCACAGAAAACCAATAGTGATGAAAAGGAAACTGGGACTCAAATCAAAGGAGTGCACCAAAAGAAAGAAAAAAATGGCCAAACAGGAAAATATGAAGAAACAAGAATTCAAAAAAATGAGGAGAGGCTTAGGAACCTTCAGGACATCTGTAAATGCTCCAACATCCGAATTATAGGGGTACCAGAAGAAGGAAACAAACAGCCACCAGTGGAAAACTTATTTGAACAAATAGTAAAGGAGAACTTCCCCAATCAGGCAAAGGAAATAGACTTCCAGGAAATCCAGAAAGCTCAGAGAGTCCCAAAGAAGTTGGACCCAAGAAGAACACACCAAGGCACATCATGATTACATTGGCCAAGATTAAAATGAAGGAGAGAATCCTAGAAGCAGCAAGAGCTAAGGGCACAGTCACCTACAAAGGAGTCCCCATCAGACTGTCAGTGGATTTCTCAAAAGAGACCTTACAGGCAAGAAGGGGCTGGAAAGAAGTATTCCAAGTCATGAAATCCAAAGACCTACAACCAAGATTACTCTATCCAGCAAAATTTTCATTTAGAATGGAAGGACAGATAAAGTGCTTCTCAGATAAGATCAAATTCAAGGAGTTCATCATCACCAACCCCTTATTATATAAAATGTTAAAGGGACTTATCTAAGAAAAGGAAGATAAAAAAGATGAACAGTGAAAGGACAGCAAACTCACAGTTATTAACAACCACACCTAAAACGAAAGCAAACTAAAAGGACAGCTAGATCAGGAGCGGAAACATAGAAATGAAGATCACATGGAGGGTTAGCAACAGGGGAGTGGGAGGAGGAGAAGGGGGGGGAGAAGGTACAGAAAATAAGTAGCATAGATGGTAGGTAGAAAATAGATGGGGGGCAAGAATAGTATGAGAAATATAGAATCTAAAGAACTTGAGACACATAGTCATAAACTAAAGGGGGGAATGGTGGGGGCAGAGGGGTGTAGGGTGGAGGGGAATGAAGGGGGGAATAGAACAACTGTAATGGCATAATCAATCATTTTTTTTAAAGAAAAAAGAAAGAAAATACAAACCTGTAGAATCTGGCCCTGTAATTTCTGGTCTATGTGCTGGGTGTGACTCATGAATCTGCATTTTTCAGGTTTCTCAGAGGGTCTGAGGCCTATGACAGACAATCAAGACCATACTGAAATGCCCATTGTTTACAAATATTATAATGGGTGGTGATTCTCCTTAGCACTTTGGTACAACCTCAAATTATATCCTAAAAGCATTCCCTTGCAGAGAGCAAAGTCTCTGTTTTCTTTTACAATGTATTATGAGGATTTATTTTTCTAAATATGAGTTATTACTTTGTGGAGTTTATTACTTTCTGCAGTTATTTTATTACTTATTACTGGAGTTAGGTTATTACTTTCTTAAGTTATTACTTACTTTACATACTTTATATAATCCATTTACTGTCTCCCTTTCTCATTAGATTATAAAGTCCATGAAGACTGAGAATTGTTTATTATTGAGGAGAATTGTGTTATAGTAGCCCCAGACAACTGAGATAGGCCTCATCTATGTCACTGAGTCAGCCTCCCTTTGCTGAGGTGATAAAACACAAAGACTATTTATGTACAGCTTGCTCACTACCCAGCCTCATTACCAGAATGTCAGAAATACAAAGGGCGAATGTCTTACTCCACTGAAGCCATTAGATGATCACTATAGTTTAATACTTTTATTGCAAAAGAGCTTAAACAATTGTTAGGAATGTTTGCCCTAAAACCGTAATTTTACACTGGAAGTTATTTGTCACTCAGAGAACATTTACCAATGTTTGGAGACTGTGATTTATGTCATTTGCGGGATGTAGATCACTGCTGCCATGGAGTGAGCCGAGTGCTAGATGCTGGTTACCACCCAGGACCACCATGAACGAGGGCCACACATTTAAGGGAATCTCAGAGCAGTTAGGCTCCTGCTGCCAGAGGACTGCTGCCAGTATGGGGCAAAAAAAAATTTCTCCAAAGGCCAAGGTACCACTTGTTCATGTAAAGCTGAAATGACATTAAGGCCAGTCTAACATCATTCTCAAATATCCACTCTCCAAAATAAACAGGCCTCTCTGGGTCCTCCATACCTGGCTGGTGAAGGACTCTTAATTGTATTCTCCCCCAAATGGAAAGATCAATCAAGAGAGGCCCAATATTTCATGTAACCATACTTTATTTTTTTTCTCATCTGAGCATATTTTTTCTCACTGGAGACTCAGGGGGAGGGAGAGAAAAAAAGAGAGAAAGAGAGATGGGGGGAGAGAAAGAGAGAAGGAGAGAAACACATCGATGTTGAGAGGGAAACAGGGACTTGGTTCCCTTCTCATATGCACACTGACCAGGGGTTGAACCCATAATCTGGGTATGTGTGCTGACTAGATACTGAATTCGTGATCTTTCCACACATATGATGACACTCCAACCAATGATGCCACCCTAGTATGGGCACACATTTCATTTATAATGAGACCTCTAGCTGGCTAATTTTTGCTTTCAAAAGAGAGGACTTATTAGTTGTCACAGTAGCCACATGTTCATACACCAAAAGGGGCTTCCAGGAAACTATTGCTTCCTTTTCCTGAGGATCTGAAAGACAAAATCCATGGTCACAGAGACTCTCCATCTCTCATGAGTCCTGTAAAGGCTGGGCCTCCTGTAGATGATGGGGAGCCAGAGCAATAACAGTTGTTCCCTCACTGCTGTAAGGACTGAGCTCAGTACATCTGCCCCAGAATCCCAATCAGGTGTTATTGGAGAAGACAACTCTGAATATAATTAGGTTGCATCAGCCACACTCAATGGCATATGGTCAATGATACACTGGACAGGTATCTGGAGACTGAGGTCAAAGAAAATATCACTCATGTAAAGAAAACAGCATATATCAGAGGTCAGTGGTACTTGAACTAAACCCTCCTCTAGCCAATGAAAAGAGACAGGGTAGTTTGTCTCAGTAATTATTGACATTCTGATGTAAAAAATATTACAAAATAATGTTGCCTTTTTCCAAGGGGTTCTTCTATGACCTGTGTGTCTCACAAAATTAATATGTGGAAACCCACCACCCTAGGTCGTGGTATTAGGATGTGGAACCTCAGAAGATGATTAGGACATAAGGGCAGCATCCTCATGAATGGGACTGATGTCATTAAAAAGGCCCAAGTTGAGCCCCGTTGCCCTGCTGCCTTGTGAAAATGTGTTGACAAGGATGAGAATAGTCAAAAATATCTTACACTGCTGTTTGTTATAGAAACTGGTATATTTTCCAAACCTTTCTGGCATTATGTCATAGTGATAGGAAATATAAACCTGTCACCCAACTACTCCACCATCACATATGTCACCTACAGAAATGTGGTATTATCTCACCAAACATGTCTATTTTTTCTTTTCTTTTTTTTTTTAGAGAGATTTTATTTATTTATCTTTAGAGGGGAAGAAAAGGAGAGAGAGGGAGAAATATCAATGTATGGTTGCCTCTCATGTGTCCCCTGCTGGGAACTGGCCTGCAACCCAGGCATGTGCCCTGACTGGGAATCGAACCATGATCCTTTGGTTCACAGGCCCACGCTCAACCCAATGAGCTATGCCAGCCAGGGCTGCAAACATGTATTTAACATATATACCAGCACCATTTCTAACAACCCCATATGGGAAACCACCGATAATCCAATGAACTAAAATGATTCAATGAAGTGTTTTTTTATTCACACATAGAATCCTATACCGCAATGCAATGGAATGATCAATACTAACATGCAGCAATCAATACAGCAATAATGTAAGGAATGACAGACACCAAACATAAAAGAGTTAATACTCTATGATTGCCTTTCTATCAAGCACAGAGCAGGGGAAGTGACCTCTGCTCTAACACTGCTTATCCTGACGAGGAGTGACAGAGAGAGAGAGAGAGCGCAGAAAGGACTCTTGGGGTATGACAGTATTCTACTTATTGATCATAGTACTCAGTATAGGGGTGTGTTCGCGCTGTGGACTGTCATTCAGCTGTGCACATATGACCTATGCATGTACCTTTAAATTCTTTAAATATGCATCAAAATTATTAGGGATTGGATCAGGTAAATATATTAGTATTGTAATGTCCTTGTGTTGTAAAGATGGCATTTATTAGGATTAAAGGAAATGACACTGTGTAATTAGTTTTTAAATATATGCTGAAATTGCTGGTTAGAAACTAACAAACAATGAGGATGCAAATTTCAATGAAAAGGTGTTCATGATAAATTAGAATTATAATGTAGAACTAAAATACATAATTATATTTTAAAGTAAACCAGAAATAAATTGTCACAGGGAATTTAAGAAAATGATCTCTATTAATGCCAAACTGTATCAAATATTATAATAAAGTTAAATAGATACATTACTCCTTTAAAAATCAAACATTTTTACTATGTTTATGAATGTCTTTTCAAGGAATAAGGCCAGGTAATAGAATTAAATATATTTTATGTCATTTCAAACATTAAACAACTAGCATGGCAATATGCACATTGCATTAAAAACACTTTAAGATTTTGTCATTATTGTACCCTAACCTTGAACAATCACCAACCTCTTCAGTCAGCAGCCATCAACATTGAGGAAAGACCTCCACCAGCAAAAAGATTATAACTCACTGAAGGCTGAGATGATGGCTAACATTCTTGAACAATAAAGTATTTTTCTTTCTTCTTTTTATTTATTTATTTATTTATTTATTTATTTATTTATTTATTTTGGTTATTTATTTGTTGTTCAAGTACAGTTTTCTGTTTTTTACTCCCATCCCAGCCCCCCCCCAGTGCTCCCCACCTCCCTCCAATTTCCACCCCCCCCCTTATTTTTTATCCATGTGCCCTTTATGCTTGTTCCTGTAAACCCTTCTTCCCCTTTTCCCCTGAAATTCCCTCCCCTCTCCCTTCTGGTCCCTGTCAGCCTCTTCTCTATCTCAGTGTCTTTGGTTATATTTTGCATGCTTGTTTGTTTTGTTGTTTAGGTTCCTGTTAAAGGTGAGATCATATGGTATTTGTAAAAAAAATACTTATTATTGTAATTAGCACAATTTTAAAATTTTGTTACTGTACAACTTTCCAATATATTGAGTGACTTAATATGTAAATGTGTATATACATATATACACACACACAGGCATACACATATATACACACATATGCACACAAATTCCAAGCATGTGTGTATCTCTATACATGTTTTCTCTTCTTGCTCTTTGATGTCTATACTGCCATGTTTCACATAAGCTGAAAATGCAGGCTTTTTTATTGTGGTACAATGCTCAAAATATATGTCAGTTAGGTGAATATAATTATTTTGTTCTTCAATACACTGAATTATCAATACCTTCTTTCAGCTCCAAAATTTACATACAGAAAGAACAATCTGAAATACCTACTAAAATTAAGGAAATATCCACTTTGGTTTTTGACAATCAATGAATTATAAACTTTACATACACAGAATTAATTCCTGCTTTTTTCTTCTAATGGCTCCACATTTCATGGAAGTCCCCACCATGAACTAGTGTCATGACTTTAGAGACCAGAGTGTGCACCTGCAGGTCTCCTTTTTTCAACATGTCCAGATCTTCTTCACAAAGGAACCATTTGCCTTCTGCAGGTCCAAATTCTGTGAAATTCACATCTTTTGAAATTGCCACACTCTCATGATGTAGTTTAAACACCAGCTAAAGTGTAATTTCATGCTCCCCTGTTCCCCACTGCAGTTAGATCTGGCCATTTCCACCTGAATATGTGTGAACAAGCCTTCCCATTATAACATCGTATTTCAATAAATGACCACTTTCTCTCTAAGAATGTCATGTACAAGATCATAACAGGCTCCCACAAGCTTTCCTCATGAACTGAATTTCCCTCCAGTTGAAACCAATGGCTTACTATTATTAAAGTTACTATTATAAATTATTTTTTACTTTGATGAAAGTGCTTACCAAGACCTGTTTACCATTTCACAGCAATATACTCATAAAGGGACTTATAACTCTGAGAGGGATGAGTGATTTATCAAATGAACATTATACAAATACATAAAACTTACATACTTCTCATAACTTTAGGGGATTTTTTATTGCTTAACCAGGCAAAGCTGAGCCTGGAGACACTGGAGTCACGACTCAGGATCAGAAAAGAGCTGACAGTTGGGAAACTCAGAGAGAGTACTGAACTGGTGTTCCTGATGAACCAGTTGGGGTTCTTTAAAATAGATAAAAGAATATGAAAGATGGAAGAAAGGGCATTCAAAAAGACAAATGTGCTTACCAGGAGAATAATGGTTTTGGTAGCTCTGGCCTCAGGAGAAGATGGAGAGAAGAGGTGGGTTCTGTGAATGTGTTGGACCCTCTACTTGTGTCTATGCAGGATGCAGACCATGGAGCAACTTGCCCAGAGCATGAGTGCAAAACATAAAAAATCAGGGGATGCTATCAATACTGCGTGTAATGAGTCCCCTATTTTATCATGACGAACAGACGAACAGTACCCAAAATGTTTCATATTGGTGATATTTTTGTACCTCAAAGTGCTAGACATATATGTAAGAAAAACAACATTTATCAACATTTGCAGGACCCAGTACAGAAAAATTAAAGGGACAATGTACTTGGGAGCTTTATGTTTAAGCTCTGCCCACCTGGAGTTCATGGGGGTGATGGTGATGGCTTGGATGATGCTCAAAAGGCAGGTGGTGCCAATGGACACACCCCTGCGCACAACACGTACATAGAAGAAAAATCTGCATCCCAAATCAGTGAAGTGATGATACCACCCAAAGGATGACATGGTATGGGAGACTCCACTAGAAGACAGAACTGAAAAATTGGCCATGATCAGGTTGCTGACAATCAAATCTGTGAACCTCAGCCTGTACCCAGTAAAGTAAAGTAATAAATAATGATAAAGAAGAGAGAAATTCCCCCAAACTCCAATTATGGTGTGTAGTAAGAAGACCATTCCTCCTGCCAAGTCCCTGGTGGCCATACCGTGTGTTCTCAAGGACTGATCTTTGTCTTCTGAACTGGAGGACCCTGCATAGGAATATGAGGCATAAGCCACATGTATCATGTTAGCTGTACCCTGAATATTCTCCACTTACCTGTAGTCCAAGTGAAACAATGAGTTATAGTTTTTCTGTCATTTATTGTCTTCTGAGGGTTGAATGTGCTATCATTAAGGAACCATTTTTTAAAATAAATCATTACTATAAATTCCATACATGCCATTTCTTCTGTACCCCTCACTAATTCACAATGCCAGCAAAATCAGGATGGCCACAGATATACTCAGTAAGTTTTATCCCAGGAAGAAAAGTATAATTCCATGAGTCATCAGAAATATAGGATAGAAAAGTTAGATGCCTGATAAACAATATATAGTATAATCAAAATTATTACTAATTTCGGATCATATAAATATTTAGATCTAGGTTAAATATGGTATTTGTCTTTCACTACCTGGGTTATTTCACTTAGCATAATGCTCTCTAGTTCCATCCATGCTATCACAGAGAGTAGGAGCGCCTCCTTTCTTTCTGCTCCATAGTATTCCATCATGTAAATGTATCATAGTTTTTTGAGCCATTCATTTATTCATGGGCACTTAGTTTGCTTACAACGCTTGGCTATAATGGGGAGAAAAAAGGTAAGGGTTTTCAGGAGCAACTATAAAGGTCACATGGATAAAACCATGGAGGTTTGGGGCAGTGGAATCAGGGGAAGGAGGTGGTCATGGCTGAGGTCAGGGGGACTGGAGGGGGGAAAAGCAGACAATTGTGCTTGAACAATAATAAAATAAGATAAGTGAAAATGTTAAAAAGCTCAGTTAAGTAAAGTAATTAGCAGTAAGGATACAAACAAAATAACTGGTAAGAGAAAAACCTGTATATTATATAAAAAGCTTTTTTCTGTATCAATATTATACAATATTTAACAACTAAAACAAATAAGCAATCTTGATGAAAAAAGAGGCAGAAATATCATAAGATACATCTGAACCTGATGTGATTACTGAAATTCATAGTTATATTTTTCCTATGCTGTTTCCCTAACTTTAAAAAGGAATAGTCTGTTTATAATCAATAGAGACAGAATCATTAAATCTATTAAGCCCAACACACACCCAGAGTTAAAGTCTCTACCTCAGCAAATGCTCTCAGACACTCTTTCCACACAGCGTCAAATGATTCCTACTAACTGAAACACATGGAGCTATTGTATTAGAGTGCCCCTCGAGAATCCTGATAATTATGTCTGTGATTCCTGTAAATTCCAATGAATAGAGACTGACTTCAGAATGCCAGAGCTTAGGCACAATAAAAATCAGGGTCCTTATTGCTGGATAAAACACAACCATCACTGTGAGTACCACACTACTTCACATCAGTAGCCACAAGCTCAGCTCAAGCCTCAAGAATTTCTTCCCCTGCCCCCCTGGCTTTGGTGCTAGGCCACAGTCACTCACGGAAGGTATCTTTGTCCAGTATGTTCACTTACTCCGACTCCTGATACACCTTCCTTTACAGTCTCTACATCTCACATTGATTAAAAAAGGAAACCCAACAACTTCTTCCCGCTGCCTGCATGCGAGCTCATCCTGAAGTCAGCACTGTCAGTAACCAGTGGAGGCAGCCAGACCCTGAGATATGGATTGTGATTCAATGACCTCACCTCCCCTCTAAACTGCAATTATTACTTTACCAGTAGCAGCACTTGCCCTGACAGGCTCGGGAGCTGAGAGTACTTCTCAGAATGTTTTTCTCAGTTGGAATTACCAAGAACAACTCCAAGATTTCACCAGTGTCTCTTAGGAGACTCTTGGAGTGTTTGTGAAGGCTTTTTGTTTCCATGATCCCTGGAGCACACAGGGTCTCGCTAGGGACAGACATCAGGAAGTGCTCCCATCTCATGCCTGAGGGACAAGAGCAAGACTGCATGTCTCACTGGACATTCTGCTTCATTGGGAAGTTCCACCCAAAGTGAGTTCTTTTCTAATCTTCATACAAATGTGCTGCACTACATCTACATATTGAGCAAAGAAATAAACTGAGCTAAATATCCTAGAAAAATTTAAAAAGAGGGAAAAATGACAGAAAAAAATGTGTACATTGGATAACACTGCAGTCATTGGTTCAAGTCAATGTCATCTCATATGGAAACTTTAAGAGAAAATACACATACATTATCCATATCCACCCCCAATAGGGAACAATAGAAGACACAGAACAATATCCATAGAAGAAAGACAGAAGGTCCTAAACAAAACCCTGTCATACACAGCACCAGAATTATAGAGGTTTAACAGGCAGATTTTTCCATTTTTGTAACTTTCAGAAGCCAGTGCCACTTACTGAGTTCAGGACCATCGAATTGTTGGCATAGTTCTCTAAACTTTTTTGTATAATATTCAGTAAGGAATTGCAATTGATTTTTAAATTGAGAAGAAAATTTTTTGATAGGCAAAGGGAAAAACATGTACAATTTGAAGTTAATTTTTTAGGTTTTCCTATACACAAGGAAACTCTTTGATCCATTCACTATACAATTACCCCCATTAGCAAGTCACTTGTTAGAGCAATAATGGTGGACAACTCATTCCATACACACACTCATTTACATATAGATGTAAATGCATGCATGCACACTCAAATACACACACATACAATAAATCATGTACTCATAAAATTTCAACTGCACGGTCATAATGCACACACTGAGCACACAAAAATTCACACACATAAATACACATAAATATGCACGCTCACCTAAAATCACACTCACTCTCTTGCATAAAATCAGTCACCATGCATGTGTATATTTCAATAACATGACCTGTTCCAAAAGAATTTTTCTATGTTCAGAATTCTGGATGCCCGAAAAAGAGGTTCAGTTCAGTCCTCTCAATTTTCCCAAGTACAGTTCTCTCAATTTTCACTTGTTTTGAGAAAAATTCCCGGCTCTTGTGACGTCATAATCAGAAGACTCCACCAAGACACCCACATTTCCAGCATAATATAAGAAAATGAATGTTGCATTCAGCTGCTAAATTTGTGGTAATTTGATACATCAGTAAAACTAAAGTAATACACATGAGAACAAATTTAAGAGTAAAATATTTAAACAAAATAAAATCAAAGTCTTCGTGAATTACCCATGACCAATACAATTCTCACCTCCAGATGTAACAATTTTCATCTGAAATATACCCTGAGATATATGGTACAATATTTCTAATGCAGTCTAAAATGGATCTGAAATAGAATTATACACAAACAAACATACACACAAAATCTAACATATTCTGCTCTTGACTCACTATCTAGGGGTAGAGAAGTGAAGGTTTTCAAGTTACATAAACCTGGCATTTCAGGAGGAAGAAAAGACTCACATATGACCAGCGAATCGGTGCTTGCCTGAGAGAGGTATTTTCCCTTATTTTATTTTTCCTTTTCTCTAGGCTTGTTGCTCATTATCTTGAAAAAAAAAAACAACAACCACATGTGGCAAATACATCTCTTTTTATGGCATCACCATAGCCCTTCTGTTATGGGTGGAACTGTGCTCCTTCAAAATTACCATGTTCAGTCTTAACCTCCAGTGCTTCAAAATGTGTCCTTGTTGGAAACAGAGTCACTGCAGATAGTTAACACGAGACTGTCTGGCCTAGGGTGGGTCCCTAATTCAAAGGACTTGTGTTGTTATTAAAGGGGGACTTGGAGGCATGCACACATGCACACAGGAGAACTCCACATAAAGACTGGAGTTATGCTGCCACAAGCCAAGGAAGGGGAAGCTGGGACAGTGTCCTGGAACAGATTCTTCCTTAGGACCTTCAGAGAGTTTTGCTAGTCAGAGAACTAGCACTGCAATACACACATCTTATGTTTATCAGATAACATAAATTTTGATTTTCACATTGTTATGTTAGTAGTAGTTTTAAAAAACTTTTGTACATTTATAAACACCATCAAGAAAGTAAAAAGAACCCAGAGAACGAATGGGGGAAAATATTTCCAAATCATGTATCTAATAAGAATCCAGAATTCAAAGTATGTAAATAACTCTTATAACTCAACAAGACAGAAAACCTGGACAAACAGCAGGTAAAAGTAAACAGACATTTTTCTAGAGAAAATATACAGGTGGCCAAAACACACATGAGATATTTAATGTAAACTTGGTCATTAATAAAATGCAAATCAAAAGCACCATGTGTAACATCCATTAGGATGGCTAATATAAGACAAAAAATAAAAATAACAAGTGTTTGTAAAATACAGAGGAATTAGAACCCTTAAATATTGCTGGTGGAAATGTGAAAGAGTGCAGTTGGTGGGGAAGTATTGTGAATAGTTCCTCAAAAAAATGAACATAGAATAAACATATAACCCAGCAATTTCAATCTAGGTATACACCCTAAAGAACTGAAAGCAGTAATTCCTGATCTGTATTTTTCTACACAGAAGCATGATTTCCAATAGCCAACATGGAACTGAATGAAATGTCCACTGATGGAGGAATGAATAAAGAAAGCATGATATACACATGCAATGGAATATTATTCAACCCCATAAAAATGAAATTGTGATACATGTTACAGCTTCAATGAGTCTTCAAACCATTATGCAAACTGAAATAAGCCAGACACAACAGGATAAATATTGTATGATTGTACTTAAATGAAGTATTAAGACAAGTCAAATTCTTTGAAATAAAATGTAAAATAGTGCCTGTCAGGAAATGGTAGGAGGGGAAAATAGGTACTTATTGTTTAATGGGTATTAGTGTTTTAGTTTGTGATGATGAAAAAGTTCTGGAAAGGGATGGTGATAATGGTTGTTCAATAAAGCAAATGTACTCAATGCTATAGAAACTTACACTTAAAACTGGTTGAAACATTAAATTTTGTTATGTATATTTTACCACAATAAAAGATAGTGAGAAAACCACTTTATACCCACTACAGCCACTGTAGAAAATAATTTGGGTATTAACTTCATAAGTTACACATAGAATGTGACCTAGCAATTCCACTCTTGCATATATACTCAAAAGAACTGAAAACATGTTCAAACAGAAAGTGTACAAGATTGTTCATAGCAGCAATAGTCAAAGTAGCCAAAATGTGAAAACAACCTAATGTCCATCAACTGATAATGGATAAACAAAATGTGCTACAGGCATACAATAGAGTATTTATTATTCAGTCACAGAAAGAAATGAAATACTGATACATATTACAACAAGGAAGAATCTTGACAACAGCAATACTAAGTGATGGAAGCCGGAAGCAAAAGGCCACATATTGTTACAGGGTGGGGTATGAACGATATACTATTACCAAATGGACCCACTTGTGCTCCAGGGGTCCCCCACTCCGTAGTAGGTTTGCCTTGCCCGCTGCCAGGGAAAGATGTCTCTCATGCCAGAGATTGGTGAAAAGGAAAGGAATTATTTATTTAAGAGTTATACAAACTTAAGAGTAATAATTTAATGTCTTTGTTGAGATCCCAAAGTCCCTTAGAATACCCACAAATGCAGAGTCCTTCCTTCTCTCCCTGCCCAGTCCAGGGTACCATATCTCAGAAAAAGAATTAGAAGTCCATGGTTCTTCTCTGCCCAAGGCACATGGTCCCAAATGATGCCACATGGCTACTGTACCTGGATTTAAATCCCAGCACCAATCTTCCTCTGCTGCACCATTTCAACTCCTCCCACAACTGACCACAGTGGCCAGCATTCCCATATTTTTCCAGCTTTACTGGGCTGCCATAGTAAGTCCGGGCAGGTGTGGCCCTGTGATGTAGAGCCAATCATCTCCAAGCTCTCAAGCAGGCGCTGTAAACCAGGGAGAGTTGTCTCCCAGTTACATCATGGGTTGAAGTCACTCACATTCCCCTGGCTCAAAGCATGGCCATGGCTGTTTAATATATCCATGAAACCAGTTAAAGTTTATAGATACGTTAAACGACCACTATAGAGGTTACCTGCAAAACTGCCACTATTCAAAACAACTCTCAATGGCCCTGCTCTATGGGTCCCATCCCCCAGCTCAGACTTGTGGGGGTGAGGACATCCTATATATATTTTTTCCCTAATATTTCCTGGACTCCAAGTTCTGGACCCCATTATAAATCCCTATTTGGGCCCCCCCCCCAGCTACACCCTGTTACAATATGGTATAACTCCATTTATAAAACAACATCTACAGCCCCAACTGGTGTAGCTCAGTGGGTTGGGCATCATCCCACAAAGAAAAAGGTCACCAGTTCGATTCCTGGTCAGGGCACATACCTAGGTTTTGGGATTTGGTCCCCAGGCAGGATGCAAATGGGAGGCAACTGATTGATGTTTCTCTCCCTCTTTCTCCCATCCTTCCCCTCTCTCTAAAAAAATTAATATGTTTTTAAAAATATCTACAATAATCAAATTCATAAAAATAGAAAGCATAGTTTTTACGGTTGGGGAAAGTGAAATGGGAGTGAATGGTTAATTGGTATGAGATGTCCTGTTGGAGACATCAAAATGTTGTGGACCTAGATAACAGTGATAACCTATGTAACAGCAACTATAAAGCAAAATAAACTGTGAAGAAACAGAAAGTAAAATTAAAAAGGCAAGAGTAAAACAGGAGTGAGAGACCCACAGTTTGGGGTTGGGGCAGCAAATGCAAGTGGTAAAATGTAATAATGCAATGAGCACAAGAAAAGACAAAGCTGACTGCAGTGAATAATAAGGGAACAGAATCCAGAGACTGGCTGATTTTCACTGGTACCTGCATCCTTAAAAAAGCACTCAGAGAAGATAACAATGAAAGAGACAAAGCCTTCCAGTATCAGGAAAATGTAGATAACTGAATCAGAAGTAATGGTCAGAGTAGCAGGTAAGCAAATTTAAGATGAAATGGGTTGTGTGGGATAAAGCAGATTTATAGGGTAACAAGAGTCATAAGTTGCAGTGTGGCTACTGTGTGTTACAAAATAGTGTAACACTAAATTACATCAAACAAATGCTGTTACAGAAACAAGGATATCTGACACAAACACCACTGGAATGGAAGATACTAAAATATCACTATAAATTTGTGACAGATAAAGTAGGCAAATGTTATTTTATATATACGGCCTAAATACTAAAACTAAAAATAATAACTTCAGCAATACATCAAAGTAGATATGCTACATACTGAAAATACATTCTTTTCAAATATTCACAAGTACTTTTTAAAAAAGATCATATATTGCCCTTGCCAGATAGTTTAGTTGGTTAGAGCATCATCTCAAATACGTCAAGGTTGCAGGTTCAATCCCCAGTCAGAGCACATATAAGAGTCTCTCCCCCAATTCCAAAAATCAATTTAAAAAGACTATATACTGAAGCAGCAGAACAAGAAGCTCAATCAATTCCTCTATATAGAATTAGGAATAATAAAAAAACAGCAGCCTGCCCTGGTCAGTGAGGCTCAGTGGGTTGATCCATTATCCCATACAGAAGGGTTGTGTGTTCGATTCCTCTGTCAGAGCACATACCTAGGTTGCAGGTTCATTCACCAGCCTGGGTACATGCAACCTATGTTTCTCTCTATTCCTTCCTCTCTCTCTAAAAAGCAGTGAAAAAATGTGCTCAGGTGAGGATAAAAACAACAGCCACCACACACACTAGAAAAAAACATGGCAGACAAATATTCCAAACATCAGAAAATTCAAGTAAAAAAATAAAAATTATCCTAGTCTTACTGTGAAGAATATAATAATCAATTATTGCACATTTATAAAATCTTAAATATTTATGTGTGAAAATTATGGTGAAAAAGCATGAATACTATCAGAATAATTATAAGTGATTATTTTATTATTATGGGGTGGAAACAAAAATAGGATGATATGAAAGGTATCAGTCATTTGCCTAAATGAAAATTAAAACATATTCTAAAAAATAATTGAATGTTTCATAAAGTTCTGGCCAAGATGGAGGTGTAGGTAGATATGCTGCACCTCCTCACACAACCAAGAGAAGAAAACAACTTAAAAACAAAAAACAATTACAACTACCAGAAAACCTACTTGCATGGACATCCAACAACCAACGAGTTAAAGAAGAAATACTCTGGTTTCTTCAAGCAGAGCAGAGGGGCAGAAACAGGGTGGAAAGGAAATGTGGCAATGTAACAGCTAGTGGACCAGGTGAGTCCCACATTCATTGAGGGTAAATAGGGAGGAACACCTGGGGAGCACCAGGCTACCTCAGGTTCCAGCACAGGCAAAATAAAGCCTCAGAACCTCTGGCTATAAGAACTTATGGGGGTTGTGGCAGCAGGAGAAACTGCCAGTCTCTTCAAAGTTGGGCAAGAGCTGAGCAAGCAGCACTGATCTCTCTCTCTGACCCCTCCCTGACATACAGCACCACAATGCACCAAAGTGGCTTGCCATGCCCTGGAAAATACCTAAGTCTCCACCCCTTAAAATGTAACAGGGCTGCCAACACAAAGAAATATGGCAAAAAGAAAGAATGGATCAAAACTCCAAAAATAAGCAATGAAGAGACAGCCAACCTATCAGATGCAGAACTCAAAACACTGGTAATCAGGATGCTCACATATATGGTTGAATATGGTCGCAAAATAGAGGAAGAAGTGAAGGCTTCCAGTGGGAGGAGGAGAAGGGGGGAGAAAGTACAGAAAATAAGTAGCATAGACAGTAGATAGAAAATAGATGGGGGGGCAAGAATAGCATGGGAAATATAGAATCTAAAGGACTTGAGACACATGGTCATAAACTAAAGGGGGGGTGATGGTGGGGATGGGGGGTAGGGTGGAGGGTAATAAAGGGGGAATAGAACAACTGTAACAGCATAATCAATAAAAAATTTAAAAAAAAAGAAGTGAAGGCTTCCAAAATTAAATAGAGAAAAATATACAGAGAACCAAAACAATGAAGAGAAGGAAACTGGGACTCAAATCAACAATTTAGAACAAAAGAAAGAAATACACATTCAACCAGAACAGAATGAAGAAACAAGAATTCAAAAATATGAGAAGAAACTTAGGAACCTCCAGGATAACCTCAATGTTCCAAAATCTGAACCATAAGGGTGCCAGAAAGAGAAGAGGAAGAAAAAGAAATTGAAAAGAGGAAGAGGAAGAAATTGAAAACTTATTTGAAAAAGTAATGAAGGAGAACTTTCCCAATCTGGCAAAGGAAACGGATTTCCAGGAAGTCCAGGAAGCTCAGAGAGTCCCTCTAAAGAAGTTGGACCTAAGAAACCACACAGGAAGGCACAACATAATTACATTACCCAAGATTAAAGATAAGGAGAAAATCTTAAATGCAGCAGGAGAAAAGGAGACGGTTATGTACAAAGGATAGTCTTCCCATAAGGCTATCAGCTGATTTCTCAAAAGATACCTTGCAGGCAGGAAGGGTCTGCAAAAAAGTATTCCAAGCCATAAAAAGCAAGGACCTATATCCAAGATTACTCTATCCAGCAAAGCTTTCATTTAGAATGGAAGGGCAGATAAAGTGCTTCCCAGATAAGGTCAAGTTAAAGAAGTTCATCATCACCAAGCCCTTATTATATGAAGTGTTAAAGGGACTTGTCTAAGAAAAAGGTGATCAAAACTACGAACAGTAAGATGATAACATAATGTTCTCTAGTTCCATCCATACTGGAGAGCATTATGCTAAGTAAAATAAGCCAGGCAGTGAAAGACAAATACCATATGATGTCACCTTTAAGTAGAACCTAATCAACAAAACACCTGGCTGGTGTAGCTTAGTGGACTGAGCGCGGGCCTGTGAACCAGACAATCGCGGTTCAATTCCCAGTCAGGGCACATGCCTGTGTTGCAGTCTGGTTCCCTGCAGGCCAGTTCCCAGCAGGGGACACACGAAGGGCAACCATACATTGATGTTTCTCTTCCTCTCTCCTTCCCTTCCCCTCTAAAGATAAATAAATAAAATCTTTAAAAAACAAACAAACAAGCAAGCAAACTATAACCAGAGACACTGAAATTAACAACAAAGTGACAATAACCAGAGGGGAGATGGGTGGGGATAATGGGGGAAAGGGGTGAAGGGTTTTCAGGAACAACTACAAAGGACACATGGACAAAACCAAGGGGGGATGGAATCAGGGGAGGGAGGTGGGGATGGCTGAGGTGGTGATGAGAGGTATGAGGAAAAGGCAGACAACTTTACTTGAACAAGAATAAAATTTAAAAAGTGGAAGAAAAAAAAGAAACTGTATCTAAGCCACAATAGACTAGTATTCCTATAGAAATGTGTTTAAGGTTATGTTTTAATAGTATGTCTTTTTTTGCTGTTTGCCTTTTTAAATAACAAATTCATAAGATATAAAACGAAATTTGTTCATTCTTACACAAACAAAAAATGACAGCAAACTCACAACTATCAACAACTGAACCTAAAACAAAAACAAAGTAAGCAAACTAGAACAAGAACAGAATCACAGAAATGGAGATCACGCAGAGGGTTATGAGCAGGGAAGGGGAAGAAGGAGATTGGGGGGAAAGGTACAGGGAATAAAAAGCATAATTGGTAGGTATAAAATAGACAGGGGAAGGTTAAGAATAGTATAGGAAATGTAGAAGCCAAAGAACTTATATGTACAATCCATGGATATGAACTAAGGGGGGGGGGGGAATGCTGGTGGGAGGGGTGGTGCAGGGCAAAGGGGAATAAAGGGAGAAAAATTGGGACAACTGTAATATCATAATTGATAAAATATACTTTAAAAAATAAAAAATAAACAAATAAAACACCTGGCTGGTGTGGCTCAGTGGACTGAGCACTGGCCTGAGAACTAAAGTATCACAGGTTCGATTCCCAGTCAGGGCACATGCCTGGGTTGGGGGACAGGTCCCCAGTTGGGGATGGGCAAGAGACAACCACACATGGATGTTTTTCTCTCTTTCTCCTTCTCTCTAAAAATAAATCTAAAAGAAAAAATTTTAAGCAAGCAATAGTTCACATGCTTCGATATACACAAGGTACAAAGGGCATGGGAGGGTCTACATCTTTGCCAGTGGTCCTTTAGCAATCCAGGTCCTCTCCCAGGAAGCAATATTTCTAGAATGTTATGTATCCTTCCAGTGACGTTTTATGCATATGCAAATATATCTGAATATATCAGTTTGGATTTCCTTAGGGTATAATATTTTCTTTCTTTTTTTTTTTAAGTCTTCACCAGGGGACATGTTCATTTATTTGAGACAGAGAGAGAGAGAGAGAGACAGAGGAGGGAGAGAGAGAACATTGATTGGTTACCCCTGGAGGAACTCAGTCTGGGGTCGAAGAGCAACCTAGTTATGTGCTCTGGCTGGTAATCAAGCCACAACCTTTTTGGTGTATGGGATGATGTTCCAACCAACTGAGCCACAACAGCCAGGGCAAGGGTCTAATATTTTCAAAATACAACGTTTGCCTGAACAGTCATGAGGAGAGGTAACTGTGACAGAGTAATAAGTTTGAGAAGAGTGCTTTTATTAAAACTGCTGGTAAGGTGTTGGGGGGGGGAGACAGAGGTATTACTGTGTAAATCTCCTGACAACAGGCTGGAGACACAAGTCAAGGATCCCCAGGGAGTCCTTCCTCATCACTATTCCCACAGGCCTCCCAAAGTGACAGGTCCCATCAGTGCACCACTCAAACACCGATACTTAGGTCTCCCAGTCATGACCAGGTCATAGAGCCAACTTGGTAGTTCACGGAACTCTGTTCAGTGACCTGCCCCCAAAACAGTTGTAAATACTGATCACTACACCCAGCAGTGGCCTCTCGACTCCTCTATAACCCCCAATGACTCCGCCCCTGTACCCTAATACCTCACCCTTGATTCCCACAACTTCTACGTTATGAATGCCCCACAGACTCTCCCATCCCTACCTGACCTCAAGGCTCCCAGTCACTAATCCCACAGCCCTACCAGTGACTACACAGCCTTCCCACTCAGTGATCGTGCGAGCCCTCACCACTGATCCCCAGGCCTTTGACCCCCAGCTTCCCTCCACTGCTGACCTGAAGATTCACCCATTAACACCTTCACATGAGCATTCCATGATAACCAATCCCAATGGACTCTGTGCATGGCCTATGCAAACTGCTGATAAACCCAATGCACCCCATTATACCCTTCACCAGCCCCCAAGACCCACACCCTAATGCCCATAGGCTCTCATTACTGACCTCTAACACTGAGTCCACACAGGTCTCCTCTCCTTCTCCGTCTCTTCACGACCTGCTCCAACACCCACAAGCTCCCCTCCTACTTTCTGATATACTGGGGGGTTGCCGGGAGACAACACCCCAGCTTCTCCATTGCACAGACTCAGTAGTACCTATGAGTCAACAATAGCAACAGATCACATGATGATCCTCCAGGGACCCGATTCTGGTCATTCAATTCTTTTGGGGGAACAATATGGGGACACCTGTGGGGTGGACATTTTGGAAGGTGTTCCTAGAGAGAAGGCAGCCTCCTCCTCTAGACATCTGAGCTCTGAGAGCTCTCTCTCTCCAAGTGCCAGCAATAGTGTAAAGATCAATCCATCCTTGCCCTTTCAATATTTCTACATCTAATACATAAAAATACACAAGAATTGAAGGGTTGTAAAAGCTATACTAATGAAAACAATCGAAAGAGGAAATCAAGAAAAAAAAACAACTAATAGGATAGAGAAGCATTTCATAATGAATAAAGATTCTCACCAGGATAATCTAACAATTACTTACATGAGTTTGAAATATATAAAGCAAAAATAAATAGAACTACGAAAAGAAATTTAAAAGTCACATTTATAAAAAGAAACATTAATATAGCTTCCTTATTTACTGCCTGAATAAGATGACAAAAACTAAGAAGACTGATGAATATGTTCCAATGAACAGTAAACATGACTTAAGGGTAATGAACAGAACTGGAACTCATCAAGAATAGTCTCATTCATTCTCTCTCTCTCTCTCTTAACTTTTCAAGAACATGTCAATCTTAAAAGAAAATTGTACATATATTTGGCCAAAAGCTAAGTCTCCAGTCATTTCAAAAAACTGAAATAATACAGAGTATGTTTTCCAGCTGTCATGCAATTAAGGTAACAGTCAGTAACAAAACAAAACTGCAAAATCCTCATATATTTAAAAATTATAAAATACATTCAATAACACATGGGTCAAAGAAGAAAACACAATGGAAACTAGAAAATACTTTAAGCCCTGACCAGTGTGGCTCAGTTCATTGAATGTCATCCAGCAAACCTGAAAGTTGCTGGTTCAATTCTGAGTCGGAGCTTGGTTTGAAGGTTTGGTTGCCACTCAGAGCACATACGAGAATCATCCAATCAATGTTTCTTTCCCTCCCTTTCTCCCTCCCTTCCCCTCTAAAAATAAATAAAAGGAAATAAAAGGAAAATATTTTCAACTGAATGTGACAGTGTACAACAGTAGTACAATAATGTTGGTAAACCCAGAATTTTTATACTGTTGGTAGAAGTAACAACTGCTCCAAACATTTTCAAAATATCTTTGGCACTATTTCCAAGACATGAAACCTGACTATTCCACTGTCACATGCATCGCCACCAGAAATGTGTATGTGTCTCATTTAAAATTATTCTATATTTATATACTAAAACTCATCCTAACAGTCTCAATCAGAAAACTTCCCATATGCCAACGAACAGAAAATGATTGAGTATTTTATATTCACACAAAAGAACCCTACATAACAATGCAAGAATTAATTCCAACATGCAGCAATAAATACAGTAAATAATGTAAGGAATGAAAACCATGAAACACTAAAAAGTTATTGCTCTATGATTGCCTTTATATAAAGTGCAAAACAGACCCCAGGGAGCTAGCTATTCTGTGAGATGTTGGAGCCATCCTTATCCTCAGCAGGAGTGCCAGGAAGAGAGCACAGGAGTCTTCTGATGGTCTGATAACATTTTATTTCCTGATCCAGGTACTGAGTACAGGAATGTATCACTCTGTTAACTTTCATTTAGCTCTGAACTTACAACCTGTATGTGCACTTTAAATTATTCAAAAGATATCACCAATCAGATATATGGAATAGGATGAATAGGTAAATGTTATATTATCCCTATGGTGTAAAGGTGAAGTTGAAGAGCATCATATAAAACAGGCATATGTATACCACTTAAATGTATGCTAAAATATTTTGGTAGAAACTAAAAAATAATGAGTCAATCATACTTGATAATAATAGTGTACAACTATAATATATAATAGTAATGTAGATTTATATTAAAAATCTAACAGGAGAGTTCTGGCCAAGATGGAGGCACAGGTAGAGACCCTTCACTTCCTTATACAACCAAAAGGAGGATTATAACCAATCTGAAAATAATAAAAAAACAAAAGTGCCAGAAAATCAAACTGCATGGAACTCTAACAACAAAGGAATTAAAGAAAAAATCAACCAGAACAACCAGACCAGTAAGGTGGTAGACTAGCAGGCCAACTCAGAAAACCCCCAGCAATGCAGCAGACCTTGGGGGTGAAGATGGCTGCTATGGGCTACAGCAGTTGCAGGTTGCAGTGGTAGGAGAAGCTCCCAGTCTCACCAGAAAAGTAGGCTAGTGATGAGCAGGCGAGCTGCACTGTTTCTCTCTGGCCTCTCTGGCCCCTCCCCCACAGGCAGCCCTGCAGAGCAGCAAAGAGGGTTGCTGTGCCTGGGTGAATACCTAAGGCCCCACCCCTTACAACCTACCAGCTGTTCCATATACAGGGAACCAACAGTGATGGGAAAGAAACCAGGACTCAAATCAACAGTTTGGTGCAGAAGGAAGAAAGAAACCTTCAACCAGAGCAGGATGAAGAAACAAGAATTCAAAAAAATGAGGGGAGGTTGAGGAACTTCCAGCACATCCTTAAACATTCCAACATCTGAATCATAGGGGTGCCGGAAGGAGAAGAGGAAGACCAAGAAATTGAAAACTTACTTGAACGAATAATAAAGGAGAATTCTCCAATCTGGCAAAGGAATCAGGCTTCCAGGAAGCTCAGAGAGTCACAAAGAAGTTGGACCCAAGAAGGAACACCAAGGCACATCATGATTACATTGGCCAAGATTAAAATGAAGGAGAGAATCCTAGAAGCAGCAAGAGATAAATATACAGTTGCCTAAAAAGGAGTTCCCATCAGACTGTCAGCTGATTTCTCAAAAGAGACCTTACAGGCAAGAAGGGGCTGGAAAGAAGTATTCCAAGTCATGAAATCCAAAGACCTACATCCAAGATGGCTCTATCCACCAAAGCTTCCATTTAGAATGGAAGGGCAGATAAAGTACTTCCCAGATAAGGTCAAGTTAAAGGACTTCATCATCACCAAGCCCTTATTATAATTAAATGTTCAAGGGACTTATCTAAGAAAAAAGATAAAAAATATGAACAGAAAAATGACATCAAATTCACAACTATCAACAAATGAACCTAAAAAAAGAAAAACAAAAACAAAACAAACAACAGAGGAACAGAATCAGAGAAATGGACATCACATGGAGGGTTTTCAATGGGGGGCGGATGGGAGGAATAGGGGAGAAAAGGTACAGGGAAGAAGAAGCGTAATTACTAGGCATTAAATAGATGGGGAGAGACCAAAATGGTATAGGAAACAGAGAATTCAAAGAACTTAAATGTACAACCCATGGACATGAACTAAGGGGGAAGAATGCTGGAGGGTTGGGGGTGCAAGGTAGAGAGGGGATAAAGGAAGAAATACTGGGAGAGCTATAATAGCATAATCAATAAAATATACTTAAAAAAGATATATACCCATTAGTTGAAATAATTCATTTCTTTCTCAAATTGTAAATTATCAACACTTTGCATCAATTTAAGAATGTAAATTTTTTTAAAAAACCCTATATAAAATCCTGTCAGGCAATTGAGAAAATAACCACTTTGCTTTTTGGAAATCAAGAAGCCACAAATACCACATACCTGTTTTTCCTTTCAAATGGCTCTCTTTGACTGTTCCATATGTAACAAAAGCCCCCACCATGAATTAATGTAATGACTTTGGAGACAAGTTTGCACTGCCAGACCTCCTTCTGCCAACATGCCCAGAGCATCTTCACGAAGAAAACATCTGCCTCCTGGGGGTCCAATTCCATGCAATTCATGTCTTTTAAAATTATCACTCACCTCACCCCTGCTGGCGTGGCTCAATGGATTGAGTGCCAGCCTGCAAACCAAAGGGTCACTGGTTGGCATCCCAGTCGGGTCACATACCTGGGTTGTTTGACCAGGTCCACAGTAGGGGGGCGCACAAGAGGCAACCACACATTGATGTTTCTCTCCCTCTCTTTCTCCCTCCCTTCCTCTCTCTAAAAATAAATGAATAAATGAATGAATGAATAAATAAATAAATAAATCTCACTTGCCTGATGTGGTTAAAACATCAGCTAAAATGTAATCTGGTCATGTTCTACATAAAAGTTATTTACAAGCTCATCCATTTATAACTTCATATTTCTAATAAATGCCCACCACCTCTCCAGAGGTGTCATGTACAAGAGCATAACTAGCTCTCCACAACCTTCCTCACAGACTGAATTTCCTTCCGGCACCAATGGCTTCAGCTTCAGCAGGGACCTGCCACCTGCTGATTTTTTTTCGTGTATTTTGTTTAAATTTCTTGCCTAGTTCTTTCCTGGAATATTCCATTTGATAGATTTAACATACATGCAATCTAATTGACTTACAATTTAAGCTTCATAGTTTTGAAATGAATAAAATTTACAAATTTCTCATACAATTAGAGAATTTTGCATTTTTTATCCAGGCAAAGCTGAGCCTGGAGACACTGGAGTCACGGCTCAAGATCAGAAAGGGACTGACGGTGGGGAAACTCAGAGTGATTAATATATAGATGTCAGGGAGAAACATGCTGGGATTGCTTAAAACAGTGAAAATAATATGAAAGGTGAAAGAAAAGGTGTTCAAAAAGATAAAGGTGCTCACCAGGAGAAGAATGGTTTTGGTAGCTCTGGACTCAGGGGAGGACTGGGAGGAGACGGAGGTCCTGTGAATGTGTCGGACCCTCTGTTTGTGTCTGTGCAGGATGAAGACCATGAAGCTGCTGGCCCAGAGTGTGAGCACGAAACATACAACATCAGGGAATGTTATCAACACTGCATATGTGTCCCTGGTCTCATTAAGATAAATATAGGAACAGAATCCCAACTTTTTTCTGGTTTTGATATTTTCACTTCTCCAAGTACTAGACATATGCTTAAGAAAAATGACATTTACCAAGATTTGCAGGATCCAGTACAGGAAAACAGAAGCAACAATGTACTTGGGAGCTTTTTGTTTAAGCCCTGCCAACCTGGAGTTCGTGGGGCTGATGATGATGGCCTGGAAGATGCTCAAGAGGCAGGTGGTGCCAATGGACACACCCCTGCCCACTGAACGCATATAGGAAATAAATTTGCATCCAAAATCTCTGAGATGGTCGTATGACCGAGAAAATGACCTGGTAAAGGTGATTCCACTAGAGAACAGAACCAAGGAATTGGCCACAATCAGGCTGTTGACAATCAAATCTGTTGGCCTCAGCCTGCACCCAGTGAAATAAAGGAAGACATAATGATAAAGCAGAGTGAAATTCCCCAGGAGTCCGATTACTGTCTGTAGTAAAGAGATCATTCCTACTGCCAAATCCATGATGGACCCGCTGTCTGTTTTCAGTGACTGGTTTTTGTCTTCTGAGCAAGAGGACCCTGCATGGGAATAGGAGGCATAAGGCACACATATCATGTCTGTTGCACCCACTTAATTGTCTCCACTTATCAACAATTCCTACCTGAAATACTGAGTTAACGTTTTTATGCCATTTAGAGGCTTCCAAGTGAATGTGTAGCCATTTAAGAACACTTACAACAGCATACTCACTGCTACAAAGGCCACACACAAAATAACTTTGTTATCCCTCACAAGTTCAAGAGGCAGACACTAACACATTTTTTATAAAGGTGAGGACCCAATTTGCGCAGAGAGGTTAAAGGTTTTGTCTGAGATCACACACTGGTTAGGGGCATAGTGAGGATTTGATGCTGGCTGTGCCGCTAACAAAACAATGAATTTAACCCATAATATACTAACATACTTGTTACCTGTGTTCTTCAGAGAAACCAAGTGTTTTTAAACTCTGTCATTTTGAATCCCACTGGTGGTATTTTACTTTAAATTTTTGGCAATGTCAGTGTCCACTTCTTTTCATTATGAAGACTTAATCTATAGGCAACTATAAACTTTGAATAAAGCTTTAGAGATCTTCATAGAATGCAGATGCACTGACTGCAGAATAAAGTGCAGGTACCTGTCCCTGACAAGTTGGGTGTGATGAACACAAGAATGGTGCAATATTAGGAGAGCAACAGAAAGACTCATTTGCTTCATTCCAGGAAAAATAAATTCAATTACACAAGTTACAAGAACTATAGAACAAGGAACGTATATCTAATAAACAGTGTATGTAGAAATAAAATTATTATTCATTTCAGATTATATACATATCTATTAATAACTGAGTAAAATAAGATTCTTAGAAATAAGGCAAGATTTGTATAAAACATGAACATATAAGGAACATACAAAAATGTAATGTTAAGGCAAAATACTTCTGTATGGTGTAAATGACATATTGTGTAAATGACTCATGTAAATGGCACATATGACATACATATATGTATGTAATTTACAATGTATTGCACATTGCTATTACAATATTTAAGAGCAGCAGAAATATCAAATTATATATTTCAGCCTGAAAATTTTAAAGTTCTATTTTTTAAATGCTGCCTCTTTAGATAGGCAATGTATCACCACACTAAAAATATACACAGTTATTAAATATGTTTAGCAAATAATATACCCAGAGTAAGAGAACACATTTCTATTTTGGCAACTACTGTCAGACACACTTTTCTATAGGTGTAAAAGCATGCAAGTACTATGGGTACACCTCTAGAAACCTAAAAATTACATCTATGTTTCCTGTAAAGTCGACTGAAGAGAGATCAACTCTAAAACTCCAGCCCTTAAGCACATTAAAAATCAGGTTCATGATCACTGGATTGAACAACCATGACTGAGAGTGAGGACCACACTACATCACATCAGAAGCCACCAGGGATTAGAGCAGCTCTATGACCCATCTGTCTTTACCTGCTCAGTTTAAGCCTCATGAATTGCTCCCTCTGCCCCTGACCCCTGGGCTTTGGTGCTGGCCCAGGTTCACCCACACAAGATTCCTTTGTGCAGTACGTTCACTTACCCACACTCCTGATATACCTTCCCTTACAGTCTCTATCTCTCAGGGTGATAAAGAGAAAACCCTCTGACTTCTTCCTGCTGCTGGACACTGGCTCATTGTGAAGTCAGTGAAGTCAGTGCTGTCAGTATGTGTAACAGGGAGGCAGCCAGACCCTGAGATATGGGTTGTGATTCAGTGACCTCACCTCCCCTCTGAACTGCAATTATCACTTCACCAGTAGCAGCGTTGGCACTAATAGGCTTGGGATCTGAGAGTATTTATGAAAAGTTTCTTTCCAGTTGCCAATTACCAAGAACAACTCCAAGTTTTCACTAGCATCTCTTAGGAGACTACTGAGTGTTTGTGAGAGGCTCTTTCTCTCCATGATCCCTGGAGCAGACAGGATTTTCCATGAGGTACAGATAGCAGGGAGCACTGACATCTGATCCCTGAGGGGCAGGGTGAATCTGGTGTTTCACTGGACATTTGCTTCATCGGGAAGTTTTAACCAAAGAGTTTTTTCCGAGTCTCCTTACAAACAAGCTGCAGCACCATTGACATATGGAACAAAGAAAATAGAATGTTTCAAAATATGTTAGAAGGATTTAGAATGGGGACAAGTAACGGGAATACTACATTGTCATAATGAACATTACATATCATTGCACTCACTGGCTCAAGTCAATGTCTCCTCATATGGAATCTGTAGGAGAGAATGGATCCAAGATGGCTGCAGAGTAAGTGAAAGCTACACACACCTTTTTCTGGTGCCAAACCAGACTTATAGTTAAAATAAAGACCAACTGACCTGAATGACCAAGTGAAGAACAACTGAACAGAAGTATTATGCCCAAGGATCTAATGAAGGAGCTACACAGAGCCTGGTAGGAAGGGCAAAGACATGTGGAGGACTTGTCCCTGCAGGCAGATGTGTTGGCTGAGAAGCTGAAGGGAGATCTCAGCTGCAAAAGTCCCTCCTGAAGAGAGTGGGGTCTCAACCCCTCATCAGTACCCCAAACCAGAGCACCAGGGCTGGGACAAGGAACCTGCATAGCGCTGCCAGCAAAATTGAGTGGGGACCCTGTCCAGTGGAAAGAGGGGGGAGTCTGCTAGAATCCCAGGCACTCTCCTAAAAGGCCAATGCACAGGAGCCCACAAGGGCTCTTGTAGGAGGAAGGAGACTCAGGGCACACAGAGACCATAAAGAGAATATATTGGTGGCAAGCTCTGGATAGAGACTAAGGGTTGGCTACTAAGGTTAAGGTCCCGTTCATGAGGCAACATCCCACACTGCCCTCAGGCACCACTTTCCAGAGCAGACTACTCCTATTCTTACAGCACCAGCTGGGGGGAAGTACACTAAACCTGTACTCCAAGTACTGATGGCACCACCCTGCCAAACTCAAGTCCAGCAGGAAGGACTGTCGGCTATACCCAACAGAGACTTGAGGTGTGCTCTTTTTCTGGAGAAACTATAGGCAAATTCTCAATGCTCAGTGAACTGAGTGGTTTTACAACAGGGGCCAATCTTTTACCCTGACTGTAGGTAAGGCAGGCACCACCCCCAAGGGAAGACTCCCTTGTCAGGGTCTCTGGCATTGTGCAGCTGCGAGGTAGGGGCAAGCAAGCAGCTTGCTTCCCTTCTGCTGGCCTGAGCTACTCCTACTGTAGGGCTACTTGATGTGTTTTTATGAGCTCCCCTTCTGGGCTCAGGTTCATAGGGGAATAGAAACTCCACTCAGAGCTGGGATATTCAGAGTTTATCTCAAACAGAGGCTCCAGTCCAGGACTTAAGCAGCCATGACTACAGAGCTAATGGGAGAAGTGAGGTTTGCCCCTCACGTGCAGCCTAGCCAGTACTACCTGCAATGGAAGGCTTCCTTGACCTATTTTCCCAAGTTCTGGTAACCCCATTCTGCCAAGCTTCCTCCTGCAGTGGGGACAGCTGACTAAGCCTAACCTGAAACTGTGGTACACTCATCCTGAGGAAGCCAGAGTTAGAGATTCTAGCAGAGACTGATGATGAGCCTCTGGAATAAGAGCCAGATTCTTCCACTGAGTGCCTGACCAGGCTGCCCCAAAGTAGGGGACCCACTAGCCATATCCTCCCAAACTGGTCACCCTGCCCTACCAAGCTTGAGCCCTGGGTCAGTGGGATGCAGCCAGCTTGGGCCCACTCTACAGTCTTTCTTCATAAGGCTCTTGAGGAAGTCTAGGCAATATTAGCACAGGACGGGCTGACAAAGTAGCTGACAGGTGGACATGGATTTTTACTGACTTGCCTCCAGCTCAGGGTGCCAAAAAAACAATCCTGGTACACAGCCTGCCTCCTCCCCCACACACCCTCAGGCCCAGTAGACACAGACACAGTGATTAGCATGGTAGCTCCACACAGGTAGCCCAAGGCCAGTTGCACAGAACATCTGACACTGACCTGCACTGAATTCCCAGCCGGGAATTCAGCTTTGTCAACAAATTCCCTTTGTCCAGTATGTTCACTTACCTGGACACCTGACACAACACCTTCCCTTACAGTCTCTACCTCTCAGACCAATAAAGAGAAAACCCACTGACTTCTTCCTGCTGCCTGGACACTGGCTCATTATGAAGTCAGCGCTGTCAGTACATGTAACAGGGGCATCCAGACCCTGAGGTATGGGTTGTGATTTGGTGACCTCACCTCCGCTATGAACTGCAATTATCACTTCACGGGTAGCAGCACCGGCACTGACAGGCTTGGGAACTGAGAATATTTCTCAAAACTTTCTTCCCATTTGAAGTTGCCAAAAACAATTCCAAGTTTCCAGCCAGAATCCCTTAGGAGACTACTGGAGTGTTTTTGAGAGGCCCTTTCTTTCCATGATCCCTGGAGCAGACAGGATCTCCCATGGGGAACAGACAGTAGGGATTGCTGACTTCTGACCTCTGAGGAACCAGACAAAGTGACTATGCACATCTCATGAGACATCTGTTTCACTGGGAAGTTCTACCCAAAGTAAGTTCTTTCCTAAGCTTCAAACAAATGAGCTGCAGCAACTCTGACATACAGAGCAAAGAAAATAGAAAAAGTCAAAATATGTTAGATTTAGAAAGAGACAAGTAACAGGTATAAACATGGTGTCATAATGTATATTACGTATCATTGCGCTCATTGGCTCAAGTCAATATTACCTCATATGCAATTTGTAGGAAAATATAATTGATCATTATTGCCTTCTATTAGTGATAGGACATAGATACAGAACAGAACTATAGGTTGAAAAGAAAGAAAGTTCTACAAGAATCCCTCACAAATAAACTGGCAGAACGGGATGGTTTGACAGGCATATGCTGCCATTCTTGTGACTACCAGACAAGCCAATGTTCCTTATGAAATTCTAGAGTATCCAAGGGTTACAACAGTGCTCTACATTTATTTTATGCTGAATTATCAGTTATGAACCCTTGTTGCTTTCCTTTTTAAGAAACATAAATTAGAAGTTGAAAGTGATTTTTTGGTTTGTCCTACAAACAAATCTGAATAAAATCTATTTCCCTATGGAAATACCTTCAAGTTTCAAGTCCAGGGATAGAGCCATAATGCAAGGCCATCCAGACAGCACACTCAGAGGAACTCAATTCTACACTTACACACATGCAAGGACAAAAACACAGTCAAACACACTGTCACAATCACATACTTATGCACATACACAATCACTATCACACAATTTTAGTTGTACATTCACATTCACTCATTCACTCACCACAAAAACTCTCACCCATTCAGAAACACTTGTGACTTGTAAACACACACAGCCAATTAAGTTGCTCAGTACATTAAGTTACATGTACTTTTACAGAATCAATGTATATAGTCACTATGAGTCTTTCTTCATGACTCATTCATTTACACAAGAATAACTGTATCTCCAGACCATTAGATGCTCCAAAAGGAAGCCCTTTTCATCCTTTGTGATCCTTCCAACTAGGTAACAAGCAACAAAAACAAAGTTCGTAATACATACACAGCCTTAAAAATTGCTATGAGAAACAAGACTCAGATAAACAATCTAATTTTTTTACCTAAAGGAAATAGAAAAGGAAGAATCAACACAGCCTTAGGTGAGTATAGAAAGGAAATAATAAAGATCAGAGTGGATGTAAACAAAATAGTTAAAACAAAAACACACAAGCTCACTGAAACCAAGAGCCACTTCTTTGAAAAGATAATCAACATGGATAAACATTTAACCATACTCATTAAGAAATAAAAAAGATGCCAAATAAAATAAGTAACAAAAGACTGCATCAACGGACACCACAGAAATACAAAGAATTATAAGAAATACTACTGCCCTGGCTGGTGTAGCTCAGTGGATTGAGCGTGGGCCTGTGAAACAAAGGGTTCCCGGTTCAACTCCTACTCAGGGCACATGCCTGGGTTGGGGCCAGGTCCCCAGTATGGGACACATCAGAGGCAACCACACACTGATGTTTCTCTCCCACTCTTTTTCCTTCCCTTCCCCTCTCTCTAACAAATAAATAAGTAAAATATTTTTTTAAAAAAGAAATACTACTGAGTTGGCTAGAAAGTCTGTTTAGTTTTTTTCTGTAAGATGGCTCTAATAGTAGTACTTAGCTGCCTTGAACTTCATTCAAAACCATTTTTTAGACTGTATTGTGACAGCTATTATATAAGTGTGCATTTTAAAAAAACACCAAAATTGGTGAATTTGGGAGTAGCCATTTTAATATTGAAAATGGAAAAAAATATGCAAAATTTTCAGCATATTATGCTTTATTATCTCAAGAAAGGTAAAAACACAAAGGAAACACACACACACAAGATTTGTGCAGTGTATGGAAAAAGTGCTCTTAGTGATTGATTGAATGTGTCAAAAGTAGTTTATGAAGTTTTGTGCTAGAGATTTCTTGCTGGACAATGCTCCACACTCAGGTAGACCATTTGAGGTTGATAGTGATCAAACTGAGATATTGAGGACAATCAATGTTATACCACACAGAAGATAGCTGAAATATTCAAAATGTCCAAATAAATAAAGTTACTGGTGAAAATTAAAAATGTGTCTTTTATTTTATGGAAAAAAGACATGTAGCCTTTTTGGTGAACCCAATACAAACAATTATATGCCAACAAATTGTATAATTAGGAAAATCTGATTAACTTCCTAGAGATACACAATCTACAACTGAGTCAAGACAAAACAAAACAAAATCTGAACAGACCAATAATTACTAACAAAATCAAATCAGTAATTAAAAACTTCCCCACAAACAAAGCTCCCAGTCCAGATGGCATTCTTGGTGAATTTTTTTATGTGTGTGCTTATTTTTTAAAATTGTATCATTCATTTATACAGAGAAACTATTTGGATTGTTCCATTTAGACTTTTTCAATCCTCACTTCCAATGGCCAAAGAGAGTTCATGTTAACAGTCAGCATTTACTTGAATTGATCACCATATAGATCTACCATGACACAAAGCTGTTAATCCACCATTAAAGACTAGGAGCCCTGGCTGGTGTAGCTCAGTGGATTGTCTGGCCGGGTATGTGGCCAGACAATCGCGGTTCGATTCCCAGTCAGGCCACATACCCGGGTTGCAGGCTGGTTCCCTGCAGGCCAGTTCCCAGCAGGGCATGCATGAAAGGCAACCATACATTGATGTTTCTCTCCCTCTCTCCTTCCCTTCCCCTCTAAAGATAAATAAATAAAATCTTTAAAAAAAAAAGTCTTTATTTAAAAAAAAAAAAGACTAGGATCTCACCTGGCTGGTGTAGCTCAGTGGATTGAGCATGGGCCTGAGAACCAAAGGATTGTGGTTTGATTCCCAGTCAGGGTAACATGCCTGGGTTGCATGCCAGTTCCCAGCAGGGGATGCATGAGAGGCAACCATACATTGATATTTCTCTCCCTCTCTCCTTCCCTTCCCATCTAAAGATAAATACAATCTTAAAAAAAAAAGACTAGGATCTCACTTGAACAGAAACACTTTAAAGTAATTGACTAATTAGTCATTTTCCTTCTTATGAATAAATCTACCAAAATTGATCTAATATAGTCAAATTTTCAACATATTTCATTGTTTCTTTTCAAATCCAGTATTTGTAGGCATTGTAAAACAAAGGAAATAAAGTTCATTTCTTCCAAGCCTTCTAAAATTCACCCTCAAGTTTAGCTTTCACTCTCTCTTCTCACATTATGGCACATACATTTTTAGTTTAAGACAAAACTACTCTTTTTTTTTTCATTCTTTGGTATCTATATAGGGGTGAGGGTGGGTTTCTTTTATGAAAACTAGGTCATAACTTCAAATAATCTAATTTGTCATTGTGCCCATATGGTTAATGTATTTTTGGCAAATGATGAAATATTTTCTAGTTCTAAGACCACAGAAATACTTTGATTTTTCAAAAATTTCAAGAATTATCTTTAATATTTAAATAAATGACCCATTCAGAAATAATTTCTAAGTGTAGACAATGACTAAGGTTGTGTCCTACTTCAAATGTGAATAACAAATTTCAGTTTCCTATAAATGCCATATTAAGCATTGTTTCCATTAGCTGTCACTTGTCACTACTTCCCTCAGGTTCAACCACTTCATCTTTAGTGCTGACTTTTCCATGAAATATACTGATAATTCTCTTTATCTCCTCCCTCCTTTTTTTTTTGGTCATCCCATAGAAGCAAAGAACCAGTTACTCTTGATGTCCAAGATTTCCGATGAGTCTTTTTGTTCATAGAAATGACTGCTGTCATAATTAAAGGAAAATGTGTGGAATGACAAAACAGCCTCCAAGGATTTGGCAATAAGAATAATCTTCATGTAACAGACTGGAGTTGGAATTCTGGGCCAGTCTTCTCTTTGTTACCTTTACCTCTTCCATTACCACAATGAATGCAAGTTGAGATCCACAAATTTAATTCTTGGGCACTTGAGTATAGCCAACTCCTTGGTCATCCTAATTAAAGGAGTACGTAGACAATGGCAGATTTGGTTGAAGCATTTCTTTAATGATTCTGGATGCCAACTTGTTTCACATGTTCAGAGAGTGGGCAGGGTCATGTACATTAGCAACACTTCCTTCTTGAGTGTCTTCCAGACCATCAGGATCAGTCCCATGAACTCCTGTTGGCGGGATCTTAAAGTAAAAATCTCCCAAGTACATTGGCTTCTTCATTTCCAACTGATGGATTAATTTTATTTTCCTTACATACGTGTTGTATGTGTCTAACAAATGTAGTGGTAAAAAACATAAAGAAATGGCATTTTTAGATATTGTTCTGCTTCTGGTCATGAGATAATCACAGGTTCACTGTTTGCAGCATTATTAGTATTCCCTGAAGTTTCATTTTTGGTACTCATGCTCTGGGCTAATAGAACCATGGTCTTCATCCTATACAGACACAAGCAGAGGGTCTGACACATCCATAGGAATAATGTCTCCCCTAGATCTTCCTGAGACCAGAGCCACCCAAAGCACCCTTGTCCTTGTGAGCACCTTTGTGTCTTTTCACAACCTCTCTTCCACTTTTTACATCTTTATTGCTCTTCTCTATAATCTCAGTTGGTGTTTGGTGGACACTGCTGCCCTAAATTTGTGTGTCCTCCAACCATCAGCACCTTTCTGCTCATGAGTTATGACTCCACTGTCTCCAGGCTCTGCCTTGTATGGGTAAAGAATACAAAATTCCCTAAGGTAGTCATAAATATGTTTATTGTATGTTTTTTCATAATGTTCAATTGTTTATTCACTCATCCCCCTCAGAAACTCAACACAAGGGGAAACCACACGTTTCTAAAGTAGACTCTAATGGATATTCGGGTTTCTTCAATGGCTGAAAGTTGGAACCTCATGTGCATAAATGAGGTGAATAAGCAGGTTAGCCTCACCCTGATATACAATATCCTCTTGATAGTAGTCTTAATCAAACATTGCTTGAGATAAATTAGATGAATTTGTTCCCAGTCCTTTGTAAGTTTAATTAGTGTTTGAACAAATGATCTATTCATGGGAAAATTGTAACAGGAGCTGATATAATCAAGAAATGAGTGTTGGATATTTTTGGAAGACAATTCTCCATGGTTTCTCATGTATGCGCATGCCTTATGGACAGAGAGATAGAAAGCTTTTGGACGAGACTGCGCTTTCTCAGATGTTTGTGTAAAAAAAAAAAAAGAAACCTTGGAAGACAGGAACAGCATTACCCACAGGAACAGTACAATGAAATAAAAACAATATCTTCAAAGAGTGGAGCAGGTTTCCTAACATCCCCTTTAAAAACTTGGGATTTCTTTTTTTTTCATTGTTGTTCAGTTAGTTGTCCCACCTTTTTCCCCATTGCTCTCCCCTCTCCCACCCCCCACCACTCCTACAGTCAATCCCCCCTCCAATTGTCCAAGTTCGTGATGCAGTCCCACTGCATGTTAACATTCACCTGGCCCTTTTTGCACCGCTCTGATTGGAACTGGCATAGGGGGTAGCAAGAAAAACTTACAATCAGAATATTCATGCTGCCTGCTGTGCCCTTAGTAATAAAGTCCTTTGATTTTATCTAGAAATCACATTTCTTTTACAAATATTTATAAGAATTAAGGCTGAACTTCAACATTCACAGTGCCTGAAATAACCATAGTTGTGATTCAAAGCAGACAGATAAAACATAAATAGGTAGAAAAAGAGAGAGAACTTAAGAAGTTGGTTTATCTAACGTGGATTACCTAATCCAATGCTTACCTAATCTCTAAATCATGACAAATTTAGTTGTTTCAGTTATGCTGTAGACCTGAGAGAGCCAGTTGATCTGTACCAAAATGTTGAAGAATGTAATTTGTTTGGCAAGTCCACGCCACAAGAAAGAGCAGAGTAGGACCAACAGGTAGGGCATTGCATAGACCAAGGGGAAGACCCAAGAGGCCACAGGTAGAGCAGCCCAAAGGGACTCTGGAAGAAAAGTAATTATTATAAAAGGATATTAATTTGCCAGCCCTAAAGTGCTCTGGTACCTGTCTGTCATTTTTACAATATCTTCAAAAACAGACACTTGCATCACTGGATTGTTTTGGTTTGTTTGTTTTATGAAAGTGGATTCTCTTTGGAATATCCATTGGAGGGCTTGAGTTTTATGTCTGTACTTAATAAGGTAACATCTAATATTATGAAGATGGCTGAGTTGAGAACACAGGAGATCTTGGTCATGAAAATTACAGGAAGGTAGCACAAATTCATGGTAGGTGGAAGGCAACATCTCCAAGAGGTAAAACTAGACCCACCTGTTATCTGAGTTATGTGCAGAATAGACCGTTAACCCAAAGTTTATCTCACCATATATTTATATGATGAGAAAGGAAAGAAAATAATAAGATCCTGAAAAAAGGCATATGGAGTTGGCCCTATAAAGTTGGAATCTGCTAGACCGAACACTGGGGAAAGTGTGATACAACTTTACTTGTGCTTTCTTGACCAAGTTTTGAGGCCCTGGTTAAATGCCAGTCATTTCTCTGTAAACGGCAGCTGATTAGGTCCATACATTCACTCACAATAAGCCTTGGAGCATTGCACTGTGCCCTAATCCCATCCACCCCAGTCTCTTCAGCTCCGTGGTAGCCTTGAAAAGCAACCACCTTGCAACAACAGCAACAGTGAAAATCAGCAACCTAGCACATACTGGAAGGGGCAAGAATGTCTTCAGAATTCCCCAAAAGCCAATCACGCCCCCTGCCTGCAAAGTTTCACTATTTAACCTATCCAGCACCTTAAAGAAAAGCTCCATTCTCATGGTTTTTCTTTATGTGACCTGGCTGGAAGCTTGATTTTCACAAACACTCCTACCCAAAGAAAAAAATTTTTAAAACAATCAGTAGCAACTGTTTAGCAATGGAATGTCTGGGAAGTTACAGTGTGGATGCATGACAGAGTGGGGTGATGAGATGCACAAGAAAATGGGGGGAATGCAGTGAGATGGTGTTGAAGAGTCAAGGTGTGGGGTATACTGAAAAGGCAAAGGGATAAAAAGCAAAAGAATATTATGTAGGGGTTAAAGTAGCTCTTGTACAATGTCATGTTTAAGATTATAAAGGGGCAGTATGTGCAAGGAAGTTAAGGGTTTAAGGTAATTGGGATCTGGGAGGATAATGTGTACAGGGTGCCATAGGAACAAAAAGATTATGGCAATGAAGAGCTAATGGGCAAAAATGGGTAAAATAGAAAAGCTACAGATGTAAACTTTGAGAAGCAAATACCAAGGTACATCTTCACAACATCGGATTTCATGAAGGTGTCTTAAGCATGACAACAAAAGCACAAGCAACAACAGAAAAAAAAGATAAACTGGACTTCATCAAAGGTAAAAACTTTTGTGCATCAAAAAACACTAGCAACAGAGTGAAAACACAACACAAAGAATAGGGGAAAATATTTCCAAATCATATATCTAATAAGAATCTAGTAAACAGAATATGTATATAACTCTTATAATTCAACAAAACAAAACCCAGACTTCCCCCAAGATGGGGGCATAGGTGGATGTGCCGTGCCTTCTCACACAACCAAGTTTAGAGACAACTAAATATTAGCAACAGAAAACACAGCCAGAACACGGAAAATTGAACTTTTCAGAAGTCCGTTAACAACAAATTCTTCAGCCTGACCGGTAAGGGGCGAAACCAGAGGCTGGGGAAGCGGGATTGCACAGGAGGTCTCGGTCAGCCGGACTCAGGCGCGGAATCCAGACGTGCGGAATCCAGGCCAGGGTTGGACCTAGTGAGCAACCAAGTGAGCCACCAGGCGAGCCACCGCGGGGGAGACAGCTGGGGAGCGGTGCTGCGTGTTGACTGTGGTCGCGCATTTGTGCGCGGGCGGACACAGGCAAGGGAGTGAGTGGTTGGACCGGGCCGGTGGGTCCCCACAGCAAGTGGCAGCAGAAGGCGCCACCATTTCCCTGCTCTGACCCCGCCTCCACATACAGCGTCATAACCCAGGGACTCTGAGTGGCCCGGCCCAGGTGAACCACCTAAGACGCTGCTCCTCTCCCAGCTGTGAGAAACAGCAGAGGGGGTCGCCATTTCCCCGCTCTGACCACGCCCCCACATACAGCATCACAACCCAGCGACCTGGGAGTCCAAGGCACCGCTTCTCACACTTAAAGGGTCAGAACAGACCAAAAATGTCGCAAGAATATCTCAAAGCCCCAGAGCCCATAGATCTAAGCACTGAAGAAATAGCAAAACTCTCAGATGCACAGTTTAAAACACTGGTCATCAGGATTCTCACAGAACTAGTTGATTATACTGACAAATTAGACAAATATATGAAGGCGAAACTAATGAAAATGAATGGAATTGCACAGGACACCAATAGCAATGAAAAGGAAACTGGGACTCAAATCAATAGAATGGACCAGAAGAAAGCAAATAATGGCCAAACAGAAAAGAGTCAAGAAGCAAGAATTCAAAGAAATGAGGAGAGTCTTAGGAACCTCCAGGACATCTTTAAATGCTCCAACATCAGAATTATAGGGGTACCAGAAGGGGGAAAGGCACAGCCACCAGTGGAAAACTTATTTCAACAAATAATAAAGGAGAATTTCCCCAATCTGGCAAAGGAAATAGACTTCCAGGAAATCCAGGAAGCTCAGAGAGTCCCAAAGAAGTTGGACCCAAGAAGGAACACACCAAGGCACATCATCATTACATTAGCCAAAATTAAAATGAAGGAGAGAATCCTAGAAGCAGCAAGAGCTAAGGGGACAGTCACCTACAAAGGAGTCCCCATCAGACTGTCAGCAGATTTCTCAAAAGAGACCTTACAGGCAAAAAGGGGCTGGAAAGAGGTATTCCAAGTCATGAAATCCGATTGCTCTATCCAGCAAAACTTTCATTCAGAATGGAAGGACAGATAAAGTGCTTCTCAGATAAGATCAAATTCAAGGAGTTCATCATCACCAAGCCCCTATTATATGAAATGTTAAAGGGACTTATCGAAGAAAAAGAAGTTAAAGAAACATGAACAGTGAAAGGACAACAAACTCACAGTTATTAACAACCACACCTAAAACAAAAGCAAACTAAAAGGACAGCTAGATCAGGAGTGGAAACATAGAAATGAAGATCTCAAGGAGGGTTAGCAACAGGGAAGTGGGAGGAGGAGAAGGGGGGAGAAGGTACAGAAAATAAGTAGCATAGACAGTAGATAGAAAATAGATGGGGGGGCAAGAATAGCATGGGAAATATAGAATCTAAAGGAATTGAGACACATGGTCATAAACTAAAGGGGGGTAATGGTGGGGATGGGGGGGTAGGGTGGAGGGGAATGAAGGGGGGGATAGAACAACTGTGAGAGCATAATCAATAAAAAATTTTTAAAAATTAAAAATTAAAAAGTAGGAAAACCAAAAAAAACCCCAAACAAAAAGTGGATAAAAGATTAAATAGAGATTTCTCTATAGAAAATATACAGATGACCAGAAAGCATGAGATGTTTAATGTATTTGGTCATTAGGAAAATGCAAATCAAAGCCACCATATCTCACATCCATTGGAATGACTACTATAAAACAAACAAAGAAAAGTGACAAGTGTCCGTAAAAACGTGGAGAAACTGGAACCCTTGTATATTGCTGGTAGAAATGTAAAATGGTGCAGCTGGTCAGGAAATATGATGGTTCCTCAAAAAACTGAACATATAATCCAGAAATTTCACTTCTGGGTATACACCCAAAAGAACTAAAAGCAGTGAATCAAACATGTATTTTCTACCAATGCTCACAGGACATTATTCACAATAGCCAAAACATGAAACTAACCTACATGTTCACTATAAATGAATGAATAAACAAAACATAGTATACACGTGCAATGGAATATTATTCAGTCCTATAAAAAACGAAATTGTGATACAAGTCATAACCTCAATGAATGTTAAAAAATTATGCCAACTTAAATAAGCCAGACACAATAGGACAAATTTGTATGATTTCACTGAAATGAAGTATCAAGAGAAGTCAAATTCATTGAAACAGAATGTAATATAGTGGCTGTCAGGGACTTGTAGGAGGGGAAATTGGGACTTGTTCAATAGGTATGAAGTTTTAGTTTGTGATGATAAAAAAGTTCTGGAAATAGATGGTGATGATGGTTGCACAATAATGTAAACATACTTAATGCTACAAAACTGTGTACTTAAAAATGGTTAAAATGTTAAATTTTGTTATGTATTTTTAACACAATAAAAGACACTGAGAAAACTACTTTGCACCCACTACTATGAGTCTAATAATAAAAAATTTTAAATAGCATGTGTTGGGGGGAATGTGGAGGAATTGCAAAATTTCCTACATTGCTGATGTGATGTAAAATTGTGTAATAATTTGGCAATAACTTTGTAAGTCAAACACAGAATTACCATGTGACCCAGAAATTCCACTCCTAGGTATATACTCAAAAGAACTGAAAACAGATGTTCAAACAATAAGTGTACAACAATGTTCATAGCAGCACTATTCAAAGTAGCCAAGAAACAGACTTCCAAGAAATCCAAGAAGCCCAGAGAGTACCAAAAAAGTTGGACTCAAGAAGAAACACACCAAGGCATATCATAATTACATTAGCCAAAATTAAAACGAAGGAGAGAATCCTGGAAGCAGCAAGAGCTAAGGGGACAATCACATACAAAGGAGTCCCCATCAGGCTGTCAGCAGATTTCTCAAAAGAGACCTTACAGGCAAGAAGGGGCTGGAAAGAAATATTCCAAGTCATGAAAACTAAAGACCTACAACCAAGATTGCTCTACCCAGCAAAACTTTCATTTAGAACGGAAGGACAGATAAGGTGCTTCTCAGATAAGACCAAATTCAAGGAGTTCATCATCACCAAGCCCTTATTATATGAAATGTTAAAGGGTCTTATCTAAGAAAAAGAAGTTAAAGAAACATGAACAGTGAAAGGACAACAAGCTCACAGTTATTAACAACCACACCTAAAACGAAAGCAAACTAAAAGGACAGCTAGATCAGGAGTGGAAACATAGAAATGAAGATCTCAAGGAGGGTTAGCAACAGGGGAGTGGGAGGAGAAGACGGGGAGAGAAGGTACAGAAAACAAGTAGCATAGACAGTAGATAGAAAATAGATGGGGGGGGGGGCAAGAATAGTACGGGAAATACAGAACCTAAAGGACTTGAGACACATGGACATAAGCTAAAGGGGGGGGTAATGGGGGGGTTGGGGGGGCAGGGTGGAGGGGAATGAAGGGGGGAATAGAACAACTGTAACAGCATAAACAATTCAAAAAAAATAAATAAATTTATTTAATTAAAAAAAAAAAAGGTGAAAACAATCCAATGTCCATCAACTGATGAATGGATAAACAAAATGTGCTACAGACATACAATGGAGTATTGCTCAGTCATAGAACAAAATGAAATGTTAATACATATTACAACATGGGAGAATCTTGAAAACAGTATTCTAAGAGAAAGAAGCCAGAAACAAAGGCCACATATGTTATGATTCCATTTATAGGAGAGATCTAAAACAGTCAAATTCATAAAGACAGAAAGTATATAAATAGTTTTCAGGGCTGGAGAAGGTGGAATGGGACTGAGTCGTTTATGAGCATGAGATGTCTGTTGGAGTCTTTAAAATGTTGTGGACCTAGATAATGGTGATAATTGCACAATGTTGTAATGTTCCAAATGCCCACTGCACTGTACCCAAGAAGTGCTTGATAAGGTCAATTTTATGACACATGTATTGTACCTCAATTTTAAAATATATATATTAAAAAAACAAAGACACTGAAATAGAGAACAAGGGGATAGTGACCAGAGGGGAGAAGGAAGGGAAGTTAAGGGGAAAAAGGGGGAGGGATTTGGAGGAACAAATAGGAAGGACACAGGGACGAGAACTAAGGGGGTGGAAATGGGAGGGAGGTGGGGAGCAAGGGGCGGGGGAGGCTGGGATGGGAAAAATAGACAAAAAACTGTACTTGAAAAATAACTAAATAAAATTAATTAAAATAAATAAATAAATAAAATATATATATAATCAGCAATCCCACTTTGCACTCTAATGTATTGAAACTAAAGCACTTCTCTATATCGGGACATAGATGTACAGTTGTCTAGTGTTTATAATAGTGGAAAATTGGAAACAACCTGAATGCTCATCATAGGAGAATGGATGACTATGTATCATACACACTATATGCTCTTTGGTATGAAAAGATCACTTGATACATTCTGAACTAAAATGAGCAAGTGGCAAGTAACATGTATAAAATTATCCCATTACTGTAAAAGCAAAATAAAAATAACCACAAATAGCCCTGACTGGTGTAGCTCAGTGGCTTGGGCATCATCCCAAAAACCTACAGGTAACCAGTTAGATTCCTGGTCAGGACACATGTCTGGGCAGTGGGCAAGCTATCCTGGAAATTAGGTCCCCAGTTGGGGGTTCAGGGAAGAGGCAACTGATTGATGTACCTCTCTCACATGGATGTTTCTTTCCCTCTCTTTCTCCCTCCCTTCCCCCCTCTCTTAAAAAATAAAATATTTTTAAAAGATAAACACAAATATTAAGAAAGCCCATGCAGATCTGGGCCTTACTATCTCCCATGGGTAGGGCCTGGTCTCAGTACTCAGATCTACCACCTCAGAAGCCTCAACATACTTCACCGTGGGCTCACAGTAGAATTACCTAGGCCACCTGTTTGAACCAACATGGAGCACAGGCCCTACCAAAGATCAACTGAACAGACTCTCTGGAAGGATGCAGGTGATGCTAGTACTTAAAACCAACCAGGTGATCACAATAGCAAATCAGAGCTGAAAACTGCTTTATTAAACACTGTTCCTCAAACTTTTTTAAAAAAAGATTTTATTTATTTATGTTTAGAGGGGAAGGGAAGGAGAGAGGGAGAGAAATATCAATGTATGGTTACCTCTCATCTGTCCCCTGATGGGAACTGGCCTGCAACCCAGGCATGTGCCCTGACTGGGAACCAAACTGCAATCCTTTGCTTCACAGGCCCACGCTTAATCCACTGAGCTACACCAGCCAGGGCTGCTCCTCAAATTTTAATGTGCATAGAAATCACCTGGGGATCCCATGCTCAGAAATTATGGCTCCCCAGTAACTGTTAACTGGCCTCTGGCCATGTTTCTCCAAGATGTCCAAGTGAGGTAAAGTGTGCACTGGGCTGGTTTTTTTCTTGTATCATCCTTTGAAACCTGGATACTAGCCCTGGTCCACAGTGGTCAGAAAAGATTCATATGGATTCAAATGTAGGAGATCCAAGCAGGAACACTAAACTCTGAAGGCTCAGATAATATTGTAGGAGCATCCCTGATTGAAGTAGTATGTGTAAATGCCATTGAATGATATCTACACAAGGTAAAATGTTGAGACTAGAACCTATTGTACCAAAATATTACAAAACTTGAGGAGGATGAGATATTTCCCAACTCACTCACTTTTCTTTTTCTGAAGTCTACTTTGAATGACATTAAACTAGACACTCTAAGCATTCTTATTTTTTTGTAACAGTTCCATAACAGTATTATCAAGGTACAATACATGTACAATTCATCCATCTAAAGTATACAATAGTTTCACTGTTTTGCAGCATATCACAGAGCTGTGCACGTATTAATAGAACTTTTCAATACTTTCATGTCATAAAAATAAACCTAGAACCCTTTAGCTACCACCCACAGTTCCCTCATCGCTCCCAACTCTAGGCAACCATTAACCTGCTCTGTTTCCACAGACTGCCCTATTTTGGACATTTCGTGTAACTGGAATCACACAGCGTGTCCTCTGTTGTGACTGGCTTCTTTTACTCAATGTAATGTTTTCAAGGTTCCTCCACACTGTGGCATGTATCAGCACTTCATTTCTTGTTTTAAAAACCTTTTAAAGTTTAATTTACATACAGTAAATTTCACCTTTCGACATGTACTTCTCGCATTTGACAACAAAACACTTCTCATCCCTCACCAAAAAATAAAATCTCCCTTTATAGTCACTCTCCCTTCCCCACAGATTGCTCACTGAGACTCAACACATAAACTTCCAACCGCCCTACACTTTGAGTCCATAAGAATTCCCAATCTTGGATCCATGACAAATTCCTAGTCAACGACCACCTGCGGCCCTTCAAAATGAACTCTGTGAGCCACTGCTCCCCGCTCAGGACCACAGCCCTTAAAACGGACTACTCAGGCCTCCTCACCAGGGCCCAGCCCCGAGTCCCAAACTGACCTGTCCTTCTCGACGCCCTCCAGGCCGCACCACAGGCTGTCACTGCACAGCGCACACTTCTGTTTCTCACTCACAGCATCCAGGGTTTTGGGGACCTGGACTCGGGCGCAGATCCGGGCCCAGATCCAGGCCCAGGCCCAGGTCCAGGTCTAGGTCCAGGCCTAAGCCCCTCCCCGGAACCCTCCTCACAGCGCCCTCAACTACTGAGGAGGAACCGGTGACCCGCCCACCACCTCCGAAGCTCAGGCGCAGTACTGACGGCCGACAGCCAGAGGCATCTGCACAGAAACTAGGACTACAACATGGCTGCTAGTCAGTAGCTTACTCTGAGAAGCGGACATTAAAAAATGTGGCTTGGTGGCTCTTGTACTGCGGGCTTCACAAAGGCTTAATGACGAAGCCCTCATTCGAAGGTGAGGTGGCAGAAGTGAAAGCCCAGGAACAGCTCAGGTGGGGACCAAACACCTTTATATGGTTTACACAGTCATCTCCGCCCTTAGGAGAAGGATGAGCCAGAATCACATGGGACACGTACCTTACTCAGAGATACCAAGCAAATAAGGAGACATGCATTCTGGGAAATCATCTGTTAATTAGGTAAATTTTAATACAATTTAAAAAGATGAGTCAAGCAGTCCTAAACTACCTCTTTCCTTGGCCAGCATTCACGGCTGTGCCATTGGTTAAGAAGCAATGGAAACTAACCACCTGTCACCCATCTGGCTCCAACACCACCGCACAGCTGAGCTGCATTCTCCGGCTGACACATGGAGGTGATTTGTATCTTTTGAATGAGTAAAACCCAACACTCCCTTCAGAGAGCTTCCCGTTATTATCCTCTCACAGAAACTCCCCTCAAACACAAACACTCATTCCCCAGACCGCCCCCTACCAATTACTCACCCCAGTCTTCATCCCCCAAACTCTCCAATCACCAAAATGCACTGTTGAGCTGATAACATTGAACTACACAGGATTGCCTAACGGTATTTAAACACCAGAACCCAAAACGGCTCCTCTTCTGCTTGTTAATTATTGCCTATTTTTTGAAAGAATGTAAAATTTATAAAAGCAAATTTATATCGCTAACTGCCGAGTTATCATGTCCTAGTCATCATGTCCTAGAACACCGCGTTACCCAGTAAATATTTGGGATCGATAAAATAATATTAAACAATAAAGTTTCCTAAATTATAGTATTTTTCTGTCAAATATTCATTTGATGAACACAAACAAATAATATTCGGAATTCATGTCTTTGAAATGTAAACTGTTTTAAAGGCTCCTAAAAAACAGTTTTGAAAAGACAGACTCATAGGAAATTGAAGAAAGCAGTTCAGAGAAGCAAAGTGTGTCACAAAAATAACAACACAGGAAAATATTCTTGACCCAATGATAAACAAGCAGATGCAGATTAAAACCAAAATGCACTATTTTTACCCATTAAATTAGAAAAAAATAAGAGTAGTAAGTAATGGCAGAGATGTAGGAAAATATTATCTTCACATACTATTATTAGAAATTCAAATTATTACACTATCAAAGAGCCATCAAAATTTCAAATGCCCATACCACCTCACCAGACAATTACACTTCTAGGAATTTAGTCTAAAGATGAAGTTACTAGGAGTAACTCTTAAAGAAAGAGCATATTAGCTTATTTGAGGGTTGCTATTGAAGACACTGCCCACATTACCTTCATAACTTAGCAAACACCTGAAATATCAGGAAATAGTTCTCTCACTGGAAGAACCAGTCTGCTTTCTCCCTATGAAGAAAACATTTCTCCCCTAAGAAACCATAAGCATTCATAAATTGTTTTGTTACAGCCATGTGTAATATTAGAAATAAGCTTGTAGATCAACTTTGGTACAAATATGTAAGACTTGTGTGTCTCTATGTGCTCACTTTAAACACTCTTTCTGGTTCCATGACCACCATATGTCTCTGTTGCAACCCAGCCCTGTTCTAAGTCATATAATCTTAGTATTTCCCCCTTCTTCTAATTATTTTTCATTTTTACTTTTTCACCTGATCATACAAATTGTTAAAACCACCACAAATCCATTGGGAAAGCAAGAGGTCAACCAATAAACCAAAAAACAAATATATATTTAAATTAATCAGTAAGGCAAGTATCAACCATTCATCTAAGACTTGTTCAGTTTTTCCTGTCCTGTGATAAGGTCAAGGAATTCTTGGATCTATTTTGTCCAGTTACGAGTCTTGATTAGCCCAAATCTAAAGTAAGTGGCCTCTAGTTAAGAGTGTCTTGGGTAAAGATGAATTCCGGGTGCTGTGACATTCTCCTCCTCACTTCGCTTCCCAGAAAGCTGGGATCAGTGGATTCAGGAGCAAATCCACTTTAAGTGGGATACTAATCACCTTCAAGTTTCTGAGAACTCAACCAAAATTTCATGTCTGTAGACTCCAACCATCGCTCTCAGGATAAAAACCCAACAGAGTAGGCAGTAGGACCTTGGCAAGCTTAGTCACACTGTATATAACAAGAACCCCATGGAGATGCTGAGAAAACCTAAAATCACAATTATTACATCTGAGATACTCTCAATATTCCCCTACAAAAATATCCTGTGGCTACCTGAGAGTAGATTAACTTGCTGGTTGAGATGAGTTTTACACAGGGAGTATATGCTGGAAAGCACACAAGATTTGGGGAAGGAATGCCTGGATTTTCATTTTAGTTAGTCTATGTACTCCCTAAGGGAATTCAGACAAGAATCCCTACTTCTTTGACACCCAGCCTTCATTAAGAGTTAAAATGGAGAAAGACATACAGAACTCACAGGTACCAAATATGTACCTGTGAGTTCTGTATGTCTTATAGTAATAACAGTTCTGATCATGCCTTATAGTAATAACAGTTCTAATAATGTGGGAGTTTAATGAATACATTAATAGAATAAACAAACAATATACATAATTATATTTTATCATCCTTAATTATTCCTATTTTAAAGCTGAGGAAGCTAGAATAGAAAGTTGAAAGACCACATAAATAACAACAGTACCATTGTCTTTGTTAGTCATTTTATTAATTAGAATAATAAAAATTAAAGAATATTTATGAAAAACTGAAATGGAACTTCCAGTAGACATATTATCAAGGTGTACCTTCTAAACCACTTCATAAAGTAAAAGCTAAAAATGTAATATATGTAATAGAAACCACAAAGCAAACTAAACTATAAGGAAACAAACTGAATAAAAATGGCAAGAGAAAAACAGGAGTGAAAGACCCATAGTACAGGGTTGAGGAAGCAAATGAAACAGTAAAATGTGATAATGTAATGTACACATAAAAAGAGAAATCTGACTGGAATGAACAAAATGAAAACACAATGAGGTGACTGGCTGGTTTTCAGAGCCACCTGCATCCTTTAGAAAGTACCCAGCGAAGATAACAATGAGAAAGAGACAAAAGCAGGATCAATAAAATGTAGATAACTGATTCAGGGGGAGCACCGGTCACAGTAGCAAGTATGAAAATTTGATATGAGATGTATTAAGTGGAATAAAGTAGAGATTGATAGGGTAACATGAGTCAGAAGTTGTATGTGGCTACTGTGTATAGCAAATAGAAGGGAACTAATTAAATTACATCAAACAAGTGCCACTACAAAAACAGAATACTGGACACAAACACCACTGGCATACAGGATATTAAAATACCACTGTAAATTTGAGACAGATAAAGCCAGCAAATAATAAGTACATGGTCTAAATATTAAAACTAAAAGTTCTTACTTCAGCAATCCATCAAATATATACTACATACTGAAAAGATATATCCTTTGCAAATATTCATGTGTGCCTTTTAAAAAGATCATATATTGACTTCTGCCAAGATGGAGGCATAGGTGGAAGCACTGCGCCTTCTCACACAACCAAGTTTAAAAACAACAAAGTTTTAGCAACAAAAATGCAGCCAAACCACAGAAAGTTGAACTACATGGAAGTCTGACAACAACGAACCCTTCAGCCAAACTGGTAAGAGGGGCAGGGCCAGCAGCAGAGCAGGGTTGGGCAGGAAAGATCCACCGGACCAACCACAGTGTGCAACCCAGACTCTCCAGCAGCCGTGGGTGGATCCCAGGTGTGGAGTAGTGGGCGGACTCACTGAGGGCGCAAGGCGGTGGACTCCCTGAGGGCTGATCAAAGTCACACAGTTGAGCGCAGATAAACTGGTGAAGGAGTGAAGCGGTGAGACAGACCATGGAGGCCCCAGTGGCAGAAAGTGGCAGAGGGGACCACCATTGTCCCTCTCTGACCCCACCCCCAAATACAGCATCACAAACCAGCGACTTGGGTGGCCTCGCCTGGGTGAACACCTCCTCGCATGTAACAGGCACAAACAGATCAAAACATGGCTCAAGAACAACTCAGGGCCCCAGAGCCCATAAATCTAAGTGATAAAGAAATAGCCAAACTTTCAGATGCACAGTTCAAAACACTGGTGATCAGGATCCTCACAGAACTGGTGGATTATAGTCACAAATTAGAGGAACATATGAAGGCTAAACTAATTGAAATGAAGGGAAATGCACAGGAAACTGATAGTAATGGAAAGGAAACTGGGACTCAAATCAAAAGAGTGGACCAAAAAGAGAAAAAAAATGACCAAACAGAAAAGGATGAAGAAACAAGAATTCAAAAAAATGAGGAGAGGCTTAGGAACCTCCAGGACATCTTTAAATGCTCCAACATCCGAATTATAGGGGTACCAGAAGGGGAAGAGGAACAGCCATGAGTGGAAAACTTATTTGAACAAATAATAAAGGAGAATTTCTCCAATCTGGCAAAGGAAATAGACGTCCAGGAAATCCAGGAAGCTCAGAGAGTCCCAAACAAGTTGGACCCAAGAAGGAACACACCAAGGCACATCATGATTACGGTGGCCAAGATTAAAATGAAGGAGAGAATCCTAGAAGCAGCAAGAGATAAGGGGACTGTCACCTACAAAGGAGTCCCCATCAGACTGTCAGTGGATTTCTCAAAAGAGACCTTACAGGCAAGAAGGGGCTGGAAAGAGGTATTCCAAGTCATGAAATCCAAAGACCTACATCCAAGATTGCTCTATCCAGCAAAACTTTCATTTAGAATGGAAGGACAGATAAAGTGCTTCTCAGATAAGATCAAATTCAAGGAGTTCATCATCACCAAGCCCTTATTATATGAAATGTTAAAGGGACTTACCTAAGAAAAAGAAGATAAAAAAACATACACAGTGAAAGGCCAGCAAACTCACAGTTATTAACAACCACACCTAAAACAAAAGCGAATTAAAAGGACAGCTAGATCAGGAGTGGAAACATAGAAATGAAGATCTCAAGGAGGGTTAGCAACAGGGGAGTGGGAGGAGGAGAAGGGGGGAGAAGGTACAGAAAAATAAGTAGCATAGACAGTAGATAGAAAATAGATGGGGGGGGCAAGAATAGTATGGGAAATATAGAATCTAAAGAACTTGAGAAACATGGTCATAAACTAAAGGGGGGGTAATGGTGGGGATGGGGGGTAGGGTGGATGGGAATGAAGGGGGGAATAGAACAACTGTAATGGCATAATCAATAAAAAATAAATTTAAAAAATAAAAAATAAAAATAAAAAAAATCATCAAAGTCCTCAAAATAGAATTAGGAATAACAAGAAACATGCCAACAAAAACATCTCTATATATCAGAAAATAAAAATAAAATTATTTGTCCTAAATGCCCCTTTTGTGAGTAAGAATAGAGTAGGCAATTATTGCATCTTTATAAAATGGTACTAAATATTTAAATGTAAAAAGTTATGGTGAAGAAGCAGGAACACAATCAGAATAATTGTGATTATTTCTTTGATTACAGGATGGAAACATGATTAGAATGTTATTAAGGATATCATCTGTCTACATGAACATTAAAAACAAGTAATGAAAAAATAATTGAATGTTTTATACATCTTATTTTCCTAAACTACTACACAAGGGGGAGACCCAAATAAAAGCAGAATTATCTTCTGGAGGGCAGGCCCCTTGTAATATAGGCTTCTCCCCACTAGGTGACTGTTCTAGCCATCTCTATCAGTGTATCAGCTGGCATTGTTGTGAGAAGCTGAATTCAGCTTAAGTGAATTTTTTTAAGATTCTTTCAATGTGTTTACCCATTTCATGATGGGTGATTTACCAGTGCACCTGCCCACACCAAGCTGACTGTTCAGCAATTTTGGACCAAAAAAAGCATGACCCCCATGCCCCACTTTTCCTATTAACTCAATCTCACCCCCCAGGAACTTTTTTTTGGTTTCCCCAGATGAAAAAAAGACCTCAAAAGGAAACATTTTGCCAGTGTGGAAGAGGTGAAATAAAAAATGGCAGAAGCACTAAAAGGCATCAAAATTAACAAGTTCAAAAACTCTTTTCCTTAGTGGAAAAAACATCTTAATAGGTGTATTGTGTCAAATGGAGAGTACTTTGAAGGTGATCTAAATATGTAAGAATACACAATTTTTTATAAATAAATTCTGGTTTTTCAGGGGTCCCCCCTTGTATAACCTTAATGTAAAATCAGACAAAATTTTGAATAAGCATATTACTTTAAAATATATTTTTAAATAAGTAATAGTTCACATGGTTCAATATTTGCAAGCTACAAAGGCCATGGGATGGTCTCAGTCTTTTTTAGTGGTCCTTCAGCCCAGAAACAATTTTTCTAGAATTTGGTGACTCCTTCCAGTGGCATTCTGTGCATAGAGAAGCTAATATTTTTAGACATATCAGTTTGGATTTCCTTAGTCTCTGATCATTTCAAAACACTTAACTTTTATAGAGATAGTCAAGGGAAGGGACAACTTGGACAGAAGAATAGGTTTGAAGAGTGGCTTGATGTGACAGCTGGTAAGGTGTTGGTTGGGCAGGGAAGGGGAGGTGTTGCAGTATGAAGTTCCTTCCAGTCCTACAGGCTGAAGACTCTAACCATGGGATTCCTAGGGATTCCTTCCCTGATCATTATCTCCACAGGCCTCCCATCAGCTCATCAGTCAGACACTGATACTTAGGTCCTTTATTCATGACCACACTGCATGACCAAGTCATGCAGCTAGCTCAGGAAATGCATTCAATGGCCTGCCCCAATAAGTCATAAATATTGACACCCCCACACCCATCAGTGATCTCTCCGAGCTCCTAAAATCCCTAACGACTCCATCCCTGCACCCTGATACCTCATCTGATTCCCACAACCTCCACCTTATGAATACCCCACAGACTCTCCCCTCACTGACCTCAAGCCTCCCCAACACTAACCCCATAGTCATATCAGTGACCACACAACTTTCCAGATCAGTGACCCCACCAAGCCCTCAGCACTGATTTCCAGGCCTCTAGTTTTGAACCCATAGAGTCACCACACCATTGACACCCACAGATTCTCAACACGGATATTCAATACTGAGTCCCACACAAGTCTGCGCTCTTACTGGTCTACTCACAACCTGGCTCCAACCCCCACAGCCTTCCAACGGCTACTTTCCCACGAAGTCGCCTAGCAACCACCCAGCTCCCACACTGCGCAGACTCAGTAGCACCTCTGAGCGAATAATGGCTGCGGGTATGGCGAGGAACCTCCAGAGACCAGGATTCTGGGTCCCTGGGGTGGGGAGAATATGGGACGTGTGGGGCAGACATTTCAAACGTGTGTAGCAGAGAAGAGACAGCGTCTCTCTCTGGACATCGCAGCTTCGAAAGCTCCATCTCCCCAAGGTCCAACAATAGGGCGACCTAGACGGCAAGTCAGAGAACGGCAGTGCTATCTTCCTCCTGTCGGTACATGGGACCTAGATTTTCTCAGGCTGCACTTGCTCGCCAAGTCTCCTTTGTTGCCTGTGCACATCAAGTCTAATTTTGGGCCCTGGACAGGCAGCTCAGTTGGTCAGAGTGTCACTGGATACACCAACATTGTGGGTTGGATCCCTGGTGAGGGCACACACAAGAATCAACCAATAAATGCATAAATATCTGAAACAACAAATCAACGTCTCTCTCTCTCTCTCTCTCTTCTTCTTTCTCACTCTAAAATCAATCAATTGATAACTAAAATAAAGAGTAATTTTGGTTATTTGCTCCTATGGGACAGCCACAGATGGTAAGAGGCAGGAGAAGATGGAGAGAATAACCAGTATATCTCATGGAAAAGTCAGCACTAAAGATGAAGTGGTGTGAGCCTGGAGGAACCAATGAGAAGTGACATAAAAATTTGTTGCTTACATTTGAAAAAGGACACCTCAGTCAGCACACTATACAATAAGTCAATTCTAAGTGGGTTACTGATCAAAATATTAAAGATAAATTATGAAATGTTTGAGAAGTGAAATTATTTGTGGCTTTAGAGTAAGAAAATATTTTATTGAATTTATTGGGGTGACACTGGTGAATAAGATTATATAGATTTCAGGTATACAGTTCTACAATACATCATATATATATTGTATTGTGTGTCTACCACCCCGACTTCAGTCTTCTTTCATCACTGTTTATTCCCCCTATACCCCCTTCTACCTCCCCCAATTCTCTTTCCCTCTGGTAAGGAAATATTTCTATGAGCACGTAATACCCATGTAGGTGAAATGACAAATCGGATTATATTAAACTCATGACCAAGATCTCATTGAAGAACTCCCAGTCCTCCCCTACACATAACTTGTTTCGAGAACAAAGCACTCTTCCAGAACATCGTGATTAGCCCAAATGAACTCCTGTTGGAAGGATCTGAAAGTAAAAAGCTCCCAAGTACTTTGACTTCTCCATTTCACTTTGCTGGATCATGTACATGAAGGTGAATTTTATTTTTCTTACATGTGTAGTGCATGTTTCTGAGAAATGGAATAGAAAAACATCAGAAAGACCCCAGCTGGTACAGCTCAGTGGGTACAGTACTGGCCTGCGCACTAAAGGGTCACTGGTTTGATTCCCAGTCAGGGCACATGCCTGGGTTGTCAGCCAGGTCCCTGGTTGGGAGTGCTTGAGAGGAAACCACACACTGATGTTTCTCTTCCTCTCTTTCTCCCTCCCTTTCCTCCTCTCTAAAAAATAAATAAATAAAATATTTTTTTTAATAAATTATAAAATTAAAAAAATCAGAAACAAATGGGATTTTAGGTGTTCTGTTTCTGGTCATAAGACATTCACAGTTTCACTGTTAGCAGCATTATTAGCATTCCCTGAAATTTCATTTTCTGTGCTCATGCTCTGGGCTAGGAGCGCTGTGGCCTTCATCCTGTACAGACACAAGCAAAGGGTCCAACACATTCTCAGGAATAATGTCTCCCCAGATTCTCTTCTGCTGAGTCCAGAGCCACCCGGAGCACCCTTGTCCTCCTGAGCACCTTTGGGTCTTTTCATACTCTCTTTTTGGCCTTTCGCATCTGTATTGCTCTTTTTTAAAATCCCAGTTGGTGCTGGGTGGACACTGCTGCCCTAAATTCTGTGTCCTCCAACTGTCAGCCACTTTCTGCTCATGAGCCATGACTCCACTGTCTGCAGGCTCTGCCTTGTATGGATAAAGAATGCAAAACTCCCCTAATCTTAACAGAAATAAATCTATTCTATGTTCTTCACAATGTTTGGTTATTTATTCATTCATCCCTATTAAAATATCAACACACAATCTTTTTTCACTTTATAAACTATTTAATGTACACTAATAATAGTAATGATGTCATAATAATTATAAAAATAAATGTTGTATGGGTAATTAACCCCTATTCCAGTATCACTCAGTTCTGTTCTGAACATACTATTCTCTATTTTTCTTTCTGTTCTTTATTGTGAAATCACGAGTTATGATTGGGAATGGAGTTTAAATGAACCAGCCAAACATTCATCAAATGATTAATTTTTCTAAACTCTATGTATCAATTTCAAAAACTTTAAAAATTAATTCCACATTTACAGACTCTTTTACCTTCAGAGTCTTGAATGCCAAGAAACTTGCTGACTTAATTTTACATTTGTGAAAAGTAACACTTACTTGGCAAATAAATACTTCTGAACTACAGGAGATAAGCTTGCTATAAACTTCAAAGTCATTGCTTATGGGTTAGTTTAAGTTTTTTCCCCTGCTTTTTTTTATTGTTCAAGTACAGTTGTCTCCATTCCCCTCCCACTACTCCCCCCCCCCGCCTCAGCCATCCCCATTTCCCACCCTTGACCCCACCCTCCTTTAGTTTTGTCCATGTGTCCTTTATATATGTTCCTGAAAACCTTTCTATGTTTTTCACCATGTTTGGTTATTTATCTACTCATCCCTCTCAAAATATCAACACAGAATCTTAAGGAGAAGCTACATGTCTTTCTAAAGTAGACTCTAATGGGTATTGGCATATCTTCAACGGCTAAATGTAAAAACTACATGTGCATAGAAAAGGTAAATAAAGCAGGTCAGCCTCATTCTGATATATAATATCCTCTTGATAGTAGTCTTAATCAAATTATTGCTTGAGGCAAATTAAAAGGATTTGGTCCCAATCCAATGTCAGACTAATCAGTGTTAAACAAATGATGTACCTATGGAAAAATTGTGCCAGGAGCTGATACAGGTACTGAGACCTGGCCAGGTAGCTTAATTGGTTAGAGCATCATCCCAATATGCCAAGGATGTGAGTTCGATCCCCAGTCAAGACATATATAAGAAGTAACCAATGAATGCATAAACAAGTGGAACAACAAATCCATGTTTCCATCTCTCTCTCCTCCCTCTCTCTTTAAAAATCGGTAAATAAAATTTTGAAAAAATAAAGTGTGTTGGATATTGTTGGAAGATAATTCTACATGGGTTTCTGAGGTATGTGCATGCCTTATGGACAGAGCTGTTTGGGTCTGTGTTTCCTGAGATGTTTGTGTAGAACAGAACCTTGGAAGATAGGGACAGCGTCACCCTCTGGAACAGCAGACGGCATTATTTGCTGTACATAGAAATAAAAATAATGTCTTCAAAGAGTAGAACGGGTTTGCTAGCAGCCAGATTTTTAAAATTGGGTTTTCTTTTACACAGGCTTTCTCATGAGTGATGCAAACCCACTACATGCTAACATTCACCTGGGCCTTTCTCCACCACCTGAATTGGAACTAGGGGTGAGAGCAGCAAGGGAAACCTGCAGTCAGGATGTTTGTGCTCCCTGCTGTGCCGTGAGTAATAAAGTCTTTTGTTTTTAACCTAAGAATCTTATATCTTCTGCCAGTATCTCTAAGTATCAAGGATGGAGTCAGACATTCACAGTTCTTATAACCACAGGCGTGCTTCAGAACAAAGCAGATGACATGTGGGTAGGTAGGTAAATAGGTAGAAAGATAGAAAGAACTATATTCTCTTAAAACGCTGCATAGCCCTGACTGGTGTAGCTCAGTGGATTGAGCGTGAGCTGTGGACCAAAGGGCCACCAGTTTGATTCCCAGTGAGGGTACATGCCTGGGTTGCAGGCTAGGTCCCCAGTGGGGGCGAGGTGAGAGGCAACCACACATTGATGCTTCTCTCCCTTTCTTTCTCCCTCCCTCTCTCTCCAAAATAAATAAAATCTTTTTAAAAAACTCTGAGAATGCCACGCCATCTTCCTGTCAGAATATAGGACCAAGACTAAAGTTTGCAACAGCCAGCAAGTCTCCTTTCTTGCGTGAGGGCACAGCCATCTTGAAGGAGATGTAAGAGTCCTTACGATTGAGAACTTTTGTCCTTGGGAGGAGGCTGAACTTGAAAATATTTTGAGAAGGAGAAACCTTTAGAGAACAGTATAAAATTTGGAGGAGCGGGGACACTACAGAGGGGCAGGGTATGGGGAGGGCAAGGTGGCACAGGCCATGTAGGGGGAAGTGGTCGGACCTGGACCAAGATGAGGTGATTCCACAGCTACTGGTATACACCTGTTCTTATATTGATGGTTTCAGCATTCCTCTGTGGGAAAGAAACTGTTAACACAATTAAACATCTCTTTCTTAGCAAAACAAAGAGTGGGCATATATGTGACAAACACAAGATTTATTCTATAGTTATGTGGGATTAAAGAGGTCATCCATTTTTAAACAAATTAAAATTTAAGTCTCTTGGACCAGGGTAATAAAATAAGATGGACTATTTTTTAAAAAGATGAGTTAGGCAGACCGCCCTATCCCACTTACACTGTGGGAAGGACAGAGTAAAAGTTGGGGAAGCAGGGTCTGTAGAGCAGGCAGCCCTTCATGCCTAGAAGATCAAGAAACCCCAGCATGAGGAAGCCCAAACAGCAGTGTAGGCTAAGGGGATAAATTTTTTCTATCTTGTGACTCCCACATATCAGACTAACAAGCTCCTGTAGCATCCACCAATGCGAGCAACAAATGGTCGGAAACTTTCAGGAGTTTAAGATGGAACTTTATTGGCCAAAGTTTTACCTGCGCAGGGACGAACTCTCGAGGTGTCCGGAGACCCGGTGCCAAAATGGCTGCAAATGAGAGTCGCCCCCGGCGCTTACAGCCTGGGGTTTTTATTGGGGTGAGCAAGCAAGCAAGCAAGCAAGCATGCAAATACAGAAGCAGACGTAGCTGTTAGCAATTGGCTATCTTGAGAGAACACACACACATGGCTATGCTCTCTGCTTACAACAATGGATACTTTTCTGCAAAGACAAGGTCATGCAAAGACAAGGTCATGCACAGGCAGTTTATCTTGTTCAGCACTCTTTGTACTTTCTTTACTTTTCTATCTTCCTTGCTGAGACAGTCTGGAGCCTGCCTCGGGTTCCTCTTGGCTACTTTTATCTAATTACGGGCCTAACACTCCCTAAGAAAAACCCACTCCCTTAGTGACTTGTACAGCAAATTCTTCTCCAGTTAAGCCTCCAAATAAGAATACAGTCCACCTGACATCATGTTTATGGTGTGTAAGACTGAAAACAGAGGATCTAGGTACACACACTGTGTCTGAACTTCTGACCTATGGAAACTCTGAGATAATAAATATGTGTTGTTTTAAACCACTAAGTTTGTGAAAATTTATTATTCAGCAATGAGAAACAAATACACTGATTGAAACGGAAAAGTTTTTTTTTTAAGATTTTATTTATTTATCTTTAGAGGGGAAGGGAAGGAGAGAAGGAGAGAAATATCAATGTATGGTTGCCTCTTGTGTATCCCCTGCTGGGAACTGGCCTGCAACCTAGGCATGTGCCCTGACTGGGAATCGAACCATGGTTGCTTCATTCCCAGGCCCGCACTCAATCCACTGAGCTACACCAGCCAAGCTGAAACCGAAAAGTTTAAGTACCAAAACTAGTGAGAAGCAGCTAAATCGGTGCATGGAGAGAAATTTATATCCTGGTATATGCTCTATGTTTTCAGGTACCTTAGTTCCTTTGAAAAGCCTTGTTCAAAGCACACAGCTAAGGGGGAAAGCACTATGTAAGGGAAAGATTTGCTCATGTCACTTACACTTCAGCCAAAATTATTCACAGATAATAAAATTGCTCAACTAGAAAAATATAAAAGAATCACTTTCAGTAATACCAAGAGCAATGCAATTGCTCTATTAGGCTACAAAATTTAGAACCAGGAATTTTTTAAGGCACTACTTATAATTGTATAGAAATATAACCTACCTAGGAATAAGTGTAACCAAAAATATCTGAGACATACAGGAAAAGAGAGACAACAAATCCTGGAGGTGGATGGGAGAACGTGGATAAGCAGAAACTCACAATGTGTTGCAGAAAAATATAATGTATAAGCCAAGCCTATCCAAATGAATGTACACACTGAATGTGACTCTGGTTGTCTTATCACTAGTTCACCTGCCTGATGTGACACTATTGCAGACATTAAGAAAATTTCTAATAATTTTATATTATAAATATGTTTATAACTAGAAATTCAGTGATAAAATAGAAGGATGTCTATGCTATACAGATAATTCCAAATGTGAAGGAACTGCAAAAAAAACACTTAAAAAAAGACACATGTGCCTTGTCTGCTGTGGCTCAATTGAATGGAGCATCCATCCCATAACAGAAAGATTGTGGCTTCCATCCCCTGTCTCGGCATATTTGTGGTGGGGGTGTGAGTGGAGGCAACCCATTGATGCTTCTGTCTCACATCAATGTCTCTCTCTTTCTCCCTTCCTCTCTCTAGAGGCAACAAAGAAAATGGCCTCAGGTGAGCATAAAAAAAATAAATAACTAAAAATAAAAAGACATATGCAATGCCTTCACTGATCAGAGCTCAGGGTAACAGAGATCATTACTGTGTACAATGAACATGAAAGAAAATATTCAAGACAATTGTGGAGGCAATCAGGAGGCAGAGAACAAAACACGTGTTTTATGACACACACTAGATCATTTCTAACTACTCTGTTTGTTAGAAAGATAATTACTAAAGTATTTACAGGAGAAGACAAAAGAGTTTTTAATTACTACCTTGAGGAAAGAATGCACTGGATTTGGATTAGCTGGATGAGAGTGTGCCATTAGTATTTTTCCAACAGTCAACATACGAGTCTTGGCCCACTTACTGTCCAGGGTCCCTGGGTCTGTGACTACAGACATACATTGGCCTCCCCCAAAAAACAAAAACCTGACTCCAAGCTAGATCTTAAATATGAACCAGGAAATCCTATCAGTAACCACTCCCCAAACCTCCAGGCATCTCCATGTCCAAACCCTGTGGTAAATCATGATTCTGTAACAGACACCATATTCACTGACACACACCTATCAACTCAGTTCTTAACCAATGAATCCCACAGCATTACCCACCTGAGACTTGAACCCTTATTAACATCTTCATATGCTTTGTAACAGTGACCACCAATGAGAGGATCATGAAAGCCAAGACTTCCCAGTGACTGAACCAAAAGTCTCCCAAACAGCCCTTCTCTCACCTCCACAGACCCTGAGGTCTGCCCTGCACAGACCTCCACCCACCTGCTGCTGAGCTTCTCAAGACTCAGGACAGCTGCCGAAGTCTCAACTCACTTCCAAAACGATTGGAATTCTGGTGCGCTAATGCCAAAGCCCCTACTTTAGCTGTTGCTAGGGACACTTCTGGACCAGTTTTGGTTCTCATTGTGGGCGTAGCTCTATGACTTTAACAATGCCCAGCACTGGATATGGACCCAAGTGACCTACTTGGCATCTGTGGCTCCACAGCAACAGGAAGAAGAAATTGAAATCACCTTTTCAACAACTCTTAATCACTTTGTAGATCAAGAACACTGTGCTGAGTAAGTTTTCAGAGGCCAACGTGGAGCAGCTTGCATCCTACCTAGGACTTTGGACAAAACAAAGATAGCAGCACTCATGAGCCATTACTGCAGAGCTCCATGGAGGCGGACATCTTCCTGGGGCAGAGAACACCCCAGAACTAATGTCAAGAGGAGCCTTTGGACAAATAAGGAACTTGGTGGAGCCAGATGTTAGAGGCAGGAATCAGACTGGGACAAAACACTAGAAAAGGCTTGAAGTCCTGGTAAGATTTGGGGATGAGGTCTGTGTAAATGGAGCCCACAGGCTGCACTGCAAAAGTAATCATTGAAGATGATGACCCAGTATATGAAAGGAAGATGGGATTCCTCCCTCACTAGGAGCCATGATTCTTTCATTAATTGCCTGTTTGACAGGCATTCTTTTTAACTACATCTACTTCTCACAACAAACCTGAGGCAGATAGTATTTTACAGGTACACTGAGACACAGGTGAATGCTGAAACTTGCTCAAAAGCATGAGGTTTAGGATTCCAATGAAGTAGTGCAACTGTGGGACCCACTCCTAAGCACTATTCAAAATGAAGGATGTAGAACCATATCCTTTATTCGAACCATAAGGATCATGGGTGTGGTACCAGGCCTAGGTGTACCCTAGGCAACCTTCACCTAGAGTTGCAAGGCTTTGAAAGGTGAACAGAGCATGGGGAACTCAGTGCTCAGGGAAGCCTGGCAGTCCCCTTTCTGAAGCCCTGACTATTCAGTTTCCCGAATGAGCCAATGTGAGCATGCCAAAGGCAGATGTGGAGTTTCACAAGACCAGAAGCGGAGGTCTGGATGATGGAGCACACATGACCGATGCCTTCCTAGAGACTGTCTTCCCTGAATCCATCTCACTACAGGGTTACTGTGAGGGTGGTGATGGGGATATTAATCCAGATTAAAATTTCCATAATTTTGCCTCTTGTGTTCACTGATGTATCATGTGTGTAAAAGTGTATGTTTGCACAGGATGGTACTTTATTTCTCGGAGAAAATGATCAGGATTTCAACTGAATTCTGAGACAGCCACAGCTTAGCCAATTTCCATTTCTTTTCCTCAATAAGACTGTAACGAGGGTATTACAGCCTCATGGGATCAAGGCAAAGAACCCACTCTCAACAAAGTGGGATAAAATGAGGGAGATAGAATTCACAAGTCTCAATTCAGCAGGTCCCAGAAGAGCTATAATCCTTTTGATAGGTGATAGCCCTGTGGGCAAATCTACAGATTCATCTCCAAAACATTCCATATAGATGTCACCTCCCATTTCTTATATTGTCCACCATTCTTAGAAACTAAGATTCTCATTTTGTTTGCTGTTTCATTAATTTTAGGAATATTTTCTTTTCCTGCTCTCTTTATAATCAGTTAATAAACCTCTCTGATCCCACATTCACATAAAACAATTTCAGGTGACAGTTCTATTCTTTAGAACTCTTTTCATCAGTGACAAAATACATTTTGATTAGTCTCTTAGTTCATTCATTGACTTTCCAAATCTATATGTAATTAGGATTTTGGTTGTCTTAATGTGCTGAGAAATATAAAATATGAAATCCAGTACTCACCAATATTATTTTCTGATACAATGAAAATGATAGCAATTTTTCTTCTGGTTTCAGTTTTGCTCATTTTGCTATATCCACTCCCTACATAACTGCTGAGCATGTGAAATGTGGTCAGTGCAAAGGGGGAACTGACTTTTTTATTCCTTGGTGTTCGATTATTTTAAACAATTAAAATTTAAGTAAAGCCATTAAAATTTTTTAAAAATTTATAATGTCCTTGTGGAGAAAACTAATGGGCTTAAAAAAATAACTTACTTGTATTTTGTGGTACTTAACTGCCACTCAAGAGTCCCTCCCCAACCTCTCAAAATATGCTCCTTTAGCAGTAAATTGTTATATCCCCTTGAACCAATTGTTCCAATCCATTTCACCTAATAAAGATAATTACATCCTCTCACTAGATTAGCTGGAGTATAGATATACCACTTAAAGATAATCCAACTACCTTAATGCTCTCCCCTGGAGACCATGGGTTTTCTGTTTTGGAATATTTTTTTCCCTTTTTTCTTCTTTTTTTCAATTAAAAAATTTTTTTAATTTTCTTACATCTTTCTTATTTTTAGAGAGGGGTAGGGAGAAGGAGAGGGAAAGAAACATAGATTAAATGCTTCTTCTTAGGGGGGGATTGAATGCTTCTTGTACACCCCCAACTGGGGATCTGGCTACAACCCAAGCATATGCCCTAATTGAGAATCAACCAGCAACCTTTTGGTTCACAGGCTGGCACTCAATCTACTGAACCACACATCTAGGGTGTTTTGGTCACCAGTTTATCCTCAGCTCCTGGAACAGAACCAGATATAAGGGCACTATGTGACAAAAACTTGATATAAATGAATGAATTGACTCAATCTGAACCTGTTATTTCATAATCCCTCTGCATAATATAAACCACTAAGAGTTTATGGTAGACATCCAAGTTTTCAATTAATCCTTCACTTTGGTCTAGGGAAACTGAATTAATACATAAATGCTCCATATCCCACCAATCCAGTATAACCTCCTTCCTGGTTTTTTATTCATAGCAACATCCCAGACACAAATAACTTTTATGTTTTAAAAAAACTTCACTTACTGGCTTCACTTAGCCTCTTTCATTCCTTTAATAGACCAATCGACATATGTGTCTAGGTTAACATCAGATTATGCCTCTGCATCAATGCACATATTTAAAAGAATGATAATATCATGACTTCCTACTCTCAGCATTTATACAATTTCTCTCAGTATATACTTTTCAACCATAACCTGAGGCAGAAAATTTTGATCAAATCTTTGCACACCAATGTGTCTAGTTTTTTCCTATTGGTTTCCTGTGACATAAAATAGCACATAATTGGTTACTGAAGGCGAGTCCATACTCACTGCATTCACAAAATTTCTATTCTGTGCAAATCCTCCTAAGGGTGCACAGCTGGCCACAGGCTGGCCCACTATGATTATATTTCTGTTTACTAGCAGCCCACTGACATTTACTGCTGTCTGAGGGGACAGAGAAGGCACCTGCATAGCCACTGTATTAACAAAATTTTTCTCCTGCAGGACCACACTAGTCTTTGATGACACTTGACTCTCTGTGAGAGGATGTACCACCTTGACTGAGTGAATTTTCTGATGTCCATTGAGGACTGACTTTGCTCTGAAGGATTTCCCACATTCATTACAACCATAGGGTCTCTCTCCTGTATGAATTCTCTGATGTACGACAAGCTGCGGCTTCCCGATAAAGGCTTTCCCACAGTCACTGCATTCAAAGGGTTTCTCTCCAGTGTGAATTCTTTCATGTTTAATGAGACCTGTCTTCTGGGAACAGGATTTTCCACATTCACTACACACAAACAGTGTCTTTCCTGTGTGAAATCTCTGATGTGTTGTGAGAGATGTCTTTTGGCTGAAGCTTTTTCCACATTCGTCACATATATAAGGTTTCTCGCCTGTGTGAGTCCGTAGATGTACCATGAGATTGCCCTTCTGGATAAAGCGTTTCCCACAGTCACTGCATACAAAGGGTTTCTCCCCTGTGTGTATTTTATAATGTATATTGAGCCGTGATTTCGTGACAAAGGCTTTGCCACACTCTCTGCATTCATAAGGTTTCTCTCCTGTGTGTGATCTCTGGTGTTCATTCAGTGTAACCTTTCTGGAGAAGGCTTTCCCACACAGACTACACTGATGGGGCTTCTCTCCTGTATGAAGATTCTGGTGATCATCAAGCAAACACTTCTTCAAAAAGGCTTTCCCACATTCACTGCATATATGTTGTTTCCTTATTTTCTGAGGTTTCAGATGCTTAATGAGTTGGCACTTCGTGCCGATGAATTTTCGAATTTCCAGGAATTTCTGTTTACTGTTAGCATGGAGAAAGGATTTCCCATTTCCAGAAAGTTCAGTGGGCCTCTTGATTTCATAGCTTCTGCTCTGGTTAGGTAAAGACAAATCTGATTTCATATTTTCTCCATGTGAGTCAAATGTACCATGATTTTGTCGTAACAGAAAATGATTTTTGCTCCAATGGACACCATTTTCAAATATGTTATTTTTGTGCCATTGTTCCAGGCTATTCTCCATGCTTTCACTTTCTATGTTCTCCAGCAGATGGTCATCAAGTTTCCAGATTTCTAGGAAAGAAAATGAATTCCTCCATCATCTTCATTTGGAAGAAAGGTAATGAAAAAAATATACCTTGATGTGAAGTGTCTTTTTTAGTGATGACCTGATGATATGTGTGTAACTAAAACTTCATGTTTGATGTTCCTTGTACATTGGTACAGGTAATAAAAAGAAATAAACACAAATTTGGCTATATTCTAATTACTGGCCTTGCCAAACATGCAGATTGTAAAATACAAGCAATTTACTGTAGCATCAGACCACAGGTTGGAGGGCTACTTCATTTATACTGGTGAGGAACAGAATTAGTACTTCCACATCCTTCTCTGATGACTACTGTGTACTAACATGGCTCCAGGTGGGGCACACAAGCACAATCCTTATGTTCACAAAGCCTCCACTGTCTTTGATGAAGCCACTTAAAAAAGCAAAGACACATGCAACGAACAGCTGCAACTTGTAAACACAGATAGAAATGTGCATTATAGATGGAGAAAGGCAGAAGATTCAGACTACATTTTGGAAGAAGCCAGAACTCACAGGGGATTCATTATTGTGGTACACATAGTGGGACTAAGGTGATGACAGAGTACAGAGCTCCTAGCACCTCTGACTTACAAACTACACCTCAGAGAGGTGTTCCTATCCCAAGGCAGTAACCCCAGGCCCGAGTTCTTCCTGTTCTATTAATGCTGACTTAATTTCATTATAGCAGTCTTTACTCTGTGTACATATTATTCACTTTTTTATTTTGATTGATTTTATGCCTCCTTCTTTTAAATAGAACGAGAGATCTTGATCTATTTGTATGCCATTTCTCATTACTGTTATCCTCTAGCTTATAGTAGGCTATCAACAGTAATTTAGAAAAGAACAAATCAAGGAAGCAATCCCATGTATGGAATACACTGCACAGTTTAGGAGAGAAAATGGAAATCTCTGCATGAGCAACATACATCACAGAAATCACTGAAGAATTTCATGTCTTGTGCGAGGTAACAGTTAATTGGGACCTAATGTTGTCAGAATATTATGGGAGGAAAAACAAAACCTCTCAGGAGGTAAGTAATGTCAGAATACCTTTGATAAACATCAAAAAAATAAGAATTAGTAAATAGGCAAAGGAATTAATTTGAAATATGAAAGAGTTACGGTCTGGTAAAGCCTAGAACTGAGAATGTATGTATTAAAATAAATCTCCTCATTGAAACACATCATGAACAGAAAACTCCTTTAAAGAAGAGAGCTCTGCAGACAGAAACAACTGAGGTGACACTGGATGGCCAGGATAGCACATGCACAAGAATGAAGATGAACCTGAACTCACTGGGCTTTTCTGGGAGAGATGATGATTCAACGTCCTTGCAGTTATTGTGAGCTCAGGAGACTTGCCATCAAGATGAGTAAATTCTATACAATAGAGTCTTGTGTAGTGGGTCACAGTGGGGAGATTAAATTTGGGGGGCTTGTGTAGGGAACAAAAACAGCTTAGCTGATTAAAATGAACAAAACTTTGAAGGGCTAGTGGATCAAATGAGGAACTGGAAAATAGAACAGTTGAAGAAACTCAGAGTGAAGAAAAAGTGAAGCTAAGAGAAAAAGAAAAGCAAAGGCACAGTGAAGACCAGTTTACTTTGAGGGCACAGTATCCAAGGGGTGGATATTAGGAAAGGAAATCCACATTACCAGGGGCAGAAAGGGGCAGTGGTCAGAAGGCAGTGAGCCCAGTTTTCTCTTTGGAGAAAGAGAGTGGAATCTTATAGCAAGGAAGGTGGAAGACTATGAAGAAGAAAAAGATTTGAGATTCTTAAAAAATAAAATCATACAAACAAAATATCAAGATGAAGATAAAATAAAGAGAACTCATACCCCAGAAAAAAATAAAGGAATCTATTTTTCTCTAAACTCCTAAAAAGATAAAGAGGTCTCTAACTAGGAGAGACATACATGGAGGCACTGCTTACCTATCTACAAACCCCTTCACTTCTAAGCCTCTTCTCTGAACAACTAGACTGTGATTTCCACAGCCTACCCCATGGTGGTTCTCTTAACCCACCTGAATGGTTTCGACAGTGGATTTCACCTTCCTTTGTCCATGGTGCTTCTCCGTCATCCAACTTGGAGAATACGTCTGGATTGCTGGATTCATAACCTGTTCATGGGGAATGGTAGAAGACTTATGACTAACTGAAAAAGACTTGGGTTCTGTGAAGACTGCAGAAAACTACATTACAGGACAAAACAATGTCCACATTTACGAAGTAAAGGCTTTTCTCTCAAGAGAAGGGAGAATGTACTGATCTGGGACCAGAGAAGAAACTAAGACTCATCTACCACTTCAGAAAACCACAGACATGCCTGAGCTTTCAGAAGCTGGGGATGGAAAGACCACTGACTAGAAACCATCTGAGTGACACTGGGGAGCTGTCCTCACCCACTGACACAAGGTTGCTGTAGTTCTCCGACATCACGTCTCTGTGCAGGTCCTTCTGATCAGAGTTCAGGAGCTGCCACTCCTCCCAGGTGAAGTCCACGGCCACATCTTGAAATGTCAGAGATTCCTGTAACAACATCATGCTGTTTAATGGCATGATGTGCTTTATGTATAGCAGAAACCTTAGATTTTCTTCTCATTTTTACTTTGTAGGCTGTATCTATATACAAATGTGTTTTATTTTAAGATACAGTTAAATAATCACATGCCTAGTAAAAAGGTAGGTTTACAGTCATTCTTATAGAAAATAATACAATAATTAATAAACAAAGATAAACATTATAAGAAACAACTGTTTCACATACTCACAACCTTAAACCTATATCTGCCCTACCTCTTTCTATAATTGTGCATTCAGTCATTCATGCATTCATATAATTAGAAGTTTCTATCATGTGAAGAAGTTAAATGTTCTTATTAACCTAGAAATACCACATTCATATATTTGAGATAAAATACATATACACATATAATATATAATTTTTTTCATTAACTGAGGTGAATTTTAATGGGCCTCTAAAGATCCACTAATGGAGAAAAGAAAGGATAAAACCAAGTACTTGAGCCCGGAGCATTTTCTTGTTCTCTGAAAAAAGCTGGCAAAGGAAGGCTCTGTCTTGGTGTGTTCTAGGTCTGCTCTACATTTCTGTTCAGAAATCTGTCTTCAGTTAGGTGTGTCCCCAGACGTGCTGATACCCAACCCTGCAACTTCCTACTGCTTCACATCATTTTATTGCTCCTGGGGAGTCAGGACCTGTGGATTGAGAAGAAAATTCAGTGGGTGGTACATTTCCTCTTGACCCAGATGCTACAGTGCTCCTGGGCCTTGACTGTCACACAATGCCCACAGTATCACTAGTATCCCTTCCTATGGTGTCCCCAGAATATTTATTCTTCTGGCCAATAAAGCCAGAAGAAATGCAGTGGAGGTATTCCTTTATTCTGTGGAGTTTTAAGTGCAGTGACTTGACTGTGCAAGAAGATGAGGGAAATAACATTGTAGTGGCAAAATAACTCTTCCTTCTTTTCTAGGTTCTTTGGCTGGTCTAATAATTAAATTGACGTCACACAGATTAACAGGGGAAAAACAATCAACAAGGTTAATAAGATCCATACCTCCTATGTAAATGGAAGTGACCCAAGAAAATGGAGTAACTGGCCAAAATGGCAGCCACCAACACCAGAAATACCACCTTCACCTAAAGTCAAAAGATGTTGGGGGTAGAGAGGTTACTAAGAAAAGCACAGTGAACAAGCTTAAGGTTATAAGTCCAGATATAAGTCCTGCTTCCTCCAGTGACACTTAAGGTGGGTTTGGCATATGGAGGAAGACACCTTCACATATAAGACTTTACCAATATAAATATCCTATACGAGGGTCTACTATACTGGTAGACCTATACTGGGTCTACTAGGTTTTCTCCCAGAACTGCAGTTTCTTCAAATCAACCAGCATAAAACAATCCATATTCCAAAGAGGCATATTTTAGGGTGTCAAACGGCTCCCCTTCAGATTCAAGGAACTACATATTTAAAAGAGAAAATTCTTTCCCAGGAACAACTAACATATATTCACATATACGGCCGGGTAGAGCTGCACTATGTACCTATGCTCATATCACAGTAATTCAATCACTATCGATGGAAGCTGGAACCACCACTGTTGACTAAGAATAACCTGGACTTACTAACACACTGGCATATCGGTCACCGTGCCAGAGGGATGGATAGTAAATAAAATGGAGATTCTGTTAGCAAAGAAAAATGTATGAATGCATTTCAGGCAAATAAGCAACAGTGTTCACTGCTACATATTGTATTAAGAGGTGAGTGCAGGAGTTGACATTTTCCGAGGCTGATTAACATTTCCCAATTTGCACCAAAGTGTCGGTGTCACAAGGACCCAATTCTGCCTTTGCAGTGCCAGAAAGGTGCCACAGAGGATACACAACAAACGGTCGTTGGTGGGTTTTTCCCTAAAGGATAAAAAAACGGAGGGACTGGAACTAATGCTCAGGGCCCTAATCTCTTCTGTCCCAGCAGCAGCCAAGTTCTTAAATTAAACCAAACACCAGGGGTCCCGGGCGTCCAAAACTCACTGTCCCAAGCCTCTCCGCACCAAAGACACTGATCTCTCTTTTTTTTTAAGTTAATCGCTAATCGGGGACAGACACCCTAATACGATGATCACCCACGCCGGTTCCAACATCACCGACCCGTGTGTTAAATCCCCAACCTGAATCTGACACTGTGACTCTCCTAAATGCCGCCTGCACTCCCTACAACTGAGGAGACCTGCAGAACCCCACACCCTGACAGTCGGGACAAGGACATTATCTCTACAAATTCTTAATTGGTGCACCGACCCCCAGGACACACCAACCACAGATGGACAAGCCTGGTTCCCCTCAAATAACTTCAATTCCCTTTCCCACCTGGTTCATCTTAACTAACTCCACCTGGGCGCTTCTACCCTCCCCCCCCTCCGACCCCAAAGATGATTCTACGCTCCACACTACACCTCGCCCACACGTCACCCTGTGACAAACAAAACTTCCACTGTGACGAAAAACTCCTGGAGACAAAAACCACAGACTGACCTAACCACGCACTGACCTGAATTTTTCGCCAGACCCACAGGAAGAGCACAAATGTTGTATTTCCGCAACTGCTTCAACTTCTGCGCTGGTCCTGCTCCGTCTACTACGGTAGCCGAGGGCAATCACAGGCGTTTGAATAAACTTGTCAACCATTTCCGTATTCGTTAGCAATATGTCCGCGCCAATGTCGCGGTGCCCCCAATGGGGGACGCCATGTTGGGACACCTGAGTGCCGTACAAAAGCAGAGTCCGGGCTTCAGGACTAGCGTTGGCACAAAGGCGTGGAGTGTAGCATCCACCAATGCGAGCAACAAATGGTCGGAAGCTTTCAGGAGTTTAAGATGGAACTTTATTGGCCAAAGTTTTACCTGCGCAGGGGCGAACTCACGAGGTGTCCGGAGACATGGTGCCAAAATGGCTGCAAATGAGAGTCGCGCCTGGCGCTTACAGCCCAGGGTTTTTATTGGGGTGAGCAAGCAAGCAAATACAGAAGCAGACGTAGCTATTAGCAATTGGCTATCTCCAGAGAACACACATGGCTATGTTCTCTGCTTGCAACAATGGATACTTTTCTGCAGAGACAAGGTCATGCACAGGCAGTTTATCTTGTTCAGCACACTTTGTACTTTCTGTACTTTCTATCTTCCTGGCTGAGACAGTCTGGAGCCTGCCTCGGGTTCCTCTTGGCTACTCTTATCTAATTCCGGGCCTAACAGGAGCTACTGAAATTATCTCGTTTTCTGGTGCTTGGAATTTTGCGGAAAATGGGTACATTTCCAGTGCTTCGCTATGCAAACACAGTGAGACTTAAATTACTTTTGGCAGGCCAAGCAGAGAAGTACTAAGCTGCAGGCTATATTCTTCACTGTATACGCATTTAAAAAACGTTGAACAATAAAAAATGTTTTAAAAAGTTTCTAAACAAACAATTAGGAGTTCAGGTCAGTATAGTAGCAGAGGCGGAACTCCTAAGAAGGGGCAGATAATACATCTGGTAGACGGACACCCACAGCCCAGGCTGGAAAACAGTTGACCAGAAGAGGTCTTTAAGAACAAAAAGATTTCCAGAAATTGGTAGTGTGAGGTTGGCTATCACCAACTAGGAAAGAATGGCTGGGAAGAACCTCACTTGGTATTGGGAAGAACCTCACTTGGTATTGGGGGAGGGGACTCAGAAAAAGGCTACTAAAGTGAGGCCTGTAAAAGTCTAGAATCAATGCCAGGAGCACAGCCTGTATCCATACCATTAAAAGGCATATTACAGACGTGGTGATGTAGTTATAACCCAGGATTTAGGGCAAATAAAGTCAAAATGAGGCGTGTATCAGGCCGTTGTTCAAAAGGCACAGTCCTGGTTTAGGGAGTGTGGGATGTGACTGGGGAATCTGCATTCATTTAAGTTTCTGAGGCAGGAAGCTTATCAATCATTAGAAACAGGCCTGTGCTGGATTTACCTGGTAATCATTTGTAAATTATATACATGCCTAATCAGTATGTTGTACACCTGAAACTAATAAAATTCTTGCGTCAACTATAATTGAAAATATTAAAAAATTGGATATTAAGAAAAGGAATACAAACTGCTCTGGGATGTTCTCTGGATGCAGTTATGATGGGTGACTCCCCTCAAAACTGTCTTGGTTCAAATTATATCCAGAAAAGCCTAGGGGGGTATGCAGGAATACCTCCCCCACTACAACCTATACATTACTATAAATTACTATGATTATAGTAGTAATTATTATGAAGTTTTATTTTTCCTCATAGGATTCATCACATCCTGAGATTACATACCCTTAATCCATCTCCTGTCTCCCTTACTAGATTGTAAGGTCCATAAATGCTGTTTCTTTGGCTGCTTTGCTCACTGATACAGCCACAGAAGGTGGTTATATCAGTGTGCCACTGTGCCTGGCACAGTGTTGTTCCTGGAAATATATCTGAAGGAATTACCCAAAACCCAGCATTTGAGATTGATTTCTGAAATAGCCACCACTTGGCAAAACAAGTTTCCATTTCTTTTCCTATGAGCAACACTCACTTTTTATAACTTGGATAGGTGGGAAACTATGGGACAGTTATGAGATTAAATGAAACTATTCTGGATAATGAGAGTACAAGAGCCCCATTCCCAAGAGACGGAGAAGGAAAAATGAAGAGAAAGTACATGTCTCAATTCAGCAGGTAACAGTGAAGCTAGAATCTTTGAAATGGTGGCAGCTCTCAAGGGTGATGGTCCTGTGCACAGACCCAGAGGCTCTTCTCCGTGACATCCCTCAAGGATCTCACCTCTTATCTTCTCCGATAATTCTTCATCCTTAGAGGCTAAGATTCTTGTTGTCCCTTTTACTCTATTCTGAGAATCTTTCTTTTGTTCTGCTCAGTTTATATTCAATTAAAGTCTCTAATCATAAATAATTTGGGAAAACACAACTATTCTTTACAACCTCCTTCCAAAGGCTCATTCTTTTCAGTGACAAAAGGCTCTAAGTCATTTTAGCTAATTCATTCACTTTGCAAATCAGTATATAATTTGCTTTTATTTTTCTGTGCTGGGAAATACAAAATCATGCCAACCACTGCTTTCCAGTATAACTTTCTGGGATGATGGAATTATGACAGATTTCTCTGAGTAGCCATATACTTAGCTATAATGTTTTGATCCCTGTGGTGTCCAGTAAGGTGGCCACTAGTCACATACGGCTACTGGGCACTTGAAATGTGATTTAGTGTACCTGGCAACTGAGTTTTTATTTACTTTTAAAAAATGTGAAATCTAAGGAGCATAAAAATGACCAAGGAATTTTTCAACTACTTGGAGGTAATACATAGGCATTAAAATAATAACTTACTGAGGTGCTGAAATCTATTAGGAGTCCTTGTCTCCCTTCCAAATAACAAGCCCCTTGAACAGGAAATGATCATAATCCTTTGAACCTATGGCTCCATATTCACTATGCAGTGTTTCATGTCCCCCTAAAATTCACTCATCAAAGCCTAACCCCAAATGTGATGGAACTAAGAATTGGGCATTTCAGAGGTGATTTATGCCTTGATTTGGGACACGCAGCTTCTAGAGGTGTAAGAAATAAATTTCTGCTTTTATAAACCACCCAGGCCATGGTATTTTCTTAAGACAACCTTAATGAACTAAGAATATGTCCATTTCATGAGTGTAGATATTGATAACCTCTTACTGTATTCATTGGTGTGTATAGGTGCCACTTAAGAGATAAGATAACCCAACTACTTCGGCACTCTCCCAGGACACCATGCCCACCTTCGGTTTGATCAACACTGTGTCCTCACTTTTTTTTTAAAAACCAGGTACAGGAGAAATATTTGACAAAAAACTCACTATAAATGAATGAATTGACTCAATCTAAAGTTGCTGTTTCATAAGTCCCGCAACATAATATATACACTTCTAGAGATTATGGTAGACATCCCCATTTTCCATTACCCGAAAACCTGAATGGATAAATACAAAAACACATCACACCAAACAAGTATTAACCCTTTAGTGGTTTTCACTCATATCAACATTTCAGATATCAATTCTGTTTACGTTTTAAAAATTCAATTATTGCCTCAACATAGCTTCGTTCATTCCTTTAACTGACACAAAAGGCCAACTGATGTATGTGTCTGGGTTAACAGCCAATTATGCCTCTGCATCAATGCATAGAGGCATAATGACTTCCCAGTCTCAGCATTTATACAATTTCTCTCAGTATATACTTTTCAACCATAACGTGAGGTAGAAAGTTTTGATCAAATCTTTGCACACAGAATGTCAGAGTATATTCCTATTGGTTTCCTGTGACATAAAGTAACACGTAATTGACGACTGAAGGTGAGTCTTTACTCACTGCATTCATAAGGTTTCTATCCTGTGCAAATCCTTCTGAGGGTGCACATCTGGCCGCAGGCTGGCCCACTATGACTACATTTCTGTTTGATAGGAGCCCACTGATGTTTAATGCTGTCTGAGGGGCCACAGAAGGCACCTGCGTAGCCACTGCATTAACAAAGTTTTTCTCTTGCAGGACCACACTGGTCAGTGATGAGCTGGGACTTTCTGTGAGAGGATTTTCCACCTTGATTGAATCACCACATTTCTCTCTTGTGTGTATTCTTTTATGTTTCACAAGGCATGACATGTAGGCAAAAGCTTTCCCACACTCGTTGCAGGAATAGGGTCTCTCTCCTGTATGAGTTCTTTGATGGACAATGAGCTTCTGCTTAGTGGTGAAGGCTTTTCCACAGTCACTGCATTCAAAGGGTTTCTCTCCAGTGTGAATTCTTTGATGTTTAATGAGACCTGACTTCTGGGAGCAGGATTTTCCACACTCACTGCACACAAAGGGTGTCTTTCCTGTGTGAAATCTCTGATGTGCTATGAGGCATGTCTTCTGGATGAAGCCTTTGCCACATTCATTGCATATATAAGGTTTCTCACCTGTGTGAATTCGCTGATGTACAATGAGATTGCCCTTCTGGATGAAGCCTTTCCCACAATCACTGCATACGAAGGGTTTCTCTCCTGTGTGTGTTTTTTGATGTATATTGAGCCGTGATTTCTTGAGAAAGGCTTTGCCACATTCAGAGCATTTATAAGGTTTCTCTCCTGTGTGTGTTCTCTGGTGTTCAGTGAGCATGAACTTCCTGGAGAAGGCTTTCCCACACAGACTACACTGATGGGGCTTCTCACCTGTATGAATGATCTGATGATCAGTGAGCCAAGACTTCTTCATGAAGGCTTTGCCACATTCACCACATAGATGTGGTTTCTCTCTTTTTTGAGGTTTCTGATGTTTCATGAGTTGGGACTTAGTGCTGATGAGTTTTTGGTTTTGGGGTAATTTCATTTCACCCTGAAAATGTTCACTGTTAGCGTGGAAAAAGGATTTCCCATCTCCAGAAGGCTTAGTGGGAGTCTTAATTTCATAGCTTCTAGTCTGGTTAAGTAAAGATAGATTTAATTTCATATTTTCTCCATGTGAGATGAACATACAGTTTTTAAGTAACAGAGAACAGGTTCTGCTCTGAGGGACAGTATTTTGAAATGTGTTACATTTGTGCCATTGTTCTAGGCTATTGTCCATGCTTTCATTTTGTAAGTGCTCTGGCAGATGATCATCAGGTCTCCAGATTTCTAGGAAAGAAAAGCACAGTGAACTCATCCAGTATCTTGAACTGGAAGAAAAGTTAAACAAACCGAACAAAACCATGTTATGTCGTTTTTGTGATGACTTTGTGATGTAAGAGTAGACAAAACTCCATGTTCAATGTTCCTTGAATATTGGAAAACACAATAATAACAAGAAACTACAGGCAAGACTTGAGTGTAAAACAGGTTACATAATTCACAATACTACAAGCAAAACACAGAGTTGCCTGCTTTGTGAGGCCTTGCCAAACTGTAAAATATAAGCAATTTATGGTATCAGCAGACACAGGGAGAAGAGCTACCTCATCCACACTGGTGAGATACAGACTCACTCGTTCCACATCCCTGTGACTACTGTGTACCAACATGACCCTAGGTTGGGGATACACAAATGTAGTCCTCATGTTTATGGAGCCTACACTGCACTTTGGTGAAGTCACTTGAGGGACAAAGACACATGCAAGAAACAGCTTCAGGTTGTGAACACAGGTGGAAAGGCAAAGCGGACATGGAGAGAGGTGAAAGAAATCAGGCTACATTTGGAAAGAAGCCAAGATTCACTGTGGATTCATTATTCTGATGGGTATGGCAGGAGTAAGGTGATGACAGAGCAGAGAGCTCCTAGCACCTCTAACAACCTCCAAAACAGAGCCCTTAATTTCCCAATCGAAAGTCCTCCATATGTCATCTTCATCACCATAAATGAAAAGTCTACTCTTTAACCAGAAGAAAACTTGTCAGCATCACCCTTCATCTCTTTCTCTCACACACAGCATGTACCTCTGTGATAAATACTGCCTGCCCTCCATTAGGAATATGCCCAGAACTGGACTATCACCCCTTCCACACATTGAAGCCAGTCACTCTGTTGTATCATTACATGGCCTCCTGCCTGGTTTTCTTGTTCCTCCCCTTCCAATGACTGTGTTTTCTATGCAGTAGCCCAAACAATCCTTTCCACATAAATTATATCAGAACAATCCTCTACTCAGAAGTCCCTAGAGGGTTATCATCTCATGAGGAATAAAACCAAGATTTTGAAATGTCCCTTTATAGAATCCGCAGCTGCTACCCTGCTGACCTTACCTGCAGTCTTGTCCTCTTTGCTCTTTTCTTTTTTTTAATTAATTAATTTTTTAACTTTTTTTTTAAAATTGTTCAAGTACAATTTTCTGCCTTCCTAAGGTTCTTCAGACATACTCCTGCCACAAGCCTCTGACCTCTGACCTTTGCAGTTTTACATTGGGACATAACTTACCCAGGAAGCCTACTCACATTCATCATCTACCTGCTCTACTGCACCTTAACAAAGATTTCTTATTCCTGAAACCAGAGCCAAGGCCAAGCGCTCATTATGCAGTTATGCTGTTTAATGTTCCTTAAAGTAATTCTCATCTCAAGGACCTTTCTATCAACCTTCATCCATTTCATTTCATAGCCCATTTTGAGTTAAATCAAATCTCATCTGCCTAGAACACTAAACTAACAAAATAAAGGAACAAAAATTTAATTGCCTGCTATAATAAATGTCTCCAGAACCTGACAAACATTCAGCCCTCAATACACACAGAAGCCACTATTCCCTCATCATGTTTTGCAATAGCCTCTTCCATGGGGGTCCTGCCTAAGGACCTCCCGCTACTGTCTGCTTTCTACAGTCACTGAAGGGATCCTTTGGAAAAAAGAAATTATTTTTATATTATTATTTTTTCACACAACCTCAAATATTTATTTATTTATTTATTTATTTATTTATTTATTTATTAGCATTTATCCCCCCCCCATATCCTCTTCCGCCTTCACTTACCCTCCTACCCCTGCATTCACCACACTATCATCTGTGTTCCATCAGTGAAAATGGAAATTATTTCATGTCATTCCAGCACTTAACTTCACAGGTTTCTCATCTCATTAGGAGGGAAATCATCATTCTGTAACATAGATTACAGGATGGACTGGACCTTCCCTTCCTTTCCTCCTGTCTCTGTTGCCACTTTGACCTCATTTCCAGCATGTTCCCAAAGCCCACTCTACTCCTTCTACCTGGGCTCCACGCTGTTTCCCCACACACATTTTCCTGCCATTTCAACTTGATGTCCTCTCTACTTGGAATCTCACAGCCCAACAGCCTAACATCCTTCATCTCTTGGCTCAAAGGCATTTTGTGAGAGTGTTTGTGTAACCATCCTAAGAGCACCATGTCCCCAGAACTTACTGTTCCATTCTGCTGACTAAATTTTTATCATAGCACTTTTCTCCACCTAGATATATTATTTATTTGTGTGTTTTGATTCATTTTTTTTATTCCTTTTAGAATGAAAGCTTTTGGTCTATTTGTATGCTTTTTCTCACTGCTCTTGCCCCCACATTACACTAGGTTATCAAAAAATAATTTATAGATGCTGAATCAAGGAAGTAACACTATGTATGGAACACATTCAACAGCTGTTCAGAGATTAGATGGAAATCTATCTGTGATCATATCATGCATATCAAGAAAAAACTTTAATATCATATGATGGATAATGGAGTTACCTGGCACTTAATGTCCTCAGAATACGATGGAAAGGAATATAAAAGTTTTAGGAAAGTGAATACTACAGTACTAATATCTACAGTAAACAGGAACAAAGTTCAAAATCAGTAAATAAAGGAATTACTTTGAAGTACGAAAGAGTTATGGCCTCGTATAGGCTGGAACTGAGAATGTATGTACTAAAATGAATCTCCTCATTGAAACACATCATGAACAGAAGACCCCTTTAAAGAAGAGAGCTCTGCAGACAGAAACAACTGAGGTGACACTGGATGGCCAGGATGGCACATGCACAAGAGTGAAGGTGAACCTGAACTCACAGGGCTTTTCTGGGAGGGACGATGATTCTACGTCCCTGCAGTTATTGTGAGCTCAGGAGACTTGCCATCAAGATGAGTAAATTCTGCATAATATAGTCTGTGCTGGATCACAGTGGGGAAATCGAATTTGGGGGGCCCGTGTAGGAAACAAAAACAGCTTAGCTGATTAGAATGAGCAAAACTTTGAAGGGCTAGTGGATCAAATGAGGAACTGGAAAATAGAACAGTTGAAGAACCTCAGAGTGAAGAAAAAGTGAAGCTAAGAGAAAAAGAAAAGCAAAGGCACAGTGAAGATCAGTTTACTTGGAGGGCACAGCATCCAAGGGGTGGATATTAGGAAAGGAAATCCACATTACCAGGGGCAGAAAGGGGCAGTGGTCAGAAGGCAGTGAGCCCAGTTTTCTCTTTGGAGAAAGAGAGTGGAATCTTATAGCAAGGAAGGTGGAAGACTATGAAGAAGAAAAAGATTTGAGAATCCTAAAAAACAAAACCATACAAACAAAATATCAAGATGAAGATAAAGAGAACTCATACCCCAGAAAAAAATAAAGGAATCTATTTTCCTCTAAACTCCTAAAAAGATAAAGAGGTCTCTAACTAGGAGAGACATACATGGAGGCACTGCTTACCTATCTACAAACCCCCTTCACTTCTAAGCCTCTTCTCTGAACAACTAGACTGTGATTTCCACAGCCTACCCCATGGTGGTTCTCTTAACCCACCTGAATGGTTTTGACAGTGGATTTCACCTTCCTTTGTCCATGGTGCTTCTCCGTCATCCAACTTGGAGAATACGTCTGGATTGCTGGATTCATAACCTGTTCATGGGGAACGGTGGAACACTTAGACTAACTGAAAAAGACTTGGGTTCTGTGAAGACTGCAGAATGTTACATTTCAGGACAAAACAATTTTCGCATTTACAAAATAAAGGCTTTTCTCTCAAGAGAAGGGAGAATGTACTGATCTGGGACCAGAGAAGAAACTAAGACTCATCTACCACTTCAGAAAACCACAGATGTGCCTGAGCTTTCAGAAGCTGGGGATGGAAAGACCACTGACTAGAAACCACCTGAGTGACACTGGGGAGCTGTCCTCACCCACTGACACAAGGTTGCTGTAGTTCTCCGACATCACGTCTCTGTGCAGGTCCTTCTGATCAGAGTTCAGGAGCTGCCACTCCTCCCAGGTGAAGTCCACGGCCACATCTTGAAATGTCAGAGATTCCTGTAACAACATCATACTGTTTAATGGCATGATGTGCTTTATGTATAGCAGAAATGTTAGATTTTCTTCTCATTTTTACTTTATAGGCTGTATCTATATAGTAAATGGGTTTAATTTAAGATACAGTTGAATAATCACATGCCTAGTAAAATGCATGGTGTGGCAAAGGTAGGTTTGCAGTCATTCTTATAGAAAATAATACAATAATTAATAAACAAAAAGACAAGATAAACAATATAAGAAACAACTGTTTCACATACTCACAACCTTAAACCTACATCTGCCCTGCCTCTTTTTGTAATTGTGCATTCAGTCATCCATGAATTCATATAATTAGAAGTTTCTATCATGTGAAGAAATTAAATGTTCTTGTTAACCTAGAAACGCCACATTCATATATTTGAGAGTCAAAAGAGATTGTATATACTATATACTTTATACTGTATACTTTTCAGATTAATGGAGGTGGTTTTTCATAGGCCTCAACAAAGCCATTAATGAGGAAAGGAAAGGATAAAACAAACCCAAAGTCACCTGAGTCTGGAGCATTTTCTTCTGTTCTCTGCAAAGATTTGGCAAAGGAAGGCTCTGTCTTGGTGTGTTCTAGGTCTGCTCTAAATTTCTGTTCAGAAATCTGTCTTCAGTTAGGTGTGTCCCCAGACGTGCTGATACCCAACCCTGCAACTTCCTCCTGCTTCACATAATTCTATTGCTCCCAGGGAGTCTGGACCTGTGGATTGAGGAGAAAATTCAGTGGGTGATACATTTCCTGTTGACCCAGACGCTACAGTGCTTCTGGGCCCTGACTCTCACACAGTGCCCACAGTATCACTGATATCCCTTCATATGTAGTATCCCTTTGGCGTCCCAGAAGCATTTATTCTTCTGGCCAATAAGTCCTAGGTTCTTTTTGTGGTAGAGGTACTTCTACCTCAATAAAGTCCTGTGGAGTTTATGTGCGTGGTGTGACTGTCCAAGGAGACCTGGAAAATTACATCCTTCCCCACACCATGCCTCCGGGGTAGGTGAGTCTCAGTAAAATCACTTATACAAAGCAGATCATGTGAAAGGAGGGGATCAGTGCACTGTTCCTTTTAAAACATGTTTCCTCAGGGGCTTCTTCAAACATTTCTCTGCACCCCGTGACTGTACACATTTCAGGGGGAAACCGATTCACTAGATAAGTCATCAGCACTGTCTCATAAGCAATAACAGTAATATCTTAGGAGGTTTTAAAATACATACAAAAGTAAACAGCATTGTAAATAAACTGAAAGGTGGTAAATGAAGTGGTTTAAGATCTCTGCATTGTCGGAAAAGAGTATAAAATTATTATTTAACACAAGAATTTAAGAAAGCTCCAGGTTCTCTGTAATCTCTACTGTCAGGATGAATACCAACAGTTGTCTTAAAATATATAATTTCCATGCTTAGGGGTGGGTGAAATACAAATCGAAATCTTCATCCAAGCTCTGGCCAGGAAGCTCAGTTGGTTAGAGCATCATCCCAATAGCCAAGGTTGCAGGTTCAATCCTCATTCAGGTCACATACAAGAATCAACCAATGATCCCTGGCTGGTGTAGCTCTGTTGGTTGGAGCGTTGTTGAGTAAAGTGAAAGGTTGCCAGTTCAATCCGCCATCAGGGCACATATCTAGGTTGCCAGTTGGAGCCCCAGTCAGGGTGCATCGGTGAGGCAACCAATCAATGTATTTCTTTCACATAGATTTTTTTCTCTCTTCCCCCCCCCTTCCTCTCACTCTACAAGCAATGAAAAAAATGTCCTCCAGTGAAGATTATTTTTTTATTTTTTATTTTATTTTTTTTAAGATTTTATTTGTTTATCTTTAGAGGGAAAGGGAAGGAGAGAGGGAGAGAAACATCAATGTATGGTTGCCTTTAGTGTGTCCCCTGCTGGGAACTGGCCTGCAGGGAACCGACCTGCAACCCAGGCATGTGCCCTGACTGGGAATTGAACTGCGATTGTCTGGTTCGCAGGCCCGCGTTCAATCCACTGAGCTACACCAGCCAGGGCAAGATTGTTTTTTTAAATCAACCAATAAATGCATAAATAAATGGAACTACAAATCGGTATTTCTCTCCCCTCCCTACTCTCTCTCTGTAAATAGCAATAAATAAACTTTTAAAAAATCATCCAAACCAAGGCAAAAATAAATTAATTAATTAAATATAGAAAAGAAAGAACAATGGGGGCAAGTTCAATGCACTTAGATGATTTTAAAAATGACATACTAAAAATTATATTAAGTGTAAACACACAGCTCTTCCCTTTTGTGGCCATCACAGAGGAGCCAGCAGTCAAAATGAAGTTCAATCCCTTTGTAACTTCTGACCAGAACAAGAACCATAAAAGGCGTTTCAATGTACCTTCCCACATTCACAGGAAGATTATGTCTTCTCCTCTTTCCAATGAGTTGAGACAGAAGTACAATGTTCGATTCATATCCATTCAAAAGGATGATGAAGTCAGGTTGTACGAGGGCATTACAAAGGGCAGCAAATTGGCAAAGTAGTCCAGATTTACAGGAAGAAATTTATCATCTATATTAAACAAGTGCAGCAGCAGAAAGTTAATGGTACAACTGTTCATGTGGGCATTCACCCCAGCAAGGTGGTTATCACTAGACTAAAACTGGACAAAGACTGCAAAAAAAAAAAATCTTTGACTGTAAAGCCAAATCTCACCAGGTAGGAAAGGAAAAGAGCAAATACAAGAAAGAAACAACTGAGAAAATGCAGGAATAATGTAATCCTATATATAGCTTCCATTAAAAACTTGAAGAGAAACACACACACACACAACAAGGATTCCAAATAATTACATTAAATACTAACACCTCAATACTGTCATATCAACTTATATTTAAGAGTGAATCACATGCTATTATAGGTGGCATGTCTGAAACATAACAATACAGAAAGTTTGAAATACAAGTTTGGAAAGAAATATATCATGAAAAGAGTCACCACAGACTTCCAGCCAAGATGGAGGCATAGGTAGATACACTACATCTCACTGCACAACCATAAGAACAATAACAACCAGTCTAAAACCAAAAAACAACCAACTGCCAGAAAATCAAAATGTACAGAAGTCTGACAACCAAGGAGCTAAAGAAGAAATATTCATTGAGACAGGTAGGAGGGATGGAGACAGGGAGCTGGAAAAGACAGGATATAGTGTGGCCACCATGTCGTGGCGGCAGCCAGCAAGGCAGTGACAGCGAGGCAGCAGCAGCTGGAAGGACAAGTGGTTTCACATTCACATGTGATAGATTAAAAAAAAAAAAACCCAGCGGTGATACCTGGGGAGCAGCGGTACCAGGTCTAGGACAGACCATGCAACCCAGAGTTCCAGCACTGGTAAAAATAAAGCCTTATAAACTCTAGCTGTAAAAAGCTGTGTGTGTGGGGGGGGAGACAGCTGAAGAAACTGCAGTCTCTCAGGAGAGTCCATTTCAGGGGCCCATAGGGTCCTACAACGTACACAACCCCACCCACATGGGGAATCAAAACCAAAGCAGTAGCTGGAAGAGCACCAGTCACTTAAGGGAATTAGGGGAAGTGACTGAAAGCAGGGCAACAACCAAGCAAGCAGGATTGTTACTTCTTTGAAACCCCCCGCCCCCACATATAGCATAGCAATGTAACAAAAAGGGTTGCCCCTTACCACATAACAGGTGCTTTGATAAATTGGGAGAATAAAACAGGGTCCAAATGAAAGAACAGATCAAAACTCAAAGAAAAGAACTAAGCCATGAGGAGTTAGCCAACCTATCAGACGCAGAGTTCAAAACACTAGTAATCAGAATGTCCAGAGAAATGATTGAGTATGACCACATAATAAAGGAAGGTATGAAATCTATACAAAATGAAATAAAGAAAAATATACAAGAAACTGCCCTGGCTGGTTTGGCTCAGTGGGTTGCTCACTAGCTTGCAAACTAAAAGGTCACTGGTTTGATCCCAGGTCAGAGAACATGCCGGGGTTGCAGGCCAGGCCCCCAGTTAGAGGTGTGTGAGAAGCAACTGATTGATGTTCCTCTCACACATGGTATTTCTCTCTTTCTCCCTCCCTTCCCTCTCTCTAAAAACAAATAAACTAATTAATTTAAAAAAGAAAAATATACAGGGAACCAACAGTGAAGGGAAGGAAGCCGGGACTCAAATCAAGGGTTTGGAACAAAAGGAAAAAATAAACACTCACCTGGAACAGAAAGAAGAAACAAGAATTTAAAAGAAAAAAAGAGCATAGGCTTAGAAACCCCTGGGACAACTTTAAACATACCAACATCTGAATCATGGGGGTACCAGAAAAAGACAAAGAGCAAGAAAACTTATTTGGAAAAAATAATGAAAGAAAACTTCCCCAATTTGATCAAGGGAATAGACATACAAGTCCAGGAAGCTCAGAGAGTCCCAAACAAATTAGACCAAAAGATGGCCACAGCAAGACATATCATCATTAAAATGCCAAAGGTTAAAGATAAAGAGAGAATCTTAAAACCAGCAAGAGAAAGAAGAGTTACCTACAAAGGAGTTCCCATAAGACTATCAGCTGATTTCTCAAAAGAAACCTTGCAGGCAACAAGGGGCTAGAAAGAAGTATTCAAAGTCATGAAAGGCAAGGACCTACATCAAGATTACTCTATCCAGCAAAGCTATCATTTACAATGGAAGGGCAGATAAAGTGCTTCCCAGATAAGGTCAAGTTAAAGGAGTTCATCATCACCAAGCCCCTACTATATGAAATGTTAAAGGTACTTATTAAGAAAAAGGGACTGGTCCTATGTGGCCCGGTGCTCAAATGTGATGAATTGATCAGATACAAAAGACTGGGCTTGTCCCAGGCTGCTGAATATCAAGGCAATTCTGATCTGAGCCCATTAAAAAAAAAGAAAAAGAAGATAAAAGGATAAAAACTATGAACAGTAAAATGACAACAAACTCATAATTCTCAACAACTGAACTGCAAAAACAAAGCAAAAGCCCTGGCTGGTGTGACTCAAGTCGATTGCGTGCTGACCTGAGAACCAAAGGGTCACTGGTTCAATTCCCAGTCTACGGCATATGCCTAGGTTACAGGCCACGTCCCCAGGAGGGAGTGTGCAAGAGGCAACCATACACTGACGTTTCTCTCTCACTCTTCCTCCCCTCCCCTTTCTAAAAATAAATAAAACTATATATTTTTAAAAAGCCAAAAACCAGAACAGAAACAGATTCATAGGAATGGAGATCACACAGAGGGTTATCAGCAGAAATGGGGAGGGGGGAGAATGGGGGAAAAGGTACAGGGAATAAGAAGCATAATTGGTAGGTACAAAGTAGACAGGAATAACATAGGAAATGGAGAAGCCGAAAAACTTATACGTACCACCCATGGACATGACTAAGTTAGGGGATTACTGCAGGGAATGGGGGTACAAAGGGGAAAAATGAGGGCAGAGGAGTACAAAGGGGAAAAATGGGTCAACTGTAATAGCATAATCAATAAAATATACTTTAAAAAAAGAAGAGTCAGCACAAATAATCTGGCATAAGTATATTCTCAGACCAAATGCACCAGAAAACCAAAACATACTACTGAGAGAGAGAAACAATGCTCACTGGTAAAAGGTTCAATTTACCCCTTATAAAAGTATTTCATTTATATGCACCTAACAATATAGTCTTGATATGTCTACAATATAGGTGGACTGAAAAACAAGAAGAGATAAACAAATCCAAACTAATAAAAGGATTTCAACATACTTTCCCCAGTGACTGACAAACAGGGTTGTCAACAAATAAAATTTATGAATTATCATTTGGGAGAACATCACAAATATTTAATAAGTGGCAAGAAATGTTGATAGAAATTCTAACAAATAAATAGAAAGATTGACTGTGAAGGTGACTAAGAAAATAAAGCACTTTAAAGACGCCATGTCTCAGCCCTGGCTGGTGTAGCTCAGTGGAGTGAGCAACGGCCTGCGAACCAGAGTATCGAGGTTTGATTCCCAGTCAGGGCACATGCCTGGGTTGCAGGCCGGTTCCCAGCGGGGGATGCATGAGAGGCAACCATACAGTGATATTTCTCTCCCTCTCTCCTTCCCTTCCCCTCTAAAGATAAATAAATAAAATCTTAAAAAAAAAAAGATGTCATGTCTCCCAAATACAAACAAGTACATAGACCCAATGAAACCTGTCAAATCCTAAACTGATCCCTTTGTTAACATTGGTACACCTCTGAAAAAAAAAAAAAAAAGTTGAGGGTACTGGCTGGTGTGGCTTAGTTGAGTGCCAGGCTGCAAAATCGAAATGTTGCCGGTTTAATTCTCAGTCAGGGCATATGCCTGGGTTGTGAGTCAGGTCCCCAGTTGGGAGCATGCAAGAGGCAATCGTGTATCTCTTGCACAACAATGTTTCTCTCTCTCTCTTTCTCCCTCCCTCCCACTCTCTCTAGAAACAAATAAATAAAAGGTTTTAAAAAAAAGTTGAAACACTTGGTATATCAGTTATGAGGGCTTAAAGTTACTTTAGCTGTGACAGTACTATATAACAGTACTATATATATTAGCATAATAGACAAATCAGCCAAAGGAACAAAATAAAATGCCTATGAACAGATTCAGGCATAGATAAAGATGTGATACACAGGAAGCTCTGCAGAGAAGAGGTTAAGTATGTCCTTTCATAATGTGATTAATGGACAATCAGATATTCATGCTGGAAGTAGAGGATGAGAAGGAGACTGAACCCCACCTCAGAACACACACAAAAATCATTTTGGAGGCCCTGGCTGGCGTAGCTCAGTGGACTGAGCGCAGGCCTGCGAACCAGAGTATCGCAGTTTGATTCCCAGTCAGGGCACATGCCTGGGATGCAGGCCAGTTCCCAGCAGGGGACTCACGAGAGGCAACCACACATTGATGTTTCTCTCCCTCTCTTTCTCCTTCCCTTCCCCTCTCTCTAAAAATAAATAAATAAAATATTTTTAAAAAATCATTTTGGAGAACTACTCTCAATCTCAATGGGAGAGGCACATAAATAAAACTAAGATATATGGAAATTTCTGTGTCAACTTAAGGAAACATCTTTGAAACGAGCCCCATTTTATTATTTACTTTATATTTTTTTAATTATAAGAGAAAGTTTATTTAGAAAGTTACAGAGGTAGTAGAAGTGAGTCGGCGGGGCTGTGTAGGCTCAGGAAACACGTTACAGAAGCAAAAGGAGGGCCCTTAGAGCTTATGGGGGAGAAAGGCAAGACTAACACCCCTGGGAAGAAGGAGTGGGGAAAGAGAAAGCCACAGGCTTGCTTCCCAAAGGAAGAACAGCTAACCTGTTTAAAGAATAATAAAACAAAAACACCTTTTTGTAACTCATATTGTTAGGGCTGGAATTAGATAAAAGTAGCCAAAAGGAACCCGAGGCAGGCTCCAGACTGTCTCAGCCAGGAAGATAGAAAGTACAGAAAGTACAAAGAGTGCTGAACAAGATAAACCGCCTTGTGCATGACCTTGTCCTTGCAGAAAAGCACCCATTGTTGCAAGCAGAGAACATAACCATGTGTGTTCTCTCGAGATAGCCAACTGCTAACAGCTACATCTGCTTCTGTATTTGCTTGCTTGCTCACCCCAATAAAAACCCCAGGCTGTAAGCACCTGGTGCGACTCTCATCTGCAGCCATCTTGGCACCATGTCTCCGGAGACACCCAGAGAGTTCGCCCCTGCGCAGGTAAAACTCTGAAACTTTAGCCAATAAAGTTCCATCATAAACTCCTGAAGGCTTCCGACATTTGCTCGCATTGGGGTATGTTACAATATGTGAGAGACCCTCTCTGGCTTGCAACTCCTTAAAAAGAAAAAAGAAAAAAACCTATGTATTAAGCAAAAGCCAGACATTTAAAAAAATGCATGTATATGATTGACTGATAGAGTTAAAAATAGGCACAAGTGAATAAACTATGAAAATTATGCATGATTAATTATATGATAAAAGTATAAAGAAAAGTATTAAAGTGCTTGGCATGGAGAGAATATGGTAATTACCTAGGGTATGAGGAAGTCATTGGAATGGGGCTCACAGAACACCACTGAAGTGCTGGCAATGTTCTCACTTCTTGACTTGGGCAATGACTCCCTTTCTCTCTATATAAAATTTATACATGAATATATAATTTATAATTATATAATTCATAAGTATATAAATATAAACCTATTGTATAGTTATATAATTTATAAACATATCAAGTATATTTTATATATGACATATACATACTTTGCATATTTATATATTTTATATCTACAATATATGTGAGCAGTACATATATACATAAACATGTAAATATTGCTTTATACTGATTTACTTACAGATCTTCTAAATTAACAAACCAACTGAAGAGCTCAACAATCCCAAAAGCTTGTCTCTTAAAAACACCATAAAATATATGCATTTGTAGAGACAGATTGAAAGAAAACTGGTCCAAAATACACAAGGAATGAATGGAAGACATAAACCACATTAAACAGATATATTTTTATAGGTTTTATTTATTTTTAGAGAGAGGGGAAGGAGGGTTAGAAAGAGAGAGAAAGAAATATGGATCAGCTGCCTCTTATTCACCGCCACCTGGAGACCTGGCCCACAACCCAGGCATGTGCCCTGGCTGGGAATCAAACTGGCAACTTTTCAGTTTGTAGGCTGGCATTCAGTCCACCAAGCCAAACCAGCCAGGCTAATGACATTTTTTAGCCTTAAAGCATACTATAAACATTTTTATGTCATTAAATTTTAAATTCTGGATTAATCATAACTTTATGATCCTTCCCTCCTAGAAACTGTTATCTCCAGACACTAGCAAGTGAATTTTCTGGGTAGGCAACAACTCCACTTGCCTATTTTGAACTGGAGAGTTGAACAAATGCTTTCAGATATGAGTAAACTGTAAACATTAGAAATAAGAGAAAATTAAGGTTATGTTCCAACAATGTTTAATCAACATTCAAAAAGAGATTCAGGAATTATTTATTTCAAAGAGAAAATGGCCCTGGCCAGTGTGACTCAGTTGCTTGGAGCGTCTTCCCCAAACCCAAGGGCTATGGGTTCAATTCCAATAGTATCGCTAGTGGGTGTGTGCGTGGGAGGCGGCCTATCGGTGCCTCTCTCTCATGTCAATGTATCTCTCTTCCCCCCTATCTAAAGCAATGAAAAAAATGTCCTCGGGTAAGGATAAAAATTAAAAAATAAATAAATAAAAGAGAAAATGTTCCCCAGAATCCACTTAGCAGATTTCCAGATGTAGCTCCCTAGGCACTGAATGTACCAAGTAACTAAGCTCATTTCACAGTAATTCAATCACTAGCAATGGGTACTGGAACCACCACTGTTGACTAAGACGGACCAGGACTTACTAACACACTGACAGACGGGTCACCTTGTCAGAAGGATGGATAGTAAAGAAAATGGAGATTCTGTTAGCAAAGAAGAAAGTGTAAATGTATGTCAGGGAAGTAAGCAACATTGTCATCTCTGCTGCTATACATTCACAGATGAGAGCAGGTGTTGGCAAACATTGTGTGAAAAGGGATATATATGTGTGTGTGTGTGCATGTGTGTGTGTGTGTATACACACACACAGTATTTTCTTTTTTGAGGGCTACAGGTCTCAGTCACAAGAACTCAGTTCTGCCTCTGCAGCATGAAAGCAGCCACAGACACTGAGTGACGGATGGGCATAGCTGGATTAGTCTCTCCACTGCAAATAGTCAACCCATGGGTAAAAGGCTGAAAAACAGAGGACTTCTCCCCTGGGATCTACCTGGTTTCTCTGAGTTGTTATATCTAAGCTATATATGCCCTCAAAATAACAGCACATCTAAACCACAAAACATGTACAAGAATTTTCATAGCAACATTACTCATAATAAGGCAAACTGCAAACAATACAAGTTTAATTAACAGTAGGAAAACCCGCCCTGGCTGGCGTCACTCAGCGGATTGAGCACTGTCCTGCGAACCAAAGGGTAGCTGGTTGGATTCCCAGTCAGGCACATGCCTGGACTGTGGGTCGGGTGCCCCCAAGGGGGCGCTGTAGATGCAACCACACATTGATGTTTCCCTCTCTCCCTTCCCCTCCCTCTAAAAGTAAATAAAATCTTTTTTAAAAATTAAAACTATATTTTTAAGAAACTGTAGGAAAACCTGCCATATACTAAAGCTATGGAATGCTATGGATTCCATTCTGTCTGAACAGCTGAAGTTTGGAAACAACCCAAACACCAACCCAGGGTCCTGGGAGTCTAAAGATTCAGCTTCAGGATCGAGACTCTCCGGACAGACAATGACCACACACACCCTTATACTTCCAAAACATACACCAGACACCCTCACGTGATCACCATCCACGCTGGCCACAACATCAACTGTTAAATGCCGAACCTGACAGAGCAATCATCCTAAATGCCACCTCCATCCATTACGGAGTGACCTGAAAAGACCATCACAGTCAGGGCATGGTCGTTGATCTCTGTAGACCCTTAATCGTCTGATGACCCCAAAGGATCCGCAGCCACAAACAGGCGTGTCACACCTGGTTGCCCCCAAATACCTAGGCGCTCCTCTTAAAACCCCCACCGATAATTCCAAGGGGCCAAATACACCACTTCCCCCTAGTGATGTCAGGTACTCTGTGACAGACAAACCTCCCAGGAGACTTTTTGTTTTTTTAAGATTTTTCTTTTTTAGAGACAGGGGTTAGCGAGGGTGAAAGAAAGGGAGAGAAACATCGATTGGTTGCTTCTTCCACACACCCAACCAGGACTTGAACAGCAACCTGGGTGTGTGCTGAGAGGAAAATCAACCCTGTCACCTTTCAGCTTGCATTCTGATGCCACACCAGTCACGGAGAGAGAAACTTAAAAAAAAAAAAAATACTTCAAAGGACAGGAGCACACTGACCTGATTTTCTCCACCCTGCTAGGAGAACCTAAACGTTACACTTCCGCAAACTGCTTCAGCTTCAGGAAAAGTCGCCCAGATATTTCGTCACCCTACGGCGGCCGAGGACGATCGGAAGTAATTGAATAAATGCAGGAGATTTCCAGCCAGTGCTCCCCAGGCAGCGCGTGTCAGCGTGCTGTACGCAGTGTCGCCATGGGGACTGCTACGCTAGGAGACGTGACAGTGGTACCGCAGGCAAAGGCGACTTTGGCACCAGCAGCCAGGATTGGCTGGAAGATAGGAAGCTCCTGAAATTATCTTATTTCCTGGAACTTGTACTCCTGTGGAAAACAAGTGTATTTTCAGAGATTCCAGCTTCTGGAGGCAAATACAGAATGAGCTAAATATTGTTAGGCTGGTTGGGCAAAAAAGTTATGTTTGCAGCCTTTACATTTTGTATAAAGATTTTTTTTTTTTTTTTTTTTTAGGTTTTGAAACGGCCAGGAGCTCAGGTATCCGTGTAGCAGCAGAGAAAGAAATCCTGCAAAGAGAAAAGGTCATGCATTCGGTAAACGGACACAGACGGGAAGACTCTGGCTTTAAATTTCTTGCAGGAATTGGTTTTTAACAACAGAAAAAGATTTCCAGAAACTGGTATAGTGTGAGGCTGGCCATCATCAACCAGGGTAAAAGAACGAGGAGAAGGAGCTGAAGTTGCCATTGAGATGGGGGCTTTGGGAAGAGGCCACCAAAAAGGAGGCCAGTAAAGATCCAAAGCTGAACTCTGGCTGGTGTAGCTGAGTGGATTGAACAATGGCCTATGAACCAAAGGACCCCCAGTTTGATTCCAGGTCAAGGCACATGCCTGGGTTGCATGTCACCTCATCAGTAGAGGGTGCATGAGAGGCAACCACACATTTACATTTCTCTCCCTCTCTTTCTTCTTCCTTTCCCTCTCACTAAAAAATAAATAGTCTTAAAAAAAAATCTGGAACTGATAAGAAAGGCACAACCAGAATTAAGAATCCAACAATATTGAGGTCGGTTGCTTTTTCACCAAGGCCCCAAGATATGCCAATGTAGTAAATCTTTTCAACAGAACATGCTGGAATAATTGCATATCTAGTTGCAGAAAAATTAATTGAGCCTCTTAACTCCAACGATAAACAAAATTAATTGAAAGTAAATCACAGACCTAAGGATGAGAGGTAAAAGTATAAAACTTAGAGAAGCAAAAGGGAGATAATTTTACTGAACCTGAGTTAGCTAGAATTCTAAATAAGACAAAGGATTAGTCATAAAGAAAAAATAATTAATTGGACTTACTTAAAATTTAAAACATTTGTACTTCTAATGACATTTAAGAGGAAGAGTTGAGCCAGAAATTGGGAGAAAATATTTCTACGTCATATATCTGGTAAAGGACTTGTTTTCAAAATGTATAAAGAACTCGCAAACCAGCCCTGGCTGGTGTGATTAAGTGGATCCAGCGGCCGCCTGTGAACTAAACAGTCACCAGTTTGGATTCCTGCTCAGGCACATGCCTAGTTTGCAGGCCAGGTTCCAGTTAGGGAAGCACAAGAGGCACCAGATCATGTATCACTCATACATCTCCCTCCCTTCCCTTCTCTCTGAAAATTTAAAAAAAAAAAAGAACTTGCAAACTCAACAATAATAAAATAACCATCTAATTAGTTTATGTACAAGGTCATGAAATTTTCTAAATCTGGATTGTGGTGATGATGGCAAACTCTAAACTTACTAAATGTCAACAAGTTGTGCAATTACTATGTAAATAATGCACATAAATTATGGCAGTAAAACTGTTGAGATGAATTGCTATTATGCAGTACAAAATTTATAGGGTATGAATTTAAAAGAAAAAACACCCAGTATAACTGCAAAATTATAAACAACCTAGGATTAAAAGTAAATGGAGCTGTCTGGAACATACAAGAGAAAAGGTACTGAGAAATCAAGGAGTTAAAAAGTAAGAATTTAAGCCCCTGGCTGGTGTAGCTCAGTGGATTGAGCACGGGCCTGCGAACCAGAGTATCGTGGTTCGATTCCCAGTCAGGACACATACCTGGGTTGTAGGGCAGTTCCCAGCAGGGAAGCCACAAGAAGCAACCATACATTGATATTTCCCTCTCTCCTTCCCTTCCCCTCTAAAGATAAATAAATAAAATCTTGAAAAAAAATAATAAGAATTTAGTTCTGGGTGATGTAGCTTGGTGGATTGAGTGCTGGCCTGTGAACTGAAAGACCTCCAGTTCAATTCCCAGTTAGGGCACATGTGTGGGTTGCAGACCAGTTCCCAAGTTGGGGGTGAGTGAGAGGCAGCCCATAGATGTTTCTCTCCCTCTCTTTCTCCCTCCCTTCCTTTTTAGCTAAAAGTAAATAAATAAAATCATTTTTAAAAAGTAAGATTTTAGATAATGAGAGGAACATATAAACTGAACATAATTGAATTTTTTTTCAAGTATACCCCACTTTAATGAAGACTTTCTATGTGATTCTAGTTACCACCCTACTAGTTCACCCATGATATTATAGCCACTAACATTAATTACATATTGATATACATATTGTGTATGTTTGTTTAAATTAAAATAAAATTAGATTGCATTATGTATGGTATAAAATAGGACAATAAGATATAAAATATGAAAATACATGTTGAAGAAAATAATTTGTTCTAAAATTGGCTATTTCTGGATGACTTAAGAAACAGTAAAAGGACTCTGTAATTTGCAGATGGATTATATAAGTTAAAGAAGGAACTATTTATTCAGAAGTTATACTGGTTGAGAATAATGGCAGAATATCGCCATTAAATCTCATTCTCTTTATTAACAAAGAAACACCCACAAACATACAGTACTGCCCCTCACCTTTTGCCAAACCACGTCAGTTAGGGGTACCATATCACAGGAAAAGAAGTCTGTAGCTCAGCTAGGCTCCTGTTCTTAATCCAAAACTGCATCTTCATGGTGGGCAAAGGAATCCTTCTGCATCTTTTCAAACCACGTGGCCAAGAGAGAGCTCCACCTGGCTGTTACAAACTGCTTTCCAGCCATGTGGTTAAGAGAGCTCCCTCTCCACCCCCAATCATATGATGGCTGCCATACCTGGGTTTTAAATCCTAGCATGGAACTTCCTCCATAACCCCATTTCTGACTCCTCTCACACTGTGTTACACCTGCCAGTTATAGGGGACCATTTCATGTGGTGTGGAGAACGTAGCACAGCCCAATTCAGAAAATTGATGGGGACTTTTTGCACACAGGACCCACATCCATGGATACATTCTCTCATGGGGAATCAGGCCTGTATTGTACCTAGGCTGCTTTGAGGCTTGCTTTTGCTAAAATTCCCTCACCCTGAATTGAGGCAGAAAATGTTTACTGCATATCTTTAAAGTAACTTCCTAAAATCTGTGCTAAACCTCCCAAGTATAGAGTGTAACCAGTTCAATCATTTTTCCTTTTGCATTTGCAAATGTTCTTCTTTGATGTAATTAGCAACATCCTCTCCTCTCTTTTCTACAAAAGGTAATCACCTACAGCAAACCTGTGCATAGTAAATGAGTACCATCCTTAATGTAATGCACCCAGAAAAGCAATAAAAGCCTGTCCAGGAAGGGTTCAAGGCCCTCTCTCACTTAGAGAGCAGCCATGCCATCTCTTTTTCTCCACAGGACTTCTGTAGTCCATATGAATTTGTCTGTCACAGCCACAAAAAATGGACCCCCCAGGCTAGGATCCACATCAGCCAGTGGTCTGGTTTCTTCTACCTTTTTTTAAATTATATTTTATTGATTATGCTACTACAGTTGTCCCATTTCTCCCCCCTTCATTCCCCTCCACCCTGCAAACCCATTCCCACCCACATTCCCTTTAGTTCATCTCCATGTGTCATACTTACAAGTTCTTTAGCTTCTACATTTCCCATACTATTCTTACCCTCCCCCTATTTTCTACCTGCCTTCTATGCTACTTATTCTCTGTACCTTCCCTCCTCCTCCCACTCCCACTCTACTGTTGATAACCCTGCATGTAATCTCCATTTCTGTTTCTGTTCCTGTTCTAGTTGTTTCCTTAGTTTGCTTTTGTCTTTGTTTTAGGTGTGGTTGTTAATAATTGTGAATTTGCTGTCATTTATTGTATATGTAAAAAATATCTTCTTTTTCTTAGATTAGGCCATTTAACATTTCAACATAATAAGGGTCTGATGATGATGAACTCCTTTAACTTGACCTTATCTGAGAAGCAAGCACTTTATCTGTTCTTCCATTCTAAATGAAAGTTTTGCTGGATAGAGTAATCTTGGATGTAGGTTATTGCCTTTCATGACTTTGAATACTTCTTTCAAGCCCCTTCTTACCTGTAAAGTCTCTTTTGAGAAATCAGCTGACAGTCTGATGGGAACTCCTTTGTAGGTAACTGCCTCCTTATCTCTTGCGCCTTCTAGGATTCTCTTTCATTTTAATCTTGGGTAACATAATTATGATGTGCCTTGGTGTGTTCCTTCTTGGGTCCAACTTCTTTGGGACTAAGCTTCCTGGACTTCCTGGACTTCCTGGAAGTCTATTTCCTTTGCCAGACTGGGGAAGTTCTTTATTATTTGTTCAAATAACTTTTCCGCTTGTTGCTCTTCCTCTTCTCCTTCTGATACCCCTATAATTTGGATGTTTGAATGTTTAAAGATGTCCTGGAGGTTCCTAAGCCTCTCCTCATTTTTTTGAATTATTATTTCTTCATTCTTTTCTGTTTGGCTGGTTTCTTTCTTCCTTCTGGTCCACTCCATTGATTTGAGTCCCAGTTTCTTTTCCATTCCTATTGGTTCCCTATACAATTTCCTTTATTTCACTTAGCGTAGCCTTCATTTTTTCATCTAATTTCCAACCAAATTCAACCAATTCTGTGAGCATCCTGATGACAGTGTTTTGAACTGTGCATCTGATAGGTTGGCTATCTCTTGATCGCTTAGTTGTATTTTTTTTCCGAAGTTTTGATCTGTTCTTTCATTTGGGCCAGTTTTTTGTTTGTTTGCTTTTGTTTTTGTTTTGTCTTGACGCACCTGTTATGTAGGAGTGGAGCCTTAGGTGTTCACCAGGGCAGGGCAACCCAGTCGCTGGGCTGTGATGCTGTATGTGGGACAGGAATCCAGGAACAATGGTGCTTGCTCTGCTCTCTGCCGGATTTCAGTCACTTCCCCTGCTTCCCCCAAGCAAATTGGGCCCTTCTGGTGCTGATTCCCAGGTGGGTGGATTTGTGTACATTCTGGGACCCTGTGGGTCTATCCAATAAACTTTCTGGTGAGGCTGGTAGATTCTCCCAGCACAACCCCCACAGGTGTTTTCAATCATTGTTTTGAGGCATTATCTCCCGAGCTGCGACCCTGGGTTGAATGGTCTGTTCATTCCTGTTTTGCCTGGTTTATCTGTACATGAATGTGTGACCACCCTGTCCACCAGCTGCCTTGTGCGCCACACCCTGCTCCACAATCTGCCGCCTGGCTGGGTCCATCTGCTGTCGCCCTGGGCCCCCAGGATCTGCCAGCCACCACTTTGTTGCGTGCAACCCCAGTCTGGTAGGTCAGGATGAATGTGTCTACTTTAACTGCTTGGTTATGGAACTTCCATACAGTTCAATTTCCTGTCAGTACTGGTTGTTTTTTGTTTCTAAATTGTTGTTGTCCTTCTTTTGCTTGTGCTACGAGGCACAGTATGTCTACCTATGCCTCCATCTTGGCCAGAAGTCTCTTTTCTACCTTTGTTTACTGCCATTGTTAGTCTGGGCAAATGTGGACCCATGACACAGGAGCCATCTCCAAGCCACTCCCACAGGCACAGGAAACCCCTCCAGCTACATCAAATCACAGGTTAGAGTCGGGCCCATCTCCCTGGCTCTGAGCAGGCACAGTGTTTTGTTTTAAGATTTTTATTCATTCATCTTTAGAGGGGGGAGGGAAGGAGAGAGTGAGAGAAACATCAATGTATGGCTACCTCCCATGCTTTCCCAGCTGGGAACTGGCCCACAACCCAGGCATGTGCCCCGACAGGGAATTGAACTACGATCCCCTGGTTTGCAGACCTGTGCTTAATCCACTAAGCTACACGAGCTAGGGCCAGGCACAGCTTTTAACATATTAAAACTCTGGCCCAGATTTTCAGATATACAAGGTAGCTCTCAACGACCCTGCTCTGCTTGTCTCACCCCCCAAGTGATAGCTATGGGCGTTTTGTCCATTTTAGGGGACCTCCCTAAATGGGGTCCAGTTCAGCACCCCATTACAAAATGACTGGACTTTTTAAACTAATGATGAACGTTAGCACTGGAAATGAAAGCAAAATTCTCCATTGCATTGTGAAAAGTACAAAAGCACTACATAATATTAAAACATCATTCCAATAAAAAGAACATTTATTTAATAAAGAAAAAAACAGATGAAATTCCGACATGCATCTTTGTTGTTTCTGTCCTTTTTTTATAGAAAACCACTAGAAACTCCTATCAGAGTGGGTTGAACATAGGATCAGACATGTAACAAAGGTACAGACATAGCAAATACACGTCTGAGATCAGGCTCACCATACATCCTTAGAATAATACAATCAAACAACAGTGAGGTAGCTCTACAAATTCTTTTTAAAAGTCATATAAAAAATGATTTACTAACCAAATATTTGCTAGGATGTAAAGGAGCTGAATCTCACACACTGGATCACAAATTGAGAATCTCTGTATTAAAACATTCGCCTACTCTACAACTCAAACTGTGCCCTATGTAATTGACAAAGGTAAAATGAAAGAAACATATATCCATGTTAGAAAATTATATATAAATATCTGTACTACATTTAAAGTAAAAAATTAGAAATTATCATTTTGAATGGATAAATTTATAGTGCAAACTTCAAAGATTATTTCTTAGCTAAAACAGATGAGTTACTAATATTTCATTAATAAATCTCCAAACACATATGCAATGGAAATGAAAGCAAAAGAAACAGTTATTCTCAGTTATTATTACAATGGAATATAAGTCAATGTTTACTTATAGACCTGTGACGGCATGAAAGATTAAAATTTCCATGAATTTCCAATGACAGTAATGGGCAGTATTATGAAAATGGTGATGGTTTTAATATCATATATAAGTGAACACTAATCAAATATTATCCTTGAAATGTAATTTTACTAATTAAAGCTTTTAAAAAATGGTACAAGACTTAAAAAATTTGTATGTCCAAATACTTTTATTTATTTATTTTTATTTTTATTTTTATTTTTTTTTTAAAGATTTTATTTATTTATCTTTAGAGGGGAAGGGAAGGAGAGAGGGAGAGAAACATCAATGTATGGTTGCCTTTCGTGCGTCCCCTGCAGGGAACTGGCCTGCAGGGAACCTGCCTACAACCCTGGCATGTGCCCTGACTGGGAATCGAACCGCGACAAATACTTTTAAAAATAGGTTTAGCAATTCTATATTCAAAACATGTTCTCATATGCTCTAAGTGAGACTTTGGCTCAGTAACAGCAAATATAGCCAACAATAAATACTGAGTGAAACCAAGATGACTCCTGCCTGGGTCAAAATAGCAACATCCCTCGACTACAGATACACTTTATTTTTCTTTCTACAAGGGCACCAGTGGTTCTGACATGAAATATTTTATTTATTTTAGAAAGAAAGCAAGAAGAAGGGGAGGGAGGGACAGAAGGATATGAGGGCTAAAGGGAGAGTGGGGGTGAGGAGAGAGAGACAAATCTACATTTGTTGTTCCCCTTACGATATGTGCCCTTGTATGTGCCCTAACCAGACATTGAAATCATAACATTGGCATAAAGATAACATTGTAACCAGTTGAGCTGTCATTACACTCAGAAAAACTTTGGATTCTATTTAATGACAGTATGTAAGAAAAATATTTCTGCAGATTCATTGATTTGTGTACACACTGATCCTGCAGTCTTTTTCTCAGAAATGTTTCTGGTTGCACACTAAGAAGAGGCATACTACATCTCAATGGCTGCAGTCTCTCCAGCACCTAGTAGGCCAGCGTTTCTGTTGTAATCACAGTCTCCCGTAACCTCTGCGGGCTACTAATAGTGACCATCACCTATGGAACTGCACACTTCATGGCACATGGCCCTTTGCAAGACCTGGCCAAAGCTTCCCTTCAGAAGACTTGCCATACTTTACAAACAAACAAACAAAAAAAATCCATGCTGCTGCAAGATGTATCTGAGGTTGTTAAAGCTACTGCTTCTTTGGAGTGATCTCTGTGTCTCCCAAAACTCACAGCATTGAAGCTTCTCATGAGAACTAGGGAAAGCAAGGTCTTGCCTGGGTGGATATAAGCAGGGATGCAAGTTTGGAAAAAGCTGCTGAGTTAAATTCTGTACCAAACTGTCCCCAAGGAGGCAGAGAAAGTTTGAGACACACATGAAAGTTGTTCACATCTCTGTTTGTAAGGCAAAAAACTGTTTTATAAACTACCCTATTCAATAAATAGAGCACCCAAGATTAGACTTAAGAAAAAGGCCTTTACAAACCAAAATGTGATTAGCTTGGCAGTTCCTGTATTTGTGTCTTGTAGACACCCAAAATTACTAGTATGCAAAAAATGCATGTTGCCAAAAAGGCAGTCCTTCTGCAAGTTGACAGCTGAACTCAGGTGATTTTCTGTAGGCCCAAACTGAGCAAGGTCTATGCCAATGAGTAGGAGTGAAAGGAATAAAGCCCTGAAAATTAGGCTACTCCTAACTTTTTTTCCTTCCACAAATCAAAAAACAGTTACCTTCTCTGAGCACATTAGGATGATGACTCATGCATCTCTGGGAACATTATAGGTGCTGAAGGTGAAATATCTTCAGTACAGAAATTTGCAGTGACATGAATCTGAAAAGAGACCTGGATAAATAAAGAAAGTACAACATGGACACACAGGCCTTCCATACAAAGAAAAATTATAGGGGACTTTCCTACTGTTCATGTTTGGCTGTATAAGGTTTGATTCCCAAACATAATGCTTAAAAAAGTTTCCTCCAGTATTGTTAACACACACACACACACACAAAGTGTACATTTCCTACACTTCTAAGACCTTCCTCCCATATCAACTCATGTGTGGAGGAAGGATAGAATCATTTTGGCTAAAATATTTCCCACATTAACTGCGTTTATAAGGCTTTTCCCATGTGAAGTTTCTGATGACGATGAAGTTGATGCTTTTGGATGAAAGATTTACCACACTGACTGCAACTAAAAGGCCTTTCTCCGGTGTGAACTCTCTGATGAAAACGGAGGTCAGTGACACCACGAAAAGATTTCCCACACTCAGTGCACTCATAAGGCCTTTCTCCAGTATGAACACTCTGATGACAATGAAGGTGATGAACTCTTTTAAAACATTTCCCACATTGAGTGCATTCATAAGGTCTTTCTCCTGTGTGGAATCGCTGATGGTAACGGAGACCAGTGCTACTACAAAAAGATTTCCCACATTCACTGCATTCATAAGGCCTTTCTCCTGTGTGAAGTCTCTGATGAATACGGAGGCCAGTGCTACTGCAAAAAGACTTCCCACATTCACTGCACTCATAAGGCCTTTCTCCTGTGTGAACTCTCTGATGATAATGGAGGTTAGTGCTACTGGTGAAAGATTTCCCACATTTACTGCATTCATAAGGCCTTTCTCCTGTGTGAACTCTCTGATGATAATGGAGGTTAGTGCTACTGATGAAAGATTTCCCACATTTACTGCATTCATAAGGCCTTTCTCCTGTATGAACTCTCTGATGATAATGGAGGTGAGTGCTACTGGTGAAAGATTTCTCACATTCATTGCACTCATAAGGTCTTTCTCCTGTATGGAGTCTCTGATGACAATAAAGGTTATGGGTACGTTTAAAAGATTTCCCACATACTCTGCACTGATAGGGCCTTTCTCCAGTGTGAACTGCCTGATGACGATGAAGGATCGATTTTGTTTTAAAAGATTTGCCACATTCACTGCACTCATAAGGCTTTTCTCCATTATGAACTCTCTGATGAGAATGAAATTCACCCTTTTTGATGAAAGATTTCCCACATTCACTGCACTGATACAGCCTTTGTCCATTGTTAACTTTCTGATAACAAAAACTAGGAATTCTAGCAAAATATTTTCCACAATCACGGCACACAAAACACTGTCTCCAATGAGAAACACTCTTGCTCTGAACATATGTGTGACTGCAGTCAACAGCTTTTTTGCACTCATTCAGGGTGGAATAATTTTTTCGTTGCATAGTCACTCGAGTCATTGAGATTTCATCCAGCCTGTCCATGGTGTGAGTAGCCTCTTGATGGAGATGTTCTGACTGGATAGGGATGTCCAATCCAAAGTCCCAAGAGGAAAAAAACTTCTGAGACACAGTATAATTGCAAGCCTTGGCAAGTGACACCCTGTCCACACCTCTCACAAAAGGCTTCTCTCTCAGGTGGTGCTCCTGGTGCTGGTAAATATCTGTACTGTAATGAAATTGTTTTGCACATGCTCTACACCTCAACAGTTTCTGGATGTTTTGTACTTCCTGATGATCAATCAAGTGGAAAATATGTCTCAAGACAGGCCCACAACTCTCAAAGGGGTGGCTCTTCACTGAAGACAAGGCTACCTTGAGATTCTCTGCCTGTGACACTCTTACAGGAACAGTCTGTTCAATCAGTGCTTCCACATTCTCTGCTCCACAATAGCAACCTGAACAAAATGAAACACTGGTGAAGTATATGTTGACCTTATAAAGAAAGAATCTCTTCAACATGGCCATCTGTCATACCTAGGGATGATCCTATGAAACCATTTTCAATAGAAGTGAGTCAGACACTGAAGAAATGGCCCCAAAAGTGTATCAGTGGTGGTGACCTCGCCACGGAAGAGATGCAAGCAAAGGATGAACCATAAGGAAGGGAGACAGGGTCTAACTCTTCTTCCACAAATGGTCTCCTGTAGGACCTTTTCTGCAGGTAATGTAAGAGTGTGTAGAGTAATTTGAATGAGTTCAAACTACTCAACATCAATTGTACTAGAGCATATCATGTTCAAGGTCAAGATAATGATATGTGTGATGTGTGTACTACAAGGGTCTGCAAGCTTGGACCAAAGATAAAGCACAGTAAAAAATAAATAAATAAATAAATAAATAAATAAATAAATAAATAAATAAAACCGTATGAGAAATGGTTGAGGTGAAAAGTGTACAAAAGCCCATCTGTGGGCTGGGAATGTGAGTGAAATGATGACAGAACTGAGTGGTTGACAAAGTGTCAACAACAAAGAAAAATAGTTAGAATGGGGTGACAAACTGGCAATGGCAACAAAATACTTTTAAAGATTTTATTTATTTATTTTTAGAGACAGGACAAGAAAGGGAGAAAGAGAGGGAAAGAAACATCAATGTGTGGTTGCCTTTCTCATGCCCCCCCACCGGGGACCTGACCTGGAACCCAGGCATGTGCCCTGACTGGGAATCAAACGGTCGACCCTTTGGTTTGCAACCCATGTTCAATCCACTGAGCTACACTAGCCAGGACACGAAATACTTTCAAATAAAATAGGTTCCTAATGATGATTTTAATGAAGTCCATGGGTCAAACCCTCTCCAACAGCCCTTCATCAAGGCATGACTGCCTCTGGGTACACTCTGTCATGGATGGCAAGGTCATATTTTTCCTGAAATGCACAAATGATTCTTCCCCTTAAATCCCAGTTGAGTCATTACATGGAATATAGATGATAAAAATTCTGAGAGAAAAACTGAAGAGGTGGATGGCCAGCACTGTGATAGAATATCAAAGCATGAAAGATAAAACAGAAAAAAGAAACAAGTTCTATGTGAGTGACTTCAAGAGGCTGGCCAAATAAGATATACGAGAATTCTCCCTTCCTCCAGAATAAGTAGACAGCTATCCACAAACAGAATCAATCCCAGGAGAGTGGAATAAAAATCCAATTAAGACTAATCCAATCAGTCCTCACAACGTGGCTCTGTTGATAATGTGTCATCCTGATATGGAAGCATTCCAGGTTTGATCACCAGTCAAGGCACATACAATAAGCAACGGATGAATGCATAAATGAATGGAGCAACAAATGGAAGATTCTCTCTCTCTCTGCCTTTCTCTTACCTCTCTGATATCAATTCATAAACAAACAAAAAAATAAAGACAAGCAGCAAAGCCAATTTGGAAAAACACAGAACAGCATAAACAGGATGACTAGAAACGATGGGTTAGTAAACACATTTGAAGATGGCTAGGATCAAAAACAAGGGTCAGTGTTACCTTTTTCAACCACTAATTGCTCTAAGGTTGAACTTAGTGAACTGTTCAGTGAAAAACACTGGATATTTCTGTTTCTAAGAACTAAATAAGTCCCTGCAACATCTATGAACTCCCCACAGTTTACATATCAGGGGACCCTACAGAGTTTCTCAGCATGATGCCAGAACAAATCCCTTGTTAATAACCTTGTGTAAGAAGACCACAAAAATAGTATGTCCCATATGTCCCAGCAGTATTTGCCACCAGAGACTCCAAAACCCTCGACTGTCACTGAAAAGAAATGCTGCCAAAGCAACTGTGGACTGGTACATTTATTGTTATTCTAACATCATCAGCTCACGTAGCATCAAGGAGACTAGGTCTGGAAATTGTCTCAAGACTGAAACACAACACCAACTCAGCCAACTCTTAAACCCACATGTAGATGATATATTTCTCTGGCCAGAATGGGTCCATAAAATTGAAAGAAGTTACTACTTCATCAAATGCATAAACATAAATACAGAATAAAAAGGACATTACCAAAAGAACATAATAATTTTTCAGTAATTGATACCAAACAAATGGGTATTAATGCCTTAAAAGGTACAGGGAAAAAGAACCATAATTGGTAGGTACTAAACAGACAGGGGAACATTAAGAATAGTACAGGAAATGGAGAAGCTAAACACTGAGAAGTATGATCCATGCACATGAACTAAGGAGGGAATGCTACAAGGAATAGGCGTACCACATGGATGGGTTAAAAGGGAGAAAAATGGAACAATGTAATAGCATAATCAATAAAATATACTCAAAAAATTGCAGACTAGAAGAAAATAAATTAAAACTCTAAGATCCAGGAACCTGGTCTTTGAAAAAAATACCTTCCCAGAAACAAAAGCTATGGAAAGTCAATGCCACTTAACCTGACTTATTAGAAATGCCAAAAAATGTTCTATAAGATAAAATGAAAGGCCCTTACTGGTGTAGCTCAGAAGATTGAGCATGGGCCTATAAACCAAACGGTTGCTAGTTTGATTCCCAGTTAGGGCACATGCCTTAGTTGTAGGCCAGGTACCCAGTAGGGAGCTTGAGAGAGGCAACCACACATTGATGTTTCTCTCCCTCTCTTTCTCCGTCCCTTCCCCTCACTCTAAAAAATAAATAAATACATACATACATACATACATACATACATACATTTTAAAAAGGTAAAATTAAAGAATACTGAATAAAAACTCGAATACACAGGGAAGTATAATTCTCACTAGTAAGGGTGAAAATGAAATAAAATTTACTATACTGTAGCACTGGATTGGTGGAAGGTGTACTATGTAACTATCATAAACGTTTAAAATTAAATCTAGTAAAAACAATGACGATAACATTCTATACCTCATCAGATACAAAATATAAAAAATGTCAATTGTGACATCAAACACCTATAAAGGGATATGTGGTGGAGATGCAAAAGGTAGAATTTTTGTATGCAAGGAAGGTGTTATCAGGATAAAATAAATTGTAAAGAGCATAAGTTGTTTCATGTAAGTCTTTTGCAAATCACCAGGTAAAATGTATGCAATAATTACACAAAAGAGAAAAGAATCAAATAATACAAAGTCATCAAATCATGAAGGAAGACCACAAGACAGGAAGACACACAAAGAAACTGCAATAGGATGAAACCAAAGAAGAAATGGCAATAGGTGCTCCTTAAACAAATTCCCAAACAAAAGAATGGCCCTGAGTGGTATGATCCAGCAGGTTGGGCATTCTCCCACAAATGGCCAAGTTATTAGCTGGATCCCATTAAAGGCACATGCCTGGGTTGTGGCCCAGGTCTACTATAGGAGATAAGCAAGAGACAACCAATTGATGGTTCTGTCACACGCAGATGTTTTTCTCTATTGTCTTTCTCCCTCCCTTCCTCTCTCTCTAAAAATAAATAAATAAAATCTATTTAAAAAAATACATCGTGTGACTGAAGATATTTTTTAAAAATGAGATACTATATATGTTGCCTACAAAAGACCGTACACCTTTATGGACATAATCAGGCTGAAAATAAAGAGATACAAAAACCGCATGCAAATGAAACCAGAATATGGCAGCTGTAGTTAAATTTCTATCGGGCCAAAAAGCTTCCTCAAAAACTCACAAGGGACTAAGGTCATGACAGAATGAAAAATAAGTCAATTCCAGGATAACAATTTTAAATATCATGCACTAAACAATACAAGAAACAAATATGTTAAGCAAATGATATCAGATCTGAAGGCAGAAAAAGAAATCCAACATCAGCAGGTAACTTCAATATTAACTCTTCAACACTAAGTAGATCATCCCATCCAACAGAAATAAGGAATTACTGAAAATGGACTACAGTTTAGAGCAAACAGTACAAATAGACATTACACATGACCCTGAGGAACAATGCTTTATAAAAGATGTTGGCAGATGCCATTAATTATCCTGTGTAAAAAAACTGTCAAATTCCAACTACAAACTTCTGAAATTAATAAACAACTTCAGAGTCCTGTTCAGGTAGCTGAGAGCATGGACTCCATGTGCCAAGATCATGGATTCAATGTCCTCCAGGGAACACTGTGCTCTACCCCTTGAATGCATACATGAGTGGAACCACAGACCAAGGCTCCCTTCCTCTCTCTAATATGAAAAAGCAAAAATTTTTTTAGTAGCACATAAATAATTTGAGAAAATTTACAGGATACTAAAGCAACATACAAATATCAATTCCATTTGTACACACTAATAATAAATTACCTTATAAAGAAATAAAGAACCATAGCCAGGTGGCTCAGTTCATTGGATCATTGTCCCAATCATTTAAAGAGTTGTGGGTTTGATTCCAGGTCAGGGTACAAAAGTTAAGTTGCTAGTTGGTCCCCAGTTGGGGCATATGTAAGAGACAAGCAAGAAATTTTTCTCTCACATCCATGGTTCATTATCATTCTCTCCTGCCTCCCACCCCTTTCTCTCTAAAATCAATATATATATATCCTTACATCAGGATTAAAAAGTAAATAAAGAAATGAAGATGGTAGTCAAAGTTACAATAGCATCAAAAACAAGTAAGATTCACAGGAATAAATTCAAACAATAAACATGAAGTATTTGACACTGAACACCATAAGAGTTCGATAAAAGTGATGACAAATGAGTGTAAAGAAAGCCAGTGCTCTAAAATTTTAAAAGTTAGTATCATTAAAATATCTATACTACCCAAATCAAATCAGTCTACAAATTAAATACAATTTTGATGATAACTCAAATGGTATTTTACACATAAAAAATAATCTTGAAATGCAGGGAACATCAAAAGATTTCAAACAGCAAAAGGAATCTTGAAAAAGAACAAACTTGATGGTGTCACACATCCTGATTCAATCTATTACAAAACCAAAGCATGTAAACAGTGTGTCAGTAAAATGAATGCAGCACTAACTGGTGTGGTTCAGTGGACTAAGTGCTCGCCTGTGAGCAGAAAGGTCTCTGGTATGACAGGCAGTCAGGGCACATGCCCTGGTTGTAAGCCAGGTCCTCAGTTGGGAGCATGTGAGAGGCAACCCATTGAGGTATCTCTGGCACACTGATGTTTCTCTCTGTTTCTTCCCCCACCTTCCCCTCTGTCTATAAATAAACAAATAAATAAATAGTCTTTTTAAAAGTCAAAAATAAAATGAATGTACAAACAGACTAATAGAACAGACAACACAGAATAAAGAGTCACATCAAAGTGTTTAATCTTTGATAAAAACACGAGATGCATAAGAAAGAAAAGAGAGTTTCCACTCTGGCTGGTGTGGCTCAGTGGATTGAGAACCAGCCTGCAAAACAAAGGATCACTAGTTCAATTCCCTGCCAGGGCACATGCCTGGGTTGCACACTGGTTCCCCAGTGGGGGGCACACAAGGGGCAACAACACATTGATGTTTCTCTGCCGCTCTTTCTCCCACCCTGCCCCTCTGTCTAAAATCTTTTAAGAAATTAAATAAAAAATATTTTTTAAAAGTTTGCTTAATAAATGGTGTTGGGAACATTGACATTCACATGTAAAACAACAAAACTGAAAACCACTGTTAAAAAAATCATCTCAAATTGCATGAAAAAATTAAATGTCAGCCCATAAACTTAACTTCCTCAAGACAACCTAGAAAAGAAGTTTAAGAGATTTGCTTTTTTTAAAATCTATACAATTATTTATTTTAAAGATTTTATTTATACTTTTTGTGAAAGGAGAAGAGAAGGAGAAAGAGAGGAAGAAAGAGATGGTGGAATCATCAATATGCCACCCAAGCATCACTCTGTTGCCTTTACCACACCGCAGTCTGGGGACATGGCCAGCAACCCAGGCATGTTCCCTGACTGGGAATCCAACCTGCAGCCTTTCAGTTTGCAGGACAATGCTCAACCCACTGACCCACACCAGTCAGGGTGGTGTATTTCTTTTTCAAATAATTTTCTGAATTGAGAACAATCACTGGGCAGGAAAGCAAATAAAAAAACTGCAGAACTCAACAAATGAAAAAGCTTCTTCACAAAACAAGAACAACCAACAAAATGGAATGAAACCGCAGCCCTGAGGACTGTGGCTCATTTGATTGGTGTCACTCTGCAAAACTAAAGGTGGCCTGCTGGATTACTGGACAGATCACATGACTGGGTTGTGGGTTCAGTTACTGGCTGGGTTGGGAGACAGATGCAAAGGATCAATGTTTCTCTATCACTCAGCTGTTTCTCCCTCTCTTTTTCCCTCCCTTCACTTCTACCTAAAAATAGAAATCAATTAACATCTACAAAAAAATGAAAAATAAGAAAAAAAAACCCAACAATCTCAGAATGGAAGAAAATCTTGCAAACTATATAAAAATATGGCTTGGAGATACTGTGGGTTCAGTTAAAAAAAAAAAACCAACATGAATTTATGGATTTCCCAGTGAATAATAAACTATGTCAATAATATACGGCAGGCTATTAAAAAAGCAACACCTCTGTATCATCAGTTAAAAATAATTTAACACCTCTGGCTGGTGTAGCTCAGTGGATTGAGCGTGGGCCTGAGAACCGAAGGGTCGCTGGTTCAATTCCCAGTCAGGGCACATGCCTGGGTGCAGGCCAGGTCCCTAGTGGGGGACATGCAAGAGGTAAACACACACTGATGTTTCGCGTACTCTCTTTCTCCTTCTCTTCCCCTCTCTCTAAAATTAAATAAATAAAATCTTTTAAAAAGTTGGACACTAAACACTAATAATAATCTGCATCTGAGCCAGCTGAAAAAATGGCATCTGGACTTGCAGAACACACGGTTACCAAAAACACTAAAATTATATATATTTTAAAAAGCAGTATCTATGAAGCAAAAAGAAGCCATGTACCAACAGGTGAAAAAGAAATCAATATATAAAATACACAAGAGATTCAAAAGATTTATTAGCCAAAAATGTAGGGACAATTGTCCAAAAACATATACACAAATGACGAACAAGAATACAAAAATGCTTTTTCTCATTAATCAAGGTGGAATGTATTTGGCTCCCTGCAACTCAAACTGTAAATCCTTCCCTATGAGTTCAGTAGATCACGCACTGGTATTGCAGGTGGAGAAAAGAGCAGTGCAAACAAACCAACCCTAATAAGGAAAGTAACTACTCAGAAAACTGGAAAATCAAGCAGTGCTTACAGTCCACATAAGAGGAGAGATCACCCGCAAGAGAACAGGTGGCATAAGGAAATGCAAAACCTAGTCCATATCACTGGCAGAGTGAAGGTATTACCCAATGAGATTATTAGTTCAAAGTTCTCCAGCATCACATCCAGGTACAGGCGTCTTTGATCTTCATCAAGGAGGCACCACTCTTCCCTGGAGAAGTACAGGGCAATGTCCGCAAAGGTCACACCAGCCTGTCAGAATTGAGACAAGTGAACCCAGCGAAGCCTGAGAACCACAATCATACTATTTACACATCCTCCCCACGATCAATTTCCTCCAGGGCTCCCCAGTGCAGTGTGGACACCAAGCTCTAATGCCAGGGCTGGCTGCTCTCTCATCACAATCCCATTCATTATTGTTCACACATTCAGCAGCAGCAGCTTGCTTGGGGGACACAGGGGATGGCAGATCAATGCCATCTAAGTGTTGGCCCATGATTGTAGGGTCCCATCCTTTCTGCCAAATATTCCACTGAGTCTCCCAGATCATGCCTCCAAAGTACATCACCGTTATTCCCTCACACCAGGGCTCAGGACCATCAGCTCGCACTTCCACTTCCCTACTTTTGCACACCGTTGTGGAATGTTTTTCTCTTTCACGTCTTAAAACTCCATGTTCACTCTCTCAGCTCCTCCACCTTTATGCACCATAGCACAGGTGGACTCACCTGTGACTCACCCCAAAGCTAGGCATATGGCATCCACAGAATGCTTGGAAGGTTCCAGCAGGATCCAGCACAACCCGTTTTCTAACAGGTCTCACAGCCTCTCAAAGCCCCAAATGAGGCGCTTAAGTCCTCCGTGCTTGCCTCATGATTTCCTTCAACAGTCACCACCGAGAACATGATGTTCTCGGGAAATATAGATTCGAAAAACTCCGTCCACTCTGCACTGTACTTGTTGTGTCCTAAGAAACCACAACACTCTCTCCAATGAGCCTTCCTCAACGTCCTCAACGCAGGTCCTGGGCTGCAGAACATTCGTACACCTGGATGTACGGTTCGCTGTGGTGAGGCGTTGAAGGGGGGGAGGTGTGAGAGGACTTGCACTCACCTCGGCGGGGGGTCTCCGCACGGCCGCCAAAGGACTCCGTGGGAGAGGCTGGGCGGTAACAGAGGTACCAGAGGACGCTCCCGGGTCGACCGCCCCTGACCCGGCCCTGGCGCAAGTCACATGGGGAGCGTCGTCCAGCTTCTTGCTGCCGTGTGTGCTGTGTGGACCGCGACTCTGGCGCCTTCCCCGCCCCGGCATCTCTACCAGCACTCAGCGGTCTGGAGCTTTAAAACACAAACTTGAACGGATTACGGCCGAAGCAAAATGCCCGCTGCAGAAAGACTCCGGAAGTTCCACCCCTATCGGGAACGTCCCAACGGAAATCTCTTTTCTGACGCTTCATTGTGTGGGCGTGGCTGCATTCCTCTCAGGGTGTTCTGGGTAATATGGGTCTGAGAATCCATAGCTGTGATCAGAGGTTTTCCCACATCACTTCCGCAGAAAAGACCAAGAGCCACCTCTTGGGGTGCTGGGAAATGCCAGATGGTCAGGAAAGTCACATCTTGAAAATGGCTAATGAAAGTTATCCTTTCCTGGTGAAGGGGCTTGAGTCCATATTAATAAAAAAACACATTATCTGTGAGACCACTACAGCGAGTCATAATAAAAGAGGTATGTCTGGATTACAGAATCCGAAAAATTTTCTCACACAAATGACCTACTTACACCATCATATATGTATGTGACAAATATAACACAATACTGTAGGACAAGCCTTTGAAGGAAACAAGATGTCTATTGTTTACAGTTCGAACATCAATTAATATAATTTTTTTTTAAGTGGGAGAATTGAATTCTGACAATTACTGGGGTTTTTTTTTTTGTTAATGTGTAAGTCCTATGGTGTTTATCATAGTGAAAGAGAATTTGTACTTTATAGACATCATGCAAAATGTTTCAGGCATTCTCAGTGTGCTCAAATTACAAACATTTATAAATTATACTCAGGGGAGAAAGACAAGGTGAGAAACATTGATAATATTCAAGAGAAATAAGAATCAATTGCACTTCACATATCCCTAACTGGGGAACTGGCTTGCAACCCAGGTATGTACTCTGACTTGAATTGAACCTGCAACCTTTTTCACTGGCAGGCACTAAATCCACTGAGCCACACCAGCCAGGGCTAACTGTGTGATCTTAAAACCCTCAGGATCCACATGCTTGGTACCCCTGAGTGCTGCTCAGCTTATGTTTCCATATCATCTATCACCCAACAGTTTCTACAACAGAAGTTATTCTTTCAATTCATAGCTACTCCTTCAATAAAACCATTGAACCAACCTGGTTGTGATCACATTTCTTTATTCACTGGTGTATATCACAGACCTAGATAAGCCTTGGAAGCAGAGAGATAATTAGTAATGGGTTATTAAAGCAATGACACATAATTCCATGGCTATTCTTTCACAATTCTAACTTTATCTGCTCTCACCTTACATTATCCTTCTCACCTCACTTTTTTTTCCCTCAAATTCTAATGAATAAATAGGACTCAATTTGTAGAAACAATTTTGATAACCACGTTTCCAGCATAGCTATAGAATATGTAAATTCTCTCATTGCTTAGAATTTAACGTCCATTAATTACCTCCCGTTGAGACTTAACCAATTCTGAAGCTTCAGAGCCTTTTGTCTTCCAGATATTTCAAAAGTATTCATTTTATAACCCCAGTAATCATCATTCATACCTTTCTGCAGTTTGCTCACCCCTTCACTTCACACCAGAAATAATCTGCAGTCCCATGTATACACCGTCACTGTATTTACAGGTGTAATGATCATTTCCCAGCAAGGGGGTTAAATCCTGAAAGGGAAAATTATTCTCTTGGAGTAATTCATTTTCCCAACCTAAAATGATCACTTTCCCAACCTAAACATAGACCAACATGCACCTATCCTGGCACTGAATATAAATTTGGTATGTCATCATTATTCTCAGGTACATGTCACACTCTTAGATTTTCAGAACAGACTGTGTCTCAAAATATTCAGTAAGAACTGTCACATGCAAATATAGCTGAAATGATTACTATTTCCCAGTGAGATGAGGTCTTTGAATCCAAAACCTTTTTCTCAGGGTCAAATGCCCACTTTCAACATTTTTATGTATGACAACATTGTAGGCATCTTGGTAGCAAATGGAACCATACTCCCAGATATATGCTTTATTGTTAGAAACAACAAGCCATATTCCCAAAATACATTAAGAAACGTTATGGAAGAAAACAAGTATTTCATGAGATTGCAAAACAAGCATTGAAAAACAGCCCGGTGGAATATATTCTGAGGAAACTAACGGTTTGGAGAAACCATATGTACTTGCTTTGGGGATGCCAAATATCTCCCCTCCATGTTCCCTCTATACCTGTCTGAAGTATTCTTCCTCTGAATACTGTGTGAGCACCCTGGACCTAATGATGTCCACAATAAAAGCTTTGCTACCTATGAAGTTAAGAGAATGAAGACTTTTATTCAGTACACTAGTGAACCTTAATGTTTTGATAGCAATTGTTGTATACTCATTTTTCACCATTACAGAGCATGAATTACAAATGAGATCTACAGGAACATTTTACTAACATGTCTTTGGTAAAGATGGATGTTAAATCTTCCTGCTGGCTTTAGTGAAAGCTACACACTCTTTAAAAGCATGCTAATAAAATACTATAAAATATAAATAGCGAGATAATCACACATGTAAAGAATCCCAAAGCTACAGAGTAACACTGATGTTAGAATTCAGTATTTACAGTCCAAATGGTGCAACTTTCCTAGTATCTGGTCTGTGCTTAGAGGACCTTGGCTGTGGCCGTGGTTAGTATTCTCTATAACTTCCATTTTATTTTTCTTACAAACTGCATCCTAAAAAGTGCGGTTTTGTCTGCTAACTGGAACCTGGGTAAGGGCCTCTGCTGTGGCCTAGAATGGATAAAAGCATAGTGCTAACTTCAAAGGTAAGAATATTTCTCAGGAAAAACATTCCCTGGGAAATGTTTTTACTAATATAGTACTAATATAGTAAAATATTATATATTTTACTAACATTACTAATATATCATTAATATACAAATATATATGCAATAATGCAAGAAATATAGTTAATCTTATTACAATGGAATATAAATCAATGTTTACTTACAGAGTTGTGAAGGGCTGAGAAAAAATAAAATGGCCATGAAACAAACTGCCAGCGACAGTAATGATCAGTATTATGATGATGATGGCTTTAGTATTATGTGTAAGTGAAGACTAATCAATTATACTTGAAATGTTTACTAAAATCTGTATATTCAACTTTTTGAAAATAGGTTTAGCAGCTATATATTCAAAACTCTCTCATGTGCTCTGTATGAAACTTACCTCGTTCACAGTATAGACTACAAGAGCGCACTGGTATGGCTCAGTGGATTGACAGCCAGCCTGTAGACTAAAGGGTCACCAGTTTGATTCCCAGTCAGGGAAGGTTCCCTGATTTGTGGGCCTGGTGCACAGTTGGACGTATGTGTGAGGCAACCAACTGATGTGTCTCTCACACGTCATGTTTTTTTCCCTCTTTAAATCCCTCCTTTCCCTTCTCTCTAAAGATAAATAAAATCTATTAAAAAATAACCAACAATAAAAACTCACTGAAACAAACAGGACTGCTGCCTGTTTCAAAATTGTGACATCCCTCAACTTTAGATACATTATTTTTTTTCTTTCTACAGGGTACCAGTGGCTCTGACATGAAAATCTGACAGAAGACAGAAATCCACAAATATATGTATTTTTTAATTTTATTAACTTGAAAGACAAATTTGTATTTGTTGTTTCACTTACATGTGCATTTATTTGTTGGTTCTTGCATGTGCCCTGATTGGAGTTTAAAATCAGAACTGAAGCATATCAAGATGACACTCTAACCAAGTGATCTACATGGTCACAGCCAGAACACTTTTTGATTATATTCATAGTGACTGAATCAACAGAAGATAAATATTCCTGCTGATCCTGTGATTTTTGTACACACTGACCTTGCAGTATTTTTGTAAGAAAAGTTTCTGGACGCACACTCAGAAGAGGCACATTCCATCCAGTTGGCTGCAGTCTCCTCCAGCACCTATTAGGCCAGGGTTTCTGTTTCAATCAGTTTCCCCTAACCTCTATGGTTCTGCAACTAGTCACCATCACCCATGTAATCGCAGACATTATGGCATATGGCCCTTTTGCAAGCCCTGGGCCACAGACTCGCTAAAATACTAATTACATCCTTTACAAACAATAAAATTCATGCTGCTCCCAGAGTACTTGAGGATGTTGTAACTACCCCTTCTTTGGCATGATCTTTGAATTCACAGCATTGAGCCTTCTCATGAGAACTAGAGCCCACAGTCTTGCCTAGGTGGATGTGAGCAGGATGCAGGTTTACAAAAAAACACTGAATTAATTCTGCACCAACAGTCCACATGGAGGCAGAGAAAGTTTGAGACATACATAAAAGGTGTCCATGTCTTTACGCTTGTACAGAAGATAACTATTTCTAAACTACTACACACAATAAATAGAGCAGTAAGATTAAAGAAGACTTAGAAAAAAAGTCTTGATGATTTTACGAACCAAGGAATATTGGCTTGGCAGTTCTCGTATTGGTGATTTGAAACTCAAACATTATTACTGGTATGGAAAAAAAAACATGTCCCTCAAAGGAAGTCCTTCAGCAAACTGACAGCTGAATTCAGATTGCTGGGGACCACCCTGCCTGGTTTCAGGAGCTGAAACCCCCCATGGCTAAGGCTGAGTGAGTGACCTTCGAACCATAAGCCACTAAGGAGACAAAGCTTATCTCCCTGGCAGGAGTGCCGCTTCTGCTCCTTTTTCTGCAACTGGCCTCCAATGCTTGATCAGTTAGCCAATAATGGGTAAGATTCCCCAAGGAGGGAATCACCTAAGACAGGCATGATCATGTGGAGGCCCCAGGGAAAGACCTGGGGGGCTATGGAGAAAGGGGGTGATGGACCCTCACCCCCCGGCTTTGACAAAGCCTGAGTCCTCAGTCTCTCTGCGAGCAGTCTCCAAGAATTCTTTGGCTATCTGCCTCCTCTGCCTGACTTAAGCCTGAAAACAATGACAAAGGGTGGTGCAGCCTTGAGCTGGGAATGGCAGGTTCCCCGGGGTAATCAGGCATAAGAAAGAATTCCTCAGTCCTGTGAAACCTGTTTTGCTAGGAGTGCTTTCATTCATATGATAAATAAAGGTCTGAGCAGGAAATGAGTATGTCTCCCAAAGTTTCTGCAACCCCCTTTCCTGACACTGTCTCAGACTAAGCCCTCAGATTTCTTTGAAATGTTATCTACTGTTTGATCCTTTCCACCCTGTATTCCTGTGTATTACAACCCAATATAAGCACCTGGAGGAAGGGGCTCCTGGCCCTTCCCCTTTGAGAGATCAACCATGTTTTCTCCCCAAGCACTTGGTAGTGTTTACTTTCATTTATGGCGGGACAGGGGGACTTGCAGGAAAAGTCACCTCCACTTCAGATGATTTTCTCTGGGACAAAACTGAGTTAGAGCTGTGTCAGCTAGTAGGGGTATAAGGAATAATCCATACAAAGCATCTCCTGGAAACTTACAGGTTGCTGCAGGTGAAATACCATCAGCACAGAAATTTGCTTTGCCGTGAACTGAAGAGTCCTGGGTAAACAGTAAGTACAACATGAACATACATGGTTCCCATGTAAAAAATAAATTTATGGAGAACCTCCCTGGTGTTTATGTTTGGCAATATGAGATTTGATTACCAGGAACAAGGCTTCAAAGAGTTCCCTACACTATTGAATATTTGGAGAAAAAAAAAAAAACCTGAACGTCTCTGATGCATCTCAGTCCATCCGCCCGTTTGAACTCTTATGTGCAGGAGAAGGTTATAATATTGGCTAAAAGATTTCTGACACTAACTGTACTTATATGGCCTTTTTCCTGTGTGAAGCCTCTCATAATGAAGTACTTGATACTTTTGAATGAAAGATTTCCCACAATGACTGCGCTCATAAGGTCTTTCGCCTGAATGAACTTTGTGATGATAATGGATAGCAGTGCTACTGGTTAAAAGATTACTGCTTCCACATTCACTGCACTCATAAGGCCTTTCTCCTATGTGAACTGTCTGATGACGATTAAGGTGGGATTTGGTTTTAAAAAATTTCCCACATTCACTGCACTCATAAGGCCTTTCTCCTGTGTCAACTCTCTGATGATAATGGAGGCCAGCAGTACTGTGAAAATATTTCTCACATTCACGGCACTCATAAAGCCTTTTTCCATTATGAACTCTCTTATGAAAATGAAGTTCAACTTTTTGGATGAAAGATTTCTTACATTCACTGCACTCATAAGGCCTTTCTCCACTGTTAAGTCTCTGGCAATAACAAAAACTTGGAATTCTAGCAGAATACTTTCCACAATCATGGCACACAAAACACTGTCTTCCCACAGAAATGCATTCCTGAACACATGTGTGGTTGCAGGCAATAGTATTTTTGCATTCATTCAGGGTGGAATAATTTTTTCATTGGATAGTCACTGGAGTAGTTGAGATTTCATCCAACCTGTCCCTGGTGTGAGTAGCCTCTTGTTGGAGATGTTCTGATTCAGTAGGAATGTCCAGTCCAACCTCTCTACAGGTAAAAAGCTTCTGGGAAACATTATAATTGCAACTCTTGGCAAGTAACATCCTGTCCATACCTCTTACGAAAGGCTTCTCTCTCACATGGTGCTCCTGGTGCTGGTGACACTTTGTACTGAAATAAAATTGTTTTGCACATGCCCTGCACCTCAACAGTTTCTGGCTGTTTTGTGCTTCCTGATGCTCAATCAAGTGGAAAATGTGACTCAAGATAGGCCCACAAATTTCACAGGGGTTGCTTTGTTGGGAAGATAAAGCTATGTTGAGATTCTTTGTCTCTCACACCATTACAGGAACACTCTATCAGTGTTTCCACATATTCTGTTCCACAGCAGCAACCTAAACAAAAGGACACACTGGTGAAATATATGTTGACCTTATAAAGAAGGAATAGCCTCATCACACATGGCCATCTCCCAAATCTAGGGATGATTCTAAAACCATTTTCAAGACACATGAGTCAGACAATGAAGAAATGGCTGTTGTACTTTACTTGGCCCCAAAAGTCAGTCAGTGGTGGTGACCTCACTAAGGAGGTGACACAAGCATTGGATGAAACACAAGAAAGAGTGACAGGTTCTACTAGTTGTTCTTCTTCAAGTGGCTTTCTGTAGGACCTTTTCTATTGATGCGAGGCTGTGTAGAATAATTTGAATAAGCTCAAACTCATCAACATCAATTGTACTGGAGCATATTATATTCAAGGTCAACATAATTATATGTATGCACTCCAAGGGTCTGCAAGACTGCACTAAAGTTAGAGTACAGTAAAAAAAAAAGCCCATAAAGAATGGCTGAGGTGAAAGGTTTAGACAGATGAAGATTATCTGTGGACTGGGAATTTAAGTGAAATGAAGACTGAGAACTAAATAGTTGACAGAGTGTAAACAATAAATAAAAATACATAGAATGAGGTGACAAACTGGCAATGGCAACAAAATACTTTTATTTATTCTTTTAAAAGACTTTATGTATTTATTTACTTTTTTGGAGAGATGGGAGAGGAAAAAGAAAGAAAAGGAGAGAAATATCAATGTGTGGCTACCTCTCACGCACCCCACACCGGGGACCTGCCCACATTCCAGGCATGTGCCCTGCCTGGGAATCAAACCAGCAACCCTTTGATTCACAGACCACACTCAATCTACTGAGCTATACCAGCCAGGGCACAGAATTCTTTTATATAAAATAGATTCTTAATCCTAATTATGACTTTAACAAAGCCATGGGTCAAACCCTCTCCAACAGCCCTTAACCAGGCACAACTACCTGAGTACACCCTGCCATGGATAGAGTTGTATTCTTCCTGGAATGCACAAATGATTCTTCCCCTTAAATCCCAGTTGAGTCATTACATGCAATATAGAAGATAAAAATTCTGAGAGAAAAACTGAAGAGGTACATGGACAGCACTGTGATAGAATATCAAAGCACAAAAGATACCACAGAAAAAAGAAAAGAGTTCTATGTGAGTGACTTCAAAAAGATGGCTGAATAAGAAATACGAGAATTCTCCCTTCCTCCAGAACAAGTAGACAGCTATCTACAAACAGAATCAATCATGGGAGAGTGAAATAAAAATCCAATTAAGACTAATAGAATATCAGCCCTCACAAGGCGGTTCAGCAGTGAATCATCCTGATATTCCAACGTTGCAGGTTCTATCCCTAGTCAAGGCATATACATGAAGAAACCAATGAATGCATAAGTAATTAGAACATCAAACTGATGATTTTTTCTCTTTCTCCCCTTCCCTTGCCTCTCTAAAATTATTACTAAACAAACAAAGACAGACAAGCAGCAAAACATGAGTGCAAAAACACTGAACGGCATAAAAAGGATGACTGGGAAGATGGGTTACCAAACATCTGAAGATGGCTAGGGTCAAAACAAGGGTCAGCGCTACCTATATTAACTATTATAATTGCTCTAATGTTGAACTTTGTGGACTGTTCTGTGAAAAACACTGGAAAGTTTTTATTTTTAAAAAAGATTTTATTTATTTTTTTTTAGAGAAGGGGAGGGAGGCAAAAAGAGTGGGAGAGAAACATCAATGTGTGGTTGCCTCTCACTCACCCCCTACTGAGAACCTGGCCTGCAACCCTGGCATGTGCCCTAACTGGGAAACAAACCAGTGACCCTTTGGTTCACAGGCCAGCACTCAATCCACTGAGCCACACCAATCAGGGTTAGAAAGTTTTGATTTTAAGAACCAAAAAAGCCCCACAACACCTTTGGACTCCTCACTGTCTACATATCAGGGGACCCTACTGAGTTTCTCAGCATAATATCCCAAACAAATCCCTTTGCACACAACCTAGTCTAGGAAGAACACAAAACTCAGTATATCCCCAACAGTATTTGCCACTAGACATTTCAAAATCCTTGATTTCACTGAAAAGAAATGCTACCAAAGCAACTGGTACATTTTTTGTTATTTTGACCTCAGCTCATATAGCATCAAGGTGACTAGGGTGCTGGGACTTGTCTCAAGTCTGAAACACAACACAGACTCAGCCTACCTTTAAGTCTACATGTAGATAAATGTATTTCTCTAGCCTGAATTGGTCCACAAAATTGAAAAGAGTTACTAAATTTTTAAAATACAGCAAGGTGAATAAAGTAACACTATCAAGATATGTGATATTTGCATTATGGCAATTGGAGGAAGCCCTGGTTGTGGTTGTGGTGGTGGTGGTGGTGGTGGTGGTGGGTGGAAACAGAGAAAGAAAAGGGAAAGGAGCCCTGGCTGGTGTGGCTCAGTAAACTGAGCACTGGCCTGCAAACCAAAGGGTCACCAATTCGAGTCCCAGTCAGGGCACATGCTTGGGTTGCAAGACAAGTTGTGCCCCCAGTAGGGGGCACATGAGAGGCAACCACACATTGCTGTTTCCCTCTCTTTCTCCTTCCCGCCCCCTCTCTCTAAAAATAAATAAATAAAATGTTTTTTTTTTCAAAAGAAGAAAAGAACAGGGAAAGGAACAAGTTAGGTATAACTTTTATTTTTAAACAGTAAGCTGAAGACTGACTTCCCACTTCTGAAAAAGAGCTGTGAACAATCAAGTGCACACATTCTCACAGATCCTTATACGGATTCAATGCGAACTGGACTTTTTACTAAGACACAGTAAAATGAAAGTGTCAAAAATCAAAGGCAAAGAGAGCTGTAAAAACACAAAAAAAGTAGAAATGACTTACACACAGGGGAATACCTGAATAAGGATAGTAGTACATTCCTCAGAAAAAAGTTGCAGACCAGAATTAAAAAGTAAATAAATGAAGAAGGAAGTCTAATTTAAAAGACCATCGAAAGAAATAAATGTGGAGGAATAAATTCAACCAAAAACAGTGAAATGTCTGCACACTGAATACACTAAGAGTAATCAAAGAAAAGGAAGAAAAGACAAATGAGTGCACAGACAGTGTACTTGGATTTTAAAATTTAATATTGGTAAGATGTCTACACTACCCAAATCAATCTATAGATTAAACATAATTTTGATAATTCAAATGGTATTTTAAAAGAAATTTTAAAAGAATCCTTAAATGTATAAAAATCAAAAGACTTCAAATAGCAAAAGCAATCCTGAGCAACAGCACTTTTTGGTGGCACATTTTCTGACTTCAGTCTATTACAAAGCCAAAGCAACCAAACTGTTAAAATGAACACAGAAACAGAGACCAATAAAACAGAACAGAGCCCTGGCTGGTGTAGCTCAGTGGATTGAGCACCGGCCTGTGAAGCAAAGGGCCGCTGGCTTCATTCCCAGTCAGGGCACATGCCTGGGTTGCAACCCAGGTCCCCACTGGGGGACACATGAGAGGCAACCACACCGTGATGTTTCTCTCCCACTCTTTCTCCTTCCCTTCCCTTCCTTCTAAATAAATAAATAAATAAATAAATAAATAAATAAATAAATAAATAAATAAAATCTTTAAAAACAAAACAGAACAGAGAACATAGAAATAAACACAGAAACTGATGCCGAACTAAAAGATAGTTTCCTTAGTAAGTAATGCTGGGAAAAATTGAGATACACATGTAAAACAACAAAACTGGAAACCACTGATAAAAATTAGCTCAGACTACATGAAAAAATTAAAATGTTACTCCTAAACTCTAAACTCTTTCAAGACAACCTAGAGTAGAAGTATTACAGATTTGCTTTCTTTTTATAATCCATAAGTTTTAAAGAATTTATTTTTTATTTTCAAGAAAGTGGAACTGAGGAAGAAAGAAAGGGGGACAAACATCAATGTGAGAGAGAAACATCAATGTGTTGTCTCTGGCATGCCAACAACTAATACCCTGAACTTCAACCCAGGCATGGGCCTTCACTGGGAATCCAACAGAGACCTTTCCATTTGCAGGACGATGCTAAACTCACTGACACATGTAAAGGCTGAAGATTTGCTTTGGAAAATGATATTCTCAATGTGACAATAACCACCAGGGGAAAAAAGCAAATATTAAGTCTGAACTCCAATAAATGAAAGTTTCTTCACAGGACAGTAACTAACATAATGAAATGAAAAGGCAACACTAACCAGTGTGGCTCGTTTGGTTGGGTGACATTCTGGAAATTCTATTGGATTCCCAGTTAGGACACATGATTAGGTTCGGGGTTCAGTCCCCAGTTGAGGTGGGAGAGAGGCACAAATGATCAATGTTTCTCTCTCCCATGGCTGTTTCTCTCACTCTCTTTTTCCTTACCTTGCCCTCTACCTAAAAACATAAATAAATAAAATTGAAAAAAATTTTCATAATAATTAAAGGAAACAGGCAGTCTCAGCATGGAACAAAATATTTGCAAATATACAAAAACATAGCTTAGTGATACTGCAGGTTGAGTTTGGAAAAAGTCACATAAACTTAACCCTTTCCCAGTCAATAACAAAGTTATGTCATAACTACATAGTCAGCTATTAACAAATAGTCTTAGTCTAACAAATAGTCTACATAATGTAATTAAACATAATTCATCACTAAGCACTGGTAACCAGCCTCTGAGCCTGCTGAAAAACTGGCAAGACCAGACTTTCAGAATACAGGGCTTCCAAAACAAGTAAAAATGTAAAGAAATAAAAATGAGCAATGTCTGAAACCAAATTAAGCAAATGAAAAAAGCCACATATCAGTAGGTGAAAGAGAATACATAAAATATACAAGGTATTCAAAATACTCAGCCAAAAACTGTAGAAAAATTCCCCAAATAAAATATAAACAAATTGCTCTAACTGGTGTGGCTCAGTGTGTTGAGCATTATCCCATTAAAAAGGACCCTGGTTTGATTCCCAGGCAGGGCACATGCCTGGATTGGGGGCCATGTCCACAGTTGGGGTCATAAAAGAAGGAAACAATGTTTTTCTCACATATCAATGTTTCTCTCCTCTTTCTCCCCCACTTTCTCTCTAAAAATAAATAAATAAAATGTATATAACAGGAATAGAAAAAGTGCTTTTTCTCACTAACCCAGACGGTATTCATTAGGCTCCCTGAAGTATTAAAAACCACAAATCCTCCCCTATGAGTTCAGTAGAACAGGCACCGGTATTGCAGGTGGAGAAAAGAGCAGTGCAAATCATCCACTCCTACCAAGGAAAGCAACTACTCAGAAAACTGGAAAATCAAGCACTGCTTACAGTCCACATAAGAGGAGAGATCACCCACAAGAGAACAGGTGGCATAAGGAAATGCAAAACCTAGCCCATACCATTGGCAGAGTGAAGGTATTACCCAATGAGATTATTAGTTTAAAGTTCTCCAGTATCACATCCAGGTACAGGCATCTCTTATCTTCATCAAGGAGGCACCACTCTTCTCTGGAGAAGCACAAGGCAATGTCTGCAAAGGTCACACCAAACTGTTAGAGTCACAAATGAATCCAGGTCTGTCAGAATCAACACAAATGAATCCAGGTTTGTCTGGGAACCTTAGTCCTACTCCTTACACATCCTCCCCACGCTCAAATTCCTCCAGGGCTCCCCAGTTCAGTGCGGACACCAGGCCCTAATGCTAGTGCTGGTTGCTCTCTCATCACAATCCCATTAATTACTGTTCACACCTTCAGCGATAGCAGCTTCCTTGGGGGACACGGGGGGCAGAAGATAAATGGCCTCTAAGCCTCGGTCCATGACTGCAGGATCTCATTCTTCCTGCCAAGAAATTACAGAGTCTCCCAGTTCATGCCTACAAGGCACAATCAAAATGTGACCTTATAATTAACCGTTATGTCCTAGGGCCCAGGACCATCAGCTCACACTTTCTCTAATCGGGCACACCACTGTAGAATGTCTGCCTCCTTCACATCTTCAGACCCCTGGTTATGCTCCATAGCACAGGCACCACTTTGGACTCGCTCAGGAACTAGGCATATGGTATCCAGAGAGTGCTTAGCAGATTCCAGCGGGATCCAGCACAACCTGGGATCCAGCTGGATCCCACAGCAGGGCAAAGCCCCAAATGACGCTCTAAAGTCCTCCTCCCACCTCCCCCCCCCGCCCCGCCTGCTTCTATTTTTGCTCCAATAGTAACCACCCAGAACTGCAAATGAATTTCAGTTACGAATAAGCCCTGTCCTCTCTGCACTGTACTTGTGTCCAGAAACCACAACACTCCTGTCTCCAATAACCCTTCCTCACAGTCCTCTACATGGGGCCTGGGCTGTAGGTCGCCTGCACACGGGATGTAGAGTTCGCTGTGATGAGGCAGCTGAGGATGTTGAATGTGTGAGGCAACATGCACTTACCACAGCCCGGTGTCTCAACGAGGCCACCAATGGACGCTGTCCTCGAGGCATGGTGGTAGCCTCGGGAGAGGAGGCCTCTGGCAAGGCTGCCCTGCACCGGCCCTGGTGCAAGTCACCCAGGGAGCCTGGCGCAACTTCTCACTCTCCTGAGTACTGTGTGAACCACGACTCTGGAGACTTCCTGGCCCCAGCTCCCCCAACAGCACCGAGCAAACTGGAACTTCTGAGCACATACTTCCGCGGATTCTAGTTGAAGCAAAATGCCTACTTCTGGCAGAGAGGTCACCGGAAACGGAAATACGTTGTATGACCCCCTCATTGGTTATGGGTAATTGTATTCCATGCAGGGTATTGTGGGTAATGAGGGTCTGAAACTCCAAGGTGCTGACCAGAGGTTCCTCCACATCAGTACAGTAGCAAGACCAAGATCATAGGCTAAGAGCAATGGGGAATGTCAAGGCTTCACGAAAGACACTTTTTAAAAATGGCTACAGAAAGTCCTCATGTTTACCTGGTGAAGGGGCTTGAGTTCATGTTACTAAAAACAAATTATCTGTGATGCCAGTACACCAAACTGTAAAGAGGTATGCCTGGATTACAGAGTCCTGACAATATTTACACAAATGATCTACTTATACCACCATATATGTATGTGACTAATATAACATAAGACTGTAGGATAAGCCTTTCAAAGAAAAACAGAAGATGCGTAACGCAAACATTAAATGGAGTCCCATCGTTCGGTTATAATTTGAACATTAATCAATTTTAAGTGGGAAAATAGAACTCTGACAGTTATTTGTGTTTTAATGTGTAAATGCATTTGCATTTATCATAATGAAAGAGAATTTGTCCTTTATAAACATAGTTAAGACATCAGGTGAAATGATATGTCAGGCATTCTGAATGTGTTCAGATTACACACATTTATAAATTATGATTCGGGTAAAAATATATATTTACCACTAAAGTTGACCTAGGTATATCTGAAACTTTAAGAATCACATGAAATTGCTCTGGCTGGTGTGGCTTGGTGGTTGAGCAAATCAAAGAGTCATCGGTTCGATTCCCAGTCCAGGGCACATGCCTGGGTTGCTGGCTGGATCAGCAGTGGGGGGCCTGTGAGAGGAACCCACACATTGATGTTGCTCTCTCTCTCTCTCTCTCTCTCTGTCCCTTCCCCTCTCTAAAAACTAAATAAATAAAATCTTCCAAAATATTAAAAAATAAAAATCACATGAATTATTATAAGTAACAAATAATTATGGGTATGCATAAATATTTAATAAACACTAAATTCATATAATTAAGTTAAAAGGTTTTCCTATTTAAAATTTCAGAGCAAATATGACACTGAAATATAAACCATAATTTGAAAAACATTAAACTAAGTAACGTAACAGAAGAGTTGATAAAACTCTAAAATCTTACCAGAAATTATAGAAATCTTGTAAACAAACATAATTCCCGGCACTATGAAACTGTCACAATGATCATAGGTGTGGTCTGACACTGTTGGTGAACTACTGGCATGGAAAGATATTACAGCACTTTCTTGTCCATGAAACATCTTCCCCATTAAATCAAATCTTTCCCCCTCTCCTTTAAATGTGTGCTCTTAGAATCCTCAGGATGAACATGCTTGTCATTCTTGAGTACAGGTCAATTTATGTTTCCACATGTGTGCCAACAATTTATTATATCATGAAATGTTTTCTTTCTGAATTGTTGGCTACTGCTTCACTAAAGCCTTTGAACATCCCTAGTTGTGGTCACATTTCTGTAATCACTGCTGTACAACACACACCTAGTTCAGCCTCTGAAGCAGTGAGATAATTAGCAAATGATTATTAAAGAAATAAAACACAATATCATGCCTATTTTTCCACAATTCTAAACTTGTCTCCTCACACATTATTGTATCTTTCTCACCTCACTTTCTCCCCCTCAAATTCTAATAAATAAAAAGGACTCACATTGTAGAAACAAAAATTTTATGATAGCCATATTTACAGAATTGCTACAGCACATGTAAATTCTCTCATCTCTTAGAATTGAATGTCCATTAATTACCTCCTACTTAGACTTACCTCATTCTCAGGCTTCAGAGCCCTTTGTCTTCCAGTTATTTAAAAAATGTTCATTTTAGGCCCTGGCTGGTGTAGCTCAGTGGGTTGAGCAGGGGCTTTCGAACCACACGATTGCAATTCAATTCCCAGTCAGGGCACATGCCTGGGTTGCAAGCCAGTTCCCAGCAGGGGACTCACAAGAGGCAACCATACATTGATATTTCTCTCCTTCTCTCCTTCCTCTCCTCTCTAAAAATAAATAAATAAAATCTTTAAAAAAATAAAATAAAAAATGTTCATTTTATAACTCCACCAACCATAATTTATACATCTCTCAGGTTAATCACCCCTTAATTTTACAACAGAAATAACACACAGTCCCATGCAGGCACTGTCACTGTATGTACAGGTGTAATGGTCATCATTACCCAGCAAGGGGGTTAAATCCTGAAAGAAAAAATTATTCTCTCAGGTTCAGATGCCCATGTTCCCAATCTACATGTTCCCACGTTCACCAACATTACAGCCATCCTGGCTCTGAATGTAAATTTGGAACATAGTCATTATTCCCTTTTTCAGAACAGACCACAGCTCAGAAAATTTGGTAAGAACTGTCATGTGTGAATACAGGTTAAATGATTATTATTTCCTTAGAAAGGGATGAGATCTTTGAATCCAAATTCATTTTCTCAGGATCAGATCCCATTTTCAACACCTTCATGGGTGACAACATTGTAGACATCTTGGTAGCAAATGTAAATTTGCTATGTAACCACACTCCCATGTATGTGTTCTATTGTTAGAAAAAAGGCCATATCCCAAAACACATTAAGAAATATGATAGAGGAAAACAAGTAATTTCTGGGGATGTAAAATATATGCTGAGAAAGAGCTAGATGGAATATATTCTGAGGCAGTGTTGAGAACTGTCCTGCCTGGATGCAGAAGCTGTAACCCCCCATGGCTAAGGCCGAGTAAAAAGGCCTTGGGACCATAAGCCACTAAGGAGACAAAACTTATCCTCCGGGCAGGGGCACAGCCTCTGCCCCCTTTCCTTCACCCTGCTTGGTCCCTGGAGGATGGCTGGATAGTCAATGACGGGTAAGATTCCTCAAGGGAGAAACAACCTAACACAGGCACAGTTGCAAAGGGGCCATTAGGGAAGGATTTAAAGGGTTATGGAGCAAGGACAAAAGACCCTCTCCCCTCAGTTTTATCATAGCCTGAGTCCTCATTATATCTGTAAAAAGTCTCTTATTCTCTTGGCCACCTGCATCCCCTAGCAGATTCAGGTCTGAAACAATGCTGAAGTGGGTACAGCCCTGTGCCAGAATGGGCGGTTCCAGGCAAGGGTGCAATCAGGCCTAACCAAGAATACATAAAATCCTGTGAAACCTACTTTGCTAAGAATGCCCTCAATTTACATATTAAGGGTCCACACTTAAAATGAGTTTGTTTCTCAGAGTTTTATGGCCCTTTGGCATTACTCTATCTGACCCTGACTCAGAATAATCCCTTATAGTTCTTTGAATATTATCTATTCCTTGATCGTTACTGCCTGACAATGATTGATGAGCTTTACGTATATACCCTGTATTCCTATATAAACTAAACCCAATAAAAGCATAGGGAAAGAGGTGCTCAAGGCCCTTTATGTCTGAGAGGTTGGCCAGCCTTTTCTCCCTAAGCAGATGTCTTGGTAGATTTAGTCTCATCCACAGCAGCTGGGAGAGCTCTGCAGGACGGAGCTTCCCTACAAGGAAGTCAACAATATGGTGCGACACATCCCCTTGTATGGGGGCTGCTAAGTATCTCCCCTCCATGTTCCCTCTATACCTGTCTGGAGGAATGTTCTTCTGATCACTGTGCAAGCACCCTGGACTTTATGATATTCATGCTAAAAGCTCTGTTACCCATGAAGTGAAGAGAATAAAGACTGTGTTTTATTCAGTATTTTAGTGAACCTTAATGTTTTGATAGCAATTGTTGTATATTCAGTTTTCACCATTACAGAGCATGAATTACAAATGGAATCTGCAGGGACATTTTACTAACATGTCTTTGATAAAGGAAGGGGGTTAAATCTTCCTGCTGGGTTTAGTGAAAGCAACACACTCTTTAAAAGCATGCTAATAAAATACTATAAAGTAGCAATATCAAGATAATCAGGCATGTAAAGAATCTGAAAGCTACAGAACAATGTTGATGTTAGAATTCAATGTGTGGAGCTTGAGTGGTGCAACTTTCCTAGTATGTGGTCTATGCTAAAGTATGTTGGCTTGGACCATGGTTATTATTCTCTGTAAAATGATTCACATTTCATTTTTCTTACAGTTTCCTAAGAAATGTGGTTGTCTCTCTCTGCTATCTGGAATCTGGAGTAAGGGTCTCAGCTGTGGTCTAGGATGCTGAGCACTGCAGTGAGGGTTTGTATTCAGGACTATGTTCAAACCCAAATGTTTGGTGTGCAGAAACAGACTACAGTGGAAGATGTGGTTCCAGAACATGGTCCTGGCTGCAGGGAAGACATGGTATGTTTTATTGTCTTATACACCCACTAGGAATACACAAGACAGAGTCACCTGGCCAGTGGGTAGCTTGCATGAAAAAGAGGTGTCACTTTACAATGAGATTGGGATCCTTTAGGTATTCAGCATTACTTCCAAATGTTAAGTTCCAGCATTCACAGCCACCTGGTCCCTCCACTTCAGGGTTAATGTCCGTGCCACATAGGAACAACACTCACAAAGTCAAAATAAAGCACCAAATTCACCAGGCTGTAAATGGGGTTACAGCCTGACACCCAAAATGGGGATGAAGGTGCGGAGACCCAAATTACCAAGGTTTCCTGAGCATCAAACTGTGACGGGACCAATGGAAATGCAAACTGTTAACCCCTCCTAAATGGAGGTTCCCTTTTGTGCTGACAGATGTGGTCAGTTGGTTGGACAACATCATGCAAAGCAAAAGATCCCTGGATCCATTCCTCATTAGGGCATATGCCCAGGTTGTGGATTTGATCCCTTGCCAGGCAAATCAATGTTTCTCTCTCACACCAATGTTTCTGTCCCGTTCTTTCTCCCTCCTATCCTTTCTCCTAAAAAATTAATTAAGTCATTTAAAAATAATAAAAGGAGAATATCCTGGAGGACTGAGTGGTACAAGGTAAATGCTTTGACATTTTAGGGAATTAGGGGGAGAATCACATTAATTGTATTAATGCAAACAGCAGCTCCACCTGACCCTCTCTGGTTTTCACACTGTACACAACCCAATGAGGGTTGCACAGCAGTGGTAAAGGTTGTTTCTGGCTCTGAAGCCAGAATACAGTTTAAATCAAGCCACTTAAATCTGACACTTGTGAGGTAAACTTGAGAACCTACTTCATTCCTCTAATCCTGCATGTTCCCAGCAACTCAATGATAGTTTCCACTTCCAAAGTTGTTGTGAGAATTAAGTGATTCTTCTCAAAAAACAAACCCTGGAATCCAGGGATTGACAAGTACTCAGTTTGTTAACTCCATTGATCTCAAATGCTAAGGTTAAGAGACAGCATCACCTACATGTCACATTCAGCCAACTGAGACTGGAGGAGCTCTGGCAAGTTGCCTGCAGATTCCCACATTCGGAGCCCACATAGAGGGTCAGTGCCTCCCGGCAGGTGAGCCAGCCTGTACTTAAAGGCCTAATTGTATCTTCAAACACACACCAAAACAAAGGAGTTGTGGGTATTGGGTAGGGGTGCCTGGTCTAGAAATGCCTCTGTAGGCAGAAACCAGGGTTGCCTGAGTCGTGGAGGGTGCACACACAAATGCCACATTGTAAATGGACATCCTAGCACTTGACCTTGTCCAACAGCTGAGGGTTAAAAACATACCTTATACTCATTACACAAAGAACTAAAGCACATGAAAAGGGGTTATTTTTTTATAGGATAGTTAAGCTAGGAAAGTTCCTGGGCAAGAAGTATGGGTTATCTGAGAGCAGAAAACTAAAGGCCAAACAATTTGATTAACTTACAGTCAGCCAGAGAATCCCAGGACCTTATCTCCCCTAACCAAAACACTCGAGAGCAAATGGTTTATACCTCTCCTCCCTGACTAGAAACTAAATCCTGGTCTGTGAAATAGAGAACACAGATTTAACTCATGTCACTGTGCCAGTTAAAGCCAAGAACAGATGAAGTCAAGGGAACAAATTTATTTTTTTTTAAGATTTTTAGAGAGGAAGGGAGGGGCAGGGAGAGAAATATCAATGTGTGGTTACCTCTCACGCACCCCTCAGGAGACCAGCCTACAACCCAGACATGTGCCCCAACCAGGAATTGTACCAGTGATCCTTTGGGTCAATCTACTGAGCCAGACCAACCAGGGCCAAGGGAACAATTTAAAAAATGACATTAAGAGCAAGACAGACCCAAGATTAAAGTGAAACAGCAGACTAGATCAAAGAATATTCTCCAAACCCCCATAAGCTCATTTTGATATAAAAATCATATCAAATATCATTTTGATATTTCATTTTGAAATCCCCTTAAGCTTATATCCACACCCCTTCCTGGGCATGAACATTGTACTTCCTCTTAAAGTGTAAGGGATGCCAGGACACTTGCATCCAAGGGACAGTGGGCAGCAGCATTTGACATGGATTACCCCCTGATCCCGTCTCCAAGGCCCTATTTTCTCTGACCTCCCAGTGAGATGAAAGGAGCCTCGCCTTGTTTCACTTCTGTCTTTGTGACCTCCACTTCCCAGTGAGCTAACAGCAGCCCTGGCTTGGCTCACACCTTTCCTATAACTTTTCTAGGGAGCCAAAGCAGAGCATCGCCTAGTTTGTCTCTTGTTACTTCCTCTACCCCAAATCCTTCATTTCACTGTCCTCACCCTTAATAACATACTCCAGGCTGGTTTCTGTCCTGTAACAATTTGAATGCCCCAATATTTTATAATCTGGGATTCAGATCCATGGTGCCTGACCCAGGGAATGGGAAGTCTGATCACTGCTTTCCTATTTCCCTCTGCACTGAGCTTTCATCCAAACCATTACCTCCCATCTTAATGCAATCTGGTCTCCTTCAGAAACCAGTTCCACCTCAAGAGGTTCCATGATAAGAGACCAGAAAAATGAAACAAAATACAAAACAAGGGCTCACTGTAATACAAAATGACTGAAACTTTTTAAACTGATGGAGAATGTTAGATATCTGAAATTAAAATAAAAAGTCTACATTGCATTGTGCTAAGTATAAAAGACCACAAAGTGTTAAAACATGTTTCCAATAACAAAACTCAATAAAGCAAGAAACGCCAAAAATGAGTGAAATTTCAACATACACCTTGGTTGTTTCTGTCGTTTTGTTATAGAAAACCACCATAATCTCAGATCAGTCAGGACTCATGATCAGACATTTAACACAGATAGACATAGCAAACACACATCTGAGAAAAGGCTCATGATAAATCCTTAGAAAAATAATATCAAACAGTGAGGTAGCACTAGATGTTTAAAAACAACTTTTAATACAAAACAATTTACCAATCAAATATTAACATGTAAAGAAAATAAATCTCTTACACACTGCTGGAAGGAAACAAAAAGGTACAATTAGTTTAGATCACAAATTCATTATCTCTATAGCTTAAACATTCACCTAGTCTACAACTCAGATTGTGCGCTGAGTTATTGACAAAGGTATATGAAATTAATGTCCACATAGAAATTATACACAATTTAAACTAAAAAATTAGAAATAATCATTTTGAATGGATAAATTCATTGTACTAACTTCATAGATAAGAATAGAGGGGTTGGATTGAGTGCCAGCCTGCAAACCAAAGAGTCTGATTTGATTGCCAGTCAGGGCACATGACTGGATTGTGGGCCATGTCTCCAGTTGGGGGCGATCTAGAGGCAACCACACATTGGTTGTTTCCTCCCTCTCTTTCTCCATCCCTTTCTCTAAAAATAAATAAAATCTTTTAAAAAATTTCTCAGAAAAACCAGATGAGTTACTAATATACTCTTCTTCAAATATAAATGCAATGTAAAAGGAAGCAGAAAAATACTGTTACTCTGTTATTACAATGAAATATAAATCAATGTTTATTTACAGAGCTGTGAAAGGCTGAGAGATTGAATTGGCCATGAGGTAAAGTCTCCGTGACGAAAAAGGACAGTATTATGACAATATAGTGATGGCTTTAGAATCATGTATAAGTGAAGACAAATCAAATATACTTGAAATACATTTACTACTTAAAGCTTATTAAACATGGTACAAGACTTTAAATATATATGCCCAACTCTTTTTGAAAATAGGTTGGCAAGTCTCTACTCGAAACTTTCTCATGTGCTCAGGATGAGACTTTGCCTCAGTGAAAGCAAGTACAACCAATAATAAAAACTCACTGAAACAAACAACTGGCTGGGTCAAAGTTGCAACATCACTCAACTTTATTTTTCTTTCTACCAGGGCACCAGTGACTCTGAAAAGAACATGACAGCAGACAGAAACCCACATTAAAAAAATTTTTTTATTGATTTGAGAAATGGGGGGGGGGATGAATCTGGATTTGTTTTTCCACTTATGTGTGGATTTATTCATTGCTTCTGGTATGTGCCCAGACAAGATTTCAAAATCAGAACCATGGCATATCAAGATGACACTCAAACCAACTGAGCTATCTCGCCAGGGCCAGAGAACCTTTTGATTATATTTCATGGAAATGACTGAATCAGCAGAAGATAAATATTCATGCAGATCCTGAGATTTGTACACAAACTGATCTTGCAGTCTTTTTCTCAAAATATTTTCTAGATGCACGCTGAGAAAATGCACATTCCATCTAGTTGGCTGCAGTCTCCTCCAGCACCTATTAGGCCAGTGTTTCTATTATGCTCATTTCCCCAGAGCTGTAGTTGCTGCAATTAACCACCATCATCTATGGAATTGCAGACATTATAGCACATGGTATTTGGAAGACCTGGACCAGAGACTCCCTTCAAAAGTATTGGTGTCCTTTACAAGAAAAAAAAAATTCATGCTGCTCCCAGATGTACTTGAGATTGTCATACCTATGCCCTCTTTGGAGTGATCTGTCTCCTGAAACTCACAGCATTGAGGCTTCTCACGAGAACTAGAGAGCCCACAGTCTTCTTGCCTGGGTGGATATGAGCAGGAATGAAAGCCAGGAAAAAAAAACTGCCATGTTAATTTCTGTAGCAAAAATTGTCCCCACGGAGGCAAAAAAAAAAAAAAAAAAAAAGGGTTGAGACACATATAAAAGTTGTCCACGTCTTTATGCTTGTAGGACCAAAAACTGTTATTAACTACCACACACAATAATACAACACCCAAGATTAAAGAAGACTATTTAAAAAAGGCCTTGATTATTTTACAAACCAAAGGGGTATTATCTTGGCAGTTCTTGTATTGGAGACTTGGGAATTAAAAAAATCATCACTGGTATATAAAAAAAGCATGTCCCAAAAAAAGGCCACCCTTCTGCAAACTGACAGCTGAACTCAGATAACTTTTTCTGGGCCAAAGCTGAGTCAGGTCTGCGCCAATTAGTAGGAGTGGAAGGAATAAAGCCCTGAAGTTAGGCTACTCCTACTTTTACCTCACAAATCAGTTAACAGTCACCTTTTCTGAGCACATTAGGATAATGTCTCAGACATCTCTCAGAACCCTATCGGCGCTGTAGGTGAAATATCTTCAGCACAGAAATCTGAACTGACATGAATCTGGAGACATGGGTAAAGTAAGTGTGACATGGACACACCTGCTTCACATATAAAAAAAATTATAGGGCACCTCCCTACTCTTCATGTTTGGCTGTATGATATTTGATTCACACAAACAAGGCTCCATAGTTTCCTACAGTATTATTAACATGGGAAAAAAACTGGTATACCTTTCCTACACATCTAAGACCTTCCCCCCTCCCCCATATAAGTTCTTATGTGCAGAGGAAGATTAGAAATTTGGCTAAAGATTTCCCACATTAACTGCACTTATAAGGCCTTTCTCCTGTGTGAACTCTCTGATGACAATGAAGTTGCTGCTTTTGAATGAAAGATTTCTCACATTCACTGCACTCATAAGGCCTTTCTCCTATGTGAAATACCAGATGATAATGGAGGATAGTACTATGGTGAAAGATTTTCGACATTCACTGCATTCTAAGGACTCTGTCCAGTGTGAGTACTCTGGTAAGAACACAGTTCACACTTTCGTCTGAAATACTTCCCATATTCACTGCATTCACAAGGCCTTTCTGCAATGGTTTAGCAATGATATTCCTCAGCCAAACAGATAAACTACTAACATTAAAAATCTCTAAATATATATGGAAATGTAAATCAATGTTTACTTACAGACAGGTGAAGAGGTGGAAGAAATAAAAAAGGCCACTAAGTAAATTCCCAGGGACAAATACAATCAGTATTATGACTATGGTGACGATACCAGTTTTAAGTATATGTGAAGGCTCACTAAATGTCATACTTCATATGAAATTAAAGCTTTTAAAAATGAATCAATATTTGGAAACTTTGTATAATACCTTTCGAAAATAGGTTTGGCAAGTCTATATTGAATGCATGTTCTCATGACCCCTGGGAGAGACTTTGCCTCAGTGACAGCAAACATAGCTAATTAAAAAAAACTGTCATAAAAACAGCAAGATTGCTGGGTGGATCATGAAATGACATCCCTCAACTAAAGACATCCTTTATTTTTCTTTTCTGCTAGGGTACCAATAGCTTTGAGATTAACATCTCATAAATGACCAAAATCCTCAAATTTTTGAAAAAATTTTACTTACTACTTAGAAGAGACACATTCCTTCTAGGTAGGTTCAGTCTCTTCAAGCACCTATTTAGGCCAGTGTTTCTGTTGCAATCAGCTTCCCTTAATCCCTGTGGAGCTACTAGTGATTATCATCCATGCAACTGTATGACACTTATAACCCTTTGCAAAACCTGAGCCAGATTTTCTCCAAAATATTGGTATCCTTTGCAAAGGAAAAATTCATGCTGTATCTATACATACTTTAGGTTGTCTTAGCTACCCCTTCTTGGAGTGATCTGTGTCTCCTAAAACTCATAGCATTTAGACCTCTCATGAACACTAGAGAGCCCACTAGGTGGTTATGAGAAGAAATTCAAGTTTGAGAAAAACTTGTGAATTAATTTCTGCAACAAACTGTATCCATGGAGTAAGAGAAAGTTTGAGACATGTATAATTGTTCACCACTTCATGCCTGTAGGGCACAAATCTGCTTATAAGCTATACCAGACAATACATAGAACACCCAAAGAATTTAGAAAAAAAAAGGCCTTCATTATCTTACAATCCAAAAAGAAGGAAGCATGGCAGTTCTTGCAGGGGTGATGTGAACACTCAGAAATTTATTACTGATACCTGGTAAGAGCACACCCCTGAAAATAACAAACAGGCCTTCTGCAAGCTGACAGCTAAACTCAGATGGTATTCTCTGGGCTAAAAGTGTGTCAACTAGTGAGTGACAAAGGAATGAGAATCTAAAAATAGGTTAGCCTACTCCTAATTTTTTTTTGCCCTGGCTGGTGCAGCTCAATGGGTTGAGTGCTGGCCTGTGAACCTACATGTTGCCAGCTCTGTCCCAGCTCTAGGTTGCTAGACAGGTCCCAGAGAGGTTGTTTGAGAGGCAACCAAACAATGTATCTCCCTTTCATTGATTTGCCTTTCTTCTCTATCTCTCTCTCCCCCCCTCAACTCCAAAAATAAATAAAATAAAATTTAAAAAATCTTCAGCAACAGAAATATGGAATGACATGGAGATATCTGGCAAGATACCTGGGTAAACTGAAAAGTGCAACGTGGACACACAGGCTTCCCACACAATTAAAATTATGTAGCTGTGGAATTTAAAATGGACAGAGACAAGATAGAGACATAGATAGATACACTTTGCCTCCTCACACAAACAAAAGGACAAAAAATTTAAAAGCAAAAAAACAACCAGAAGTACCAGAAAACTGAACTCCATGGAAGTCCGACAACCAAGGAATTAAAAGTTAAGAAACATTTACTCAAACTGGTAGGAGGGGTGAAGACAGGAAGCCAGGGCAGAGGACGTATGGTCAGGCGAAGGCTAGAGGCCCCACATTTGAAAGTAGATAAACTGGGAGGAACAACTGGGGAGCAAAACAGACTACACAAGCCAGGGTCCCAGCGCAGGATACAGCCTCAAAACCTCTGGCTGTAAAAACTCTGGGGGTTGCGAAAGCAAAAGAAACTCCCAGTGTCACAAGAGTTTACTGGAGAGATCCATAGGGTCCTAAAATGTACACAAGCCCACCCACCTGGGAATCAGAACCAGAATGGCCCAATTTGCTTCTGGGTAGCAAGGGAAGTGATAGAAGCCAGCTGAGAGATGAACAGCAGCATTGTTCCCTGCCAGACCCCTCCTCCACATACAGTGCTACAATGCAGTGACCTGGGCTATCTCCTCCAACACCAAAGGCTTCACCCCTTACAAAGTAACAGGCATGCCAAGACAAAAAATATATGGCCCAAATGAAAGAACAGTTCAAAGCTCCAAAAATAGAACTAAGCAATGAAGAGATAGTCAACCTGTCAGATGCACAGTTCAAAACACTGGTAATTAGGATACACACGGAAATGATTGAGTATGGTCAAAAACTAGAGGAAAAAGTGAAAGCTATGTAAACTGAAATAAAGAAAAATATACAGGGAACCAACAGTGACGTTAAGGAAACTGGGATTCAAATAAACAATTTGAAGCAGAAGGAAGAAATAAACATTCCACCAGACAAAATGAGAAAACAAGAATTCAAAAACGATGAGGAGAGGTTTAGGAACATCCAGGAAAACTATAAGCATTCCAACATCTGAATCATAATAAGCATGCCAGAAGTAAAGAAGAAACTGAAAACTTATTTGAAATAATAATGGAGAACTTTCCCAATCTGGCAAAAGAAGTAAGACTTCCAGGAAGTCCAGGTAGCTCAGAGAGGCCAAAAGAAACTGAACCCAAGGAAGTACATATCAAGGAACATCATAATTACATTAGCCAAGATTAAAGATAAAGAATCGTAAAAGCAGCAAGAATAAAGGAGACAGTTACCTACAAAGGAGTTCCTATAAGACAATCAGCTGATTTCTCAACAGAAACCTTACAGGCAAGAAGGGGCTGGAAAGCAGTATTCGAAGACATGAAAGGCAAGAATCTACATCCAAGATTACTCAATCCAGCAAAGCTTTCATTTAGAATGGAAGGACCAATAAAGTGCTTCCCAAATAACATCAAGTTAAAGGAGTTCATTATCACCAAGCCCTTATTATATGAAATGTTAAAGGGATGTATTTAAGAAAAAGATAAAAAACCATGAAAAGTAAAATGACAACAAACTCACAACCAACAACTGAACTGAAAAAACAAAACCTAAGAAAACAACTAGAACAGGAATAGAAGCACAGAAATGGAGATCACATGGAGGAATAACAGCAGGGAATGGGAAGAGGGAGAATGGGGGAAAAGGTACAGGGAATACAAAGCATAATTAGTAGGTACAAATTAGACATGAGGAGGTTAAGAATAGTATAGGAAATGTAGAAGACAAAACACATGTACGACCCATGGACATGAATTAAGGGGGAGCATACTGGTGCAGGTGGGGGTACAGGATGGAGGGTAATAATTGGGAGAAAAAATAGAACTCTAATAGCATAATCAATAAAATGTTTAAAAAATAAATAATAAAATGTACAGAGAAAAACAGAAATGTAGCAGAAAAAAATCTATGCAGAACCTCTCTATGTACATGATTAGCTTTATATGATTTGACTCAGATGAACAAGGTTTAAAATAATTTCTTTTGGCATTATTAACATTAAAAAAGAAGAATCTGTACAATTCCTACCCTTCTAAGATAACCCTCCATGTGAAGTCATGTACTGAGAATGTTATAATTTTTGTTGAAAGATTTCAACATCTGATTATAACTATAACGATACGTAGTGCAACTGTAAGATTTCCCACATTCTCTGCATTTATAAGGCCTTTCTCATGTGTGAACCCTCTGATGATAACGAAGAATATCAATTCTGGTAAAAGATTTTCCACATTCACTGCAACAATAAGGCCTTTCTCCTGTGTGAACTCTCAGATGAACACGGAGGTTAGTGCTAGTGCTAAAACATTTCTCACATTCCCTGCACTGATAAGGCCTTTCTCCTGTGTGAACTCTCTGATGAACACGGAGCCTGGTGCTAGTGGTAAAAGATTTGCCACATTCACTGCATTCATAAGGCCTTTCTCCAGTGTGAACTCTCTGATGACAATGAAGGTGATTAATTCTGGTAAAAGATTTTCCACATTCACTGCAATGATAAGGCCTTTCTCCTGTGTGAAATCTCTGATGATATCTGAGACTAGTGCTAGTTGTAAAAGATTTCCCACAATCACTGCACTCATAAGGCCTTTCTCCTGTGTGAACTCTCTGATGACAACAAAGATGATACATTCTTGTAAAAGATTTCCCACATTCACTGCAATGATAAGGCCTTTCTCCAGTGTGATTTCTCTGATGATAACGGAGGCTAGTGCTAGTTGTAAAAGATTTCCCACATTCAATGCACTCATAAGGCCTTTCCCCTGTGTGAAAGATTTGATGATAACGGAGGTTAGTGCTAGTGGTAAAAGATTTCCCACATTCACTGCATTCATAAGGCCTTTCTCCTGTGTGAACTCTCTGATGACGATGAAAATCACCAACTGTGGTAAAAGATTTCCAACATTCACTGCATTCATAAGGCCTTTCTCCTGTGTGGACTCTTTGATGACAATGAAGGTGATTAATTCTGGTAAAAGATTTCCCACATTCATTGCACTTATAAAGCTTTTCCGCAGTGTGAAATCTCTTATGATCTTGGAGGCTTGTGCTAGTGGTAAAAGATTTCCCACATTCAATGCATTCATAAAGCTTTTCTACTGTGTGAACACTGTGATGATAACGAAGGCTAGTACTAGTGATTAAAGATTTCCCGATTTCACTGCATTCATAATTCCGTCCCCCAGTGTGAACTCCATGATGTAAATGAAGGTAATATAGCCTGCTAAAAGATTTCAGACACTCACTGCCCTCATGGGGTCGTTTTCCAGTGTGAACTCTCTGACGATAATGTAAACTAGAAATACTGGTAAAATATTTTCCACCTTGATGACATACAAAACATTGTGTCCCAGTAGGAACACCTTTGTTCTCGAGAAATGTGTGGTTGCAGCCACTTGCTTTCTTATACTCATTCAGCGTGTAATGATTTTTCCTGCTTCGAGGAGTCACTCCAGATGTCAAGATATCATTTGGCCTGTCCCCACTTTGAGTAGCCTGTTGTTGGAGATGTCCTGACCTGGTAAGAATGTCCTGCCCAAAGTTCCCACAGGTAAAAAGCTTCTGGGACACATTAAAACTGCAATTTTTTGCAAGTGACATCCCGTCCACACTTCTCATGAAAGGCTTCTCTCTCATGTGGTGAGGCTGCCACTTTGTACTGAAATAAAATTGTTTTCCACATGCTCCACATCTCAACGGTTTTTGTTTGTGTTGTGTTTCCTGCTGGTCAATACAGTGAAAAATGTCTTTCAAGACTGGCCCACAATTCTCACAGGGGTGGCAACGCCAGGGAGAAAAAGGTATATTGGGTTTCTTTGCCTGTGGCACTTCTATAGAAACATTTTCTTCATTTGATGCTTTCACATCCTCTGCTCCACAGCAGCAACCTGAACAGAAAATAAAGGGGTGGTAAATAAATGTTGACCTTATAAGGAAGAAATATCCACGTCATATATAGCTATCTGTCACAGCTAGGCATGATTCTATCATTTTCAAGGAAAGTGAGTGAGACTCTGAATAAATGGCCGTTATATATTACTTGGCCCCAATGGTCAGTCTGTGGTAGAGATCTCATGAAGAGAGAGACAGGAGCATAGAATGGGACACAGAGAAGAGAGGTAGGGTCTACTCATTGTTCCTACACAAATGGCTTCTGTAAGAACTTTCCTGCTGGTGATATAAGTCTGTGTAGAATAATTTGAATGAGCTCCAACCCATAAACCTCAGTTGTATTGTAGTATATGATGTTCAAGGTCATATAATGATCATGTGCACTCCAAGGGTCTACAGAAATGGACAAAGTCTGAACTGCAGTAAATGGAACTTATAAAATAAATGGCTGAGAAGCAAAGTTTAAAGAGGGGAAGGTTATCCATGGGCTGGGAATCAGAGTAGAAACAATAACTTAGAATTGAGAGGTTGACAAAGTTCCAACGATAAATAAGAATATGTATAATGGGGTGAGGAACTGGCAATGGAAACAAAATACTGTTGAAGAAAATGAGTTCCTACTTTTAACCTTAACAAAGCCCTTACATCAAAACCTGTTCAGCAGTCGTACACCAAGGCAAAGACACCTCTCTATCCACCCTGCCATGGATAAAGTCATGTTTATCCTGGGATGCACAAGTGATTCTCCCCCTTAAATCCCAGTTGAGCTGTTACACGCAATACAGATGATATAAAGTCTAAGAGCAAAACCGAAGAGATGGATGGCCAGCACTTTGGTAAAACAAAAAAGCACAAAAGACACCAAGGAAAAAAGATCTATATGAGTAACTTCAGCAAGACAGCCTAATAATAAACATAATAATTCTTCCTTCTCCCAGAACAAGGAGATAGCTATCGACAACAAAACCCACCACAGTGTGGCTCAGTTTGTTGGATGCCATTCTGAAAAGTAAAACGCTGCCAATTCAATTCCCAGACTGGGGACACACCTGAGTTAAGTAGATTAAGTCCTGGTCTGGCTGATACAAGAGGAAACCAGTTGATGTTTCTCTCTCACATAAATGTTTCTCTCCCTCTTTTTCTCCCTTCCTTGTCCTCTCTCCAAAAATGAATATATATTAAAAAAATTTTTTTAAAATAGATAATTCAGAAAAGTTACAGGATAGAAAATCAACATACAAATATCAGTTCCAATTTGGCTGGTGTGGCTCAGTTGGTTGGGTGACATTCTACAAACCAAAGGGACACTGGTTACATTCCAGGTTAGGAAATATGCATGAGTTATGGGTTTAGTCCATAGTTGGGGTGCCTACAAAAGGCAACCAATTAATGTTTATCTAACTCTCTTTCTCCCTGCCTTCTCCTCTAAAAAAAGATTTACTATACATATTTTGTATGTTATTATATATGTAATTATACATATACTACATAATTACATATGTATAAATATATAAAACAATTATACATTATATAATATACATTTTTATATATGTTCCATTTCCACATAATGATAATAAATTGTTTGATAAAGAAACATAGCCCTGGCTGGTGCAGCTCAGTGGATTGAGCACAGGCTTGCAAACCAAAGGATTGTGGTTCGATTCCCCGCCAGGGCACATGCTTGGGTTGCAGGCCAGTTCCCAGCAGGAGCCAGTTCCCAGCAGGGGATGCACCAGAAGCAACCATACATTGATATTTCTCTCCTTCTCTCCTTCCCTTCCCAATATAAATAAATAAAATTAAAAAAAAAAAGAAAGAAACAAAGAACCCTGGCTTTTGTGGCTCACTGCATGAAGCACTGGTTTGTGGGCCAAAAGCTTGCTGGTTTGATTAGCAGTTGGGTCACATGCCTGGGTTGTGGTCCATGTCCTCAATTGGGGGCATTCAAGAGGCAGCCTATCAATGTTTCTCTTGCACATTGATGTTTCTCTCCTTCTCTTTCTCCCTCCTTTCTCCTCTCTCCAAAACTAAATAAATAAAATATTCAAATTAAAAAAAATAAAGAAATGAATGGCCACAACCAAGTGGCTCAGTTGGTTAGAGCATTGTCCCATACATGAAAATGTTCCTGGCTAAATTCCCAGTCAGGACACATACCTGGGTTGGGGGTTGGGTACCAGGTTTGGCATATATAACAGACAACTGTTCATTTGTTCGATTTCTCTCTTTTTCTCCTTCTCTCTCCTGCCTCAGTCTTTAAAGTAAATATACATATCCTAGAGTTGGGACTGGAAAAAAAAAATGAAGAAAGTAGTCAAATGTAGAACAGCATTAGAAACAATACAATGCTCAGGAATATATTCAACCAAAAAGGAGAAGTGTCTGTACACTGAACACTATGAGACAGTGATAGAAAAAATGCAAAAAAAAAACCCCACAAATAAGTGCAAAGACATCTGGTGTTCTTGGAACTGAAAATATAGTGTCATCAAAATGTCTATACTGCCCAAATCAATCTACAGATTAAATGCAATTTCTAAGATAATTTCAGTCCACAGAATACTGTGGGCGCCACTAGCCCCCCATGGCAAAGCCAGGGGGCCAGGACCAGCCGGCATAGCCACTGCTCGTGGAGACGCGCCGCAAGCCCCCCTTGGCAAAGCCGGGGGGCCAGGGCCAGCTGGCAAGGCCGCTGCCCATGGCGCAGTTCCTCTCCACCTTGCTTGGCTCCCTGCCTAGAACCTGCTGTGGGTAGACAATAGGTTTCCCAAGAACTTATTAGCATAAGCTAGACAGCCTGTTTCCCCGTAGAAGGGTAGGTCATGCACCGGTGCTTGAAAAACAGGGAAGTTTTGATAGCACCCTGTGTTCCCCTGTTGTTCCGTGGAGTAGCTTTGCAGAAAGGACAAAGAAACTGGCTTGGGTGCAGCCCCCTCCTGCTTATTCCCCATAATTGTAATAAAAGCCTTGAATAAACGGAGTTCGGGGCTCAGCGGGATGCTGAGACCTCTCCAACCTGACTCCCTGCGTCCTTGACTCATTTCCACCCCCTCCCCTCTCCTGGCGAGGCTGGTCCACGGCAGAATACCATAAAATACTAATGATATTTTACACACATATTAAAAAAATCCTGAAATGTATAGAATCTCAAAAGACTTCGAACAGCAAAAGCAATCTTAAAAAAAATACTTTATTTATTTATTTTTAGAGAGGGGGGACGGGAAGGAGAAAGAGTGGGAGAGAAACATCAATGTGTGGTTGCCTCTCATGCATCCCCTACTGGGGACCTGGCCTGCAACCCAGGCATGTGCCCTGACTGAGAACTGAACCAGTGACCCTTTGCTTCACAGGCCCGTGCTCAATCCACTGAGCTACACCAGCCAGGGCCAGCAAAAGCAATCTTGAGCAAGAACAAACTTGGTGGCATCTCACTTCCTGATTTCAATCTGTTACAAAGCCAAAGCAATCAAACTGTGTGTTAGGGGAATAGAAACAGAAATATAGATCAATAGAACAGAGAACACAGAAATAAACACAGGCACAGGCTTTCAACTAACATTTGACAATTGAACCTCAAGATTTATAAATAAGAGCCCTGACTGGTGTGGCTGAGTGGATTGAGTGCTGGCCTGCAAAACAAAGGGTCGCTAGTTTGATTCCCAGTCAGGGCACATGCCTGGGTGGCAGGCCAGGTCCCTGGTATTCGAGAATCAACCACACACTGATGTTTCTCTGCCTCTCTTCTGCCTTCCCTTCCCTTCTCTCTAAAAATAAACAAAATCTTTTTTAAAAAGACATATAAAAAAGAAAAGATAGTTTCCTTAATAAATGGTACTGGGAAAAATGGATATTGACAAGTAAAACAACAAAACTGTACGCCATTGATAAAAATGAATTCGATCTACATAAAGAATTAAATGTCAGTCCTAAAACTTAATCTTCAAGACAATTTAGAGAAGGAGCTTTGGAGATTTGTTGTGGATATGATTTTCGGGGATGTGACAAGATCCACCAGACAAAATGTGCAAAAACAAACAGTCTGGACAACAAATGAAACAAATGGACAACAAACAAAAAAGCTTCAATATAGCATAACAGCAATTATCATAATGAAATAAAAAGGTGATCTACAGGACTGGAGCAAATACTTGCAAAATCATTTAAAGTTACCATTTGCAGGCATTGCAGGCTTGGTTTCAAAAATCACAATTAAGTGGATATTGGGATATAGAAATTTACAATTTTTAAAATATGTCCCCAGGGATAATAAAGTTAGGTTAACAGTGCTATACTGCATGCTATTTTTATTTGTTTTTAGAGAGAAGGGAAGGAAGGGAGAAGGACTGAAAAACTGATGTGAGAGAGAAACATAAATGGGGTGCACCCTGACCTGGGAACAAACCAGCAACCAGCCATGTAACCTGACCAGGTATTGAGCTGGCAACCTTTGGTTGTGCAGGATGACCGCAAAGAAGTTAGCCACAAAAGTCAAGGCTATACTGCAGGCTATTAATAACACAATACCTTTGTCTTAAAAAACTTACAACTTCCCACCAAGATTAAAGTATAGGTAAAACATGCTTCACCTCACAGCACAACTATAGCAAAAATCACAATTAGATTGCAAAACAAATATCACACAGATTCGACAGAGAATCAAGCTGTATGGAAGTCTGACAACCAAGGATTTAAAGAAGCTACACTCATGCATTTGGGGAGGAGAGGAGACGAAGAGATACAAAGCAGTGAAATGAGTTGCCCTGCCCTGGCAACTACCTAAGACTCCGCCCCACACAATTTACAGGTGCCTTTTCTATAATACCCCAGGCTACTAAAACAGGGTGTCAAAGCAGCTGTACCTAATAACACAGAAACAAATATATGGATGCTGCCAAATTGAGGAGACAGTGAAATATGGTCCAAATGAAACAACAGAACAAAACTCGAAATCATAGGGTAATGCAATAAAAGAAAAAAGACTCAGGCAAAATTCAAGATGGCATTAAGTGAAATAAAGAAAAATACAAAGGAATCCAAGAGTGGAGGGACCATTCAATCAGAACAACAAGAAGAAATCAGAATTTTTTAAATAGAGAGAATAGATTAAGGAGCCTCTGGGACATCTCCAAATGTACAAATATCCAAATCATAGAGATGCCAGAAGGAAAAGAGGAAGAGCAAGAAACTGCAAACTGATTTGACAAAAATAATGAAAGAAAACTTCCCTTATTTGGTTAAGGATAGGATTCAAAGTGATGAAAAGCAAAGCTATCATTTAGATGTGAAGTGCAGATAAAGTGCTTCCCAGACATGATAAAACTAAAGGAGTTCATCATCACCGAGCCATTATTATAAGCAATGTTAAAGGGAACTATGTAATAAAAAGATCAAAACTATGAACATTATAATGGCAACAAATGCGTAACTATACAACTATACACAACTGAATCTAAAAAATAAACTAAGCAAACAAGCAGGACAGCAATAAAATCATAGATACAGAGATCATTTCGAGGGTTATCAGCTTATAGAGGGAAGGAGAAGAAGGGAGGGGTAAAGTGCAGGGCCTAAAAGGTACAAACTGGTACAAATTGGTAGATATAAAATAAACAGGGGGATGTTAAGAACAGTATAGGAAATGGGGTAGCCAAATAACATATGCACGACTCATGGACATGAACTAAGGGAGGGTATTGCTGGAAGGTAGTGGGGTACCAAACAGAAGGAGGGCAAAGGAGGAAAAATTGGGAAAACTGCATCGGCATAATCAATAAAATACACTTTAAAAAAGTAAAAACAGAATTATAGAAACTACACAGAATTAAAAGTAGTTTATCAACAAACACTGGTTACAAGAATGTAAGCCTGCTGAAAAAATGGCACTAAACTTGCTGAATGCTGCACTGTCAAAAACATTGCATTTGTAAAAAAATAACATAAGCAAAACAAACAAAAAGAAAGGAAACAAGGCCACAATATATACAATGCACAATTATGCAAATGCAAAAAAATGTACTTGTATGTGCAAAGGAATAATACATAAAATATACAAGAAACACATTAGCTGAAAAATGTCAAGAGCATTTTGCAAAAAAGAATGTTTAAATGAGCAACGGAAATAGAAAAAATGCTTTTCCTCATTTAATCAAGGTGATATCCATTAGGCTCTCTACAACACTACAAAGCACAAATCTTTCCCTAAGAGTTCAGTACAACACGTACTGGTATTACTGGGAGACAAAAGGGCAGTGCAAAAACCAGCCCTACCAAATAAATCAGCTACTCAGAAAACTGGAAAATCAAGTACTGCCTGCAGTCCACACATGAGCAGCGAGCACTCCCTAGAGAATAGGAGGCATGGAAAATGCAAATTCAAGTCCACATCACTGACGAGAGTGAGGGTCTTACCCAGTGAGGATACAAGTTCAAAGTTCTCCAGCATCACATCCAGGTACAGGAGTCTCTGATCCTCATCAAGGAGGTACCATTCTTTCTTAGAGAAGTACAGAGCAATGTCCGCAAAAGTCACACCAACCTGGCAAGAGGGAGACAAATGAAGCCAGAGATGTCTATCTGAGAACCACAATCCTATTTTTTTTAATCTTTCCCACGCCCAATTTACTGCAGAACTCCCAGGTCAGTGTGCACACCAGGCCCTAATGCCAGTGCTGGCTGCTTTCTAATTACAGTCCCATTAATCACCTTATCACCTACAGCAACAGCTGGTCAGCTTCTGGACGCTGGCAACGACAAAAAAATGCCATCTAAGCCTAGGGCTACAAGTGCAGGGTCCCATCCTTACTGACAAGCAATACTGAGTCTCCCAGATCATGCCTACAAGACACAGCCAAACACGAGCTTAAGCTGCACCCTTAAGTCTCCACACCAGGTACTTAGGACCATCAGCTCAAGGTTCCTCTAGCTGAGCATACCGTTGAGGAATGTCTGCCTCCTTCATAGCACACTCCAAGTTTGCTCCCTCAGCTCTAACATCTTCCTGCTCAACACCCCAGTAGTCTCTCAGGATTCACACACAAAGTAGGCACATGCAGAGTGCTTGACAGGTTCCAGCAGGATCCAGCCCAACCCGTTTTCTGATGGATCCCGCAGCCCAGAAAAGTCTGCAATGAGGCTTTGCGTCCTCCCTGCCTGCCTCTGACCTTTGCTTCAAAATTCACCACCCAGATCCGCATGGGAATTTCAGGTAGCAATGACTCTTGTCCACTCTGCACTTTACTTGCTGGGTCCTAAGAAACCACAACACTTCTATCTCACGTGAGGCTTTCTCACTGTCCTTGACAGGCCTGCACGCGGGGATACAGTATTCGGTGATGGGGTGGACGTGTGAGAGGACAAGCACTTACCTCAGTCCTGCACCTCAGCGAGGTTGCAAACGGACGCTGTGGGCGAGGCCTAACAGTGCCGCTGAGAGAGGAGACCGCCCCCGATATGGTGGCCCTGGTTCCGGAGCCAATCTCCCAGGCAGCGTTGCCCAGCTTCTTAGCTGCCGATATTCTGTGTGGACCACCACTCTGGCGCCTTCCCCGTCCCCTCATCTCCCCCAGACCCCAGAGATGTGAAGCTTCCAAGGACTTATTTAACTGGACTATATGACTGATGCAAAATGTCGACTGTGAGGAGGGCGCCGGAAGTCCCGCCCTCTTCCGTATGCGCAACAACCAAAACGCCTTTTCTAACCCTTCATTGGCTAGGCTTCTGCCGGTATTCAACACAGAGTATTTTAGGTAACGTGGGTCAGAGTCCACGGCAAGGATCAGGAGTGTCCCTACATCACTCCAGCAGAGTGATAAGACCAAGATCCGCCGTCAGGGCGTATGGGAAATGACAGGTCCTCAAGAAAGATACATCCTGAAAATGGCTAGAGAAATTTGTCATCTTTTCCTGGTGAAGGATCTTGAGTCCATGTTCATAAAAACACATTATCTGTGAGCCCAATACAGACAGTCGTAATAAAAGGTATTCCTGAATTACAGAATGGACAATTTTATCACACAAATGATCTACTTACACCTTCATAAGTACATGACAAATATAACACAAGACTGTAGGACATACATTTGAAGCACAAATACTAACACATAATATAAACACTAAATGAAAGTCTACTGTATTATAATTTGAACATCAACTCAAAATCAATCTTTTATAATGCTTGACAATATAACGCCTATGGTTACTGATGTTTTTGTTAATGTGAAAATGTTATTGTAATTATCATAGTGGAAGAAAGTTTGTCTTTTACAGCCATATTTAAAGGCATCAGGTGAGAAGTTTCAGGTATTGTCCATGTGGTAAGATTATGAATATACTTCTAAATTATATTTTGAATTAACTGTAGCGTCATAAAGGAAGTTGACCTATGTATAAGTTTTTATACATCCAATAAATTTTTTAAAATCACATGAAATATTGTAAAGAACTAATTATGGGTGTGTGTGTATACATATATATTGCATATATGTTGCATATATGTGCAATATATATATGCAATAAATGTTTAAAATAAATAATTCTGTAAATAGTTTTCCCTTTTAAAAATTCAGAGCAAATATAATTAAGTATATGCCAAAGTTTGAAAAAGCATTAAAACAAAGTGTAATAGAGGAGTTGAAAAGTTTGCATGAAGGAAAATAGTTCACACTTTCTAGAAACAAGAAACCCTTGATGGCCAAGTTTCCTGCATAGCCATAGCTCCAGGAAATTCTCTCACTTTGTGGAACTCAGTGTCCTTTCATTACCACTTGGGCAGACTTACATGTTCCCAGCCTTCTAGAGCCTTTTGTCTTCTGGCTGTTTCAGGAATACACATTGTATAACTCCCTCATTCCTTTCCATAGTTGGCAAACCATAATTTTCTTTAGAAATATTGATCAATCTCCATGCAGACATGCCCACTGTATTAACAGGTGAAATAATCACCATTTCCCAGCAAGGTGATAACATCCTGGAATCCAAAATCTGTATCTCAGATTCAGATGCTTCCTTTCAATACCTTCAAACATGCCAAAATTGTAGCCGTCCTGGCAACAAATATAAAGTAGCTACATAACCATATTTGGAAATAGATGTCATGTTTTTAGGGAAAATGGACATTATGCCAAAAAAACAGTTAAGAATGTTATGTAAATTATTTAGGGTGAGGGGTGGAACACAAACAAAAAAAGCCATATGGGATATATTCTGAGGAATGAAATGCCAAGGTGTCACACCATCTATTTGCTTTGGGGCTGCCTAATTAATTGCCGCTATGTGACCTCTACATATTTGGAGTATTCTTGCTCTCTTCACTGAGCACACAAACTGGGCCCCTTGATATTCATTCTAAGAGCTTTCTTCCATATGGAGTATGAGGATTGTGTGTTTTATTAAGTGTTTGAATGAACCTTAGTTTATATGAATTAATGGACAAATGTTTCTGACCTCAAAATATGAGTTGCAAGCGAATTCTATCAGAGTATTTTACTTACATGTTCATAAAGGTGGATGTTAAAAACTTTGTACTGAATGTTGTGAAAGGAAAAATCTTATTAAACAGGCCAATAAAATATTGTAAAATACATACAGCAACATAATCAGGCATGAAAAAATCTCAAAGCTAAAAAAGGAAAGTGATGTAGAATTCAATGAGTGAGGCTGAACAACGCCTGAAACTGACCTGACACCAGGTCTATGCTTAGGAAACTTTAACCTGTGACCTTTCTTACTTTTCTCTTAAAAATGACCTATGTTTATTTTTCATTATATATACTGTATCCTAAAATGTGTATTTGTATCTCAGTGTGGCCAGTGTATGCTGGGTACTGGGGTCACTGTTAAAAACAAAATAAGGAAAAACTACATTTCGACATCATATTCACTTATGCAGACAAAAGTAGGCTGCAAAGGAACACATGAGTTCGGAAGAGGTGGGTACAGAGATCCAGCCCAAATTACCCAGGTCTCCTGGGTGTCAAACTCCATGCTGAGGTCAAAGAAAAGGCAGAGGAACTGTAACTCAGTCTCAAAAAAATGTTCCTCTGAAAAACCCACAGGAGCTGACAGATGATGCCATTCCAGTGGAGACAGAAGGGCAGACGGTGTGTTCTGAAATTTTAGGAAAATAGATCATAATTGCACCAATGCAAAGACCAGCTTCAGCTGAGCATCCCTGGTGAAGACCATACACTGTGAGGCAGCGTATGTATGCCAGTTCTGAGAGCTTCACATTTGTAGTGGAGACTGTCTGTGGCTCTGGAGCCAAAATACTGAGTTAAAATCCAGCCTCTTGAATATGACATTTATCTGTTGAGTGAACTTGGAGAACCTCACTCATCTCTTTAATCCTAGATGATTCAAGCTATTTGGTGTTAGTTTCCACTTCCAAAATTGTTTTCACAAAAGGAAAAAAATGTGGAAATGCAGACCCTAAAATCCTTTCAATGACAAGTACTTTGTTATGTAAGTAACTTTAGTTACTTACATAACAAAGTACTTACCTTTCCATGTAAGTACTTTCAATGATCTTCAAAGGCCAAGATAAGGCCACCTCCATCTGCACGTCATCATATTCAGCCAACTGAGATTCAGGGAGCTCTAGCGAGTCACTAGGATATTATTCCCTGCTTGAGACAGTACACTGAGGGGTCAGCACCAAAAGTACCTGCCTTCCTGTAGGTGGATCAGCAGTAAATGCACACCCCCACATAGGTGTTTGTGGGACACTGGGGGAGTGAGGAGTGCCTGGTTTGGGAGTATCTCTGAGGCCAGAAGCAGTTCCTCCAGCCCAGGAGGCTGGAGACACAGCTGATGCACTGCAAAAGGACACCATAGTACTTCACCTCCTCCAACACCTCAGGGATGTAGATATACCAGATACTCATTTCACAAAGGAGAAAACTTAATCTGAGTCCACAGAGGGACATTTCATGTGAGTCCCAAAGATATTTGGTATTCTGGAATTAACATTATGGGTGCCTGACCCAGCGTGTCGTCAGTCTGATCAATGGCTTCCATTTCTCTGAACTGCACTTTCAGAGTCCAAAATATTCTACCCATCCTGATGCCATTTGGATTCCTTGAGTCCTGTTCCAACACAAAACCCCCATGATAGAAGGCCAGAAAAATGGGATAATACTAGAAAGCAAAAGCTTAATTATGAAATGACTAGATTTTGAAAATAATAAAAAATGGTAATAGTCAAAGTGAAAATGAATGTCAAGTTTATTGTGCACAGCATTAAAAAGTAAAAAGGAATTGAACATATCAGTCCAACACACAAAAAAAACACATTTACTTAATACAGTAAAAAAGGCAACAAACTATTGAAATTTCAACATGGATCTTTGTTATTTTTATGTCCTTTAATTATAAAAAACTCCCCAACTCATATCAGATTAGACAGAACATAGGCTTAGGCAATTTAGCAAATATAAAGTAATAGCAAATACACATATGAGAAAAAAGTTAGCATGAATCCTTAGAAACATACAATCCAACAACAGTGAGGTAGAACTGCAATATTGAAAAAAAGACTTTAGCCCTGGCTGGTGCAGCTCAGTGGTTGAGTGCTGGCCTGTGAAACAAAGGGTCACCGGTTCAATTCCCAGTGAGGGTACATGCATAGGTTGCAGGCCAGGTCCATAGTAAGAAAAGTGTGAAAGACAACCACACATTGATGTTTCTCTCCCTCCCTTCCTCTTCTAAACATAAAGAAATAAAATCTTCTTTAAAACGTTTAAATGAAAAAACTACTAACCAAACCAAGTATTATCTCCCCTATGACTCAGGCTGTCCAAAGAGGTACTGACAAAGGCAAATGAAACTTATAGCCATATAAACAATTATAAACATTTATACCAGTATTAAAGTCAAAAATTAGAAATAACTGAATTCAATGGATGTAGTGCTTTCTTCAAAGAATATTTCTCAGCAAAAACAGATTACCTACTAACATATCATTTAAAAAAACTCCAATTATACATGCAATGTAAATGAAAGCATAAATACTATTATTCTCATCATATAAATTTAAGAAATTGCAAATTAATCTATTAGAATGGAATGTAACTCAATGTTTCCTTACTGAGGTGTGAAGGGCAGGAGACAAGAAAATGGGCATGAATTAAATTCCCAGTGACAGTAAAGACAGTATTGACTACGGTGATGGTGTTAGGGTTGTGTGTAAGTGAAGACTGATCCAATATTATACTTGAATTATGATGCTTACTAGTAAAAGTTTATTAAAAATGGGTCATGATTTTAAAGGTTTCAGCCAAGGAGGAAGATTAGGTAGATACACATCACTTCCTTGCACAAACAAAAGAAAGATAACGATCAATTCAAAAACAAATCCAACAACCAAGGAATTAAAGATACATTCATCCAGACTGGTAGGAGAGGTTGGAGACAGGAAGCCAGCATGGCGAAAACATGGGGTAAGGTGTGGCTGACGGACAGGGGTGGGCAGGGTGTCAGCTGGTGAACCAGGATATCCCACTTTTGCATGCAGATAAGCCAGGAAGAACACCTGGGGAGTGGGACAAACTACACAATCCAGGGAAATATTTCCCTGTTCCAGCACAGGGAAATAAAGCCTCAAAACCTATGGCTATAAATATCTGTGGGAGTTGCAGCAGCTGGAGAAACTCCCGTTTTCACAGAAGAGTCCATTGGAGAATCCCATGGATTCCTAGAACGTACACAAGTCCAGCCACCCAGAAATCAGCACCTAAAAGACACAATCTACTTGTGGGAAGCAAGAGAAGCGACGGAAATTAGGGCAAGAGCCAAGCGAGCAGGCAAGTGGCATTATTCCCTCTAGGACCCCTCCCCCACATACAATGCCACAACCAAGCAAAGTGGGATGCCTTGCCCTGGTGAATATATAAGGCTGGGGTCCTCCTTACAATGTAACAGGTACGCCAACACAAAGAAATATGGTCCAAATGAAAGAACAGATTAAAACCTCACAGAGAGGAGTTCCAGCCAAAATATAGATATAGATAGAAACACTTCACTTCCTTGCACAACCAAAAGAAGGATAACAACCAATCTAAAAACAATAAAGCACCAGAAGTGCCAAAAAATTAAACTGTAGAACTCTGACAACCAAGAAGTAAAACACTCAGCCACACCATTTGGAGAGGCAGAGATGGGAAGATGAACAGCTGAGGGGAGAAGATGTGCAGCAAGGCAGCAGACCAAGCAGGCAAGAAGGGGCTGGCTAAATGGGAAACTAAAGACAAACATAGCTGTAAACTACTGCGGGAGTTGCCACAGCAGGAGAAACTCCCAGTCTCATATGAGAATTTGTTGGAAAGTAGGGCTAGAGGGGAGCAAGTGAGCAGCAGTTTCCTCTGACCTATCCCCCAAGACAGTGCCACAACACAGCACAGAGGGTTGAAGTTGAAAGCTTATCTGAACAAATAATGAAGGAAAACTTCCCCAATCTGGCGAAGGAAACAGACTTCCAAGAAGACCAGAGAGTCCCAAAGAAATTGGACCCAAGAAGGAACACACCAAAGCACACCATAATTTCATTACCCAAGATTAAAGATAAAGAGAGAATCTTAAAAGCACCAAGAGGAAAGGAGAGAGTTACCTACAAAGGGGTGCCCAAAAGACTATTAGCTGATTTCTCAAAACAAACTTTATAGGCAAGAAGGGGCTGGAAAGAATTATTCCAAGTCATGAAAGGCAAGAACCTACATCCAAGATTATTCTAGCCAGCAAAGCTATCATTTAGAATGGAAGAGCAGATAAAGTGTTTCCCAGATAAGGTCACATTGAAGGAGTTCATCATTACCAAACCCTTATTATATGAAATGTTAAAGGGGCATATCTAAGAAAAAGATAAAACTACAACAGTAAAATGACAACAAACTCACAACTGTCAACAATTGAACTGAAAAAACAAAAACTAAGCAAACAACTAAGAACAGAATCACAGAAATGGAGATCACATGGAGAATTATCAGTGAGAAAGGGGTTGGAGACAATAGGGATAAAAGGTACAGAGAATAAATACCATAAATTGTTGACATAAAATAGACAGGGGTAGGCTAGAACAGCATAGTGTGGGGGCAACTTTTCTCACAAGTCCCCCTGTCCGCCACGGATGACAGTAAACAAGACATGGCATGATCTGCTTGCGGAGGAGAGGTGGGCAGTCCCTCAAAAGGGAAAGGCTGTGAGCAGTAGCCAGTTTTTCAGGGGAAAAAAGGCGTTGACTCCCCTCCTCCAGGGCTTTTATTGGGTTGTAATACACAGGAATACAGGGGTCAGACAGTAGATAACATTTCAAAGAAATCTGAGGTCTTAGTCTGAGTCAGTGTCTGTCAGGAAAGGGGGTTGCAGAAACTTTGGGAGACATATTCATTTCCTGCTTGGACCCTTATCATATGAATGAAAGCACTCTTAGCAGGGCAGATTTCACAGGTTTATCAGGAATCCTTTGTGATGCCAGATTTTTCCCCCCAGGACTTGCTCTAGCAAGGCAAAGAGCTACACCCCTCCCCCTCAGGTATTCAGGCTTAATGGGATTAGAGTCAGGAAGTGCTTCTCTCAGAGGACAGGGGACTTGGGCTGTCACATCGTGGGGGGCATGGGTCTATTGCTCAGTCTTTGTTGCAGCCCTGAGTCCTTCCATAAAGGCCTCCCAAGTGGTCGAGTCTGGCTTAGGTTGCTCCCCACTGTGAGACTTACCCGTCATGGACTTCCAACCATGCTTTGGGGGCAGGGAGAGGAAACCGAGGCAGCATTTGCTACCAGAGACAAGCTTTGTCTCCTGTGGCTCACATTCCAGAGGTTGTCGCTCCCTCATCCTTAGCCACAGGGGGTAGAGTTACAATTCCTGAAACCAGGCAGTGCGGTCCACAACAGTATAGAAAATGGAGAAGCCGAAGAACTTGTAAGTACAACCAATGGGCATGAACTAAGCGGGGGGTGGGGGGATGCTGAAGGGAGAGGGGTGCAGGGCAGAGGGAGATAAAGTGGAGAAAAAAATTAGGTAACTGTAATGGTGTAATTAATAAAATAAGAAAATAAAAATAAAAATGGTTCCAGATCTAAAGAAGTTGTACGTCCAACTTTTTTGTGAAAATAGGTTCAGCAACTCTATATTCAATTTACATTCTCATGGGCTCTAGGAGAAATTTTGCCTGAGAGCAAATACAGCCAACAATAAAACCTCATTGAAACCAACATTACTTCGGGCTCACTCAAAATTGCAACATTCCTTAATTATACATATACGTTTTATTTTTCTCTGCCAGGGCACCAGTTGCTCTGACGTGAACATCTGAGAGGTGATAGAATTCAAAACATTTGTTTTTAATTTCATCAATTTTAGAGGAAAAGAGAATGAGTGAGAAAAAGGGGAGGGGAAAGAGAGGATTTGTTGTTCCACTTACATTTACATTCATTTGTTGGGTTGTGTATGCGCTCTGTCCAGAGATTGAACCAGAACTTTATCAGATCAAGATGACACTCTAACCAATTGAGCAACCTGGCCATGGACACAAACCTTTTGATTATATTCAATGACAATGTCTGAATCAACTGTAGATAAATATTCCTGTAAGCCATGTCATTTGTGTACACAATGATCCTGCAGTTTTCTCTCAAAAACATGTCTGGATGCATGCTCAGAAGAGGCACATTCCACCTAGCTAGCTGCAGTCTCCTCCAACTGCCTACTTAGACCAGTGTTTCTGCTGCAAACAGTTTCCCCTAACCTCTATTGTACTGCAACTAGTGACCATCACCCATGTAATTGTAGACATTATGTTACATGGCCCTGCAAGACCTGGGCCAGAGATTCCCTTCAAAAATGTTGCTGAAATTTAAAAACAGTCCATGCTGTTCCCAGATGTACATGAGAATGACAGAGCTACCCTCTCTTTGGAGTGATCTCTGTGTCACTTAAAACTCACAGCATCAAGAATTCTCATCAGAACTAGGGAGCCCACAGTCAACCAGGAATGGAAATTTGTGAAAAAAACTGCTAAGTTAATCTGAGCAGTAAACTGTCCGCATTGAGGCAGAGAAAATGTGAGACACACATAAAATTGTTCACCACTCCATGCCTGTAGGATCTAAGTTTGTATATAAATTATCCACACACAATAAACACACAACATTAAAGAACTAAGAAAAAAAGCCTTTATTATTTACAATCCAAAAGGCAATGAGCCTGGCAGTTCTTGCACTGGTGACATGGGCACTCAAAAATGTATCACTCATACCTAACCATGAAAAAAAAGCCCTGCATGCTGACAGCTGGATTCTATATTCTCTGGATCGGTAATGAGTTGTCAATGCGCCAACTAGAGAGAGTGAAAGGAGAAAGATCTAAAAAGTTAGGCTACTCCTAATTTTCTCCAACAAACCAGATAACTTATCTTCCATGAGCACATTAGAAAGGTGACTGATACATCTGTGATAACCTTATACATGATGCAGATGCAATCTCTTCATTAACAGAAGCATGCAGTGACAGGGATCTGTCATAGACCTGGATAAATCAGAAAGCACAATTTAGATACATATGCTTCCCACATAAAAAACAATTTCTGGAGAATTTCCTTATTGTAGATATTTCATTGTGAGAGATACACAAGGCTTCAAACTTTCCCTATACATTTGTGAACAGGGGGGAAAAAGTACCTTTCCTAGACATCTAAGACCATGTCCCCATGTGAATTTTTATATGAGAAGGTAGGTTAGAATTTTGGCTAAAAGATTTCCCTCATTAAGTATATTCATAAGGCCTAACTCCTGTGTAATTTCTGATGGTAAGAGAAGCCATTGTGGCTGTAAAAAGACTTCCCACATTCACTGCACTCGTAAGGCCTTTCTCCAGTGTGAACTCTCTGATGATAAACGAAGCTAGACCTATCAGAGAAAGATTTCCCACATTCACTGCACTCATAAGGCCTTTCTCCAGTGTGAATTCTCTGATGATAACGGAGATTACTGCTACTGTAAAAAGACTTCCCACATTCATTGCACTCATAAGGCCTTTCTCCAGTGTGGACTCTCTGATGAATACGGAAGCCAGAATCACTGGCAAAAGATTTCCCACATTCATTGCACTCATAAGGCTTTTCTCCAGTGTGGACTCTCTGATGAGCACGGAAGCCAGCTTTATTGGTAAAAGATGTCCCACATTCACTGCACTTATAAGGCCTTTCTCCAGTGTGGACTCTCAGATGAGCACGGAAGCCAGTACTACTGGTAAAAGATTTCCTACATTCACTGCACTCATAAGGCCTTTCTCCAGTGTGAACTCTCTGATGATAACGGAGGCCACTATCACTAGCAAAAGATTTCCCACATTTACTGCACTTATAAGGCCTTTCTCCAGTATGGACTCTCTGATGATAACGGAGGCCACTATCACTGGTAAAAGATTTCCAACATACGATGCACTCATACGGCCTTTCTCCATTATGAATTCTCTGGTGATAAAGGAGTTTAGTGGTATTGGGAAAAGATTTTCTACATTCATTGCACTCATAATGCTTTTCTCCTGTGTGAATTCTCTTATGACGACGAAGAACACTGATTCTGGTAAAAGATTTTCCACATTCACTGCATTCATGAGAACTTTCAGGTCGGTGAACACTCTGATGATAACAAAATCCAGTTCTACTGGTAAATGTTTTCCCACATTCACTGCACGCATAAGGCCTTTCTCCAGTGTGAACTCTCTGATGATAATGAAGGCCAGAGCCACTGATGAAAGATTTCTTGCATTCACTGCACTTATAACGTCTCTCTCCAGTGTGACTTCTCTGATGATAACGAAAACTAGACATTCTGGTATAATGTTTTTCACAAATATGGCATACAAGAAACTGTCTTGCAGTATGAACAGCACTGTTCTCAAAAAACGTGTCGTTACAAGCAACAACTTTTTTACATTCATTGGGGGTAGAATAATTTTTTCTTTTTCCTATAGTCACCTCAGATGTCGAGATTTTAATTGGCTCCTCCCTGGTATGAGTAGCCTGTTGTTGATGTCTTGACCCTGTATTGATGTCTTGTCCAACCTCCACACAGGTAAAAAGCTTTTGTGGCACATCAAAATTGCAGCCCTTCCCAACAGACATCCTGTCCACAACTCTTATGAAAGGCTTTTCTCCCACATGTTGCTCCTGGTACTGGTGACAGTTTGTACTCAAATAAAATTGTTTTGCACGTGCCCCACACCTCAGCAGTTTAAGGGTATACTGTGTTTCATGCTGCTGAATAAATTGAAAAATGTCTCTCAAGACGGGCCCACAACTCTCACAAGGGTGGCTCTTCCTGGAAGATACAACTAACTTGGGATTCTCTGTCTGTGACATTTTTACAGAAAAGCTCTGTTCAACTGATGCTTCCACATGCTCTGCTCCATGACAGCAACCTGAACAAAAGGAAATGCTGGTGAAGAATATGTTGACTTTATAGGGAAGTAATATCCTAATCAGAAATGGCCATCTGTAACAGCTACATGATTCTATAAAATTATTTTCAAGACATGTGAATTAGGCTCTGAAATCACTGTTAGTCAAGAATGGTGGAAACCTCACCAAGGTAAAGACATGAGCATAAGATGGGACACAGAGAACAGAGGCAGGGCCTTACTAGTTGTTCCTCTACAGATGGCTTCCTATAGGAACTTTCCTGCTAGTGATGTGAGACTGTGTAGAATAATTTGATGAACTCAAACTTATTGACATCACCTGTACTAGAGAATATGATGTTCAAGGTCTATATAGTACTTGCTTACTGCAAGGGACTGTAAGCATGGAACAAAGTTGAAGTGAAGTGAAAAACAACCTGCAAGAGTAATGGTTGAGGTGTAAAATTTAGAAAGAGGAAGATTATCCATGGGCTGGGAATCTAAGTAGAAATGATAATTTAGAACTGAATAGTTGACAGCATGTCACCAAAAAGATGATTAAGTTCAATTTGGTAAGGAACTGGCAATAGTATCAAAATACTTCTGGGGAACAAAAGGGGGTTCCTAGGCATAACCTTAAGAACACCCTGGCATCAAATGCTTTCCAACGGCCCTTCATCAGGTTAAGACAGCCTCAGGGTTCACTCTGCCATGTATAGTGTCGATCTTCTCCTGGGATGCACAAATGATTCTTAAATCCCAGATTAGTCCCTACATTGAATACAGATGATATAAATGTTAAAAGAAAAACAGAAGAAATGGATGGCCAGCACTGTGGTAGGGGGAAAGCACAAAAGAGATCAGGGAACAAAGATTTATGTGCATGAGGTCAGGAAGGTGTCCAAACAAGAAATTGATTTCTTCCTTCTTTCAGAACAAGGAGACAGCTATTCACAAACAGAATCAAAGACTATACTTTCAGGGATCATTTCTATAGTCCGTTACAGAATCGAACATGGGGAAAGGGAATAAAAATATGATTATGACAGACGACAAATTAGTCCTGACCAGTCAGCTCAGTCGGTTAGAGCTTCATCGCAATACGCCAGGGTTGTGGCTTTGATCCCCACTCAGGGCACATAAAAGAAGATACCAATGAATGCATAAATAAATGGAAAAACAAATCAATCTTTCCCTCTCTGCCCAACTCCCCATCATCTCTCTCTCTAAAACCAATTGCAAAAAAAGAAAAATAGCAAAGCAAAAGAGGGAAAAATAGAGAACAGACTACAAATGATGACTGGGAAGATGAGGTTACCAAACATATTTGAAAATGCCAATGCTCAAAAATAAGGCTCAGAGTTACTCTATCAGCCACTGTGACTGCACGCAGGTTGACTTTAGTGGACTGTTCTGTAAAAAACACTGGAAATTTTTGTTTTTTAAGAACCAGAGAGGCCCTTACAACATTTGCAAACTTCCCACATTTACACATCAGAGGACCCTACAGTGTTTCTCAGCATGAAAGCCAAAAGAAATTTCTTTGTCCACAACCTAGTGAAGAGAGAAAATAAAAATCAGTATGTGCCCAGCTGTATTAGCCACCAAAGTCTCCAAAACCCTTGACTGTCAGTGAAAAAACATGCTGCCAAAGCCACTGTGGACCAGTACATTTTTTGCTATTCTGACCTCAGCTCACGTACTATCAAGAAGAATAGGTTTGTGGGCATTCTCTTGACTTTGAAACACACCACCTCACCTAGCCAACACTCCTGAATTCACATGCAGATAAATCTGTTTCTCTAGTCAGAACTGGTCCCTAGGTTACTACTGTTCCCTAGGGACCAGTGCATATGAAAAGAAGTAACTGCTTTATCAAATCAATAGACATCAATAGAGGATGATATTAAACAGAAGGACACCAACAAGAGGATAGTTTTTAAATAATCAATACAAAACAAATGGATATCTATGTATAGCCTGATGAGAAATCCAAAATATTTAATTTAAAAATGTCTATGAGCTACATCAGAACATAAATGAAACCAAGTAAATAAAGAAACCAACACAGAAACATAAGGACAATATCAGATAGAAAAATTTAAGAATAATAAAACAAACACTGGAATTGATGGATTGCAATGAATAAAATAAAAAATGAAAGAAGGATTATCAAAAGAATCCCTTAAGCATGTCATCTCTAAGGGGACATTTGAAAGCATCAAGATGAAATGAAATAAAGAGGGAAATAAATTTTTTAAATTTAGCAAGGTGAATTAAGTAACACCATCAAGATAACAGATACATGCATGATGGAAATTCCTGGAAACACTGAGGGTGTTGGTGGTGGGTTGAGACAGAGAGAAGAAGAGAGAAGAAAAGAGAAGAAAGGAGAAATAAAGGGAGAGCATTTATTTAAAGAAAATAAACTGAAGACTGAGTTCCCAAATCGGAAAAAGGTCTGTGAATAATCAAGTGCACAGATACTCAAAGGTACCTGTACAACATTTTAAACTGGACTTCACCAAAAGATATTATAATGAAAGTACCTTAAATCAAAGGCAAAGAGAGCTGTGAAAGCAGAAAGAAAATAGAAACTGCCCTAGCTGGTAGATTGAGGGTTGGCCTATGAACTGAAAGTTTTGTGGCTTAATTCCTAGTCAGGTCATATGCCTAGGCTGCCGGTCAAGCTCCCAGTTGGGGGTGTGCAAGAGGCAATTAGTTGATGTTTCTCTCACACATCAATATTTCTCTCCCTCTCTTTCTCCCTACCTTCCTTCCATCTAAAAGATAAATAAATAAAATCTTTTTAAAAAAGAAAGAATATAGAAACTCATCTCATGGATGGGAAACAACTGAGTAACGGTAACAGTATGTTCCTCTCAAAAACACTTGCAGGCTAGGAGAAAACAAAATGATATATTCAAAACACTAAATGGAAACCATCAATATTTTATCTAGAAAAACCTGTTCTTTGGAATAAAATACTTTCCCGTACAAACAAATCCAAGAAGTTTACTGCCATTCAACCTGACCTTGTAGAAATGCTAAAGTTTTTGAAGATGAAATAAGAGAATACTAAATAGAAACTCAAGTAGATGTGAAGTGTAAATATCACCAGTGAAGTTGAGAATGAAATCAAATTCATAGTACTGTAACAATGGATTGGTACAACATGTACTATGTAACTACTATAAAAATTAAACCTAGTAAAGATAACAAAGCTAACATTGTGCACTTTATATTTTATACACACACACACACACACACACACACACACATACATCTTTAGAAGGGAAGGGAAGGAGAGAAGGAGAGAAATATCAATGTATGGTTGCTTTTGGTGTATCCCCTGCTGGGAACTGGCTCCAGTTGGGAACTGGCCTGCAACCCAGGCATATGCCCTGACGGGGAATCAAACCACAATCTTTTGGTTCGCGGGACCATGCTCAATCCACTGAGCTACAACAGCCAGGGCACATTGTGTACTTTATAATAGATGTGAATTGTGATGTGAAAAGCATGTACAGGGGTATGTGGTGGTGATTCTAATGCAGAATTTTTGGATGCAACTGAATGTGTTATCAGGCTCTGGCTGGTATGGCTCAGTGGACTGAGCACTGGCTTGCAGACTGGAAGGTCACAGTTTCAATTCCTGGTCAGGGTACATGCCTGGGTTATGGACCAGGTCCCCAGTTGGGGGTGTGCGAGAGGCAATGAATTGATGTTTCTCACTTGCGCTCCCTCTCTAAAAATTAACAAATAAAAAATTTTTTTAAAAGAAAGTGTTATCAGGATAAAATAGATTGTAAAGAGTATGAGTAGTTTTACATAAATCTTTTGGAAAACACAAGTAAAAATGTATGTAATAGACATACAACAGAGAAGAGAGTCAAACCACAATGGGAAATCTTTAAACCACAAAAGAAGACCACAAGACAGGAAGACAAAAAAGTACACTGCAAAAGAACCAGAAACCAATGAAGAAGTGGCAATTACAGCTCCTTAAAAAAATTCTCCAATCAAGTGATATTATTGGGACTGAAAAGATAAAGACAAAAAAGAACAGGTGCAATATGCTGCCTACAAGAGACACTGAACCTTTTATGTACCCAAACAGGCTAAAAGTAAAGAGATGCAAAAAATATTACAGGCAAACAAAAAAAGCAGCTCAAAATTTATCAGATGAAACAGGCCACCTCAAAAACTGTCACGAGAGACTCTAAATTCATCAGAGAATAATAAATAAGTCAATTCATCAAGGAGATAACAAATGTAAGCATTATGAACTAAACAACAGAGCAACTACATATAATTAAGCAAATACTACCAGATGTGAAGGCAGAAAAAGAAACCCAATTATTAGTAAAGAACTTCAATATTGCTTTTTTAACAATGATATATCATCCCATCAAAAAGTAATAAGGAATTATTGAAGATTAACTACACTTTAGAGCACCTGAACTAATAAATATATAGAGAACATTCCATCCAAAAGCTGCAGATGATGGATTCTTCTCACATGCCTATGAAACATTTCTAGGTAGATCATATACTAGGTAAAAAATCAAGCCTCAAACTTTGACAAAAAAATCACATCAAGTATCTCATTTCATCACAATGTATAAATCTTAAAATCAAGTTTACTTTCTAGAAACCTTGAAAATTCACTATGATGAAATGAAAACAATACACTCCTGAACAATCAGTTGTCAAGAAAAGAAAACCCCACAAAAACCAAAAGAGAACTCCCTTGCACCTCAAGAAAGTTAACTAGAAAAGGAACAGATTCCAATAAATATTATGACCAACATAAATGCAATAGTGACAAGACACAAAAAAGAGAGTATTTATGAACTATTTTTTGAAAGACACACAAAATTAGCAAACCTTTACCTAAACTAAAACAAAAGATTCAAGTCTCAAATAAATTAAAGAACAACTTAAGATAAGACATTACACCTGACACTAAGAATCACAATGCCTCATAAGAGATGTTGGCACATGCCATAATCTTACATATACAAAACTTGTCAAATTCCCACTATAAATTTCTGAAACTAATAAACAGCTTCAGAATTCTGGCCAGGTAGCTAAGTTGGTGAAAGCATGGTCCCAAATGCCAAGATTGTGGGTTCAATTCCCCATCAGGGAACATGCAAGGGCCACCCAATGAATGCATACATGTGTGGAACAACAAATCAATGTTTTCTCCCATTCTCTCACATTCCTTCCTCTGTCTAAAAATCACTAAATAAACAATTTAAAAAATACATTAATTTGTCCTGGCTGGTGTAGCTTAGTGGACTGAGTGCGGGCCTGCGAACCAGAGTAGCGTGGTTCGATTCCCAGTCAGGGCACATGCCTGGGTTCCAGGCCAGTTCCCAGTGGGGCACGCACAAGAGGCAACTATACATTGATATTTCTCTCCTTCTCTCCTTCCCTTCTCTTCTGAAGATAAATAAATTTTTTAAATCTTTTAAAAAATAAAATAAAATAAAATAAATAAAAATACATTAATTCATGGAGAATAAATTACAGTATACAAAACCAACAAACAAATCCCACTTCTGTTGCTACACACTAATAATAAAATAAAGTCTTTGATTAAAAAAAGGAAGAGTCATGTCCAGGTGGCTCAGTTCGTTGGAGCATTGTGACATAACCAAAAGGTTAAGGGTTTGATTTTAGGTCACAGTACACAAGTAGGTTGCAGTTTGGAGCGCATATATGAGGCAACCAATTGATGTTTCTCTCTCTCATACATGATTCTCTAACTCTCGCCCTTTCTCTGTTTCTCTCTAAAATCAACATACATATCCTTGGATCAGGATTAAAAAGTAAGTAAAGAAATAAAAATAGTACTCGATATTATAATAGCATAAAAAACAATTAAATACCAGAAATAAATTCAACCAAAAAAGGTGAAAATCTGTACACCGAACACTGTAAGACAGTGATGATAATATGACTTGGAGGTATTGTGGGTTTGGATCAGAAAATGTCACATTAATTATTTTGATTTCCCAGTAAATAATAAAGTTCCGTCCACACTATCCTGTAGGCTAGTAACAGAGCAACACCTGAGTCTAAAAGCAAAAACAAACAAAAAACCCCTTCTATATAACTTATTTAAAATTACTTTATCACTATGCACTGGTAACCAGCATCTGAGCCTGCTGAAAACCTGGCAACATTAAACATGCTTAATGCAGGGTTGCCAAAATCACTGCGACAGTATAAAAAGTAAAGAGAAAAAGTAATATCTGCAAAGCAAAATTAAGCCAATTGAAAAAGCCATGTCTCAGGAGGTGAGAAGGCTTATATGCAATATACAAGGGATTCAAAACTCATTAGCCAAGAAAAATGTAGAAACAATTTTCCAAACAAATATGTACAAATGACCAACAGGAATAGAAAAAATGCTTTTTCTCAGTAATCAAGGTGGAATTCCTTAGGATCTCTGCAACATTACAAGCCACAAATGCTTCCTTTTGAGTTCAGTACAATAGATATTGGTACTGCATGGGGAGAAAAGGGAAGTGCAAACAAAGCAGTCCTACCAAGGAAAGCAACTATTCAGAAAACTGGAAAATCAAGCAGTGCTTACAGTCCACATGTGAGGAGTAAGGACCTACTAGACAATAGGAGGCATGGGAAATGTAAAGCTAAGTCCATGTAACTGGTGAGGGTCTTACCCAGCGAGGATATAAGTTCAAAGTTCTCCACCATCACACTCAGGTACAGGTGCCTCTGATGGTCACTGAGGAGGCACCATTCTTCCCTGGAGAAATACAAGGCAATGTCCGCAAAGGTCACACTAACCTGTCAGAGTGGACACAAATGAGAGCTGCCTGAGAACCACAATACTACTCCTTATAAAACCTCCCCACACTTAATTTCCTCCAGGGCTCTGCAATTCACTGTGGACACCAGGCCCTAATACCAATGCTGGCTGTTCTTTCATCACAGACCCATTAACCATGTTGAACAACAGCAGTTCCGTTGGGGGACCCAGGGGAGAGCAATAAATGCCACTGAACCGTTGGGTTGTGACTAGAGTCCCATTCTTCCCAACAAGCAAGTCCACTGAGTCTCCCAGATCATGCCTCCAAGCACAGCCAAACATGGGCTTATGCTTTACACTAAAGGCCACAGAACAGGTAACCAGGACCATCAACTCACACTTTTATTACGTACAAAATTGTAGAATGTTGGCCTCATTTACATCTTCAGACCCCAGGTTCACTCCCTCAGCTCTGCCACCTTCCTGCACCGTAGCAGAGGCATATCTCTGGACTCACTCCAAAATTAGGCATTAGGAGTTAGGATCCATAAGAACCCCAGTTTTCTGATGGATCTACAGCCCAGTCAAGTCCCAAATGAGCAGCGAAAGTCCTTCCTACCTCACTTCTGATTTTTGCTTCAATATTCACCACCCAGATCCACATGGGAATTTCAAATCCGAATAAAACCTATCCACTCTGCACCGTACTTGCTGTGTCCTCAGAAACCACAACACTCCTCTCTCCAGTGACTTTTCCTCACGACCCCTGACGCAAAGCCTGGGAGGTAGGACGCCCGCACACCGGAAAGTAGGGTTCCGGTGGTGAGGCGATGAAGGAGGGAAGGGGGAAGGCCGTGCACTAACCCCAGTCGCGCCTCTCAGGGAGGCCACCAACGAAGGCTGTGGGTAAGGCGGAGAAGTAACGGCGGAAGATGAGGACACCGAGGGCATGGCGACCCCTGTCCCGGCTTTGGTCCTGTTCACCCAGGCAGGGTCGCCCAGCTCCTTACTCTCCTGTGTGCTGTGTGAACCATAGCCCTGGCGCCTTCCCCACCACGGCATCTTCACCATTACCCAGTAATCTGGAACCTCTGCGCAACGTGGTTGATCTCTAAGTAGAGACAAAAATGCCCCACGTGGCGCCGGAAGTCCATCCGGAAGTCCCGCCTTAGCGGCGCCCGCCCCTGACCCGGCCTATTCCGGCCCTTTATTGGCTAGGCGCCACGGTGTTCCTCGCTTGGTATTCTGGGTAGTATACATCACATTGTCCAAAATGGTGTTACTGGGTTTTTCTCACATCTCTTCCGGCTGCCAAAAAAGCCGTGATCCTTTGGGAAGGCCGGTGGAAGATGATATGTCCTCACAAAAGACACCTGGAAAATGGTTAAGAGGAGTTGTCATTTGTAACAGGGTGCAACCAAGGGGGGGGTGCAAAAAGGGATTTGGAATGGGGTCCAGAACTTAAGGTGTCCAAGAAATATTAGAAAAACATATAAGATGTCCTCATCCCTCCCCCAGTAATGGGTATGAGTTGGGGAAAGGGACGAATGGAGCAGGGCCATTGAGAGCTGTTTTGTACAGCAAAATAGCTTTGCAGCTAATCTCTGGCATGGTCGTTTTACATATCCACAGCCTTTAATTGGTTGCATAGATGTTAAATACCTGTGGCCAAGCTCTGAGCCTGGGGGGATGGAAGTGACTCCCCCCACACCCCACCCCTGCAAGATGTAACTGGGAGGTAGGTCCCTGAGCTACAGCTACAGCGCCTGCGCAAGAGCTTGGACAAGATTGGCTCCCTGCCATGGGGCCACACCTGCCCAGACTCATTATGGCAGCCCTGTAAAGCTGAAAAGATATAGGAGTGCTGGCAACTGATTGTGGGAGGAGTCGGAAATGGGGCTGCTGAGGAAGATTGGCGTAGAGATTTAAATCCAGATACGGCAGCCATTGGAGAGAGGACTGGGAGGTGCAGAGAGAGCCAAGCACTTTTGGCCAGAGTGGTGATCCCTGCAGCTTTGGTAGAAGAGGACTACATGGCTCTGAGGTGCTCCCTTTGGCTGAGTGGCCTGGGAAGCAGGAGAGACTTTGCTTGGGAGAAGGGTAAAAGAACTCTTGCCAGTAGGCCGAGAGAATGTGCCACATGACTTTGGATTAATTAGAGATCCTGCCTGGATGGTGACACAGCTGATGGTGCAACAGCCTAAAACACGAATGTTTGCTTCTTTTCCAGAGTTACGGTACCCCAAATTAGGGCAGCAGGGAGAAGGAAGCACTGTGGGCATCTGTGGGTATCCAAAAGGACTTCGATATTTTAAAGTAGTGACATTAGGTCACTACTTAAAGTCTGTATAGCATTAAATAAACATTTCCTTTTTTTTTTTTTCCCACAAATCTCTGGCATTGAGAAATGTCTTTCCTATCTGGTGGTGGACCATCAAGCCCAGTAGGGTATCCTTTTGGTAATAGTATAATTGCCCCCACCCCACCGTCTGTTCTGTAACAATCTTTTCCTGGCCAAGCAGCTTGGGTTTATATTAATAAAAACACATTGTCTGTGAATCCAAACAGTGAGTCGTAATAAAAGAAGCATTCCTGCATTACAGTCCTGAAAATTTTAGCTAACAAAAGATGTACTTATACCATCATTTATGTATGTGACAAATATAACATGAAACAGTAGGGCATGCCTTTGAAACAATAAGACTATGATATGTGATATAAACATTAAATAGAGGTCTACTGTTTAGATAATTTGCACGTCCATTAGAAAATTTTTTAAAATGTGGGACTATTGAATTCTGATGGTTATTGGAGTTTTTGTTAATATAAAAACCACAGTGAAAGAAAATTTGCCTTTTACAGACATATTTAAGATATCAAGTGAGATAATGTTTCAGGCATTCTGAATGTGATAAGATTACAAACATAATTTATAAGTTATGCAACACTGCAGCCGTCCTGGCACCACATGTAAATTTTGTATGTAGTCATTATTCCCAGGTCCATGTCATACCTTTATATTTCCAGAACAGACCATGTCTCAGAAAATTCAGTAAGAAATATGTACAAATACAGGTGAAACAATCATTATTTCTTGGAAAAATGGTATTTCAATCCAAAATGTTTTTCTCAGGGTCTGATCCTCACTTTCAACATCTTCATGGATGACAATTTTATAAACACCTTTTTTTTATTTTTAAAAAAGATTTTATTTTTATTTTTTAGAGAGCAAAAGAGAGAGAAAGAGTGAGAGTGAAACATCACTGAACAAAAGATACATCAAATGTTTGCCTGTCGCACACACCTGCTGCATAACTCAAGCATATGCACCAACAGGGAATTGACGCACCACCCTTTTGATTGCAGGCCAGCGCTAAATCCACTGAACCACACCAGTAAGGTCATATTGTAGACACTTTGTTAGCAAATGTAAATTTGCTGTAGAGCAAATTTACATGTATCCCCAGATACATGTTCTAGTCTTAGAATAAATAAACCATATCTTCCAAATACATTAAGAAATATTATGGGCCCTGGCTGGTGTAGCTCAGTGGATTGAGCATGGGCCTGCAAACCAGACAATCGCGGTTCGATTCCCAGTCAGGGCACATACCCGGGTTGCAGGCCGGTTCCCTGCAGGCCAGTTCCCAGCAGGGGATGCATGAAAGGCAACCATACATTGATGTTTCTCTCCCTTTCTCCTTCCCTTCCCCTCTAAAGATAAATAAATAAAATCTTTAAAAAAAAAAGAAATATTATGGAGGAAAGTATTTTCTGGGGTTGCAAAACAAATACCAAGAGCTAGATGGAATACATTCTGAGGAGCTAAACAGTATTGCGCATCCGTGTACACTTTCTTTGGGGCTGCCAAATATTTTCCCTCCATGTTCCCTTTATACCTGTCTGGAGTATTCTTCCTCTGATCACTGCAAGCACACTGGACCTTATGATGTTCATGCTAAAAGCCTTGCTACCCATGAAGTGAATAGAATGAAGGCGGTGTGTCTTATTCACTGCATTAGGGAAACTTAATGTTTTCATAACAATCTTTGGATATGCATTTTCATCACTTCAGAGCATGAATTACAAGTGGAATCTGCAGGAATATTTTACTAACATTTGATAAAGGTGGAGGTTAAGTCTTTCTGCTGGCTTTAGTGAAAGCCACTCTTCAAAAACATACCAATATAATACTGTAAAATACAAATAGCGAGATAATCAGGCATAATCTCAAAGTTATGAATAAATAAAATCATAAATTATCTCAAAATTAAGAATAACATTGCTTAGAGTTCAATGTTATTTAAATGATGCCTTCAACTTTCCTAACATCTGGTCTGGGCTTAGAAGATCTTGACTGCGACCATGGTTGTTACTCTCTTTAAAATCTCTACTTAAATTTTTTTCTTATTCAGATTGTATCCAAAAACAGTTGTTTGTATCTCTGCTAACTGGAATATGAAATAAGGGTCTCAGCTGTGGCCCAGGGTGCTGAGCACTGCAGTGGGGTTTGTGTTCGGAAAGATCATGTTCCAAACCAAAGGTTTGGCGAGCAGAAACAGAAGACTGAAAAGGATGATGTGGGTCCAGAACACAGTACAGGTTGCAGGGAAGACAAGGTGAGTTTTACTGCCTCATATAGCCAGTAGGAACCTACGAGACAGAATCACCTGGGCAGTGGGTCCCTTTCGTGGAAAAGAGGTGTCACTTTACAATGAAACAGGGATCGTGTAGGTCTCCAGAATTAGTTCCAAATGTTAAGTTGCAGCATTCACATCCAGCTGGCCCCTCCACTTCAGGGTGAATGTCAGTACCACATACAAACAACACTCCAAAAGTTAAAATAAGGCATCAAGTTCACCAAGACAAATGGGATCACAGCCTGAGAGCTAAAATACGTGTCAAGTTGCAGACTACCGGCCCAAATTACCAAGGTTTCCTGAGGGTCAAACTTCATGCTGGAAATCAAAAGGCAGACAAACTGTAGCTCAGTCTAAGAGGTTCCCCAGGTGCTGAGCAGTGTGCCTCATTTGTTTGTGTGTCATCATGCAGTTTCCTGGTTGCAGTCCTGGTAAGGACACACCAGTGAAGATTTGGTCCCAAATCAGCGAGTGTTTAGAAGCATCTGCTCCATGTATCTCACTTTGATGTTTCTTTCTTCCTTCTTTTCCTTCTCTCAAAAAATGAATATGTAAAAATAATGTTTCCAGCCCTGGCTGGTGTAGCTCAGTGGATTGAGCACGGGCCTGTGAACCAGACAATCACGGTTTGATTGCCGGTCAGGGCACATTCCTGGGTTGCAGGCCAATTCCCAGCAGGGGATGCACGAAAGGCAAACCATACATTGATGTTTCTCTCCCTCTCTCCTTCCCGTTCCCTCTAAAGATAAATAAAATCTTTTAAAAAATAAAATAAAATAATGTTTCCTTGGATGACTGAGTGGCTGAGGGTAAGTGCTTTGACATTTTAAGGAAATAAGAGAATTGTAATAATTGTACCAATGGAAAAAGCAGCTTCAGCTGATCCTCCCTGGTTCTCACACTGTACATGACCCAGTGAGTGCTTCACAGCGGTGGTAGAGATTGCATTAGAGGTGTGAGGGGGTGCCTGGTCTGGAAATGAGTCTGCAGATGTGGGGGTTGTGGGAGTCTAGGAGTGTCCACACATATCTGCTCATTGAGAATGAGCACCTTAGCATTGTCCTTGTCCAACAGCTGAGAGGAAAAAAATATATACCTTATACCCACTTTACAGAGGAGAAAACTAAAGTCCAGACCTGAAGAAAAGATTATTTTGTGGCAGGATAACAATAATTTAGGAAAATTCCTGGGCAAGTGGATTGGGGAAACTGAAATAACAAAATTAAATAAGGCTAAAGAAGCCCTGGCTGTTGTAGCTCAGTGGATTGAGCGCAGGCCTGTGAACCAGACAACCGTGGTTCAATTCCCAGTCAAGGCACATACCTGGGTTGCAGGCCAGTTCCCAGCAGGAGACGCACAAAGGCAAACCACACATTGATGTTTCTCTCCCTCTCTCCTTCCCTTCCCCTCTAAAGATAAATAAATGAAATGTTAAAAAAAAAATAAGGAAATCATCCATTCTTTTAAAAAAAATAAATAAGGCCAAAGAGTTTGAGCAATTTACAGCCACCTGGTGAATAACAAGACTTTATCTCCTCTAACTAAGAACACTTGAGAGCAAAAGATATGTATCTCCCATCCCTAAGCAGAGAATACATCCTGGTCAGGGAAATAGAGAACAGATCAATTAATGTCCTTTGTGCCAGCTAAAGGCAATGACAGATGAAGTCAAGGGAACAAATTTTTAAAGTGACATTAAAGGCCAGATAGACCCTAATAAAAGTAAACAGTATAGTTGATCAAATATCCCCAAGCCTCTCTTATGCACTCCTTTTGATGCATCGGCATGTTAAAAAGGCACCTGGAAAGCTAATGAATATTCTGTTGAAACCCTCCTCTAAGATTGTCACCTGCAGAAAAGATAAAAAAGCCCTCAGGACAAGGACTCAGGGCAGGGGTGCTCTGCAGCATGCCCACGCCCCATGCATGGATTTTTTATTTCCTCCTAAACTCTAAGGGTCCCCAGGGGACTTGCAGCCAGGGAACCAGCAGGCAGCAGTGGCCTGACCCAGGTTACTCCCTGATCCTGTCTCCAAGGTTCGCTTTTCTCTGACTTTGCAGTGAACAGCATTCCTGCCTTTTGACCACTCCTTTCCTTTAACTTTTCTAGGGAGCCACAGCACAGCACCATCTTAGGCTCCCTCCTGCTTTCTCTACCCTAAGTCCTTCCATTATTTCACTGTGCTCACCCTTAATAAACACACCCAGATAATCACCTAGATTTTCTACACAGTCAAAATCCCACATACTACAGCTGACCTGAGGCTGACCAGCTCTTGCCCTGTAACAATTTGACTATGAGTCTCAATATTTTGGAATCTAGTATTCAAATTCAACGTGTTTGAACCAGAGCATGGGAAGTCTGATCACTGCCTATTTCCCTCTGAACTGAGCTTTTGGAGTCCAAACCACCCTGCTCATTTTGATGCTATCTGGTCTCCTCTAGAAACCTGTTCCAATACAAGAAACCCCATGATAAAAGACCAGAAAAATGGGATGACACTACAAAATAAGGGCTTATTATATTATCAAATGACTGGACTTCTAAAAGTTATGGAGAATATTAATAGATGGAGGTTAAAATAAAGGATATCTGTTACATTGCACAAAGCATGAAAATAACAGAAAATATTAAAATTTCATTCCAAGAACCATTTTTAATAAAAATTTTTAAGGCAACAAATGAGTGAAATCCCAACATTCACCTTTGTTGCTTTTCTGTCCTTTTGTTTAGAAAATTGGCAGATGATAGATAGGATCAGACACCTTAGCAAAGCCAGATATAGCAAATATACACCTAAAACTCACCATAATCTTTAGAAAACCAGTGAGGTAGCACTACAATATTTTAAAATTTTAAATAAAAACTATTTACCAACAAAATATTCCCTAGGATGTAAAGGAAATGAAGCTCTCACACACTGCCAGAAGCATGCAAAAAGATGCAATCAGTTTAAATAACAAATGGCTAATTTCTTTGTTAAACATTCACCTACCCTATGACACAGGCTGTGCAGTTAAGGTAATAAAACTTATGTCCACATAATCATACTCAGCTTTACCTTATTTATTTTTAAAGATTTTATTTACTTTTGAGAGAGGGAGGGAGAGAAAGAGAAACATCAATATAGTTGCCTCTCTTGTGTCCCCAACTGGGGACCTGGCTCACAACCCAGTCATGTGCCTGGACTGGGAGTGGAACCAGCAACACTCTGGTTCACAGGCTTCCACTCAGTCCAATGAGTCAGACCAGTGGGGACTGTAGCAGCTTTATTTAGACACCCCAAAATTAGAAATAACCAAATTAAATGGATCAAGTCAGTAATATGTTAAAAAGAAAATTTTCAGCAAAATGATGAGCCACTAATATATCAGTAAATCTCCAAATATATTTGCAACATAAATGAAAGCAGAAAAAGTTCATCTCGTAATGTAAAATTAAGAAATTGCAGTTATCTATTAGAATGGAATGTAACTCAATGTTTACTTAAAGACCTTTGAAGTGATGAGAGAAATTAAGAAGCCCAAGAAATAAATTCCCGGTGACAAATATGGTCAGTTTTATGACTGTGGTGATGGTTTCATTTTCATGTATTTGTGAAGACTAACCATATATCATACTTGAAATATGTTTACTAACTAAAGGTTTTTTAAATGGTTCAAGATTTTTAAAATTGGTATTCCCAACTCCTGGAAATAGTTTTGGCAACTCTGTATCAATCCACATTCTCATGCGCACTGGGACCCACTTTACCTTAATGACAGCAAATATGGCCAAATTAAAAAAACTCACTCTGTCCAACAGGACTGTTGGCTGGCTCAAAAAAGCAACATCCATCAAGTATAGATATCCTTTAAAATTTTTTTCTTTTCTGACAGTGTACCAGAGATTCTGATGTGAACATAAGAGTTAACAGAACTGTTTTCTTAAACAGTTGACAGAACTGAGTGAGTTGACAGAACCCACAAGTTTTTTAAAACTTTATTGATTTTATAGACTGAGAGAAAAACATGCATGTTGTTCTGCTTACATGTGCATTTATTTTTTGCTTCAGGTATGTACCATGATTGAACTGGAAAACTTGTCATATCAAGATGACACACTAACCAATTGAACTACCCAGCCAGCCCCACAAAACCTTTTGCTTATATTCAATGACAATGACTGAGTAAACAGATGATATTCCTGCGGATCCTTTGATTTGTGTACACACCGATCCTGCAGTCTTTTTCTCAGAAACATTTCTGGATGCACATTCCATCTAGTTAGCTGCAGTTTCCTCCAGTACCCATTAGGCCAGTGTTTCTGTTGCAATCAGTTTCCCCATCCCCTGTAGGGCTACAACTAGTGACCATCACCCATGTAATTGCAGACATTATGGCACATGGCCCTTTGCAAGACCTGGACCAGAGATTCCCTTCAATAGCACTGGTATCCTTACAAACAAGGAAAAAACCCATGCTGTTCCCTGATGTACTTGAGGTTGTCTTAGCTACCCCCTCTTTGGAGTGATATCTGTGTCTCCTAAAACTCTTGGCATCCAAACTTCACATGACAACTAGAGCCCACAGTCTTGCCTAAGTAGATATTGGCAGCAATGCAAATTTGGGAAAAAACAGCTGAGTTAATTTCTGCACAAACTATCCAAACAAAGGCAGAGAAAATTTGAAACACACAGAAAAGCTGTTCACCTCTTCATGGTTGTAGGGCCCAAATCTGTGTATAAAGTACCCCACACGGTAAACAGAACACCCAGAATTAAACAAGATTTAGAAAACAGCTTTTATTGTTTTACAAATCAAATGGAGATGAGCTTGGCAGTCCTTGCACTGGAGACCTGGACACTCAGTAATTTATCACTGATACCTAGGAAAAGCATGTCCCTGAAAAAGGTGATGGCTGAACTCAGATGATGTTCTTTGGGCCAATATCACGTCAGGTCAATGTGCCAACAGTAACAGTGAAAGGAATAAAGACTTAAACACTAAGGCAGCCCTTAATTTTCGCCAACAAATCAAAGAGAACAATGACCTTCTGTGAGAACATTACGATGGTGACTAAAGTAATCTGTAGGAATCTTGTAGGTGGTAGAGGTGAAATAATGCCAGCAATAGAAATACACAGTGACATGGATCTGGCAAGACACCTGGATAAATTAGAAAGTGCAACATAGAAACACATGCTTATTGCATAATACAAATGTATGGGGGAATCTCCCTACTGTTGACTATCAGATTCAATTTAGACAAAACTTAAAAGAGTTTCCTATAGTTTAAAACCAAAAAAGTTTTTTTTAAACCAAAATAGTACATTTATGGCACATCTAAGACCTTCTACCGATGCAAAATCTTCTGTGGAGAGGAAGATTAAAATTTTGGCTAAATGATTTCCAACATTAACAGTACTCACAAGGCCTTTCTCCTGAGTGAAATATCTGATAATGAAGGCCAGTGCTTGTGGTAAAAGATTTCCCACTTTCATTGAATTCTAAAGGCTTTTCTCCAGTGTGAAATGTGGACAATAACAAGTCGGTACTACTATTAAAAATTATCTACATTCATTGGACTCACAAGACCTTTCTCCTGTATGAAATCTCTGATGATAACGAAGGGAATAGATCGTAGTATAAGATTTCCCACATTCACTACACTCATAAGGTCTTTCTCCAGTGTGAAATTTCTGATGATACCCGAGACCACTGCGACTGATAAAAGATTTCCCACATTCACTGCACTCATAAGGCCTTTTTCCAGTGTGAATACTCTGATGACAACGAAGGTTATGCATACTGGTAAAAGATTTCCCACATTCACTGCACTCATAAGGCCTTTCTCCAGTGTGAAATCTCTGATGATACCCAAGGCCACTGCGACTGATAAAAGATTTCCCACATTCACTGCACTCATATGGCATTTTCCCAGTGTGAACACTCTGATGGCAACGAAGGTGATGGATTCTGGTAAAAGATTTCCCACATTCACTACACTTGTAAGGCCTTTCTCCTCTGTGAAATCTCTGATGATAAAGAAAGCCAGTGCTACTGCAAAAAACTTTCCCACATTCAGTGCACTCATAAGGCCATTCTCCAGTGTGAAATCTCCGATGACAACGGAGACCACTTCGACTGGTAAAAGATTTCCCACATTCACTGCATTCATAAGGCCTTTCTCCAGTGTGAACTCTCTCATGACCACGAAGGTGATGGATTCTGGTAAAAGATTTCCCACATTCACTGCACTCGTAAGGTCTTTCTCCTGTGTGCAATCTCTGATGATAATGGAGGCCAGTGCTACTGGTAAAAGATTTCCCACATTCACTGCATTTGTAAGGCCTTTCTCCAGCATGGACTCTCTGATGATAACGAAGGCCAGTATTACTAGTAAAAGATTTCCCACATTCACCACATTCATAAGGCTTTTCTCCAGTGTGACGTCTCTGATGATAACGAAGGTGATCGATTCTGGTAAAAGACTTGCCACATTCACTGCACTCATAAGGCCTTTCTCCTGTGTGAAATCTCTGATGATAACGGAGACGAGTGCTGCTGGTAAAAGATTTCCCACATTCACTGCATTCATGAAGCCTTTCTCCAGTGTGAACTCTCTGATGAAAACAGAGGCCAGTATTACTGCTAAGAGAGTTCTCACATTCACTGCATTTGTAAGGTGTCTCTACAGTGTGAACTTTCTGATGATAACAAAAACCAGAAATCCTGGTACAATATTTTCCACGTTCACGACACATAAAATGCTGTTTTCCGGTACAAACATTCTTGTTCTGAAAAAACGTGTGGTTGCAGCCAATGGCTTTTTTACATTCACTCTGGGTATAATCACTTTTTCTTCTTTGAATAGTGACTCCAGATGTGGAGATTTCATTTGGCTTCTCCCTGGTTTGAGTAGACTGTTGTTGGACATGTCCTGACATGATTAAGATGTCCTGCCCAATCTCCCTGTAAGTTAAAAGCTTCTGGAAAACACTGAAATCGCAACCCTTCGCAAGTAGGTTCTTGTCCATACCTCTTATGAAAGGCTTCTCTCCAACATGGTGTTCTTGCTGCTGGTCACACTTTCCACTGAAATAAAATTGTTGTGCACATGCCCCACACCTCAACGGTTTCTGGTTGTATTGTGTTTCCTGATGGTCAAACAAGTAGAAAATATGTCTCAAGATGGGTCCACAACTCTCACAGGGATGGTTCTTCTGGGAAGATAAAGCCACCTTGTAATTCTTTGCCTGAGACACTCCAACGGAAACGTTTTGTTCAGCTGGTACTTCCACATCCTCTGCTCCACAGCAGCAACCTGAACAAAAGGACCCAATGGTGAAGTATATGTTGACCTTATAGAGAGGGAATATTCTCATCACACATGGCCATCTGTCACAGCTAGGCATGATCCTATGAAATGATACTCAAGACAAGTGAGTTAGACTCTAAAGAAATGGCTGTTATACTTTACTTGTCCCCAAAGTTCAGTCATTGGTGGAGACCTCACCAAGGGTGATACAGGAGCATAGGATGGGACACAGAGAAGACAGGAAGGGTCTACTTCTTCCTCCACAAATGGCTGTCTGCAGGACCTTTCCTACTGGTGCTATGAGGCTGTGTAGAATAATCTGAATGAGTCAAATCCATAAACATCCATTGTACTAGAGCATATGATATTCAAAGTGAATATAAACCAACGTTGGAGCGAAGTAAAAAGGAACCTGTAAGAGAAATGGTTGAAGTACAAAGTTTAGAGAGGGAAAGATTTAACATGGGCTGGGAATTCAAGTAGAACTGATCTTCAAACTCAGTAGTTGACGAGTGTCAACAATAAACAAGAACAAGTGGATGGGATGAGGCCTAGTAACAGTATCAAAATACTGTTCAACAAAATGGGTTCCCAGTTATGATGTTAACAAAGTCCTAGCATCAAGCCCTCCCCAGCAGCCCAATACCAAGTCAAGACTGCCTCTGAGTCCATCCTGCCTTCCTGTGATTATCCTTCCTCTTAAATCCCAGTTGAGACACATAGCCAGCACTGTGGTAGAACAACAAAGCACAAGAGACCACAGAAAAATATCTATGTGATTGACTTCAGAAAGATGGGACAACCAAAAATACAAGAATTCTTCCTTTTCCCAGAGCAAGGAGAAAACTATCCTAAAACAAAATCAACCATGCAGGAGGGAAAAAATAATCCAGTAATGATAAACAGGAAATTAGCCCTGACCAGATTGCTCCATTGGATATAGCATCATCCCAATACACTAAGGTTGTGGGTTCAATCCCTGGTCACAGCACATATAGAAGTAGCCATTGAATGTGTAAATAAGTGAAACAAAGATGTTTCTTTCTGTCTCTTCAAAAGAAAAAAAAAAGACAAGCAGCAAAGCAAAAGACTGAAAAACAGAGAATAACATAGAAAGGATGACTGGAAAGATGGGGTTACAAAACATATTTGAAGATTGCTAAGATCCAAAACAAAGGTCAGAGTTACCTCTATCAACCACTGTGATTGTGCTAAGGTTGACCTTAGTGGACTGCTCTGTGAAACACAATGGAAATTTTTGTTTTTAAAAACCACAGAAGCCCCTGCAACATTTGTAAACTCCTCATAGTTTAAACATCAGAGGATACTACAGAGTTTCTCTGCACAAAATCCAAGAGAAATTCTTCATCCACAACCTATTCCAGGAAGAAAACAAAATCAGTATGTCCCCAGCAGTATTTGGTATTACAGTTTTCTCACTTTTCCCCCCTTTCCCCCCTTTTAACCAACCCACATCCCACTTTCATAGTCAGTCCCCACACCATTATCCATGTCCACAGCCCCTCCATACATATTCTTTGACTAATTCCTTCACTGTCATAAAATCAGTCCCCACCTCCCTTCTCCCCTCCTACTGATGCCAATCTATGCCATGATTCTATACTTCTAGTTGTATTCTGACTTCAGCTCATGTAGCATCAAGGAGACTAGGCTGCTGGGACTTGTCTCAACCCTGAATCCACAAGCAGATGGATGAATCTACTGCACTAGCCAAGAATTGACCCATAAGGCTAAAAGAAGTAAGTGCTTCTTCATATGTGTAGACATATATATAGGATTTAAGAAATACTAAAAATAAGGATACCACAAAGAGAGAGAACATAATAGTTTTCCAATAATCGATACCAAAAAAGTAGAGATCTATACACAGCCTAATAAGAAATCCAAAATATTTACTTTTAAAAACATCCATGAGCCTACAGACGATATAAACAGAACCAACTTAAGAAACCAACACTCAGAGAAGAAAAGAATACTCAAGAGAAAGAAAAGTAAATAACAGCAAAACAGAAACACTGGAGTTGACATATTACAATGAACAAAATAAAAAATGCAATAAAAAGAATCAAAGGCAGCCCTGGCTGGCATAGCTCAGTGGATTGAGCGCGGGCCTGTGAACCAGAGTATTGCAGTTCGATTCCCAGTCAGGGCACATACCTGGGTTGCAGGCCAGTTCCCAGCAGGGGACTCATAAGAGGCAACCATACATTGATATTTCTCTCCCAATCTTTCTCCTTCCCTTCCCCTCTCTCGAAAAATAAATAAATAAAATATTAAAAAAAAAAAAAAGAATCAAAGGCAGACATGAAGAGTGTCATGTCAGTCAGGTCACTGAAAGCATCTAGGTGGAGAGAAATAAAGGGAAATAAATTTAAAACATACAGCAAGGTGAATTAACACCATCAAGATAAATGATATTTCCATTATGGGAATCCCAGGAAACATGAAGGTGGGGGGAGAGTGGAAACAGAGAGAAGGAAAGTGAGGAAAGGAAAAAGAGAAGTAGAACGTTTACTTAAAAAAATAAGCTGAAGCCCTGGCTGGTGTAGCTCAGTGGACTGAGCACGAGCCTGCGAACCACAGATTGTGGTTCAATTCCCAGTCAGGGCACATGCCTGGGTTGCAGGCCAGTTCCCAGCAGGGGACTCAAAAGAGGCAACCATACATTGATATTTCTCTCCTTCTCTCCTTCCCTTCCTCTCTAAAAATAAATAAATAAATAAAACCTTAAAAAAAAAAAAAAAAGCTGAAGACTGACTTCCAAAGTCTGAAAAAGAAATGTGAATAATCAAGGGCACACAGTCTCACAGCTCCCTGTACATATTCAGGGCAAAGTGGACTTTACCAAGACACAGTAAAATGAAGTGTCAAAACTCAAAAGCAAAGAGCTGTGAAAGCACAAAGAAAGTAGAAACTCCTCACACACACAGGAATGCCTGAATAAGGGTATCAGTATATTCCTCTGAACAAAACTTACCAACTAGGAGAAAATAAAATAACAATGTACGAAACACTAAATGGAAACCATCAGTATTTTATACAGAACACCTGTCCTTTAGAAAGATTTTCCCAAACAAAAGCTAAGGAACTTCACTCTAACTCAACATGACTTATAAGAACTACCAAAAAAGTCCTCATAGATGAAATAAAAAAATACTAAAAACTCAAATACATAGGAAAGTATAAATCTCAGTAGTAAATTAACAATAAAATTAATTTACTCTAACTTTGGTGAAATGCACGCTATGTAACTATTATAAAGGTTAAAAAATCTGGTAAAAATAACATTAACATTGTATATGCCTTAATCAATATACAACATGGAAAAGTATGACTTGTGACATCAAAAAATATAAAGGGATGTGTAGTGAAGATTCAAAAGTAGAATTAATGCATGCAACTGAAGGTGTTATCAAAATTAAGACAGATCATGCCCTCACGGCAGAGCTCAGTTCGTTGAGCATGTATCACAAAGCAAAAGGATGATGGTTTGATTCCAGTCAAGGCACATGCCTAAGTTGTGGCTGGTCTTGGGTTTTGGGCAGGTCTCAGGTTGGGGTGCATGCAAGAAGCAATTAATGATGTTTTTCTCACACACTGATGTTTCTCTCCCTTTCTTCCTCCCTCACTTCCCCTATTTCTAAAAATAAATAGAGATTGTAAAGTGTATGAGTTCTTTAAGTAAGTCTTTCGGAAATCACAAGCAAAAAGTATGTAATACACACACACGAGAGAGAGAGAGAGAGAGAGAGAGAGAGAGAGAGAGGAGTCAAACCACTATACAAAATCATCAAATCACAAAGCAAGACCATAATAAAAGACAAACAAAGGAACTGCAAAAGAGCCAGAAACCAAACAAGAAGTGGCAATGCAATAGTGGTTTCTTAAACAAATTGTTGAAACAAGAATAGAGTGACTGAAGAGATTTAAATAAAAAACAAACCCTCAATATATGCTGTCTGCATGAAACATTAAATCTTTATGGATACAAACAGGATGAAAATGAAGAGGTCAGGGATCGCTATAATTCTATAAGACAAAATAGACTACCTCAAAAACTGTCGCATGAGACTAAGGCCATTACAGAATGATAAATAAGTCAATCAGAAATATAACAATTTTAAGTATCAGCACTGAACAAGAGGGCAACCTAACATACTGTATTAAGCAAAAAATAGCAGATGTGAGGGCAGAAAAAGAAACCAAACATTAGTAGATAACTTCAATATTACCCCTTCAATAATAGGTAGATCACCCATTCAAAAGCAAAAAAGAATTAATGAAGATTGCGTACAGTTTAGAGCAAACTGTATGAATAATTATATTCAGAACATTCCGTCCAAGAGCAGCAGAAGATGCATTCTTGTCAGGCACAATTTTAGTTTCAAGAATGCTTGAAAATTCATATATATATATATATATATATATTGAAATTCAATAACACACTCCTGGACAATTAGTGGATCAAAGAGAAATAGCAAACAAGAACTCAAAAAATTTAATCATAGGAAATTAAAACATAATCTATCAAAGTTTATGTATAAAATGCAGGAAATACAATTCTAAGAGGAAATTTTATAGTGATGTCTACATTAAGAAAATAGAACTCAAATAAACAACCTACCCTTGCGCCTCAGAAAATGCCAAGAAAGTAAACCCAAACCTAGCAAAGGAAAAATAAATAAATAAATATTAGAACAAATGCAAAGGAAATAGAGATGAAAGAAGATAATATCATAACTAAGAGCTATTTTTGAAAGATAAATAAAATTGGCAACCCTTAGCGACACTAAAAGAGGACTCAAATAAATTAATGAAATATAAGACATTATTATACCTAGCACTATGAACCACAATGCACACAAAATCACCACACAAAAAAACAAAACAAAAAAGATTGAACTACAACAAATGAAAAAGCTCTGTGATAAAAAAAACAGCAATTAACATAATGAAATACAAAGGCACTGTATAGGAATGGAGAAAAATACTTGCAAATCATATGAAGGTATCACTTGGAGCTATTGTGGGCTTAGTTCAGAAAACCACAATAAAGCAAGCATTGCAATACAGAAGATTTCCCAGCGAATAATAAAATTATGTTAAACTATATTGCATGCTATTTTTTAAAACTTTTATTTATTTATTTTTAGACAGAGAAGGGAGGGAGAAAGAGATGGAAAGAAACAACCACATGAGAGAGAGAATCATCCATCAGTTGCCTTAGGTACATACCCCAAGGGGACCAACCAACAACCCAGGCATGTACCCTGACAGGTAATTGAACCAGCAACCTTTCACTTTGCAGGACCACACCTAACCAGGTCAGGGCTCTACTGCAGGCTATTAACACTGCAATACCTTTGTCTAAAAAAATAAATCTCCACATAATTAAGAATAGTTTATTACCAAACACTGGTTATCAGAATCTGAGCCTACAGCAAAAACAAGGACACTAGACTTGCTCAATGCAGCACTGACAAAAACACTGAATTTGTAGAAAGAAAGAAAGGAAGGAAAGAAAGTAAGAGAGAGTAAGAGAGAGATCCACAATATCTGCAGAGCACTCTTAAGCAAATGCAAAAGTGGGTGTACTTGTATGTGAAAAGGAATTAATATATAAAGTATACAAAAGATTCATTAGCCAAAAATATATGCACAAATGACCAACAGGAAGAGAAAAAAATGCTTTTCCTCACTAATCAAGGTGGTATCCATTCGGCTCCCTGCAACATTACAAACCACAATCCTTCCCTATGAGTTCACTACAGCAGGTATTGGAACTGCAGCAAGACAAAAGGGCAGTGCAAATGAACCAGCCCTACCAAGGAAAGCACCTACTCTTAAACTTGAAAATCAAGCAGTGCTAGCAGTCCACATGTGAGAGAGCACCTCCTACAGAAGAGGAGGCATGGGGAATGCAGAGCTAAGTCCATGTCACTGGCAAGACTGAGGGTCTTACCCAGGGAGGATACAAGTTCAAAGTTCTCCAGCATCACATCCAGGTACAGGTGTCTCTGATCCTCATCAAGGAGGCACCATTCTTTCCTGGAGAAGTACAGGGCAATGTCTGCAAAGGTCACACCAACCTGTCAGAATTGAGACAAAAGAAACCAAAGTAGGGTAGTCTTTCTAAGAACATGCAATCCTACTCCTTTCACATTTTCTGCTCACTCATCCTCTTCCAGGGTTCCTCAGTGCTGGCTGCTCTCTCATCAGTCCCATTAATCACTGTTAACACCTTCAGCAATAGCAGTGCAATTACTGTTATCACCTTCAGCAATAGCTGGGTTGGCAGTGGGGGAATAGAGGGTAAATGACATCTAAGCTCTGGGCTACGCCGGCAGGGCCCCATCCTTCCCAACAAGCAATTCCACTGAGTCTCCCAGATCATGGCCCCAGGACACAGCCAAACATGGGCTTATGCTTCACCCTTAAATCCCCACACACACCCGGGTCACCAGGACCATTAGCTCCCATCTCCTTTAGTTGTGCACACCATTGTGGAATGTCTGCCTCCTTCACATCTTTAGACTCCAGGTTCACTCCCTTAGCTCTGCTACCTTCCTGCTCCACCATTTCTCTGGACTCAGCCAGGAACTAGGCCTATGACATCCAGAGTGCCTGCCAGGTTCCAGCAGGACCGAGCACAACCCCAGCTTTCTGATGGATCCCACAGCCCGGGAAAGCCCCGAATGAAGTCCTCTCTGCCTGCCTCTGGTCTTTGCTTCAGTAGTCACATCCAGAACCGCATGGGAATTTCAGATACGAAAAAGTCCTGTCCACTCTGCACTGTATTTGCTGTGTCCTCAAAATCCACAACACGCAGTGTCCACTGAGCCTTCGTCACGGTCCTCCACTCCGGTCTGCGCTGCAGAACCTGGCGGGCGACTTGCAACCGGGGCCTTAGTATCCACTGGGGTGAAGGTGAGGATGAGGAAGGGGACTGGGCTACAAGGCCGGTCACTCACCTCAGCCGGGCGCTTCAGCCTGTCCGCCGCCATCATACTGTTTGCAGAGTGGGGCGCAAGTGTCCGGAGAGAAGGACGCCCCGCACACGGCGGCTCCAGTCCCGTCCGTGGGGCGGGTCACCCTGGCAGTGCTGCCGAGCCCCTTACTCTGCTGTTTATTGTGTAGACCAAGACTATCGCGCCTTCTCCATCCCAAAACCCAGCGATGTGGAGCCGCTAAACAAGTACTTCAGTGGATTCTGGGTGAAGACAAAATGCCGCCTGTAAGGACACCGGAAGTCCCACCCTCTGCATTGTGCCCGAGTAAAGATGCCTTCCCTGACCCTTCATTGGTTAAGCCCAGGGGTATTCCACACACAGGTCTTCTGGTAATGTGGGTCAGAGAGTCCAAGGCGACGGTGAAGAGTTCTCCCACCTCAATTCAGCAGCAAGACTGCAATGCACCGCCAAGGGAGCTGGGGAATAACACGCACTTAGGAATGAGACAATTTGAAAATTGCTGAAGTAAGTTGTCATCTTTTCCTTGTGAAGGGTCTTACATTTCTGCTGATGAAAACATTATCTGTGAGGCCAATACAAGGAGTCATAACAAAAGAGATATGCCTGCCTTAGAGTCTGGAAAATTTCATCATACAAATGTCCTACTTACACCATCATATATGTATGTGACAAATATAGAACACAAAAATATAGGCACACCTTTAAAATAAAAAAGCTAATATACATAATATAAACATTAAATAGAAATCTGTAATGTAAACATCAATTTAATTTTTGAAAAAGCGGGAGAATTGAATCCTGACAAATTTTATCGATGTTTCTGTTATTTTGAAAATGCTATAGTAATTATCATGGTAAAAAAATTTGTCCTTTACAAACATATTTTTTTTGAAGAAACAGAGATTTTTAATGAGATACTACTACACATTTATTAAAATGGCTGTAACCAAACAACAATCCTGGTCAATCCCTAGTATTGCAAAGAACGAGCCACAACTATAACTCTCCTATATTTCTATTGAAAATGCAAAATGGCACAGGCATTTAGGAAAACAGCTTGGCAGTTCTTACTGAGTTAAAGACAAACCTAAGAAACAACTCATTCATCCTATTCATAGGTGTTTGCCCACCAGATATATAAAAAATTAAGTCCACAAACATTAAATAATAATCGTTTATAATAACATTTTTCATAATTGCCAAAATATGGAGACAGCACTATGTCCAATACATGATGAATGTACAAATAATTGTGTTATAACATGAATGAAAGAAGTCAAACTCAAAGAAGCACATACTATATGATTCCAAACACATGATAAGTATTTCTTAAGTTGATGTCTAAAAATCATATTTTAGTAGCTTTTGTCTTACTATGTATGTCATTGACCATGTTTTCATTTTATCACTTCTTTTCTGCAAATATTCTGTGAACTACCTACATGTATATTGTGCCCACTTTAAAAAAAAGCTGGGTGGTTGGTTTTTACTTCTTAATTTTACTATTAAATGTATAGTAAGTCCATGATGCATAATATTGACTTTAGTAATGCAGAATTTTCTATGCTGAAAACTTAATGTAATAAATGTTTTCATTAATATTTTGATGTGGTGAGTGGCACATTACAAGTCAGACATCATTGTTAAAATATTTTATAACTAAACACTGTAAGACAGTTAAATGCTTAAATAAAACACACTACAGTATAAGTATGGTCCTTTACAAACATATTTAAGACAGCAGGTGACATGATGTTTCAGTCATTCTCAATGTGATAAGATTATGAATATATTTATAAATTATATTTAGAGTAAATTGAGTATGTATTCGTAATGACAGTTGACCTATGTATAGCTAAAAAACTTTTAAAAATCGCATGAAATATTATAAGTAACAAGTGCGGATATACATATGTGTAATGAATATTTAAAATCAATAATTCTATAACAAGCTTCTATTTAAAAATTAATAGTAAATATGACACTAAAATATAACCCATAATTTGAAAACATTAAAACAGTAATGAAACACAGGGGTTCAAAAAAAATCTAAAAACTACCAGAAATAGAAATCGCTTCTAAATGAAAATAATCTCTAGCACCCTAAAACTAACACAATGATCAGAGAATGGTCTGACACTGTGTTTTATTAAGTGAGTGAACATTAGTGTTTTTATAGCAATTGGTGGATATACATTTTTTACCTTCTTGGACCATGAACTACAAATGGATTCTGTAAGCGAATGTTACTTAAGTGTTTTTGGTTAAGGTGGGTATTAAAAGTTCCTACCAGATGAAGTGAAAGAAAGACATACTTAATAAACAGGCCAATAAAATATTGTAAAACACAAATAACAACATGATCAAAATAATCTCAAAGCTAAAAAATCATAATGATGTTAGAATTCAATAAGTGAAATTTGAACTGTGCCTGAACTGACCTGACTCTGGTCTATGCTTAGCAGACTTTTGCTGTGTTCTACATCTAGCCCCAGCTGGTGTGGCTCAGTGGATTGAGTGCCAGCCTGCGAACTAAATAAAGGGTTGCCGGTTCAATTCCCAGTCAGGGCACATGCCTTGGTTGTCGGTCAGGTCTGCCATAGGGGGCACTCAAGAGGCAAGCAACTATTGATGTTTCCCTTTCTTTTCCCCTCCCTTCCCCTCTCAATAAATAAAAAATAAATAAATAAATAAATAAATAAATAAACAAACAAATAAATGAATAAAATCTTTAAAAAAGAAGAAAAAGACACAGACCTGGATGATCTTGTGTTAGTAACTTTGATACTGTAAATATTCACCACACTTTGTGAGGATAGCACATCCCTGATAAAGGCAGTTCTGCAAGCTGCCAGCTGAACTCAGATGATGTTCTCTGGGGGCCAACACTAGGTCAGGTTCATGTTGCAACTAGTCAGAGTGAAGGGACTGCAGATCCCCTAAGAGTACTAATTTTCTCCCACAAATCAGAAGAAAATGTTTGCTTTTGTGATCACATTCGTACGGTGACTGATACAACCTGTGGAAACCTGCCAGGTGCTAAAGGTGAAATAGCTTTGGCCACAAAAATGTGCAGTGACATAGATCTGGCAGGAGTCTTGGGCAGGTTCTATAGTGCACCATGGACAGAGATGCTTCCTATACTAAATTTATGAAGAATCTCCCTACTGTTGGCGTTTGGATGTATGAGATTCAGGTCTGACAAATGGGACTTCACAGGGCTTTTTACAGTGTTAACACTGAATAAGGAAAATTCAGTGTACATTTCCTACATATCTAAGACTTTTCCCCAGTGTGAACTCTCATGTGCTGTGAAAAAATAAAGTTGTGGCTAAAAGATATGCAACATACACTACACTCATAAAGCCTCTGTCCTGTGAACTCTCTGATGATAAAAAAAAAAAGGTTATGAGCCCTGGCTGGTGTAGCTCAGTGGATTGAGTACAGGCCTGTGAAGCAAAGGGTCACTGGTTTGATTCCCAGTCAGGGCACATGCCTGGGTTGCAGGCCAGGTCCCCAGTAGGGGACACATGAGAGGCAACCACACATTGATGTTTCTCTCCCACTCTTTCTCCTTCCCTTCCCCTCTCTCTAAAAAATAAATAAATTTTTTTAAAAAGGTTATGGCTACTGATATAGGATTTCACGCATTCACTGCACACATAAAGCCCAGTATGAACTCTTTGACGAGAGAGAAGGCCACAAATCCTGGTAAAGAACTTCCCACATTCACTACACTTACAAGGCTTTTTCTTAAATAAAAGCATGTTATTATTTAGTGAAGAAAAAGATCAAACATATCTATTTTTTGAAATATTTTATTTATTTTTAGACAGAGGGGAAGGGAGGGAGAAAGAGGAAGAGAAACATCAATGTGCCATTGCCTCTTATATCCCCACACCTGGAGACCCAGCCTGAAACCCAGGCATGTGTCCTGACTGGGAATCAAACCAGTGACTCTTCGGTTTGCAGGCCAGTGCTCAATCCACTGAGTCATACAAGCCAGGGTTCAAACATATCTTTATTGTTGATCCCTACCCCTATCAGAGCCCAACATCACAGGCCTGCAGGCTATTCTGCAGGTGGAGATTTAAGAAACCTTGAAAGGTCTTCACACCAATGAGGACAGCTCAGCTACTGCAGGATTTTCCTTCGTGGCTGCCACGCAGAGCTGAAGTTTTGGAGTGTGGTCTACACATTCATTTAACTCCAAAGCTTCCAGCCCTTCAAACCAGAGCCAAAAGAGGTAATCCATCACAGAAAGTAAATGGCCACCAAAGGTTTTCTTCTTATTGGTCAGAACCTCCTTCAGCTTACTGAATTCTTTACAAAATTCTTCTTTTAAGCCAGAGTAGTCTTCCTAATTTTTACTTCTAATAAAGCTTCCTAATAAACCACTCAGGCTTATTTTTCAGGTTGATGTTGATGACTTCACGTTTGATTCCCTTGGCCGTGAGGACGAGGAGCATCCTCTTGGCCAACAGGCAGAACCTCATGCTGTAGACATGGATCAGGCCCCCTGGGACAGGCCCTGAAGGCACAATTTCCTTTTTCAGGCTCTCAGCAGACACTTCAGACATTGTAGCACAGCCTCAGAAGGCCTTTCTTCAGTGTGAACAGTCTAATGATAACAATGAGCAAAACTACTGGCAAAAGATTTCTCACTTTCATTGCACACATAAGGTCTTTCTCCACTGTGCACTCTCTGGCGATAACAAAGGTTATTACAAAGGTTATTGAAAGTGGTAAATAATTCCCCACATTCACTCTACTCATATGGCCTTTCTCTCGCATAAACTCTCTGTTGATAATAAAAGCCAGAGATTCTGGTAAAATATTTTACACCTTCATGCACAAAAAACACTGTCTTTGACTACAAACAGGTTGGTCTGGAACAGGTGTGGGGCTTCAGCTGATGACTTCCTTACATTTTTCCAGGTGTAATAATTTTTTCTCCATTGAAAAGTCACCCAAGATGTCCACATTTCATTTCGGTCCCTAGTATCAGTAGTTTGTTGTTGGAGATGTACTGAGCTGGTAAGGATGTCCTGCCAAACCTCCCCGCAGGCAAAAAGCTTCTGGGACACACTAAAATTGCAGCCCTTTGAAGTGAGATTCTACCCACACCTCTTCTGAAAGGCTTCTCTGTCAAGTGCTGCTCCTGGTGCTGGTGACACTTTGCACTGAAATCAAACCATTTTGCACAGGCCCCACACCTCAATAGTTTCTGGCTGTGTTGTGTTTCCTGCTGCTCAATCAAATGGAAAATGTGCCTCAAGACTGGTTCACAACTCTCACAGGGGTGGCACTTCCAGGGAGACAAAGTTACCTTGGGATTCTTTGTCTCGGAGATTCCTATAGAAACATTCTGTTCGAAGGGCGCTTCCACATCCTATGCTCCACAGCAGTAACCTAAATAACAATAGAAAAAAGAAACATCAGTGAAGGACATGTTGACCTTATGAGGAAAGGGTAATCTCATCACAAATGTCCATCTGTCACACCTAGGCATGATACTCTGGGATGATTTTCAGACAAGTGAGTTAGACTCTTAGGAAATGAATGTTATGTATTAGTTCACCCCAAAAGTCAGTCAATGGCAGAGACCCCACCAAGGAAAATGACACTAGCTTAGGATGGGACACAAAGAAAAGAGGTAGGATTTACTAGTTGTCCCTCTGCAAATGGCTTCCTGCAGGACCTATCCTGCTGCTGATGTGAGGCTGTGTAGAATAATCTGAAACGAACTCAAACCCATAAAAATCAATTGTACTAGAGCATATAATGTCCAAGGTCAATATGATACGTGTGCACTCCAAGGGTCTACAGGCATGGACCATGGTTGGAGTGCAGTAAAGAGGAACTTGTAAAGGAAATGTCTCATATTCAAAGTTTAGAGGTAAAGATTATCCATGGGCTAAAAGTCTGAATAGAAATGCTAACTATTACAACTGACTAGTTGGCAAACTGTCACCAATAAACAAAAGCTTATCCATGTTTTTCTTTCTCTCTCCCCGTCCCTCTATCTAAAAATAAATAAAATCTTAAAAATATATACAAAAATAAAAATAAATTTTCTACCCATTTCTTCCTCCTTTCTCTGTTTCCCTTTTTTTTTTAACCCAGCATTTTCTAGGCTTCCCATGATGCAAATGTAGGTTATCTTGATGGTGTTACCTAATATTTTTGCTGTATTCTTACATTTATTCTTTTTCTTTAAATTTTTTATTGTTTTTTTTTTCCCATTACCATTTGGTCTCCTTATGCCCCCTCCCCTATGCAATCACCACACTGTTGTCCATGCCTATGAGTCCTTATTCCTTATTTGCTCAATCCCCTTTGGTACCTTGGCCAGTGGGCTCACCATGGTCAGCTTGCACAGTTTGCTCAATCCCTCCACCTCCTAACCCCCCTCTTCTTTTTGTTTTTCTTTCCACCTAGATGCTTTCAAATAACTTGTGTTTGACATCAGAGATTTTCTTCATGTCTGCTTTTGATACTCTTTATTGTATTTTTCATTTCATGCATTGTAATTTTCAACTCCAGCATTTTGTTTTTTTTTATAATTTCTGTCTGTCTGATATTCTCCCTTTGTTTCTGTATTGGTTTCTTCATTATGTTGGCTCCATTTGTGTTCTCTTATAGCTCAGGAACGTTTTTAAAAAAATATTTTGGATCTCTAACCAGGCTGTACGTAGATCTCCATTTGTTTGGCATCAATTAGTAGAAAATTATTATGTTCTCTTGGTGGTGTCCTTGTCTGTAGTATTTGTTTTAATCTTGTGATAATGTTTACACATTTGATGAAGCAGTTATTCTATTCAACCTCATGGACCAATTCTGCCTTCAGAACTAGGTTTATCTGCATATGGAATTAAGGGTGTTGGCTAGGTTAGGGTGTTGTGTTTTGGTCTTAAAGACAGTTCCAGCCACCTAGCCTCCTTGGTGCTCCATAAGTCAAGGTCATAAAAACAAAGAATGCAGGGGTTCTCATTGGTTATGGCAGCATTTTTCTGCAATGACAATTGTAAATTCTCTGATGATTATGTAGAGCAGTGCTAGTGGTAAAAGATTTCCTACATTCACTGAACTCCTGAAACCTTTCTCCTGAGTGAACTCTCTGGTAAGAGGCCATAGATTCTGGTTAAATATTCCCCACATCCACAGCACAGAAAACAGGTTTCTACTACAAATACACTGTTCCTGAACAAGTTCGTGCTTGCCGCCAAATTCTTTACATTCTTCCCTGATGTACATTTTTTCCTCTTTGAAAAGTCACCCCAGACTTCAAAATATCATTATAATGAACAAATCATAAATGTAAATACATGCAATAAAAATTAAACATCAATAGTAATCTGTCAACTTTTCTTTTATTCAAAATTTAAGGCAACTCTTGAGTCACCCACACACATACTGCTTGTGGTGTGTGAGCCAAGCTTAGACCCTTTTCTCTCATATTTGCATCTTCACCTTCAAGGACTGAATGGTGTGGCTCAGCTGGATGGGTGTCATCCCATGGACCAAAAGGTCACTGCTTCAATTCCTAGTCAGGGTGCATGCCTGGGTTGCAGGCCAGGTCCCTGATCAGGGGTGTGTGAGAGACAAGCCATCAATGTTTCTCTCCCTTTCTCCCTCCCTTCCCCTCTCTTAAAAAATGATCTTTAAAATTTTTTTTCTTAAAAGATGCCTGAGGAAGTGCACCACAGAGAAGAGGATGTAGAGACTTTTGCCTTCCAGGGAGAAATTGCCCACCTCATGTCTCTCATCATCAGTACTTTCTACTCCAACAAGGAAATTTTCCTTCAGGAACTGATCAATGCTTCTGATGCCTTGGACAAGATACACTATGAGAACCTAAAACTGACATCATCCCCAAGCCCCTGGAATGCACTCTGACTCTGGACACAGGCACTGGCATGACCAAAGCTAATCTCATAAATAATCAGGGAACCATTGCCAAGTTGGTACAAAAGCAGTTATGGAGGCTCTTCCTACTAGTGCAGACAGCTTCATGATTAGACAATTTAGTACTAGATTTTATTCTGCCCACCTAGGAACAAAGACAGTGGTGGTGATCACAAAGCACTAAAGCAATATGCCTGATAGTCTCAGCTGGGGGTTCCTTCATTATGCAAGCCAACCACAGTGAGCCCATTAGCCAAGGTACCAAAGTGATCCTCCATCTTAAAGAAGACAAGAGTACTTAAAGGAGGGGTGGGTCAAAGAAGTGGTGAAAAAGCACTCACAGTTCCCAGGTTATTAAATCCCCCTTTATTAGGAAAAGAAACAAGAGAAAGTAATCAGTGATAATGAAGCAGAAGAAAATAAATAGGAGAAAGAAGATAAAGGTGATGAGGAGAAACTCAAGATTGAAAATGTGGTCTCAGATTAGGAAGATGCTAGAGCTAAGGACAAGAAAAAGGAAACAAAGATTAAGGAAAAATGTATTGATCATGAAGAATTTAACAAGATCAAGCCCATTTAAACCAGAAGCCCTGGAGGAATATGGAGAGTTCTGTAAGAGCCTTACCAATGACTGGGAAGATCAGTTGGCAGGCAAGCACTTCTCTGTGGAAGGTCAGTTGGAATTCATTTCATTGCTATTCATCCCATCAAGCTCCCTTTGATCTCTTTGAGAACAAGAATATCAAACTCTGTATGTCTGCCATGTGTTCATCATGGACAGATGTGATGAGTTGACACCAGAGCATCTCAATTTCATCCACAGTGTGGTTAACTCTGAAGATATACCTCTGAAAATTTCCTAAGAAATGCTCCAGCAGAGCAAAATCTTGAAGGTCATTTGTAAAACTATTGTATGGAGTGCCTTGAGTTCTTCTCTGAGCTGGCAGAAGACAAGAACTGTAAGAAATTCTACAAGGCATTCTCTAAAAACCTAATCCATAAGGAATTGAGTAATTTGCAATGCCTTTCTAAGCATCTACACTATCACATCTTCCAGTCTGGAGATGAAGCGACATCTTTTTTTGAATATGTCTCTTACATGAAGGAAGCCTAGAAGTCCATCTATTACTTCACTTGTGAGAGCAAAGAACAAGTTTCCAACTCTGCTTTCATGAGCAAGTGCAGAAGTGGGGTTTTGAGGTAGAATATATGATGGAACTTATTGATGAATACTGTGTGCAGCAACTCAAGGAGTTTGATGGAAAGAGCTTGGTCTGTTACCAAGGAGGGCCTGGAGCTACTTGAGGATGAAGAGAAGAAAATGGAAAAGAGCAAGGCCAAGTTTGAGAACCTCTGGAAGCTAGTGAAAGAAATCTTGGATAGGAAGGTTGAGAAGGTGATAATCTGCAAGAGTTTTGTCTTCATCTGCTGCATTGTGAATAGCACCTATCACTGGACAACTAACATGGAACATATCATGAAAACCCCGACCTTTGGGATAACTCAACACTGAGCTACAGAATGGCTGAAAAAATACCTAGAATCAACCTCAACCACCCCATTGTGGAGACATGAAGCTGAAGGCAGAGGCAGACAAGGCTGTCAAGGCCTTGTGCTGTTGCTGTTTGAAACTGCGCTGCTCTCTTCTGGCTTCTCACTTGAAATCCCAGACTCATTCCTATTGCATCTACCATCCAATCAAACTAGGCCTAGACATTTGAAGAAGATAAAATGACAGTAGAAATCATAGTGCTGCTGTTCCTGATGTAATGTGCCCTCCCACCCCCTCAAGGGTGATTAGGCTGCCTCTCACATCAAAGTAGAGAAAAAGTTTCCACTAGTGCACCTGGTTCCCTCTGATGTTTAGTGACTTTTTTCTCTTTGCCTAAGGCAGGTTACAGGGGCCTCAAGCCTTCCTTTCTTACATTTGACATGGGATTTGGATGCTGTGTATTGTTTTGTGTGTGTGTCTGCTCTGATATTAAAGTATGCAAAATCAACAAATAAAATTTAAGCAAATATACTGAAATATAAATAATATTTGAAAAACACTGGAACTAAGACATGTAACGGGAGAGTTAGAATCTAAAACAACAGAAATTAAAAACTACTGTTTTTTTAAGTCTTTATTTTTTAGAGAGGGGAAGGGAGGGAGACAGAGAGGGAAACATCAACGTGTAGTTGTCTCTCATGTGCCCCCTACTGGGGAACTGGCCCCCAACCCAGGCATGTGCCCTAGACTGGGAAATGAACCAGCGACCCTTTGATTTGCAGGCCAGTACTCAACCACAAAGCCACACCAGCTAGGGCTAAAAACCACTTCTAAATCAAAATAGAAAATATCTCCAGCACCCTGCAACTGGCACAGTGGTCAGAGGTGCAGTCTGACATTCCAGGTAAGCTCCTGGTACAGGGACATTGTACTGCCTTTTCCTTGTCTGTGGATCATCTTCACAATGTACCCAAATCATTTTCTCTCCTCCTTTAAATTTGTGCTCCTAAATTCCTGAGTGTCCACATGTTTATCATTACTCTCTTCACATTTCCACAGTATCTGTCACTTTATAACTTACTATAAAATATTTTTTATGACATCTTGGCTACTCCAATAATAGCTTTTAACAAACCTGCCTGAGAATACATTTCTTTGTTCACTGCTCTCTGAAGTAGATAATTAGTTAATGATTGTTGAAGCCCTGAAACATGATACTGTGGCTTCCCTTCAACTATTCTGAGTTTTTCCTGCTTGTACCTTCCTGTAGCTTTCTCAACTCACTATTCTTCTTCAAGTTCTCATTAATAGAAAGGGCTCACACCTTCTAGAAACAAGAATTTCATGATGGCGAAGTTTCTAGAATGGCCAAGGGCTCAAGTAAATTCTCTTACCTCTTAGAACTCAGTGTCCTTTATTTATCCCCCCTAATCCCCCCCACCATTGAGACTTACCTGATCTCAGGCTTCACAGGACCTGTTGTCTTCTAGCTATTGATTAATGCTAATTGTAAAGTTCTGTTCATCAACATTGATAATCTTTCTTTAATTTACTAACTCCATAACTCTGTTCCAGAAATAATCTCCACTCTCCATACCAACACTGTCACTGCATTTATGGGTGAAATGATCATTATTTTTTATGAAAACATTAGATTGTTGAATCCAAAATATTTATTTCAGGTTCAAATGCTGACTTTTCACATGTTCAAGGATGTAAATATTGTGGCCATCTTGGGACCAAATGTAAATCTGGTACATAACTGCTATCACCATACACATGTTCTTTTTTTTTTTTTTTAAAGATTTTATTTATTCTTTTAGAGAGGGGTGTAGGGGAGGGAGAGAAACTTCAATTGGTTGCCTCTCACTTGCACCCAGCAGGGGAGCTGGCTCACAACCCAGGCATGTACTAGACTGGGACTTGAACCAGTGACCTTTCAGTTTTAAGCCAGTACACAACCCATGGAGCCACACTAGCCAGGGACACATGTTATGTTTTTAGAAAACAAAAACAAAACAAAACATATGTCAGAATATTCAGTAAAAAATGTTACGGAAAAAACTATTTTCTGGGGTTGGAATGCAAATGCTGAATGAAAGTCAGAAGGGACATATTTGGAGGAATTAGAAGGCATTGTGCCAACACATCTACTTGCTTTAGGGCTGCCTAATATCTCCCCTCCATGTTTCTTTGACAGCTGTCTGCAGCATTTTTGTCCTAATCACTGAGTGAACACACTGGGCCTCCTTAAGTTCATTCTAAAAGCTTTGCTTCCTATGAAGACAGTGTATTTTGTTAAGTTTTTGAGTGAATCTTAATGCCTTTACAGCAATTGTTGGATGTGCATTTTTTACCTTTTCAGAGTATGAGTTACAAAATGAAACTACAGGAGTATTTTACTAATATGTCTTTGATAAAGGTGGGTGTTAAAATGTCCTATTAAACTTAAGTGAAAGTAAGACACACCTAAAAAACCTGTCAATAAAATATTGTAGAAAGCAAATAGGGAAGTAACCTGGCATTTAAAGAATCTGAAAGCTATAGGATACAGACAATATTTGAATTCAGTGAGTGGAGTTTGAATGTGCCTGCAACTAACCTGACACCCAATCTGTGGTTTGGGGAACTTAGCTGTGACCACGGTTATTATTCTCTTTAAAATTACCTACATTTGGTATTTCTTCTATCAACTGTGTCCTAAAAAGTGTATTTCGATCTGTTCTCTGGCTGGGAAAATGAGTTTGACTTGTCACAAGTGATAGGTTATCTTGAAAATCCGAGATAACAAAATAATGTTCTAAAGTCCCAGAGAGTTCACAGGGCCTGCTCAGAGCTACTCCCTCTGTTGAAGTGGAAAATTGCTAACATTTAGAAAAACTTTAGAACTCAACACCAATTCAAGACATTCTACTGCAGCAGGGAGAGAGAAACAAGAGAAAAGGGTGTCAGTTTTCAGAGGGCATCCGTGCATGTCACCTGGTACCTTTTAAAAGGATTATGTTGTTTAGGAAGATACCGGGACAGCACTGATGGCAAATGTCTCATCAAAAATGCTCAATACTCACCATCTCCTGTGAGAAAAGCCCACCACCCACGATTCTGGTAACAGGGCGGTGGAGACATTAGCTTGCACAATTGGCTCCCTTCTCAGGGAATCTGGAGTGAGGATTTAAGTTGTGACCAGAGTGTGCTGGGTACTGCAGTAATGATTTATATTCAAAATCATTATGTTCCTCCACAAAGATCCCTGGTGCAGACACAAGGAGGCCGGAGAAGAGGATATGGGTCCAGAACATGGTTAGGGCTGCAGGGAAGGCAGTCTCATCCAGCCAGTATAAACAAAGAGGACAGAATTGCAAGGTAAGCAGGTCCCCTAGTTAAAATAGTGGTGAGCACTTGACCAATGAGATAAGGATGCTGCAGGTCTCCAACATCACTTCTGAATATGATGCCTCAGTGTACTCATCTAGCTGTTCCCACTCCTTCAGAATGAATGTTAGAGCCCTTCACCAACACTTAAAAAGTCGAACTGAGGCATCCCATTCACTAGAGTGAATGGGATCCAAGCCTATCACACAAAAGGTGGGTGAAGGGCTGAATCACCCGGCTCTCCTTAGTGGCAAGCTCTGTGCTCAGCTCAAAGGTGAAACAAAGTATGGCTAAGGCTCAAAGAAGTTTTCCCTGGAGAAACCACCGGAGATGACAGATGGTGTTCCCATGAAGATTGTGGGGCAGACTATGAGTGCTCTGGGATATCAAAGGAATTAGGAAGAAATCATTATGATAATTTCTGCAAGGCAAACAGCAGGAGCAGCTGAGCCTCCCTGGCCATTGACCCAGGGCTGAGGGCTTCACACGTCATGGAGGGATTGTCCCCAGTTCTTGAGCCAGACTCCCTGGTTCAAACCAAGCCTCTTGAATCTGACACTTTTCTGTTGTGTTATCTTGGAAAAGCCACTTCACTTTTCTAATCCTTGGTCCCCTTCAATTCCCAGGATGTTGTAGAAAAACCACTCAAAAACCGAACTCTGGCATACTAACACTGGTAGTTTCCAGTGTTTTGTTATCTTGATGGATCCTCACAGGAGCCTTAATTAGCACCTTCATTACTGTCATCTCATCAGTATAGTGAGTTTCAGAAAGTTTTAGAGCCATCCAGAGATTCCCTCAAGGGGAGTCCACACTGAGGCCTCAGTGCCCTTAAGATACCTCCATGTAACGGGGTCTTTGTGGACTGCAGCAGAGTGGTGGGTTCTGAGAAGCTCCATTTATTTTTCACAAGCATCTGGGGCAGAAGGCCCCAGGGGAGTCTGGCCTGTGGCTACCACCCACTCAGGAAGGCTGGTGGTATAGCCAATGAAATAGGCACTAAGGCCTGGAGCAGGGCTGCTCTTTACCCTCACTTCCACAGGGGAAACATACAGCCCAGAGACTAGATCCCTTGCCTGTCATCATGGCAAATGGCGGAGATGTGGGATTTAAACCCAGCTCTCATGGCATACAATATAAGGAGTCTGATCACTGATCTCTTCTCTTTCGCTTCTGGGAGTGCTCTGAGGTTCAACAAATACTCATTCACCTACATACCACTTAGTGTACTTTCACGTCCTGCTTTAAAACAAACCCCAGATGACAGACCACAAAAATGGGTGAATACTAAAAAGCAAGTCTTTATTATATTACTAAATGTTTGAACTTATAAAAATGATGCAGTGTACCATTTTTAATGCAGATTCTTCAAAGTGTATGAGTACCCATAGCATTGTTTACACCAAAAAAATTTTCAAATTTTCCAGTATTGATAACAATTATTCCGGAAAGCAAGAGTTACGTCCGTTACTCAAGCAATTAAAATGAATGCCATTGTAACATATCTCTATTGTTTCACTGTTCATTCTGTTAAAGGAGAGTAGCTCAAATTTATAAAAGAATAGGTAAATCATGAGTGCACGCATTTTGCTAAAAACTTATCACTACTAAATATTAATCATGATAAGCATTTTAGCCATTTTAGCATAACTAAAAATGTCATAAATCCTTCTGAAAATGCAACTAAGACATCCAAAAGAAAACACAATATACTTATTTAAAAAGCTAAAATTAATAAAATTTAAACAAATCAACAGTTTGGTAGGCCAGCAAAAATGGACCTATCACACACCACTGGTAAGAAAGCAAAAAATTATGGTCAGTTTACAACACAATTTGTTAGATTCTTTAAAACTTGAACATTAAACTTATGAAAAATGTCCACTGGAAACATTCATATAAAGTTCAACTCAGATGGATGGCTATTCAGAGTTTCCTTTAGTGTCGCTGCACTGAACAAGATACTAACACATTCCCTAAAATCTAAGCACTTCCAGGGGGTGAACTATTCAATCTCAAGAGACATAATTTTATGGCTGAATAACTTCCCACATTCACTTCATGCTTGAAGCCTTTCACCAGTATGAACTCTCTGGTAACAGTGGCCACAGCTACTGGTAAAAGGTTTCCCACATTTAATGCACTTATAAGGCCTTTCTCTTGTGTGACCTCTCTGATAATAAAAAGTAGGGCTACAAGGGTAAAAGACTTTCCACATTTTTGCACTCAGAAAAACTTTGGTATTATGTGAACTCTCTAATGACAGTGAAGGCCATGGCTACTGGCAAAAGATTTTTCTATTCACAGCACTCATAAGGCATTTTCTCAGTGTGAAATCTCTCATGATAATGAAGGTTACCAATATGGACAAAAGATTTCCCACATTCACTGCACTCATAAGGCCTTTCACCTGTGTGAACTCTCTGATGGTAATAGAGGCCACTGCTACTGGTAAAAGATTTCCCACATTCACGACACTCATAAGGTCTTTCTCCCTTATGAACTCTCTGATGATAACGAAGACCAGTACTACTGGTAAAAGATTTCCCACAATCATTGCACCCATAAGGCCTTTCTCCAGTGTGAACTCTCTGATGACGACGAAGGTCAGAGTTCCTTTGAAAAGATTTCCCACATTCATTGCACTCATATGGCCTTTCTCCTGTGTGAACTCTCTGATGATAGTAGAGACCACTGCTACTGGTAAAAGATTTCCCACATTCACGACATTCATAAGGCCTTTCTCCAGTGTGAACTCTCTCATGAAAACGAAGTTTCCTCGTATTGGTAAAAGATTTTCCACATTCATTGCACACAAAAGGCCTTTCTCCAGTGTGAAATCTCTCATGATAACGAAGGCGACATCTAAAGAAAAAGGATTTCCCACATTCACGGCACACATAAGGCTTTTCTCCAGTGTGAACTCTCTCATGATAACAGAGTTTATTGCTACTGGTAAAAGATTTCCCACATTCATTGCACTCATAAGGCTTTTCTTCTGTGTGAACTCTCTGATGACAGTGGAGGCCTGGACTGCTTGTAAAAGATTTCCCACATTCACTGCACTCATAAGGCCTTTCTCCAGGATGAACTCTCCGATGTTTTCCAAGGCTACTGCTTGTGGTAAAAAACTTTCCACATTCACTGCACTCATAAGGTTTTTCTCCTGTGTGAACTCTCTCATGACAACGGAGGCCATATACTGTGGTAAAATATTTTCCACATTCGGAGCACACAAAACACTTTCTTCCATTACGGACACTTTGGTGCTGTATGAGACTGTGCTTGTGAACAGTGGCTTTCTTGCTTTCCCTCCAGGTGTAATGATTTCTTCTTCCTTGAAAAGTCACTCCAAACCGAGAAATTTTATTTGGCCTATCCCTAATTTGAGTAGCTTTTTGCTGGAGATTTTCTGAGTTCTTCCCAACGTCTTTGGCAGTAAAAGTTTTCCTTGATATAGGAAAATTGCTGCTTTTTGCCAAAGAGACTCTGTCCACTCTGCATACAAAAGACATCTTTCTCATGTGCCGCTCCTGGCGCTGGTGATAATTTGCACTGAAATCAAAACGTTTTGCACATGCCCCACACCTCAACAGTTTCTGGCTGTGTTGTGTTCCCTGCTGCTCAACCAAGTGAAAAATGTCTCTCAAAACTGGTGCACAACTCCCACAGGGGTGGCATTTCTGAGAAGACAAAGACACCTTGGGGTTCTTTACCTGTGACACTCTTAAAGAAACGTTCTGTTCAGTGGGTGCCTCCATATCCTCTGCTCCACAGCAACATCCTGAACACAAAGAAATGTTAATGAAGTATATTTGGATCTTATAAAGAAGGGTTAATCTAATCATAAATATCCATCTATCATATCTAGGTAGATAATACAGAATGATTTCAAGACAAGTGAGTTTGGCTCTGAGGAGAAGGCTATTGTATACTGCTTAACCATGAAGGTCACTAAATGGCTACTGTACATTATTCAATCCTTAAGGTTAGTAAATGGTGGAAACGTCACAAGCATAGGATGGGACACAAGAAAAAGAGGCAACGTCTCCAAGTGGTTCGTCTGCCAATGGCTTCCTGCAGGACCATTTCTGCTGGTGACATGAGGCTATGTAGGATAATGTGAATGTACCAAAAGCCACGAAAATCAACTGTAGCAGAACAGATCCGGTCCAAGGTCAATATAAAGATATGTGCACACTGTAATGCATAGCAGGCATGGATCACAGTTAGAAAGCTGTACGGAGAGACCTGCAAGAGAAATGATTGAGGTGCAGGCTTTACAAAGGTGAAGATTATTCATGAGCTGGAAGTCTAAGTACAAATAATAATTCTTAGAACTGACTAGTTTGTAAAGTGTCAACAATGAGAAAAAAACAAGTAGATTAGGGTGTGGGCACTGGAAATGGTAACAAAACATGTTGTTACAGCCTGGGTTCCCAGTTACGACCCTAGAAAAGTGCTAACATCCAATCTTCACCAGTAGTCATTGACCAAGGCAGGACTCCCTTCAAGCCCACCCTGCCATGGATGGAATCGTGTCCCTCCTGTGATGCACAAAACATTCTTCCCCAATTGAGTCATTATATGGAATACAATTCCTAAGAGAGAAACTAAAGACATGAACGGCCAGCGCTATGGTGGGACAATGCAACACAAAACAGACCACAGGAAAAAGACCTATGTGAGTGATGTCAGCAAGATGGCAGAATAGGAGACCAGACTTCATCCCCCTTCCAAAAACAAGTAGACAGCTGTATACCAACAAATACAGCAATGGTTTGAAGGAACAGAGTCCAAGTAAGACAAAGAGCAACACAGAGAAGTGAAACAGAGAAAACTGCATAGAAAGTATGCCTGTGGAGACTAGGCGTGCAAAGATGTGTGTAAACAACTAGAGTCTAAAACAAGTGTGGAAGCTACCTTTGTCACCCAGTTTGCTTGCGCTACAGTAGACCCTAATGGCCTGTTCTGTGGAAAATCCTGGTAAACTTTGTTGCTGCAATCCTCGGGAGGCTCTGAAACATCTAAAAACTCTCCAAAATTTACACACCAGAGTACAGTGTAGAGTTCATAGGCATGGATTCCAAGAGGAATCCCCTTGGCCATAACCTCTGCAATGGCAGAAAATTGGAGATCAGCATTTTCCTGGGAGTGTATACACCTAAAACTCCATAAGTCTCTGCTACCACTGAGGAAAAATCCTGCCAAAGCCACTGACCCCTACATTCTTCACTACTCTGACCTCACCTCATGGAACAGCAAAGCGACAAGGTTGCTATGACTTATCTCAAGCTCAAAACACAACACCCCACCCAGTCAGAACCCTTGCATTTCTGTGCAAGTAGAGACTTTTCTCTAATCAGAATTAGTCAATAGGGTTGCAATGAGTAACCGATTCATCATGTGTGTAGACATCAACATTAAACTAAAAGAAATATGAGCTCTAATTGGTATGGCTCAGTGGGCTGGGCATTGTCTGCAGAATGAAACATCGTTGGTTTGATTCCCAGTCAGGGCACATGCCTGGGTTATAGGCCAGGGAAGCCCCAACTGGGGACCCTGTGTGAGAAGTTATGGTCGCCTGTGTGAGAAGCAACCAATTAATGTTTCTCTGACACATTGATGTTTCTCTCCCTTTCATTGTCCCTCACGTCTCCTATCTCTAAAAAATAAATAAATAAAATCTTTTTAATAAAAAATAAAATTCAAAAAATGCAGAAACTACCAAAATAACATAATAAATTTCTAATAATTTTATACTACACACACACACACACAAATCTACAAACAGCCAGACAATAAAACCAAAATGTTTAATTTTAATAACCCAGTAAGTTACAAAATAACACAAATGGAATTCAACATATTAAACCAATACAGGAACAAAAGAAGAGGTTAAGAGAGGCAGAAATCATAAAAAAGAATCAAACAGAAATTCTCTAGTTGAATAATAAAATTGATAAAGTGAAAAAATGCAAAAAAAGTTTCAAAATCACACATGATCAAGTAGCAGAAAGAACAGGTGATCTCTAAGACAGATCATTTGAAATCATCCATGTAGGAGAGAAGAAAGAAGTGAAGACAGCCCAGTTGAACTATTGAATGCCAATAAGTTAATTTATATTTGCTTTATGGGAGTCCTGGAACAAGGGGAGAGTGAGAGAGAAAAAGCGAGAGAGAGAGAGAGAGAGAGAGAGAGAGAGAACAAAAAGGAAGGGAAACAGGGAGAAAAACAGCAAGGGAGGTAGAAAGATAGAAACTTTATTTACAAAAATAAGCTGAAGAATGACTCCTGAAATTTAATCGGATGTATAATTATCCAAGTTCATGATTCTCATAGGTCCCTGTACAGATTCAATGCAAATAGGAGTTCACCAAGACACATTTAATGAAAGCGTCACAAAAAAAAAAAGCAAAAGAGTATTTAGAAAGCACAAAAAGAAAAGAAACTCCCCTCACCCAAGGAAACAAACCCAGAACAACAAAAAGGTTCTTAACAGACACCATTCAGGCTACAAGTAAACCAGCTGATTACTTCAAAACACTAAAAAAAAACAACTGCCATCAATTATACTGTAACTGGAAAACCTGTCCTGCAGAAACAAGAAGAAATAAAAAGGTTTCCAGACAAACAAAAGCTGAGGAAATAAACTGCCCCTCACACTGACTTGTTAGAAATACCAAAGAATATTCCTCAGGCTAAAAGGAAAGGTTACTAAATAAAAATACAAAAACATAGGAAAGTGTAAAACTCACTGGTATAGTTGAGAATGGAATCAAATTAACAATACTGTATTGTATTATATTGGTGGAATATACAATAAATAATTCTGTTATAAAGGTTAAAAATTAAGAGTATTAAAAGTGAGCCCTGGCTGGTGTCACTCAGGGGATTGAGTGCCAGCCTGCAAACCAAAGTGTTGTTCGTTCAATCCCCAGTCAGGGCATATACCTGGGTTGTGGGCCAGTTCCCTAGTAGGGGCACGCAAGAGGCAACCACACATTGATGTTTCTCTCCCTCTCTTTCTCCCTCCCTTCCTCTCTGTCTAAAAATAAAATAAAGTCTTTTAAAAAAAGTATTAAGAATGACAGCAGCCATAACAATTTGTTAATAGATGCACAAAGTAAAAAGATGTGACTTGTGACATCAGAAACATAAAATGCTGTGGTGTGGGGAGATACAAGTGTGAAATATTTATATGCAATTGAAGCTTTTATCTAGTTAAAATAGACTTTTAAGAGTATGAGTTGTTTTATACACTCCTCATGGAAACAACAAACAATAACCTATACAATAGATACACAAAAAGAAAGGAATCAAAGCATACCACTAGGAAAAATTATCAAATAATAAAAGAGATCAAGAGAAAAAGAGAAACAAGGGAAATACAAAAGAGCCAGAAAACAATGCAAAAGATCTCAAAAATAGGTTCTTAAATAAGTTCTCCAATCAAAACACAGGGTGTGGATTTGAAAATTATTACGCTAAGTGAAATAAACCAATCAGAGAAAGCTAAATGCCATATGACCTCACTTATATGTGTAATCTAGTCAACAAAATAATTTAACAAACAAAATAAAACAGAAGCATAAATACACAAAACTGACAGCTGTCAGAGAAGAAGGCATGTAAGGGGCTGGTAAAAAAAGTGGTGAAAGAATTAGGAAAAAAATATATATATATGACACAGAGACATGAATAACAGTACAGTGATAGCCAAAGAAAAATAGAAGTAGAAGGAGGTGGAAGTGGGCAAAAGGGGGATAAATGGGGATAAAGTCTTGACTTGGGGTGATGAACCATGATATGGCATGCAGGTGATGTTTTACTGAATTGTGCGCTTGAAACCTATAGTTTAATTAACCAATGTCACCCCAATAAACTAAAAAAAAATGACAGAGTGGCAGAGGGGATACAAACACAAAATGCAACATATGCTGCCTACAAGAGACTCACTTCACTTTTGGGGAGCAAACAGGCTGATAGTAAAGAAATGGAAAAAATATTCCATGCACATGGACACTAAGAGAGAAAAGGAATAGCTAAACTTCTATGAGACAAGATACACTAACACACGAACTGTCACAAGAGACAACAGTCATTATAGAACGATAAAGGAGTCAATTCTTAAGGAGGATTTAACAATTTTAAATATTAAATATTATGCACTCAACATCTGAGCACCTAACTATATTAAGCAAGTATCATATCTGAAGGCAGGAAAGGCAACCCAAAAGTAGTAGGGAACTCTAATACTCCTCTTTCAACAATTAGTAAATCACCCTGATCAAAAAACAAGAAGAAACTATTGAAGTCAAATTACACTTTAGCCCTGGCTGGTGTGACTCAGTGGATTGAGTGCTAGTCTGCAAACCAGAAGGTCGTGGATCCGATTCCCAGTCAAGGCACAAGCCTGGGTTGCAGGCCAGATGCCCAGCTGGGGGTGTGAGAGAGGCAACCAATCATGTATCTCTCACACAATGTTTTTCTCCTCTCTCCTTCCTCCCCCCCCCCCAAAAAAATAAATAAATAAAATCTTAAAAAAGAAATAAACTACACTTTAGTGCAAGCAAAGGTAACAGACATATATACAAAACGTCACATTCAAATGCAGGAAAATACAGATTCATCTCAAGTAAGTGTGGAACAGTCTCTACATAGATCACATTAGGTAAAGGATTTTTTTCTGGTTGCAACAGTATGAATGTAGAAATGAATTTGGGTCAAAAGAGCTGGAAAATTAAAAATATGTGGAAATTAAACAACACAGTCCTGAAAAATTAACAGGTAAAAAAAAAAATTAAAAGACAAGTCAGCCCTGGTTGGTGTGGCTCAGTGGATTGAATACCAGCCTGCAAACCAAAAGGTAGCAGGTTCTATTCCCAGTCAGTGCACACGCCTGGGTTGTAAGCCTGGCCCCCTGTAGGGAGCTTGTGAGAGGCAACCACACATTGATATTTCTCTCCCTCTTTCTCCCTCCCTTCTTCTCTGAAAATAAATAAAAACTTAAAAAACAAAAAAAGAGAATTCAAATACAGAAGAAAACATAAGTTAAAACACAAGCCACTAATGATTATGTGTAAGGTGCAGAAAACAGTTTTAAGCACAAATTTTATAGAGATGAATGCCTACATTAACCAACAAGACCTCAAATAAACAGCCTAACCTTATACCTCAGAAAATGAGAAGAACAAGAAGAAAAAGAGGACAAAGTTAGTAAAAAATAAAATACATAATAGAACAAAAACCACACACATAGGGGAGAGCATAGTCTCTTCAATGAATGCTGTCAGAAAAACTGGACATTCACATAGAAAACAAAACTGGACCCCACTAACACCATTCATAAAAATGAACTAAAAATTTAGCCCTGGCTGGTGTAGTTTAGTGGATTGAGCACGGGCCTGTGAAGCAAAGGGTTGCTGGTTCGATTCCCAGTCAGGGCACATGCCTAGGTTGCAGGCCAGGTTCAGATTCCCAGTAGGGGGACACATGACTGGCAACCACACATTGATGTTTCTCTCCCACTTTCTCCTTCCCTTCTCCTCTCTCTAAAAATAAATAAATAAAATATTTTTTTAAAAAAACTAAAAATGAATTAAAAATTAAATGTAGGAGCTAAATACCTAAAACCCCTATAAGACAATCTGGAAAAAAAACCTGCATGATTTTATGTTGGCACTTTCTGGACATGACACCAACACAAATGCCACAAAAGTAAAAATAAACAATCTAAACTACACCTAATGAAAAAGCTTCTGGAATGCAAAACAAAAAAGAATAGAATGAAAATGAGACCCCTACCGGGATGAGGAAAATATAGAGCTATCCACTGGAGATCCTGTGGGCTCAGGTGAGACCACCACAATGGAGCGAATATCGCAATGCGAGATGTCACATGAATTTTTTGATTTTCAGTGAACAATAAAATTCTGGTTACACTATACTGTAGTCTCTTAACGGCACAAAAGCATTATGTCTTTCAAAATGTACACAGCTTAATTAAAAATACTTGATTGCCAAAAATGCTATGTACTAAGAATGCTCAAAAAGTGGCACCAACAGACTTGCTGAGAATGCAGCGTTCCCACAAATCAATTTTGTAAAAAAACACAATATATACAAAGCACAGTGAAGCAAATACAAAAGACATGTGCCTGTATGTGATAAAAAGTTGATATATAAAATATACAGCCCTGGCTGGCATTGCTTAGTGGATTGAAAACTGGCCTGCAAACCAAGGAGTCGCCAGTTAGATACCCAGTCAGGGCACATGCTTGGATTGTGGGCCAGGTCCCCGGTACAGAGTGTGACAGATGCAACTATACATTGTTGTTTCTCTCTTCCTCCCTTCCCCTCTCTAAATAAATAAATAAATAAATAAATAAATAAATAAATAAAATCTTTTAAAAATATCTATGTATATGTGTGTGTATATTTGTATATACATACACACACATACACACACACAAAAATTTAAAGGACTCATTGTAAAAATAAAAGATATGGCTAAAAAAGTGACTTAGGATGTACAGATATTTTTCAAAAGAACATATGAAAATGAACATCAGAAATATAAAAATATGCTTTTCCTCACTAGTCATGGTGGAATCCATGACTACCTGCAAGATTACTTCAAATCCTGCCCATTGTGGGTTCAGTACAACGCGTACTGGGGCCACAAAGATAGAAGAGGTCAGTGCAAACAAACCAGCCCTACCAAGAACGGTAACCAGCCAGAAAACTGGGGGAGCAAGCAGTGCCCACAGTCCACAAGTAAGGACAGAACACCCACGGGGAAAGGCGGGCAGAAGGAAATGCAAAGCCAAGTCTAGGTCACTGTGCAGCAGGAGGGTCTTACCCAGAGAGGAGATAAGTTCAAAGTTCTCCAGCATCACATCCAGGTACAGGCATTTCTGAGCTTCATTAAGGAGGTGCCATTCATCCAGGGAGAAGTAGATGGCCACGTCCTCCAAGGTCACGCCAACCTGTCAGGATTAATACAATGAAACAAGAACAGTGTCTCACTGAGAACCCACAATCCTCCTCCTCACACATGTTCCCCATGTCCCCATGTTCATCCTCCTCTAGGGCTTGCCACCTCAGAAGACATACAAGGCCTTTCATTAACCACGTTATTGCCCTCAGCAGCAACAACAGGGGGTGGAGGGGGGCAAATAAATGCCATCTAAGCTCTGGGCCATGCCTGCAGAGCCTCATCCTTCTTGCCAAGCAATACCGCCGAGTCCCACAAATCACGCCTCTAAGACACAGCCAAACATGGGCTTATGCTTCACCCTTATATCCTCACACCAGGTCCCCAGGGCCATCAGCTCACACTTTCTCTAGTTGTGCACACCATTATGGAATGTTTACCTCCTTCACATCTTTACACCTCAAGTTCACTCCCTCAGCTCTGCCACCTTCCTGCTCCATACCATGGGGATCTCTCTGGACTCACCCATATACTTCACATATGGTGTCCAGAGAGTCCTAACATTCCAAAATGATTTAGTACAATCGCAGTCCTCTGATAGATCCCACAGCTAGATAAAGCCTCAGATGAGGCTCTGAAGGCCCCCTTGACTGCCTTTGATCTTTGCTTCAATGTTAACCACCCAGAACCCCATTGTGGATTTCAGATATGAATAACCCCCTGCCCCTTCTACACTGCAGAGGCAAGGCCATCCTCTCTCCACTAAAACTTCCATAAGTGCCCTGGCCAATCTGTTTCCTATTCAGACACAGTGACACTCAAAAGGGTCAACCTCTGCCCTAGACGTCATCTACCAGCAAGACTGAAACACTCCATACCCCATCAAAGCATACGACTAAGTTCTGATGAATCTATACGGTAGTAAATAAGGAGGAGCTTTGTCCCCAAAGTCATCTTTTCACTCTTCTGCCTCCAGAACTGTCATGTCCACGCATCCCATGGATGCCTTAGTCACCGGGGAGATCACCCTCTTTCCCACTCTATTGTCACTATCACTCCTCTCACTAACTTGTATTTGTGAGGCTTAGCAACCCCAGTCAAGTGACAAGGAAGGGAAACCACCTGGGCAGGGACCCTAGTCTTGCTGGCCTTTGCCACCAAAATCTGCCCTCAGTCCTAAACATCATTGCAGATCTACACTGATCCACACAGGAGCAACAACTTTTGGATATCTCCCTCCTTGATCCCTCTCCAGATGTCCAGACCTGGGTATCCAGCTGCCTGCCAAATGCCTCTACTCACTGGTCTCTGAAACTTCTGAGACTCTACACAGGGCCAAAACAAACTTCTGATATTCCTAAGAAAAATTATCCTACCACCAACTTCCCAAGCCCAGTTGATGGAGTGTCCATCACTTCAACTGCTAAGACCGTAAATTCTAAAGTCACCCCCAACTCCTCCCTTTTTCTGCATTACCTACAATGTCTGGAATTCCACTTGGCTCTTCTTTAAAAATTGACCCAGAATCCAATTTTTTTCCTAATCTCTTGGACACAATTCTGGTCCATCAGCATTCCTCCCGATTACAGCAGTTATCTCTTCCTTGGCTCCCCGCCTCCCGCTCTAACCCCTATGCAGCCAGATGGAGCCTGTTAAACCCAGAAGAAAACAACTCCTTCCTCTCATCCAAATACCTCATTCTCTCCAAAACAGGCACATAAATGATCAGTTCTGATGACTTCAGAACTGATGGGTTCAGATCACTTTACAGATCTGACTCTACAGTTGCTTGCTATTTGTTTTAAACACACAAAATAGGAGAGACCTGCGGGACCTATTCCCAGCTCAGTGGTATGGCCCCCAAGCACTTGCAGGGGCTGGTGACTCTCACTAAGTTAACCTTCCACATCTGTTTACACTGTTGTAAACCAATGCAAGCACCTTCATGTTTCTTGCGCCTGCACTCAGGACACAGGTTTGGGAGTATTCCTCCAGTCTACGTATCCAAGGATGGGAAAATACAGAGGGAAGAGTCTCGAGACACCACAATTCCAATCACTACAAGGTTGTGTCACCACCAGGGAGGGCCTCGGACACCCTGTCCTTCCTTGTCTTGTTTAAATAACTGGTTTTTCATTCTTCAAAACCTGTGGAAAGATGCAGACAACCACCATTCAGCTCCAGGTGAGCAGGCGTCCTCTATCCTTGCCTAGGCCTGGAGACTGGAGACCTCTGGCATGCTTTCTATCCTCTGATATCAGTCTTCAAGGCTGCCTTTAAGCAGCTCTGTGACCTTGCACAAGGACCCAGCTCCCTGTGTCTCACTGTCCTCATCAGCCCATTCCAGTCTGTTCTCTCTTTGAGCAGATTTTAAAAGCTGGAAACGCTAACCAACCCGTGTCCCTCTTTCACAACGTTCCACCGCTCCAAGGACCCTCAGAATGAAGGTACCACCCCTCTGCCGCAAAGCCAAGAGGAAATTCCCCCTCAGACAGGTTAATAAGACCGAGGATCCCAGGTTCCCCAGTCCTCTCGCTCAGCGGCCCCTGCACGTGTTTACGCGGGCTCCTCTGCCTGCCACTCTCACCGCCATCACACCGTGTCACCTAGGACCCCTGGACTAGAGCTGCAGGACGTGCCCGGTGCCCCGCACCCAGGGCTGTAGGGTTCGGTAGGATGAGGGCCAGGGGGATGCTCACTCACCCACGCCGGGCGCCTCAGCGTGGCCGCCGCCATCGGTCGGACTCTGAAGGTGGAGCGTGGTGGGAGCTGCAGGCTAGAAAGAGGCCCGGGACCCAGTCTCAGGCCTGGCGCTGGTCTCCCAGGCGTGGTCGCCGAGACTCAGACCCGTGGCTGTGTAGTGGGGACCATCACTCTTGGGCCTTTTCAACGGGACTCTGCGAAAAATCTTCCTGATCGCCTGAGACAAAACTGACAAGACGAAATGCCCGCCAGGAGGACTACCGAAGTCCCGCCCTACAAAAGTAGCCAAACGGAAACGCCTATTCGGAGCCTTCATTGGCTCAGTGCGGTGGCATTTTACGCCCGGAATTCTGGGTAATGTAATTCTTGCACTGCTAGGTCCGGATCCAGTATTTCCTTCGCTATCTAGAGGAGTGCATCATGGGTCATATACCCTAAAAATAAACTAAGTGGACTAAGTGCCCTCTAGCGCCCCCAGTGGAGATCAGTGGACTGATCAGGACAAGTTCGTCTCTGGTGCACCCACGGGCTTCATTTAGCTGCAAGTTTTGCATACCTTTCTACAGGTTCCGCTCTTTCTGACCACCCACCAGACATCCTATTTCCTGATTCAGGCTATCTGGCACCTGGCTCTTTCAGGCCGAATGTAGTTGTGGAGGCTGCTCAAGTCCCTAACGTTAAGTATAGCATTAGATAGCATCAACCCATATGCCAAAATTTTGCGGGTTTAATTCCTGATCAAGACACACACCTAGGTTCAATCCCAGGTCCGGGTACTTGTGGAAAGCAACCAATGGATGTTTCTCTCTTCACGTTGATGTTTCTCACTGTCTCTCTCTCCCTTCCTCTCTCTCTAAAATCAAAAACATATCCTTGCGTGAGGATTAAAAACATAATGTTTTTAAATTTTTTTAAGGGCTTCCTCACTCCTACCCTCCCCCACCCCATTTCTGAGATTGCAGCAGGTATCAAGGTGTCCGTCTCAGACCACCTTTTGCCATCCTAACTAACTGAGGATGTTGCAGGTTTTAGAAGTCCCAAAGTTTCTGACATTTTTTTTTTTTTAGTTTCTGACACTTTCGATCCAGGACAACCCCTCAGGCTGGAGACCCTGTGAGGTTCCTGAGCAGTTTGGCTCAGGTGTGGCCCAGTGTGCTGAGCACTGCAGTGAAGGTTGGTGCTCAAAAATACTATTTTTCTTTTTTATTTGTTTTAACAACAGAATTTTATTTCCTCATAGTTCTGGAGGCTAGAAACCCAAGATGGAGGTGTTGGCAGCTTTAGTTTTTGCTGAAGACCCTCTCCTTGGCTTGGAGATGGGCTGTCTTGCTACTGTGTTTTCACATGGTCTTTCCTCTGTGTGTACACATCCCTGGGGTCTCTTCCTCTTCTTGTAAGGATCGTAGTCACATAGAATTAGGGCCACGACCTTATAAACTCATTTAAAGTTAATTCCTCTTAAAGCCTCTATGTCCCAATATAGTCACTTTCTAAGGTACTGGGGGTTAGGATTTCAACATAAGAATTTTGGAGGGGACACAGTTTAGTCTATATGACACCTTACTACAAGGTCCCTGTTTTAGAGAGGCTTATGGTGTAATAGAGGGATACATCAAAGGAAACAAAAGAATGAGTCACTTGACAAAGGATAAATCACTTCCTTTCTCAATTCCTCAGTGTCAGGATGGGCAGGGTAGGACAAAATGGCAGCTGAACTACAATCCAAATGGCGGCTAAACTACAACCCGGAAAAGACGGCTGACGTCAAACCAGAGGGCCGAAAGGGTGGGCTTTGCCTAAATGAATATCCGCATAGCAACCTGAGCCCCAGGAGAACCACCAATGATATACTGCTGCTTTGTTCAAAGGAGACCAATCCCCAGCTCCCACGAAGAGAGCCAACCAAAATAAAACCCTGCCCTATTCCCTGCTTGGGCACGACTTCCCCAGCTCCACTCTGCAGACCAGAACCTCGTCAGTCAATAAAGCTGTACACTGCCTGACTTTGTGGCTGATTGGCATTTCTTCCTCCACAGAGCCTAAGAAAACCTTTCACTCAGTATTTCAAAAACACTATTTTTCAGCCCAGAGGTTTCTGGTATACACACAAGACAGACTGCAAAGAAGGACATGGGTCTAGAATATGGTCAGGGCTGAAGGGCAGACATGATAAGCACCATTGTCTCATACAGTCAGTAGGGATATAGATGACAGATCACAGGTGAAGTGGGTCCCTTGCATGAAAAAGTGGTGAGCAGTCACCTAATGAGACTAAGATCAGGATCACTTTGAAACATGAAGTCCCAGAACTCACATCCAGTTGGCCTCTCTAGTGCTGGGTGAATGTTAGTGCCACATATGAACAACACTTGAAGAGGCAAATTGAGGCATCAAATTCACCAGAGTAAATAGCTTGACACCTAAAAGGTGTGTGAAGGTGCAGAGACCCAGCCTAAATTACTGAGGTCTGCTGAGGGCTAAACTCTGTGCTGGGATCAAAGAAAAGGCAGATAAATTATAACTAACTTTCTCCAGGTTCCCCTGGAGAAACTACTGGATGATGGTGTTCCAGTGAACACTGTGGGCAGAGGGTAAGTGCTCTGAGATGTTAGGGGGAAAAGAGAAAAATTATGAAAATTGTACCATTGTAAAGCAGCTTCAGCTGAGCCTTCCTGGTCCTTAAAATATACCTGCCCCAGAGAGGGTTTCAGATACATGGTACAGACAGTCCCTGGCTCTAGAGTCAGAATCCCAACTTGGAATCTAGCTTTTGAACCTGACAAATTGTCTGCCATGTAAACTTGGAGAACCTACTAAATTTCTCTAATTCTGGATGTCCCCAGCAATTTGTTATTAGTTTCCACTCCCCAGGTTGTATTAAAAGAAGAAATGCTAAAAAAGCGAACCATAAAATCCTGGCTATGAGCATTCAGTTTGTCACTTCTATTAATCCTCAAGAAGGCAAAGTAAGCACCATCATCAACAGTATTCATGTCACAATCAGCCAACTGAGATTCTGGGACCTCTAGTGAGTCACCTAGACATTCCCTGGTGGGAACCCCACACTGAGAATTCAGTGCCTACAGTACCTTCCTTCCTGTTGCCTTCCTTCCTAAAAGCCCTATTTCTTAATCAAATATAATTCCCCATATAAGGTGTTTGTTGGCATTGGGGGAGAGGTGCCTAGCCTGAGAACGACTCTGCAGGTGGAAGTGGGAGTTGCCACAGCTCAGGCAAGTTGGAGACACAGCTGCTGCACCACAAATGGGCACCTTAGTACTTGTCCTCCTCCAACAGCTCAGGGGCTAAGACATACCTTATACCCATTTAACAGGGTAAACAACTAAAGCCCAGAATAGAGGGGGTAGTTTTTTCCCTTTGACTCCCAGTAAAATTCACAAATCTGGGATTTAAATCCAGGGTGCCTGACCCAGGGCTTGGGGTCTGATCAATGCTCTCTTATTTCACTCTACACTGGGCCTGGGCCTCCAAATACCTTTTCATCCTGATGCCATCTGGTCCCCCCGGGAGGCCTGTTCCAACCGGAGTATCCCCATGATGGCAGACCTGGAAAGTGGGAGAACACTACATGACAAGGACTTAATTGTATTATTAAATGTCTGGACTTCTGAAAGTGATAGACAATGTTAATGGTGTGGGCTAAAATTAAGGGTCCATTGCCTTGTGCATAGCATTAGAAATTTAAAAAGTATTAGAACATATTTATTCCAAAGTAAAAAAAAAATTTTTGCATAAAACAAAACAAAAAAAAAACCAAAATAAATGAAATTCCAACATGCATCATTGTTGTTTTACTTTTATGTTGTCAAAATTCATAGAATTAGGCAGAACATGTGATTGGACATTTTCTAAAAACTCAGTGATAGCTAATACACATCTGAATAAATGCTCATCATAAAGGTTAGAGATGAACAGCCAGATGAAGAGATAGAGTATAAATCTATGAGGGTCCCAGGCAGAGGAGCTTCTGTCCCCATGAAGCTGGGATGAATCACTCTCCCCGGACTTGAATGTGTTTACCCACTGAAGCTCTCCGAACCGCTTTCTATTGGTAAGTTTATGGAGGCTTCCTCAGACAGGCATAGTTGATCATCAACTCTATTTCTAGCCCCTCACCCATCTCCAGAGGTATGAGATAGAGATAACATTCCAATCAGTAACCTGGACAGAACAAAAGATGCTCCTAATGCTGTTATCACTTAGGAATTTACAAGGGTTTCAGGAGCTCTGTGCCAGGAGCTGGGGACAAAGATCTCATAGGGTCAAATAGCCAATCTCAAAAGGGAACATAAATGATTTATTATTCTATAAATGAGAAAATTACAGACACCAGGAGACCTGTGATGGCAAGGGTTAGGGTCAGTGAAAATATGTGACTATGAAGGAACAGCATGAGTGTCTGTGATAACAAAAAATTCTGAATTCCCAACATGGTGTTGGTTACAAGAACCTACATATGTTGTCTCTTAAAACTACATATAAAAACCAAACAAAAATGAGTGTCTCCTGACTAGTGTAGCTAAGTTACTTGGGCCTCATCCCACAAAATAAAATATGTCTGGTTTGATTCACATCAGGATACATGTCTAGGTTATGGATTTGGTCCTGGTTGAGGTGCATATGAAAGGCAACCAATCAATATTTCCCACTGACATTGATGTTTTTCTCCCTTGCCTTCACTAAAAAAAAATTAAAAATAAATGCATGTTAAAACTGGAGATACAAATAAATCCTGTGAACAACACTGCAACAATTTCACTTTCCTCTCTTTGATATGAACTGTGACTATGTAAAGTTTTTTCCTTGGGAGTAACTACCTGAAGGGCATTTTTTGAATCTCTAAAAATTTTGTTTTTGTAATTCTAAACTTATTTCAAAATTAAAAGTTATAAAAAACATTTAGTAAATCACTTGTTACTACAGACTTGACTAAACACATTCATACATGTCATTATACTAAGGAAATGAATATATTCAGTTTTATTTTCAAGAACTACAAGGATTGTAAAACATATAAACTTAGAGGTAAAAAGATGTAGAATTACATAATGAAATAGGCATAGACCAATCCTGTGTTGTATATATTAAAATTTAATACACGATGAGAGTTAACTGTCACTGTTTAAAACTTAAAAAATGAGTGAATGGCAAGGCAATAGAAATATGGCTGAAGGTATCGTGTTCCAGTTGCTTCTGAGGTGCATTATCTGTTTGGACTTAGAACAGAATGCTTTCATTCAAGGTTTCTTTCATTCATTAAATTACCTGAGGTTTTGCTAAAGACCACCAAATTGAATGGGTTTATGAGTTATTTCTGCATAGACTTCCTGACAAATGATGAGGCAACATAAATTACTGCAAACCATGCCATATTCACTGCCAGAGAAAATAATTTCTCTAGTGAGTGTGAACTGACATCTCCTGAGGTCTTACTTTTGGCCAGATGCTTTCTCACAATTGGAAATATTCATTGATACATTTATTCATGATCTCTGATGATCACACGAGAGGGTGTACATCTACTAACAGTTTCCCAGTTTGTCACATTTATAGGATTTATCTCAGTACACACTGTTTAGACAAATAATATCCTAAAATATTTTCATCAAACTGATTGTATCTGAGTTGTCTTGCAAATTTTGGGGTTATGAAATATAATGCACCATATTTTGCCATGTATAAGGCACATTTCTTTTTTGCCCAAAATTTTGAAGGAAAACAGGATGCACATCATGCATGGGTATAATGATTACATACCATGGGTACTATAGTGGGTATAATAATCCCATGAATAACACGCACAAAAACCTGGGTGCGCATTATACACAGCAAAATATGGTGACTGATCAATAAAGACAGTACTGCATTCCTTACATTAACTTATTTTCTCTCTCTCTCTTTTGCATGGTTATTCTTCATTGCATACTATTATCTTGAGGGCCTACAACTGGCAACAGGCTTTCCCCAAAGCAAGTACCTATGAATTTTCATGTTTAACAAGAATTGGCAAGAGGGCAAAAGCTTTCCCACTATCACTGCACCCATAGGGCCTCTTTCATGTATGTTTTGTTTGATGAATTTTGATTCCTATCTTTGTAGTGAAGGCTTTCCCATATGTGTTACCTTTACAGGGTCTATCTGATGTGTAATAAAGTCGCTTCTGATCAATGAGAATTTTCCACATTGAGAACATACAAAAGTGTTTCCTGAGAGAAATTTCTGATGTTGTATGAGGCACGTTTTCTTCCTAAAGCCTTCACGTTCATTTCATTTGTACGACTTCTCTGCAGTATGAGTTTACCGATGTACAACTAAAGCATTCTTCCTGGTGAAGCCCTTTACACATTCAATACATATATACAATTTCTCTCCATATAAATTCACAGATGTGCAAGAATCATGCCTTTTCTCAATTAAGCTTTTGCCATATTCCTTGCATATGTAAGGTTTCTTTCCCATATAAGTGAGCCAATGTACGCTGAGATGACTCTTCATGGGGAAGCCTCTCTCACATTCACTGCACATACAAGGTTTCTCTTACATATGAGTTCGCTGATGTAAAGTGAGATCAGTCTTCACCATGAAGCCTTCCCCACACACGCGACAAATATAGGGCTTCTCTCCTGTATGTTTTAGCTGATGTCTGATGAGATTACATTTAGCTGTAAAACCTTTCCAGCATTCACTACATATATAAGGTTTCTCTCCTGTATGAGTCCGTTCATGTACAATCAGCTGCATTTTCACTGGGAAGCCTTTTCCACATTCACTGCACACATAGGGTTTCTCACCTGTGTGCATTCGCTGATGTACAACTAGACGACTCTTCACAGTGAAGCCTTTCCCACATTCATTGCACATATATGGTTTCTCTGAAGTATGACTTCGGTGATGTACAGTGAGATCACGCTTCATCGTGAAGCCTTTTCCACAAACATTACATACATAGGGCTTCTCTCCAGTGTGAGTTCTCTGATGTCCAATGAGGCAATGTTTCATTGAGAAGCCTTTCCCACATTCACTGCATAAAAATGGTTTCTCTCCTGTATGAGTTCTTTGATGTGCAGTGAGATTAAACTTTTTAGAAAACATCTTCCCACATAGACTGCATCCATGGGGTTTCTCTCCTGTATGAGTTCGATGATGTGCAATAAGACGACTTTTCTCAATGAAGCCCTTTCCACACTCACTGCAAACAAAAGGTTTCTCTCCTGTATGAGTTTTCTGATGCGTAGTGAGACTAAACTTTGTACAAAAGGTCTTCCCACATATGCTGCATCCATGGGGTTTCTCTCCTGTATGAGTTCGCTGATGATAAATGAGCCGAGACTTTTTTATGAATGCTTTCCCACATTCACCACAGGTATAAGGTTTCTCTTTCATGTGAGTTTTCCAATGTATATTGAACTGTGATGTCTTGAAGAAAATTTTGTCACATTCGGTGCACTCATACTGCTTCAGTCCCGTATGAATTCTCTGATGTTCAGTGAGTCTGGACTTTCTGGAGAAGACTTTCCCACACAGACTGCACCCATGAGCTTTCTCTCTAGTATGAACTCTCTGATGATCATTGAGCTCAGATATCTTGATGAAGCCTTTCCCACACTGAATGCATATATAGGCTTTCTCTTTGTTGTGAGTTCTCTGTTGCTGAATGACCTGGGACTTATTATTGATGGATTTGGAACTGACATGTAATGTCATTTCAGTGTAAAATTGCTCATGGTTACCATGCAGAATGGATGTCCCAACTCCATTAAACTCAACAGAGTTCCTTATGTTACAGTTTCTGTTCAGATTTTCCAAACTTAAATTTGACTTCACAGGTTTTTCACATATCTCAAACATATCATGACTTTGCTTTAATTGGAAATGACCTTCGCTCTGATTAACAATATTTGCAAACATATTATGTTCACAGAATGGTTCCACACTCTTCTGAATGCTTCGACTTTGTGAGTGACACTGCAGAGGATCGTCAACTTTCCTGAGTTCTAGGAAAGAAGAGGACAGTGAATCATTCTGTAATATCTCATAATCCTAGTTTAAAATAAAACTGTTTTTTAAAGACTTCATGTGAAGTAACTATAAGAAATATATATGGTCTTTGTCCATAGTTTGTCCTACTTCATAGGAAGAAGCTAATCACTAGAAAGACTAATGTTCTTGACACTGAGCTTGTAAAATCTTTGTAATTTCCTAAGTGATAGTATTATTTGTTCTAAAACAACAATAACAACAAAACCTTACAGTAACAGCCCTGACTGATATGGCTCAGTGGATTGAGCACCGGCCTGCAAATTGAAAGGTCGCCAGCTTGATTCCCTGTCAGGCACATGCCTGGCTGTGGGTAAGGTCCCCAGCTGGGGGCAAGGAAGAGGCAACCAATCAATGTTTCTCTCACACATCGATGTTTCTCTCCCTTTCTTTCTCCCTCCCTTTGCCTCTCTGACAGCAAATAAATAATATTAAAAAAAACCTTACAATAACAGCCAAGTTTATGGTACTGAGGTCACTTAGCACAGGGATCCTACATAGTTTCAGGAAGGAGTTAGTCACTAGAAAGATCAATTAATTAGAAGATTGGGGACTTCAAGCCAAAATGGAGGAGTAGGTGGAAACACTGTGCCTCCTTGCACAACCAAGTTTAAAGACAACAAAGTTTTAGTAACAAAAATGCAACCAAAACACAGAAAACTGAACTATATGAAAATCCGACAACAATGAACCTTTCAGCCAGCAACTGGAAGAATGGGGTTGTGAAGAAAAACTTGGCCAGACTGACCAGGGCGTGTGTGCAGCGGTCGGCAGATCCCAGGTGTGGGGTTACGATGGGCAGACCCAGTGAGGGCGCAAGGCGGCAGGCTGACCATAGTCACACATTCACACACAGATAAACCAGGCAAAGGAGCAAGCAGTGAGACACACTGCACAGGCCTCACCGGTGAGAAACAGCAGAGGGGACCGCCATTGCCCCTCTTTGATCCCGCCTCCACATACAGCATCACAACCCAGCAACTGACTTGCCCCAAGTGAATACCTAGGGCTCTGGCCCTCATACTTAACAGGCAGGAACACACCAAAACATTATGGCTCAAGAAGAACTCAAAGCCCCAGAGCCAATAACTCTAAGCAACCAAGAAATAGCCAACCTATCAGATGCATGGTTCAAAACACTGGTGATCAGGATGCTCACAGAGCTGGTGGATTTTAGTCACAAATTAGAGGAACATATGAAGGCTAAACTAAGTGAAATGAAGGGAAATGCACAGGAAACCAATAGTGATGGAAACGAAACTGGGACTCAAATCAAGGGAGTGGACCAGAAGGAAGAAAAAAATGACCAAACAGAAAAGAATGAAGAAACAAGAATTCAAAAACATGAGGAGAGGCTTAGGAACCTTCAGGACATCTTTAAATGTTCCAACATCTGAATTATAGGGGTACCAGAAGGGAGAAAGGAACAGCCACGAGTGGAAAACTTATTTGAACAAATAATAAGGAGAATTTCCCCAATCTGGCAAAGGAAATAGACTCCCAGGAAATCCAGGAAGCTCAGAGAGTCCCAAAGAAGTTGGACCCAAGAAGAAACACACCAAGCCACATCATAATTACATTAGCCAAGATTAAAATTAAAGAGAGAATTCTAGAAGCAGCAAGAGATAAGGGGACAGTCACCTACAAAGGAGTTCCCATCAGAATGTCAGCTGATTACTCAAAAGAGACCTTACAGGCAAGAAGGGGCTGGAAAGAAGTATTCCAAGTGATGAAACCCAAAGACATACATCCAAGATTGCGCTATCCAGCAAAGCTTTCATTGAGAATGGAAGGGCAGATAAAGTGCTTCTCAGATAAAGTCAAATTCAAGTTCATCATCACCAAGCCCTTATTATATGAAATGTTAAAGGGACTTACCTAAGAAAAAGAAGATAAAAAAGATGAACAGTGAAAGGACAGCAAACTCACAATTATTAACAACCACACCTAAAACAAAAGCAAACTAAGAGGACAGCCAGATCAGGAGTGGAACCACAGAAATGGAGATCACATGGAGGGTTAGCAACAGGGGAATGAGAGGAGGAGAAGGAGGGAGAAGGTACAGAGGATAAGTAGCATATTGGTAGGTAGAAAATAGATAGGAGGCAGGGCAAGAATAGTATGGGAAATATACAATCTAAAGAACTTGAGGCCCTGGCTGGTGTACCTCAGTGGATTGAGCATGAGCCTGCGAACCAGACAATTGCGGTTCGATTCCCAGTCAGGGCACATGCCTGGGTTGCAGATGGGTTCCCTACAGGCCAGTTCCCAGCAGGGGATGCACGAAAGGCAACCATACATTGATGTTTCTCTCCCACTCTCCTTCCCTTCCCCTCTAAAGATTAATAAATAAAATCTTAAAAAAAAAAGAACTTGAGACACGTGGACATAAACTAAAGGGGGGGAATGGTGGGGAAGGGGGTGTGCAGGGTGGAGGAGAATGAAGGGGGTAATAGGACAACTGTAATGGCCTAATCAATAAACTATATTTATTTTTTAAAAAAAAGATTAGACTTGTAGCCACACTCACTGACCTCTGGAAAATGAGGAAAGACCTAGAGATTAATACCGTATAAAAACGTTTAACCAGATCTGGTCAGCTCCTGGGTTAGTAATCACATGATGTGCCCCATGGATGGTTCACTACAGTTCCATGGGGCAGAAGGTCCTGTATTAAGGAACACTGCAGATCATGCCTGATATACCTATTCATCTATATCATTTATAATAAACTAATAAACATAAAGAAGCATTTCTCTGAGTTCTGTGAGATGCCTAGCAAACTGAATCCAAGGAGGAGGTCATGAGAACCTCTAATTTACATCCAGTTGGTCAGAAGCACAGGTGACAATCTGGACTTGTGACTGACATCTGAAGTGCGGGCAATCTTATAGGACTAAACTCCTAACATGCAGAGTCTGACACTATTTCTATGTAGATAGTGTCAGAACTGAGTAAATTTGTGAGACAACGGGGTTTAATAATTTTAGGTATATACACCTAAAGCAAAGTAATAAAGGCAACAGCAGCCTATGAAACATGGTTAAATGAACAATGGAATGGAAGTAGAGGGAGTCAGGATGTATGGGATGGACAAAAGCAGATTTGTTGGGAACCACCCTGCCTGGTTTCAGAAGCTGTAACCCCACCATGGCTAAGGCTGAGTGAGAGACCTTCAGAGTATAAGTCACTAAGGAGACAAAGCTTATCTGTCTGGCAGGGGCACCACTCCAGCTCCTTTTTCTTCACCCTGCCTGGCCCCCAATGCTTATCAGTTAGCCAATGACAGGTAAGGTTCCCCAAAGGAGGAATGACCTAATACAGGCACGATCATGGGGAGCCCCCAGAGAAGGACTTGGGGGGGGGGGCTACACCAAAAAGGGGTTACTGACCCTCACCCCTTGGCTTTGACATAATCTGAGTCCTCATCCTGTCTGTGAGAAGTTTCCTAATCTCATGGCTGCCTGACTTCCCCTCCCTGACTTAAGCCTGAAACAATGACAGAGGGTGGTACAGTCTGTCATTGCTCTGCCCTGTGCTGGAAAGGGTGGGTTCCCTGGGTGATCAGGCCTAGAAAGAATACATAAAATCCTGTGAAACCAGCTTTGCTAAGGTTTTCCATTGAATGATTAGGGTCTGAGCAGGAAAAGAGTTTCCCAAAGTTTTGTAGCCCTTTAGCTAACAGACCCTGACTCAGAATAGGCCCTCGTAGTTCTTTGTATGCTATTTATTGTTTGATCCTTACTTCCTGACAATGATTAATGAACTTTACCTGTATTCCTGTGCAAACTGAAACCCAATAAAAACCTGTCATGGCAAGGGTCGGAGTGCCTCCCCTTGAGAGAGTAGCTGTGCTGCCACTTTTCCTCCATAGGACTCAGTAGTCCATATGATTTCTTTTGTTTCAGCTACAACACTGTGGACCCCATGAGCCAGGGTCCGCATCACAGATTTACAGTTGTTCATATGGAAAATGATACAATAATAAATAGCAATAAAAGAATAAACTCTATGTTTCATTTACTCACAACTGTCAACCTACTTTTATACCACTGTGTATTTAAAAACAAGACAAAGTTCACTAATGGGCTCAGTGCAGAAGGAGGAAGAGCTTAATGAAAGTGAGGACTCAGGATCACTCCGGGAACAATGTGGCTTGAGCCACTGGGCACGTGGAATGCCTGTTGAGGAAATGAGGAATATTACTGAAGTCCACAGTAAGGGTAAAATCTAGAGTGTATCGTGAAACAAAGTTTAAGGTGACAATTTACTTACCCAAATACAAACATAAAGAAACTGGTTGAATATAGATATCTTTTTTTTTTTGAGAGGAGGAGGAGAAAATTGTTCGTCCCTTCCTGCCGCGCTCCCCCGAAGGCGTTCCCGGTCCGCACCCCTCATCACCGAGCCAGGCGCGCCAGGGCTGATAAAAAGATTTTATTTAGTTTATTTTTAAAGAGAGGGGAAGGAGGAGAGAAAGAGAGGGAGAGAAGCATCAATGTGTGGTTGCCTCTCCCATGCCCCCTACTGGGGACCTGGCCTGTAACCCATGCATGTGCCCTACCTGGGAATCAGGGCACAGAGGCAACCCTTTGGTTTGCAGACTGGCACTCAATCCACTGAGCCACACCAGCCAGGGCTTAATATAGATAACTTAAAATACATTTTATCTGAAAATAACAGTGTGAATCCCATCGTCACATACAAATTCTTCAAAGAAAGAGTTAAAAGTACTAAATAACGCTGCTTCAAAAAATGTTGAAGAAAAGGTGCAGGCATATGTAGAGTTTTGGAAGTCACTAAACCCTAGGAAGAAAAGCAAACACTGAATATTGTGATCAGGTGCACACCTGGAAACCCAGGTGTACTGAACAAATCCATGGTGAATATGGATGCGGATCCTCAGCATCTGATTTCCACATAAGTACACCAGACTATTGAGGGTTTTCATATTACAAAATCTTGCCATTCTTCATCATTATGCAGCAACCTAACTTTCCCAAAGCACTAATCTCAAATGTAGACAAAAGCTTCTATAATCAAGATCCCAACTAATGCGGTGGCTGGAATATACTGTCCTCTATTTCTACATAGAGGACAATGGACAACATGCAGTAAAGTATTAATTCAATTAACTGTTAATTAAATGAGGGTCACACCATCTCTGCACATTCCAAGACAAGAGGGGCCCTGACTGATTACTGGAAGTAACCTCTGATTCCTGGGAATATCCTGTCTGACAGAAGTATCTCTTTATGTCTGAGGTCTTAAGGTGATGCCAAACGGTTTATATGAATGATGTGATTTGTGGCCTGTTTTTGTGTTTCTGAGGCTTTGGACAGCACTGCAAACTTTTGACTTTAGGGGGCTAGACACCAGCTGGGTCCACTTCTCCAGTCGGAAATCCTTCACACGTGTTGGCAAACATCATTGCTGGGAAAATTCAGCAATTTTCTTAAAAATTTATTTTTATTTATTTTTAGAGAGAGGGAGAAAGATAGGGATCGAAACATCAACTGGATAGGGAGAGAAACATCAACTGGTCGCACATCCCGAGCTAAGGACCTAGCCTGCAACCCAGGCATGTGTCCTGACTGGGAACAGAACTGCCAGCCTTTCAGTTAGCAGGCTGGTGTTCACTGCACTGTGCCATACCAGCCGCAGCAACAGCAATTTTTTAAAAGTCAATAAACACATATCATCTGTTTCCATGGATTAGGAGTCCAAGTGGAGACTAATTGGGTCCTTTTCTCTGGGACTCAAGACTGTATTAAGTCAGCCAGGGCTGTGGTCTCACCGGGCGATGGAGACTTATCAAAGCTCACTGGTTGTGGGAGGAACTCAGTTCCTCTGCTTGTGGGACTGAGGCCCTCCGCTCCCACAGTCAGCAAGCTGTTTCCTGATAGGAGACCCTCTCTACAATATGGCAGTTTGCTTAAGGCTGAAAGGAGAGCACCACTGTTTCTGCTTCTTGTCTCTTAACTTTAAACACTTTCAAAGGCTCACAGGATTAGGTCAAGTAATTTAGCATTTTTCATGTCACTCCTGAATTTTTTACTACGCACCTTTTATCTTTGATAATGTTCATCTGTATTGTTATACTGTAATGTATTGTAACCTTGAGTATAACAGTACATGCTCCTCAATGATAATGTCTACCTTCTACATTGTAAGCAAAGTGGTCCATTTTTTAAATGAGTTAAATAATGCCATTATTTCACATAAAACTCCCCACTGGTTTCTCAACTCCTTTGGAAAGAAAGCATGGTCTTAAATGGTCTTGACAGGCAATGTGTGACCTATTATCTCAGAACTTCACCAGCCACCCATTGTCCTCATCTCCAGTCATTTTCCCTTTTGCTCATTACATTCTATCCAGACAAGTGTGCTAGAGGTTCCTTTAACACATTCCACATTCAGCTCTTTCAACTCTCCATAGTCTCACATTTGGAAAACTCTAGGGAGCTGACTCACATCCCTCACTACGTGCTCAGAGGCACTTTACTTTATCAAAGAGCCATTCCCGCTCCTGAAAGTGCAGTTCTGGGACAAACAGCCACTGTTCTGTTGGCTGCTTCAATTCTCCTTACAGCAATTTTTACCCTAAGGTATGTATTTATTATTGATTACATAGTGCTTCTCAGAATGAAAAAAATATCAAGAGTAGGGAAGAAGGTCTATTTTTTTCAAAATTTTTTTTGTATTGCTGAGAGCTTCAAAAATACTATGCTGTCAAAATGAACCTTTAAAGAAATAAAGTAGGCCCTGGCTGGTGTAGCTCAGTGGATTGAGCGCATGCCTGGGAATCAAGCAACCACGGTTCAATTCCCAGTCAGGGCACATGCCTAGGTTGCAGGCCAGTTCCCAGCAGGGGACACACAAGAGGCAACCATACACTGATATTTCTCTCCCTCTCTCCTTCCCTTCCCCTCTGAAGATAAATAAATAAATTTAAAAAAAAAAAAAAAGAAAGAAAGTGATCATCTCAATGGCAGGAAGGAATCACAGGTATGGAACACAGAAAGAGTGTTTAGAAAGTGGCCAGAAACTTTCTAATCAAGGTAATAACATGTCACTTAGATCACTAAAAGAAAAAGTGCAATTTCATATGATAGGAAACTTGGTTACCTGGCACTGTCATCAGAATATAATGGAAAACTAGTTGATTTTATTTTTATGTCCCAGAAATAAATAATCAGAAACTATGATTAAGAAAACAATTCTATTCACTATATAATAAAGAAATATACAATACATAGGAACAAATGTAAGAAAAGAAAGTGTAAAACTTTTACTCTGAAACTTACAAAAGGATATTGGAAGAAATTAAGGACTGAATTAGATAGAAAAAAACAACCAATCACCCTGATTAGGATGTAAAATATGCTGAAGACGGCATTATTACCCAGATGAGAGATAGGTTCAAAGTAATATTATCAAAATCCTGAATGGTTTTTTTTTTGTGGAAATTTACAAGCTGATTCTAAAATTCAAATGGAAATTAAAGGGTCAGAAGTCAAAATCATCCTTAAAGAGAAGAACAGAGTTGGAGGACTTACCCTCTCCAATTTCCAAACTTATTGCAAAGTACAGGAATCAAGGCCACAATACTATATGTACATATAAAATGTTCCAAAATTGGTTGTGGAGATAACCATCACCAAGTATTTGAATATATTAAAAACCAATTAACTTTATATTTTATTTTTAAGATTTTATTTATTTATTTTTAGAGAGGGGGAAGTGAGGGAGAAAAATGCTGAGGTGCTGCAACCCAGGCATGTGCCCTGACCGGGAATCAAACTGGCAACCTTTTAGTTTTTGGGCTGGCACTCAATCCACTGAGTCACACCAGTCAGGGCAACTGTATCAAAATGTAGAGTATGTGAATTAAACCCAAGTAAAACTAATAAAAATATGATGAACAAACAACATATTTAGGAAAATAAATGCAGTGATAACATCTAAGAAAAAGAAAATCTGAATTAGGAAAACTAGGAAGTAAGTCATTTAAACCAGATATAAGTTACTACCTAGTTTGGGCTGGAACTCATGTAGCACTTCAGATATTTTCTTGTTCATCAAATGAAACAGTAGAGAACTTTAGGGAGAGCACGGCACGTAGGGAACACCCCAGCTGATCCCAGGACAAAGACAACTTTACATGCCAAGGGTGGAGAGAGAAACTGAATTTAAGAAAGGATGGAGGGAGGTGATTCCTGCTTCTGCTCTCAAACACAGAATAGGAAGTTAGAAGCCAGCTGCTATGACGATGAGTAAAATACACAGGAAGAAAGTGCACATTAGACAATGATGAGGGAGAAGTCAATCTGGGAGTTTATTTCACAGAACAGAAAAAGGTTAACTTGTGGGAACAGAGGAAAAGTTTAAGAGTGGAGAGAACTGAGTATGAAGAACTTTGTGGGGAGAGGGATAGAGAACAAGATAAATGTACCATAAAAACCATATGATCACAGCACTGAAGAGGAGGCTGGATGCTATGGAGGAAAATCACTATTTCCAAACAGGGCATGAAGGCCCTGTAGTAAAAAAAGTGATGAATTCAAAGTTCTATCTTTCCAGAGAGGCCTAGAAAGTGCAGTTTCACAGAAAGAGAAGTGGTAACACAGAAAGAGATGCTGTGACTGTGGACAATAAAGAGGAAGATCTGAGAATACTAAGACAAAAAAAAAAACTATACAAACACAAACAAGATGTAAACAAAGCAAATGGGGGTCAGAGCCCAGGGGAGAGAAATGAGGTATGGTTTCCTTTAAAGTTCTATAAACAAAAAGGGTTCTCAAACATGGAGGGTGGTTTGAGCTTCCTCATTCACTGTCACAGCTCTAACACCATCTCTGACTAGAATGTGACTTCCCAGCCTCCCACCTTGCTTGTTCTCACCCCCTCACCTGGGCAGACTACATGGTGCAGTTCATCCTGTACTGCTCTCAGCTCTTCCCCTTGTTCCAACCCGGACAGTGTGTCTGGTTTGCTGGCTTGATACCCTGTTTGTGAAAAATGACAGAAGACTTAGACATACTGAACTGGACTGATGTCTGTCAAGAAGAGAGAATGTTACATTGCAGAGAATGAACAGCTTCGCATATGTTCACATTAACAGCTGTCTCTCCAAAAAGGGGACATTATACCCTCTTGTCATGGGCAAAAGGTAGGTCTCAGATTCTGCCATTTCAGAGAACTGTAGTTATTCTGAAGAGTTAAGTACCTGAGAAAAAAAGAAACCACTAATAGGGCACCATCTAAGTGACACTTAGAAGCTGTCCTCACCCACTGACACCAGGTTGCTGTAGTTCTCCAACATCACATCCCTGTACAGGTCCTTCTGATTGGGATCCAGGAGCTGCCACTCCTCCCAAGTGAAGTCCACAGCCACGTCATAAAATGTCAGGGATTCCTGTAACAGCACTGTGCTGCTCAATGGTGTGATGTGCTTTAGATGAAAAGGAAGAAATGTTAGTTTTTCTGCTCATTTTCACTTTATAGGTGGCAGCTATATAGCAAGTGGGGTTTTATTTTGATACACAGTTGAATAATCACATGTATAGTGAAATACAGGGGAGGGCAAAATTAGGTTTATGATTGTTCACATAAAAAAACAATAATTAGGACTTCTGCCAAGATGGAGGCATAGGTGGAAGCACTGTACCTTCTCGCACAACCAAGTTTAAAAACAATAAAGTTTAGCAACAAAAATGCAGCCAAACCACAGAAAATTGAACTACACGGAAGTCTGACAACAACGAACCCTTCGGCCAAACCGGTAAGAGGGGCAGAGCCAGCAGCCGAGTGGGACAGGCAGAAAAGATCCACTGGACAGACCAGGGCGCGTGACCCAGGTGCGCAGGCAGCTGTGGGCATATCCCAGGTGTGGAGAAGTGGGCGGACCCACTGAGGGCTGACCTCGGTCACACATTCGCGTGCAGATAAACTGGTGAAGGAGCAAGCAGTGAGACGGACTGCGCAGGCCCCAGTGGCAGAAAGCGGCAGAGGGGACCACTATTGTCCCTCTCTGACCCCACCCCCACATACAGCATCACAAACCAGTGACCTGGGTGGCCCTGCCCTGGTGAACACCTAAGGCTCCGCTCCTCATATGTAACAGGCACGAACAGATCAAACATGGCTCAAGAACAACTCAGAGCCCCAGAGCCAATAACTCTAAGCAACCAAGAAATAGCCAACCTATCAGAGGCACAGTTCAGAACACTGGTGATAAGGATGCTCACAGAACTGGTTGATTTTAGTCACAAATTACAGGAACATACAAAGGCTAAACTAAGTGAAATGAAGGGAAATGCACAGGAAACCAATAGTGACAGAAAGGAAACTGAGACTCAAATCAAGGGAGTGGACCAGAAAAAAGAAAAAAATGACCAAGCAGAAAAATATGAAGAAGCAAGAATTCAAAAAAATTAGGAGAGGCTTAGGAACCTTCAGGACATCTTTAAACGTTCCAACATCCGAATTATAGGGGTACCAGAAGGGGAAGAGGAATAGCCATGAGTGGAAAACTTATTTGAACAAATAATAAGGAGAACTTCCCCAATCTGGCAAAGGCAACAGACTTCCAGGAAATCCAGGAAGCTCAGAGAGTCCCAAAGAAGTTGGACCCAAGGAGGAACACACCAAGCCACATCATGATTACGTTGGCCAAGATTAAAATGAAGAAGAGAATCCTAGAAGCAGCAAGAGATAAGGGGACAGTCACCTACAAAGGAGTTCCCATCAGAATGTCAGCTGATTCCTCAAAAGAGACCTTATAGGCAAGAAGGGGCTAGAAAGAGGTATTCCAAGTCATGAAAGCCAAAGACCTACATCCAAGATTGCACTATCCAGCAAAGCTTTCATTTAGAATGGAAGAACAGATAAAGTGCTTCTCAGATAAAGTCAAATTCAAGGAGTTCATCATCACCAAGCCCTTATCATATGAAATGTTAAAGGGACGTACCTAAGAAAAGGAAGATAAAAAAGATGAACAGTGAAAGGACAGCAAACTCACAGTTATTAAGAACCACACCCAAAACAAAAGCAAACTAAGAGGACAGCCAGATCAGGAGTGGAACCATAGAAATGAAGATCACATGGAGGGTTAGCAACAGGGGAATGGGAGAAGGAGAAAGGAGGAGAAGGTACAGAAAATAAGTAGCATAGATGGTAGGTAGAAAATAAGATAGCGGGGAGGGCAAGAATAGTAGGGGAAATATAGAATCAAAAGAACTTGAGACATGTGGTCATAAACTAAAGGGGGGAATGGTGGGGGAGGGGTGTGCAAGGGGGAAATAGAACTGTAATGGCATGACAAATAAAATATATTAAAAAGAGAAAAGAAAAAAACAATAATTAATAAGTAACAACACAGGAATAAAAACACTGTGTTTAGCATATTCACAACAGTAAACCTAATTTTGTCCCACCCTGTATTTTGTAATTGTTCATCCAATAACCCATGCATTCATACAATTAGAAGTTTCTATAATGAGAAGTTAAATGTTCTCATTTACCTAGAAACACCACATTCACATATTTGAGAAAAAAATATGTATAGTTTTCAGATTAATGGGGGGGTGTTTTTTTATATGCCTCTACAAATCCATTAATGAAGAAAGGAAAGGATAAAACAAACCAAAGTCACCTGAGCCTGGAACATTTTCTTCTGTTCTCTGAAAAAGCTGGCAAAGACAGGCTCTGTCTTAGTGTCTTCTGGGTCTGCTCTAAATTTCTGCTCAGAAATCTGTCTTCAGTCAGGTGTGTCCCCAGACGTGCTGATACCCAACCCTGCAAGTTCCTCCTGCTTTACATGATTGCTCCTGGGGAGTCAGGACCTGTGGATTGAGGAGAAAATTCAGTGGGTGGTACATTTCCTCTCGGCCCAGATGCTACAGTGCTCCTGAGTCCTGACTCTCACACAGTGCCCACAGTATCATTAGTATCCCTTCCTATGGTGTCCCTGAAGTATTCATTCTTCTGGCTAATAATGTCTTGGGTTCTAACTGTTTTAGAGGAACTCCTGTATCCCGTGGAGTTTACATGATGTGACTGTCAAAGGAGACCTGAAAAAGGACATCCACCTCCTCACCAGGAGCAGCTGAGTCTCAGTAAAATCACTTGTACAAAGCAGACCTTATGGAAAGAGAGGATCTGTATTCCTTTAAACCACATGTTCTCAGGGGCTTCTTCAAATGTTTCCCTACACCCCATGACTGTACACATTTCATGGGGGAAACCAATGCACTAGGCAATTCATCAGCACAGTCTCATAAGCAGTAATGATAATATCTTAGGAGGTTTTAAATACTTACAAAAACATGCAATATTATAAATAAGTTAGAAGGCAGTAAATGAAGTGCTGTAAGATTCCTGCACTATAGGAAAAGAGTGTAAAAGTTCTATTTAACGCAAGAATTCAACAAAGTTCTAGGATGTATGTAGTCTCTCATGTCAGAATGAAATCTAACAGTCATCTTAAAGTATATAATTTCTATGCTATATATACTTTAGCATGGGTGAGAAAAATATAAATTTCAAAAATCACTGAAACAATGCAAAAAATACAAAAAAGAGTAATTGGGGCAAGTACAATGCACTTAGATGACTATATTAACAGAAAACATAGTGCCCTTGCTGTGTAGCTCAGCTAGTTAGAGCATCGTCCCAACACACCAAGCTTGCAGGTTCAGTCTCAGGTCAGGGCACAGACAAGAAGCAACCAATTAATGTATAAATAAGTGGAATAAGAAATCGATGCTTCTCTCTCTCTCTGCCTCTCTCTAAAATTAAAAAAAAAGATTAAAATCTTTTTAACAGATTAAGATAAATAAAACAAAACATACTTATAAGTGTAAACAGAACAAGGATTTCAGCTAATTACATTAAATACAAATGCCTCAAAACTGTCACACTCAATTAAAATTTAAAATCGAATAACATGGTATTATAGGTGAGATGTCTAAAACATAATGGTATGGAAAGCTTAAAATAAAAGGTCAGAAAAATCCCTGGCTGATGTGGCTCAGTGGATTGAGTGCCAGCCTGCAAATCAAAGGGTTGCCAGTTCAATTCCCAGTCAGGGCATATGTCTGGGTTGCAGTCCAGGCCCCCAGTAGGGGGCACACAAGGGGCAACCCCTACTGATGTGTCTCTCCCTCTCTTTTTTCCCTCCCTTCCCCTCTCTCTAAAAATAAGTACATAAAATCTTTTCTTTTCATGGTCAGAAAAAGATAAATCATGAAGAGTCGCCAAAGTAATCTGGTGTAATTATATCCTCGGACAAATGAACCAGAAAACCAAAAAAATTACTACAGGGAAAGAGAAACACACATTGATAAAAGGTTCAATTGAACACCTTATAAAGTTTTTAATTCCTAGGCACTTAGCAATACAGCCTTGAAATACATATAATAGAAGTGGACCAAACAACAACAATAAAAAAATACAAAAATCCACTCTAATACTAGATTTCAACATACCGCCTTCACTACTTGACAGATAAGCAAGTCCTCAACAAACACAATAAAATTTACAAAGTACCATTTTAAAGAATATCAAAAATATTTCATAAAGTAGCAAGAAATACAGAGAGAAATTTTAACAGAAATAAATGAAAAGATAGACTGTGAAGATGACTGAGAATACCGAGCCTTTTAAACATGTCATGTCTCTCAAATGTATACATATCCAAAATCCTTGATAGCTATATAACTCTTTTTAAAAAGTTGAAACACTTGTTGTATCAGTTATGAGGGCTGAAAGTTACTTTACCTGTGACAGTACTACATGTAGTAGCATAATAGACAAATCAGCTAAAGGAACAAAATAAAATGCTTATGAACAGATTCACGCATAGATAAAGAGGTGATGACACAGGAAGCTCTGCAGAGAAAAGGGTAAGGATGTCTTTTCAAAAAAAATGGTTCTGGGACAATCAGATATCCATGCTGGAAGTAGAGGATGGGGAGAAGAAGACTGAACCACACCCGAGAACATACACAAAAAATCATTTTGGGGTGACAACTCTCAATCTCAATGGGAGAGGCATATCAATGCCTCTTTAATATAGAGAAAAATTATTTTCTTTAAGATAGGAAATAATTTTTCAATGTGTTAAGTTATGAAAAGATCTTTAAACAGGCTTTGTAGAGGACACTACAAAGCTAATTATAATCCCTTTGGCTGGAGGAAACGTAAGGGGTACAAACACTGGAAAACATTTTGACATCATCTGTTTAGACTGAAATTACACACATCCTAAGACACAGCATTTTCACTCAGAGGTGTACATCAAAGCTATATACTCCCCCCAAAAACCATAACTAAGGGCACCTTTGAACCAGAAGAAATGTACAGGAATTTTCATGGCAGCAATATTCCTAACAATCCAGACTGCAAACAATACAAGGTCAATTAACAATAAACAAAACTGCCATACACTCAAACAACAGCATACCGTGGGGAAAATACAACCTTGGCCCAACTTGAAAGCTAAGAATGCTTTAAACTTTTTTATTGTTTATATATTTTTCAAGTTATAAGAGAAAGTTTATTTAGAAAGTTACAGAGGTAGCAGAAGTGAGCCAGCTGGGCTGCACAGACTCAGGAAACAAGTTACTGAAGCAAAAGGAGAGCCCTTGGAGCTTAGGGGAAAGGCGAGGGTAACATCCCTGGGGAGAAGAAGGTGGGGGATGGGGAAGGAAAAGCCACAAGCATGCTCCAGAGAGGGTGAACTTCTAAGCTTTTTAAAGAATAGTAAAAAAATAAAACAAAACATAACCAAAAAATATATATCTTTTTGTGACTCATATGTCAGAGACATTCTGTGGTTTGCAGCTCCTAAAATAATTACTGTGTAAACGTTATAGAATTACCTGACCCTGTTACAAAGTAAAAAAATATTACACCTATGTATTCAGCTAATGAAGACTCACATAAAAAAACTGCATGATATAGGATTGATACAGTTAAAAATAGGTGCAACTAAATAAACTATAAAGATTAGGTATGATTAATTATATGATAAAACTATAAAGAAAAGCATTAAAGTGCTTGGGTTGGAGAATGGATGGTAATTACTCTGGGTGTGAGGATGTAACATAAGTGGAATGGGGCTCACCGAACATCCCTGGAGTGCTGGCAGTGTTCTGCTTCTTCACCTGGGCAACAGCTGTGTGTATGTGTGTGTGTGTGCACACACACACACGTCAGGAACTGCCCTGCCTGGTTTCAGGAGCTGTAACCATCTGCCGTGGCTAAGGCCGAGTGAGTGACCTTCGAACAAAGCTAATCTCCTTGGCAAAAGAGGAACAGCTTCCGCCTCTTTTACTTCACCCTGCCTGGCCCCCAGTGCTTGATCAATTAGCCAATGAAGGGTAAGATTCCTCAAGAGAGGGACCATCTAAGACAGGAACGATCATGGGGGTGCCCCAGGAAAGGACTTGAGGGCTACAGAAAAGGGGTGATGGCCCCGCACCCCCAGCTTTGACATAGCCTGAGTCCTCATTCCGTCTGCAAAAAGTCTCCTAATCTCTTGGCTGTCTTACTTCCCCTGCCTGATTTAAGCCTGAAACAATGCAGGTGGTGGGTGCAGCCCTGTGCTGGAAAGGGTGGGTTTCCTAGGGCAATCAGGCCTAAGAAACAATATGTAAAATCTTGTGAAACCTGCTTTGTTTAGAATGCTCTCAATTAAATGATAAGGGTCCAAGCAGGAAGTGAGTTTGTTCCCCAAAGTTTTATGACCATTTAACTATCGGACCCTGACTCAAAACAGGGCCTCAGAGTTCTTTGTATGTTATCTATTGTTTGATCCTTACTGCTGGATAATGATTAATGAGCTTTACCTATACAGTGTATTCCTTTGCAAATTGAATCCAATAAAAGCTTCTCAAGGCAAGGGTCTGGGTGCTCTCCTCCTGAGAGAGAAGTCAATCTGTCCCTTTTCCTCCACAGGACTCAGTGGTCTGTGTGAATTTATTTCATCTCATCCTTAATGCCTCGGACACTGTGGGCCAGTGTCCGAGTCACACACATACACACAGTGGCTATCATATTTTACATATGTGCAAAATATATATTTGTATATATTATAATGTGAATAGTACATATATACACATATGTAAATATTGCTTTTATACTAAGTTGTAGATCTTTTAAATTAACAAGTCAATGGAAGAGCTCAACAATGCCAAAAGCTTGTTTCTTAAAAACAATAAAATATATGTAGTTGTGGTGAGACACAGCAAAGGAAAATTGTGCAAAGTCTACAAGGAATTAATGGTAGACAAATCACAATATACTTTTTTGCCTTGAATAACATCATAACCAATTTTATGTCATTAAATTTGAAATCCCAAATGAGTCATAATTTTATGATCCTTCCCTCCTAGAAACTGTTAACTCCAGGCACTAGAGCAAGTGAATTTTCGGGGTAGGCAACAGGACACAGATGTCCACTACAACCCCACTTACCTATTTTGAATTGGAGAGTTGAACCAATGCTTTGAAATAAGAATAAACTCTAAACATTGGACAGTAAGACAAAAAATTAAGGTTACATTATGACTGAAAGGTTTTCTTAGGCTCCAACAAGGAAGAAATGCCAATCAGCCACAAAGTTAGGCAGTATAGAGCTTTATTGGGGTTTGCGTGCCCAGGTTCCCCGGTACTCAGAGTGGGGCTGGGGAAGTTGCACCCAAGCAGGGAATGTGATGGGGTTTTATTCTGGTTGGCTCTCTTCATGGGAGCTGGGGATTGGTCCCCTTTGAACAAAGCGGCAATATATCATTGGTGGTTCTCCTAGGGCTCAGGTTGCTATGCAGATATCCGTTTTGGCAAAGCCTGACCTTTTGGCGCTCTGGTTTGACCTCTGCGTCTTTTTCTGGTTGAAGTTCGCCGCCATTTTGTCTTAACCCGCCCATCCTGACAATGTTACATCAACATGGGAAAAAGAGATTCAAGGATTACTCATTTAAAAGAGAAAATGTTCTCCAGAAACAACTACAAAGATTTCCATTTTTGTAGCAGGCTAAAACTGCATGTACCATGTAACTAGGTTCATTTTGTGGTAAACCAATCACTAATCGCTAACAAAGGAAACTGGAACCACCACTGTTGACTAAGATGGACCAGGACTTACTAACACACTGACATATGGGTTACCTTGTCAGAGGGATGGATGTTAAATGAAATGGAGATTCTATCAGCAAAGAAAGTGTGAATGTATGTCAGGCAAGTAAGCAACAGTGTCCACTGCTACATATAGAGGTGAGAGCAGGTGTTGGCAAACATTTTCTGCACAGGTATAGATACGTATTTTTGGCTTTGAGGGCCATAGGTCAGGGTCACAAGGACGCAGTTCTGCCTTTGCAGAGAGAAAGCAGCCAGATGATGAGAAAGGGAGTGGCTGGATTAGTCTCTCCAAGGCAGTTAACCAACCCTTGGTTATCTATTACCTGGGATCTACTCCCTTCTCTGAGGTTTATATCTAAGCTCAAACCCCCGCTCCAAAAGGAAGGCACATCTGAGCCAGAACACATGAACAAAAATGTTAATAGCAGCATTATTCATAACAAGCCAAACTGCAAACAATACAAGCTTAATTAACAGTAGGAAAAAAACTGCCATATACTCAAGCTAGGGAATGCTAAGGATTCCGTCGCGTCGCAACAACAGAGGTTAGAACCTCAACCCAACCACCAGCCCGGGGTCCTGGGCGTCCTCAGGATCAGGAGCCTCCTCGGAAAGCCACTGATCACACACACATCCTTATTATTCCGAAACATACACCAAACACCCTCACGTGATGACCATCCACACTGGCCACATCACTGAGCCCCAAGTTAAATTCCGAACCTGAACCTGACACCGTGATCATCCTAAATGCCACCTCCATCCGCAACAGAGTGACCCGAAAAGACGATGACAGTCGGGAAACGGTCGTCAATCTCTACAGACCCTTAATTGCCCGATGACCCCAAAGATACCACAACCACAAACAGGCGTGTCACACCTGGTTGCTTCCAAATACCTATACGCTCCTCCCACCGGACCCCACCGATAATTTCATGGGTCCAAATACACCGCTGAGCCCCTGTGGCCTCACGTACTCTAGGACAGATAATCCTCCCAGGAGACAAAATCTTTCTAAAACCTTCAAAGGACAGGAGAAAACTGACCTGAGTTTTTCCAGGCAGCAGGAGAGTCTGAACTTACCACTTCCGCAAACTGCTTCGGCCACTGAAACGTCGCCCAGAGAGGCCGTCGGACTACGGAGGCCGACGAGGATCTGAGGCATTTGAAGAAACGCGGGTCCTTTCCGAAAGCCCCTCTGAGGCAACAAGTCCGCGCCGGTTTCGCGTGGACTCCTTGGGGGCTGTCTTGTGGGATGTATGACTGCCGCACAGCGGGAAGGCTCGATTCCGACACCAGCAGCCAGGATTAGCTGGAAGTGAGAAACTCCTGAAATTAGCTCTTACCCTGGCACTTGTAAACTCCTGTGGAAAATGAGTATTATTTTCAGAGATTCGAGCTTCTCGAGGTAAATACGGAGCGATCTGTGTATTTATATCGTTCAGCGGACTGAGCAGGAAAGTCACATGGGAGCAGCCTTTATTTTCCTTTGTCCAAAAAAAAAAATTTTTTTTTTTTAAAGTTTCAAAAAGGGCCAGGAGCTCAGGTGTCGATGTAGCAGAAGAGAATGAAATCCTGAAAAGGTCGTACATCGGGTAAACGGACATCGACGGGAAGATTCTGGAGGAAAATTTCTTGCAGGAAGTGATTTTTAGGAACAGAAAAAGATTTAGAAAATGATACAGTGTGGGGCTGGCCATCATTGACCAGGGCAGAACTGTGGTTAGGACAAGCTGAAGTTGTCATTGGGATGGGGGCTTTGTAAAAGGCCACTGAAAATGAGGTCAGTAAAATGTCTCCAGCCAGTGAGAGAGGCACAATTAGAATTGAGAATCCAACACTATTAAGGTCTATTGCTTTTTGAACAAGGTCCCAAGATAAGCCAATGAGATAATTCTTTTTAACAAAAGATGCAAGGATAATTGCATATCCATTTGCAGTAAAATAAATTAGACCCTTAAATCCAACCATAATTTTAAGAAATTTCATAATTTTAAGAAAAAATAGATCACATAACAAGTATAAAATTGAGATAATAAATATAAACTAAGCAAACAAGAGATAATATTCCTGAACCTGAGTTAGCCATAGAGTTCTGAAAGAATAGAGTGAAGGATAAGCCATGTAATAATAATAAACTGTACTTAATTAAAATTTTAAGCATTTGTATTCCTAAACACAACAGCTATGAAAGTGAAGAGTGGAACGAGAGATTGGGAGAAAATATTTTCACATCATACATCTGATGAAGGACTTGTATTCAAAATGTTGTATATAAAGAACTTTATATACAAAGTGTTTTATAAGAAAGCAATCATCCAATTAATTTATGTATGAGGACATAACATTTTCTGAAAACTAATTTGTGGTGATGATAGCATAATCTAAACTTAGTAAATGTCAACAAGCTGTAAAATTACAATGTAAGTGTTATACATAAATTATGCTCCTAAAGCTGTTAAAATGAATTGCCATTGTGAAGTACAAAATTTAGAGGATATGAATTTTTTTTAAGGTTTCATGTGCAATTGAAAAATTATAAACAACCTAGGATTAAAAGTAACTGGAGATGTCTGGGACATACAAGAAAAAAGGTACCAACATATGGAATATGAAAATAAGAATTTGGGTAATGAAAGGATCATAATATATGAAGCGGAATATATTGAATTTTATGTTTTTAAAATATATTTCACTTTAGTACATATTTTCTGTGTGACTTCAATTACCATCCTACTAGTTCACCCATGACATTATACCTATTTCATATTAATTACATATACATATACATAAATATTTTATACTTTGGAAATATGTGTATGATAAATTACAATAATATCAGATTATACCTTTTTGTTGAGATATAATTGACATATAATAGGCCTACTTTTAATAAAGTTTTATTGTGGAGGATTTTTGTATTTGAACAAATGTCAGAAGGTATGATTACAAAGAATTCACATATACCTTCATTCAACTTTCCATTCTGTGAACGTTTCATATCACCATGATACATAAATTTCTGAAACTGACAAATTAACATTGGTATAATATTGAACCAAATTACAGATTCTTCTCAGATTTCACAAGTTTTTCCGTTGCCATCCTTTTTTTTGTCCTTAGATTCAACCCAAAATACAAAATTGCATTTAGACATTACGTTTCCTGATTTTCTCTCTTCTGTGACTGTTTCTCAGTCTTTTTCTCTTTCACATCCTCAATTATTTTAAGGAGTACTAATCAGGTATTTTCTACATTAACCCATCATTTGCATTGGTCTTAAGTTTTCCTTATTAAACAAGTACATTTTGGAAAAGACATCTCAGGCCCTGGCTGATGTTGCTCAGTGGACTGAGTGCCCGCCTGAGAACCAGAGGGTCATCAGTTTAATTCCCAGGCCAGGACACATGCCTGGGTTGCAGCCCAGGTCCCCTGGGGTGGGAGGGTGGGGTGGACGAGAAGCAACTACACACTGATGTTTCTCTCCCTCTCTTTCTCCCTCCCTTCCCCTCTCTAAAAACAAGTAAATAAAATCTTTTTTTTTTTTTAGATTTTATTTATTTATCTTTAGAGGGGAAGGGAAGGAGAGAGGGAGAGAAACATCAATGTATGGTTGCCTTTCGTGGGTTCCCTGCTGGGAATTGGCCTGCAACCCAGGTATGTGCCCTGACTGGGAATCAAACCGGGATTGCCTGGTTTGCAGGTCTGAGCTCAATCCACTGAGCTACAACAGCCAGGAAGTAAATAAAATCTTAAAAACGAAAATTACACCTAGTGAAGTTTCTCATCACTGGGGTAGGAAATACCAACATAAAAACGTTTTATCTCCTGGTAAAGATATTATTTGCCAGGTTTCTACATTAAAAATAGCAAAAACTATTCTGACCAAAAAGGACTATCATACAGGGCTTACATCAACAGATTTTAAACTAATGTGTATTATTGGTATTGATAGTATTTCTGAAAGGGTAAACATATAGTTAAATGGGACAGAATAGATATTTCATAAAAAGACCCACACATATCAAATACATTCAACTGTTTGACAAAAGTACCAAGGATACTCAATGGTGAAAGATTAAACGTTCCAACAAATGATGCTGCACTACTTAGAGGTCCACAGGCGTGCATAAATAAATAAAACCCAAATAAATAAATAATCAACAGATTCATCAAATACATTTTTATCTCATAAAGCACTGGTCCCAGAACATAGAATTCTTACAACTCAGCAACTTATTCAATGAGCAAAGACCTTGAACAGACACTTTTAAAGATAAGCAGATGGGAAATAAGCATATGAAAAGATGGTCAACATCATTTGCTATCAGGAAAATACAATTTAGCACTGCAATGTGATCTAAATACTCAGCTATTAGAATGGCTGAAATCAAAAAGCAGAAAAGATGAAATGCTGGTGATAAGGTGGAGTATCAGGAACTCTTAATTTACCAGAGACAATGTAAAAAAACTACAACCATGTTGGAAGATATTTTGACTGTTTATACATATGATTTTAAGTTTTAGAAAAGTAGTCTAAAATTTTTTAATGAAATGTTCTCACTAGAGAGTAGAATTTAGAAAAAAATGGTTGTTTTTACTTGTATCTAACAAACCTGAAAAAAAATCCAAGAATAAACTGCCCTAGATGAACAAAAAAATCCCATCTTTACTTGCAGATACACCATTGATCATGGTAAACTATTCTGATCTATGAGGACATTAAGAGGAATGGAGGTAGGAAAGAAATTTTTTATAAGAGTTTATTGCAGCCACACTGATGACTCATGTCAAAGAGCAAGATCTCAAATTTTCTACGACACAAATTTTTAATGGGAACCTAGAGCAAGGACTTGGACTTGAAAGACAGAAAGTCCAAATAGCTAATGGCAATAGTCAAATAGCCAATCTCAACAACCAAAAGCTGAGCTTCAAAATACCCACTAACCTGGGGATATGGGTCTCAAAACTTAAGAGTCCTATGTTCACAAACCCAAACAAATTCTGCATTCTTCAAACAACAACTTCAAATTAATCTGAAATTTATACAGAAACTCTTGTCCATTGACACCTTTCCCTGATTTAAATAAAATTTGATTTAGGTTAAATCACTACTGTAGACAACAAGTGGAGTTCACTGGTACAAAGCTCCCACAGTTTTTCCATCACAAAGTTTAGGAGGGTTGACATAGAGACCTTAAGCTATGAACGTCAGATCTTTAGTCATTCATCTCTTCAGACTAAACCTGAACCAAAAGCCCCAAATAATGCCCAGACCCCTCAGTAACCGAACCTAAGTAAACCCCCCAAACATGGAAATGTACAAGCATTCCTGCTTCACCCACCCCACAGGCTCTTCACTTGGGATCCACACAGATTCAGGCTCACATGACCTTGAGCCTCTGAAGACTCCACTGGGAGCTGCCAAAGGCTGAACCCAAGTACTTCCTTAACTGTTGCTATGGACACCAAAGGGCAAAGAGAAGTGTGTGGCCAGAGCTCTGGGTCATTTCTAGAAGTTCCAGTTCTGGCCTTGCACAGCATCTAAAACCTCCTGGAGCATTTCCCAAGGTTTCTGAGGGGAGTGCTTATAATGGTTGCTAAGACCCTGCCGGGTGAGAAGAAATAGATATCTCTTACACACTCCCCAGTGCCTTCCTCTGTTTGCAAGATAGTCACAAATGCAGAGTTACTACCTAAGTTTTTAGAAATGGAAACCTATCCATGTCCAACTTAGCATGGGATGCACTGTATCCATCAGTTTGGACAGAACAGAAAGTTGACCATGCCATCGAGCTGTTAGACAGGGACACCTAGGCTGCATGCAAACAGAGAAGACCCTAGAGAGCTTTGGACTAGATCTTATGTTGAATTCACTTGAGGTTTGTTTTGGCAAAACCTACAGTTCAGTCTTCCTCCTGGGTTTTTCCTTTACTTTCACACTCACAACACTCCTGGTCGCCAAAAGGACGGGGGAACTTCCCCACACTACAAATTCTCCACATCACTTAAGTGCTCTACAATTGGGCTCAATTCTGACACAATAGTGTCATATCTCACAACTTAAGGTTGCAGTGCTACAATCAGTTTCCACCCCACTTCAGATGTCAATTAAATGTGGGAAGTCTCCAGGTTACCCACAACTTTTTACTTGGCTTCAAATGGAGTTTCCCACAAAACCACCTCTGGTTCAATTACAGTGGTTCCCATCACAGAACTTAGGAAAAACAGATGCTTATATTTAGCACTTTACTAAAAGATATCATAAAGGTTACAGATGAGCGGCTAGATGAAGAGATACTAACATGGTGTCTGAGAATGTCCAGAGTTTCTGTCCCCATGAAGTTAGGGTGCATCACTCAACCAATACTTAGATGTGTTCACCAACCTTGAAGCTCTCTAAACCCCCTCCCTCATACTGGGATCTTTATGAAGGCTTCCTCAAGTAGCCATGATTAATCATTAACTATTTCCAACCCATTGTCCTGCTCTAGATGTGTGGGACGGGGCTGAACATCCCAATCAGAGTAGATTTGACAGAACAAAAAATGCTCCTAGTACTGTTATTACTTAAGAGTTTATAAGTTTCAGGAGCTCTGTGCCAGGAACCAGTAGGTATGCATTTTCTATATCTCACAAGGTCAAATAACCAATCTCAAAAGGGCACATGCTAATTGATCCCATCTTCTTAATATTCTATTAATGACCAAATTAGATGCTGAGACAGCCGTGATGCCAAGGACTAGGGTCAGGGAAAGAATGTGACTATGAAGCGGTAACATGAGGGAGTTTGTGATAACAAAAAATTTTGTGTTTCTACTGAGGTGTTGGTAACAAAAACCTACGTGAGTTTCATAAAACTGTATTTTAAAACCAAACAAAACTAAGGGTATGTTAAAACTAGACATACCAATAAATCTTGTAGTTAACAGCACTGTAACGATTTCACTTTCCTTTTTGATAATGAACTGTGACTATGGCAGGGGTGTCCAGTGTGTGGCCCATAGGATGCATGCAGCTCAGGATGGCTATAAATGTGGCCCAACACAAACTCGTAAATTTAGTTAAAACATGGTATTTTTTTGTGATTACAAGTTGCAATGTATTTAATGTGTGGTCCAAGATAACTCTTCTTCTTCCGGTGTGGCCCAGAAATGCCAAAAGTTTGGACATGCCTGAAAGGTATTACCTTTGGGAGTAAGCTATCTGAAGGGCATTTATGAAGTTTCTAGAAAATTTCAGTTTTTGTGACTTTAAACCTATTTCATAATTAAATGTTACAAATAACATATTTATATTAACTTTATAAACCACTTAATGCTACACATCTAAATATGTTGTTATACTCATGAAATGAATACCATATTTTTTTAACCATAAGACACACCTAGGTTTTTAGAGGAGGAAAATAGGAAAATAATTTTTGAAGCAAAAAAAGTGGGTAAAATATTTAATAACATAAATAACATATTTCAATGTAAATATAAAGCTACATTTGGACTATAAGACACACTCCCGTTTCCTCCCAAATTGAGGAGTGCATCTTATAGTCTGAAAAGTACAGTATATACAATGTCCTTTTCAAGTACTTTAAGTATTCTGAAATAAGTGATTTGGAACTAAAAAATGCAAAATTTAATTATATAATGAAACAGACATAGAACACTCGTGTTGTGTATATTAAAATTTAAGCCAAGATGAGAGTAACTGCCACTTTTTAAAACTTAACATATAAATCAAGGGCAAGGCAACTCAAAATACAGCTCAAAATCCCATCCTGAATTGCTTGTGAGGTGTATTACCTGTTTAGACTTGTGACAGATGCTTTTTAATTGTTTCTTTCCTTTATTAAGTTATCTGAAGTTTTGATAAATACAACCAAATTGAATGTGTTCATGAGTTACTTCCCCATGGATATCCTGGCAAATGATGAGGCAACATTCTTTAGTTCATATTATCTCCAGGAACTACAACTGGTAACAGGCTTTCTCCAAGGCAACTACTTGTGAATTCTCTTGTTTAACAATAACTGACAAGTGGGCAAAAGCTTTTACACAATCATTGCCCCCATAGGGCCTCGCTTCTGTATGTTTTCTTGGATGAACTTTGACTCCAGTCTTTGTAGTGAAGGCTTTCCTACATTTATTACACTCATCAGGTTTCTCACCCATGTGAATTCTGTGCTGGGTAGTGAGATAATTTTTGCTCAATAATAATTTTTCACATTCAGTATATGCAAAGAAAGCCTTTCCTGAGTGAAATATCTAATGTAGTATGAGGCATGTCTTCTTCACAAAGACTTCGCCGAATTCATAGCATTTGTTTGACATTTCTATAGTATAAGATTGCTCTAAGTACTCTTCACGGTGAACTCTTTTCATACTTACTGTATACCTACTTTTTCTTTGTATGAATTCACAGATGTGCAATAAGCATTCTTCTCCCAGTTAAGCTTTAGCCACATTCCTTGTATATACAAGGTTTCTCTCCTGTGAGTGCAGTGATGAACATTTAAACAACTCTTCATACAATGAAGAAACAAATAAATGGAAGCACATACCATGTTTGCGGGTAGGAAGAATTAACATCATTAAAATATCCATACTACCCAAAGCAATCTATAGATTCAATGCAATTCTTATCAAGATTTCAATGCCATATTTCACAGAACTACAACAAAATTATATGGAGCCACAAAAGGCCCCACAATGATCATGAGAAAGAACAAAGTTGGAGGAATCACACTACCTAATATCAAACTATGCTATTAGGTCATAGTAATCAGAACAGCATGATACTGGCACAAAAACAGACACATAGATCAATGGAATACAATGGAAACCCCCCAAATAAGCCCACACCTTTATAGTCAATTAATAATTGATAGAGGAAGCAAGCACATAAAATGGTCTAAAGGTAGTTTATTCAATAAGTGGTGTTGGGAAAATTGGACAGATACATGCAAAAAAATTAAACTATACCATCTTCTCACATGACACACAAGAATAAATTCAAAATGGATTAAGGATTTAAATGGTAGACCCCCAACCATAAAAAGAGTAGAAGAAAACATATGCAGCAAAATCTTGGGATTTAGCAATATTTTATCACATATATCTCCCCAGGCTAGGGAAACAAAAGAAAGAATAAACAAATGGGACTACATCAAAATAAAAAGACAACACACAGAGTGGAAGAATACATTTGCTAATATATCATATGGGGTTAATATCCAAAATTTATAAAGAACTTACAAAACTCAACAGCAAAAATACAACAGTTAAAAAATAGGCAAAGAACCTGAGTAGGCAGTTCTCCAAAGAGGGCATACAGATGGCCAATACACAGACACATGAAAAGATGCTCAATGTCAGTAATCATCAGAGAAATGCAAATTAAAATTGTAATGGGATATCATCTCAAACCTGCAAGAACTGCTCTTATCAATAAATCAACACATGCCCTGCCTAGTGTGGCTCAGTGGATTCAGTGCTGGCCTGTAAACCAAAAAGTCGCTGGTTTGATTCCCAGACAGGACACATGCCTGGGTTGTGGGCCAAATCCCCAGTTTGGGGCATGTGAGAGGCAGCTGAGCAATGTATCTCTCACACACTGATGGTTCCATTTTTCTTCCTCTCTCTAAAAGTAAATAAATATTTTAAAAAATAAATCAACAAATAAGTGCTGGTGAGGATGTGGACAAAAGGGAATCCTTTCACACTATTGGTGGGAATTTAGATTGATGCAGCCACTGTGAAAAGCAGTATGGAGATACCTCAAAAAATGAAAAATGCATCTGCATTTTGACCCTGTGATCCCATTTCTGGGAATATATCGAAAGGAACCCAAAACATTAATTCAAAAGAACATAAGCATCGCTATGTTCATTGCATGTTGTTTACAATAACCAAGACATGGAAGTAGCCCAAGTGTCCAACAGTAGATGAGTAGCTAAAATAACTATGGGAAATTTACACAAGAGAATACTACTTGGCCATAAAAGTTTTACCTCTTTGCAACAGAATGAATGGACCTGGAGATCAATATCCTAAGTGAAATAAGCTAGTCAGAGAAAGACAAATACCATATGATTTCACTCATATGTAGAAAGGAACTAAAAAAAAAAAAAAACCAAAATAGAGGCAAACTCATAGAAAGGATGGCAGCTAAGTGGGGAGTGTAGTGGGTGGAGGTACTGAGGAAGAAAGGATTCACTGACATGAACAACAGTGTGCTGATTGGTGGGGGAAGGGAGGTATAAGGGAACTAAATGGTAATGGAACAAATGCAATTAAAACTCACTAAAAAAAAATAAGTGATTCTTCATGGTGAAGCCTTTCCCACATTCATTGCATATACATGCTTTTCTCAATTTTGAGTTCACTGAGATTAGTTGATGGTAAAGCCTTTTCTACACACACTGCATACATAGGGCTTCTCTCCCATGTTTTACCTGATGTCTGATGAGATTACACTTAGCTGTCAATCTTCCCCCACATTCATTATTTATACAAGGTTTCTGTATGTCTGGTCATGTACAATCAGCTGCATTTTCACCCAAAAGCCTTATGCACATTCAGTGCATAGATGGGTTTCTCTCCTTGTAAATTTATTGATGGACAATTAGATGATTCTTTGCAGTGAAGCCTTTCCCACATTCATTACATACACGTTTTTTCTGACATGTGACTTTGGTGATGTACAGTGAGATCATGCTTCAAGCTGACATGAGGTTAAACCTTTTCCACAAATACTACACATAGGGCTTCTCTCCAGTGTGAATTTGCTGATGTCTGATGAGACAGAACTTCACTGAGAAAGCTTTCCCATATTCACTGCATTAAAAAAGGTTTCTCTCCTGTATGAGTTTCCCCATGTATTTTGAGGGTAGACTTTTTACCAAAGCCTTTCCTGCGTAGACTGCATCCATGGGGCTTCTCTCCTGTATGAATTTTCTGATGTGCAGTGATAATTGTCTTTCTATGGAAGGTCTTACGACGTTCACTGCATACAGAGTGTTTCTCTCCGGTATGAGTACGATGATGTACAATAAAACAGCTCTTCTCGACAAAGCCTTTTCCACATTCACTGCATCTATAAGGTTTCTCTCCTGTATGAGTCCACTGATGTACAACCAACCTGTTCTTCTGTGAGAAACCCTTTCCACATTCATTGCATCTATAAGGTTTCTCTCCTGTATGAGTCCATTGATGTACAATTAACCCATTCTTCTGTGAGAAACCCTTTCCACATTCACTGCATGTATAAGGTTTCTCTCCTGTATGAGTTTTCTCATGTGCTTTCAGATTAGTCTTACTACAGAAAGTCTTCCCACATCGACTACATCCATAGGGTTTCTCTCCTGTATGAGTTTTCTCATGTCTTTTGAGATAAGTCTTCATATAGAAGGTCTTCCCACATAGACTACATCCATAGGGTTTCTCTCCCGTATGAGTTCGCTGATGACCGATGAGCAAAAAGTTTTTGAGGTATGCTTTCCCACATTCAGTACACACATAACGTTTCTCTTTCTTGTGAGTTTTCCGATGTATATTGAACTGTGATATTTTGAGGAAGGTTTTGTTACATTCAGAGCATTTATACTGTTTTAGACCTATATGAATTCTCTGATGTACAGTGAGATTTACCCTTCTATGGAAGGTCTTACCACATTCACTGCACATAAAGGGTTTCTCTCCAGTATGCATACGACGATGTACAATAAGATAACTTTTGTCAATGAAGCCTTTTCCACATTCACTGCATCTATAGGGTTTCTCTCCTGTGTGGGTCCACTGGTGTATAATCAACCTGTTCTTCTGTGAGAAACCCTTTCCACATTCATTGCATTTATAAGGTTTCTCTCCTGTATGAGTTTTCTCATGTGTTTTGAGATGAGTCTTCATATAGAAGGTCTTCCCACATAGACTACAACCATAGGGTTTCTCTCCTGTATGAGTTCGCTGATGACTGAGGAGCAGAGAGTTTTTGATGTATGCTTTCCCACATTCAGTACACACGTAACGTTTCTCTTTCTTGTGAGTTTTCTGGTGTATATTGAACTGTGATATTTTAAGGAAGGTTTTATCACATTCAGTGCATTCATACTGATTTAGTCTTGTATGGATTCTCTGATGTGCAGCGAGACTTGTCTTTCTATGGAAGGTCTTACCACATTCACTGCACATAAAGGGTTTCTCTCCAGTATGCACACGACGATGTACAATAAGATAACTCTTGTCAATGAAGCCTTTTCCACATTCGCTGCATGTATAGGGTTTCTCTCCTGTATGAGTCCGTTGGTGTACAATCAACCTGTTCTTCTGTGAGAAACCCTTTCCACATTCATTGCATTTATAAGGTTTCTCTCCTGTATGAGTCTTCTCATGTTTTTTGAGATGAGTCTTCATATAGAAGGTCTTCCCACATAGACTACATCCATAGGGTTTCTCTCCTGTATGAGTTCGCTGATGACCGATGAGCAGAGAGTTTTTGAGGTATGCTTTTCCACATTCAGTACACACATAAGGTTTCTCTTTCTTGTGAGTTTTCTGGTGTATATTGAACTGTGAGATTTTGAGGAAGGTTTTGTCACATTCAGTGCATTCATACTGATTTAGTCTTGTATGAGTTCTCTGATGTACAGTGAGAATTGTCTTTCTATGGAAGGTCTTACCACATTCACTGCATACAAAGGGTTTCTCTCCAGTATGAGTACGATGATGTACAATAAGGTAGCTCTTCTTGACAAAGCCTTTTCCACATTCATTGCATCTATAAGGTTTCTCTCCTGTATGAGTTTTCTCATGTGCTTTCAGATTAGTCTTACTACAGAAAGTCTTCCCACATAGACTACATCCATAGGGTTTCTCTCCTGTATGAGTTTTCTCATGTTTTTTGAGATAAGTCTTCATATAGAAGGTCTTCCCACATAGACTACATCCATAGGGTTTCTCTACTGCATGAGTTTTCTCATGTTTTTTGAGGTAAGTCTTTCTATAGAAGGTCTTCCCACATAGGCTACATCCATAGGGTTTCTCTCCTGTATGAGTACGATGATGTACAGTAAGATAGCTCTTCTTGATGAAGCCTTTTCCACATTCACTGCATCTATAAGGTTTCTCTCCTGTATGAGTTTTCTCATGTGCTTTCAGATTAGTCTTACTACAGAAAGTTTTCCCACATAGACTACATCCATAGGGTTTCTCTCCTGTATGAGTTTTCTCATGTTTTTTGAGATAAGTCTTTCTATAAAAGTTCTTCCCACATAGACTACATCCATAGGGTTTCTCTCCTGTATGAGTTCGCTGATGACTGAGGAGCAGAGAGTTTTTGGTGTATGCTTTCCCACATTCAGTACACACATAACGTTTTTCTTTCCTGTGAGTTTTTCGGTGTATATTGAACTGTGATATTTTGAGGAAGGTTTTGTTACATTCAGAGCATTTATACTGTTTTAGACCTGTATGAATTCTCTGATGTTTGCTGAGACTCGATCTTCTGTAGAAGGCTTTTCCACACAGACTGCACTCATGAGCTTTCTTTCTAGTATGAAAACTCTGATGATCAGTGAGCTCAGACATCTTGATGAAGCCTTTCCCACACTGAATGCATAAATGGGCTTTCTCTACATTGTGAGTTCTCTGTTGCTGGGACTTATTATTGATGGGTTCAGTACTGACAGGCAAGGTGATTTCAGTATAAAATTGTTCATGGTTAGCCTGCAGAATGGATGTCCCACCTCCATCCAACTCAGCAGAGTTCTTTAACTTACAGCTTCTGTTTAGGTTTTTAATACTTAAATTTGACTTTAAAGGTTTTTCATTTATCTTAATCATATTGCAGTTTTGCTTTAGTATGAAATGACCTTCGCCCTGATTAACAATATTTGCAAACATGTTATGTTCAAGGCATTGTTCCACACTCTTCTGAATGCTTTGACTTTGCAAGTGACACTGAAGAGGATCGTCAACTCTCCTGAGTTCTAGGAAAGAAGAGAATAGTGAATCATTGTGTAATATCTCATAATATTAATTTGAAATAAAAATTTTTTTAAATGCCTTCATGTGAATTACATAGTGATAATCCTGTGTTATAGGGTAAGTGATGAGTCTTTTTTCTAGATAAAAATAAAAACCATTAAAATTACAGCTGAGTTTATGAGGTAATTTAGCACAATGTTCCTACATAGCCTCAGAAAGAAGCTAATTACCAGAAAGAACAATTGATTAGAAGGTTCAACTTTCAGCCCCACCTACTGACATACGGGAAAGGAGGGTAGGTCTGAGATTAAACCTCTATAAAAATTTTTAACATAGGTAACTATGTCTCTGAGTACTGTGAAACACTTGAGAAATTAATTGAACTCTCAAAGAAGAGTTCATGATATCCTTCAACTTATAGCTAGTTGGTCAGAAACACAGGTTACAATATGGACTTGCAATTGACATCTGAGGTAGGGGCAATCTTATGGGACTGACCTTTTAACTTGAAGGGTCTGACACTATTTCTTGGATAGATAGTGTCAGAATTGAGCTAAATTTGTGGGTTATCTAGATTTAATATTTTGGGTATATATACATGAAGCAAAGTAGTAAAGACAATTATAGTCTATGAACCATGGTTAAAGGGGCAATGGAATGTAAGAGGTTGACAAAATCAGGATGTACAGGGTGGGGCAAAAGTAGGTTTACAGTGTTCATTTGGAAAATGAAACAATAATTAATAAATAATAATATAAGAATAAGCTCTCTATTGCATATTCACAACTATAAACCTAATTTTTCCTCAATGTGTACTTAAAAGAGAAAACAAAGTTCACTGATTGGATCAATGAGATACATGAAAAGAGGTTCATGAAAGGGAGGACTTAAAAATTACTCCAGGGAATTATGTGGCTTGAGCCACTGGGTAGGAGAAATACCTATTAATGAAATGAGGACTATTACTGAAGTTCAGGTGAGGGGAAAATATAGTGTGCTTTGTGAAACAAAGTTTAAGATGATTATTACATACATAGGATTATAATACTTCTACTGAAAACAAAAGTACTCTTAAAAGTGGAGACAAGATCTATTTTTTTTCTGGTTTTGGTACAGCTGTCATCTTAAAAAATATTATGCCATCAGAATGCAAGTTTTCAAGAAATTATGCAATCCCATAAATCATAGGAGATGATCATAGGTATGGAACATATTAAGGGGTATAAACAGGATGACAGAAACTTTCTAGTCAAAATGATGGCATATCACAAAGATCACTGAAAAAGAACTGCAATTTCATATGATAGGAAAACTTGGTTACCTGGGACTAAGTGTCATCAGAATATGAGAAAATAATTTTATTTTTAGGACCTAGCAGCAAATAATTAAAAAATGCATTTAAAAAATCAATTCCATTTACTACATAATAAAAAAAAAATCTTGCCCTGGCTAGTGTGACTCAGTGGATTGAGTACTAGCCTCTGAACCAAAGGGTCACCAGTTTGATTCCCAGACAGGAACATGACTGACTGGGTGGGTTGTAGGCCAGGTCCCCAGTAGGGGGCACACAAGTGCAACCGCACATTGATGTTTCTCTTCCTCTCTTTCTCACCCCTTCCCCTCTGCCTAAAAATAAATTAAATCTATTAAATAATTTTTAAAAAACCTTCACAAACTGCATACACACATCTCTGGACAAAAAAGTGGGGTTAGGGGAGTGGTTTCTATGGAAAGTAACCTAACAAGGTGATCTGATCATAAATTCCTAACTGGGCATGTTAAAAAAAAATATATACACACACACACACACACACGTATACAAAAAAAATCTCACACTGGAGAATAAACTGGACTTCCAGCCAGATGGAGGCATAGGTAGACACACTGTGCCTCCTCGTACAACCAACATAAGGACAACAAAAATTCAGAAACAAAAAAAATCAGAACTGACAGAAAATTGAACTGTATGGAAGTCCGACAACCAAGGAGTTAAAATAGACACATTCAACCAGATCAGTAGGAAGGGAGGAGTAGGGCACTGGGTAGAGAGGGGTCGCAGCAAAAAAAAGTGGTGGCTTCCAGACCCCAGGCACGCAAGACAGCAGCGGGTGGACCATGTGTGCACAGGCAGTGGCTGGCAGAACCCGGGCTCAGGGCAGCAGCGGGCAAACCCAGTGAGGTGTGCAAGGCAGCTGGCTGACCAGACTCTCACACATTTGCTCACACATAAACCAGGTGAAACTGGGGAGGGAGACAAACTACGCAACCCAGGGCCCCAGCGCAGGGAAATAAAGTCTCAAAACACTGATTGAAACCACCCGTGGAGCCCTGGCTGGTGTAGCTCAGTGGATTGAGCGCAGGCCTGGGAACCAAACAACCATGTTTTGATTCCCAGTCAGGGCACATGCCTGGGTTGCAGGCCAGTTCCCAGCAGGGGAAGCACAAGAAGCAACCATACACTGATGTTACTCTCTCTCTCTCCTTCCCTTCCCCTCTAAAGATAAATAAATAAAATCTTAAAAAAAAAAAAAAAAAGAAAACACCCATGGGGGGCTAAGGCATAGGGAGAGACTCCCAGCCTCACAGGAGAGTTTGTTGGAGAGACCCACAGGGTCCTAGAATGTACACAAGCCCACCCACATGGGAATCAGCACCAGAAGGGCCCAATTTGTTTGGGGGAAGGAACTTAAATCCGGTGAATTTAAAACTGGCGGAGGGGACTTAAATCCAGCAGAGAGTGGAGCAATAGCCATTCTTCCCTCTTGGGTCCCTGCCACACATAGAGCATCATAACCCCGACACTGGGTTGCCCTGCCCTGATGAACAACTAAGGCTCCACCCCTCACTACATAACAGGCACACAGAGAAAAAAAAAAAGGCCCAAATGGAAGAACAGATCAAAGCTCCAGAACAAATAAAACTAAGCAACTAAGATATAGCCAACCTATCAGATGCACAGTTCAAAGCACTGGTGATCAGGATACTCACCAAAATTGATTGAATTTGGTCGCAAATTAGATGAACCAATGAAGGCCACACTAAGTGAAATAAAGGAAAATGTACAGGGAACCAACAGTGATGGGAAGAAAACTGGGACTCAAATCAATGGAGCGGACCAGAAGGAAGAAAGAAACAACCAAACAGAAAAGAATGAAGAAACAAGAATTCAAAAAAAATGAGGAGAGGCTTAGGAATCTCTAGGACATCTTTATACGTTCCAACATCCGAATTATAGGGGTAGCAGAAGGGGAAGAATAAGAGCAACAAGTGGAAAAGTTATTTGAACAAATAATAAAAGAGAACTTCCCCAATCTAGCAAAGGCAATAGACTTCCAGGAAGTCCAGGAAGCTCAGAGAGTCCCAAAAAAGCTGGACCCAAAGAGGAACACACCAAAGCACATCATGATTACATTAGCCAAGATTAAAATGAAGGAGAGAATCCTAGAAGCAGCAAGAGAAAAGGAGACAGTTACTTACAAAGGAGCTCCCATCAGACTGTCAGCTGATTTCTCAAAAGAGACCTTACAGGCAAGAAGGGGCTGGAAAGAAGTATTCCAAGTCATGAAAGGCAAGGACCTACAACCAAGATTGCTCTATCCAGCAAAGCTTTCATTTAGAATGGAGGGGCAGATAAAGTGCTTCTCAGATAAGGTCAAGTTGAAGAAGTTCATCAGCACCAAGCCCTTATTATATGAAATGTTAAAGGAACTTATCCAATAAAAAGATAAAAAACATATACAGTAAAATCAAAGCAAACTCACAGTTATTAACAACCATACCTAAAACAAAAGCAAAAGCAAACTAAGCAAACAACTACAACAGGAACAGAACCACAGAAATGGAGATCACATGGAGGGTTAGCAACAGGGGAGTGGGAGGAGGAAAGAGGGGGGAAAAGGTACAGAGAATAAGTAGCACAGAAGGAAGGTAGAAAATAGACAGGGGGAGGGCAAGAATAGTATGGAAATGTAGAAGCTAAAGAACTTATGACACATGGACATTAACTAAAGAGGGAAAATGTGGGTGAGAGAGGGTGTGCAGGGTAGAGGGTAAGGAAGGGGGAAAAAGGGACAATTGTAATAGCATAATCAATAAATTATATTAAAAAATAATAAAGGGAAGTGTAAAACTTTTACTGTGAAATTTACAAAACATTGTTGAAAGAAATTAGAGACCAAATTAGATGAAAAAACACCCAATGATTCTGAATTAGGATATATAATATGGGTAAGATGGAATTACTACCGAATTGATACACAGATTCAATGTAATCTCTATCAAAATTGTCTTGAGAGAAAAGAACAGAGTTGGAAGATTGACTTCTTCCAATTTCCAAGCTTATTGCAAAGCTACAGAAATCAAGGCCATGATGAGAATATGTACATATAAAATGTTCCCAAATTGATTGTAGTAATGGTTCAAAAAGATGAATATACTGAAAATGAATTAAGTATATAATTTAAATGAGTAAATGGTATGGTATATGAATTAAATCTAAGTAAAACCATTAAAAATATGACTATGATGTGGGAAAAAAGCTTCAAAACAAAAATGCATTGATAATATCTAAGAGTAAAGCAAAATCTGAATTACAAAATCTAGGAAGGGAGTTATCTGAAGCAGACATAAGTTATAATATAATTTGTGCTGGAACTCCTTTACCATGTTAAGATTGTTTCCTGGGGTAGGGAAGCAAAGCATGATGTGATGTGAAACGAGATTATCATGGAGACACAACTTGCCAGTTGGGGTTTGATTTTAGAGAAGGAAAGCACTATGTCGAAACTGGGCACTATAGCCCCATAGTGAGAGAAAGTGAAAAATTCAAAGTTCTATCTTTCCAGAGAGACCTAGAAAGTGGAGTTTCACAGCAAGAGAAGTGGTAACACAGAAAGAGATGCTGTGACTGTGGACAATACAGAGGAAGATCTGAGAATACTAAGACAAAAAAAAACTATACAAACACAAACAAGATGTAAACAAAGCAAATGGGGGTCAGAGCCCAGGGGAGAGAAATGAAGTACGGTTTCCTTTAAAGTTCTATAAACAAAAAGGGTTTTCAAACATGGAGGGTAGTTTGAGCTTCCTCATTCACTGTCACAGCTCTGACACCATCTCTGACTAGATTTCCCAGCCTCCCACCTTGCTTGTTCTCACCCCCTCACCTGGGCAGACTACATGGTGCAGTTCATCCTGTACTGCTCTCAGCTCTTCCCCTTGTTCCAACCCGGACAGTGCGTCTGGTTTGCTGGCTTGATACCCTGCTTGTGAAAAATGACAGAAGACTTAGACATACTGAACTGGGCTGATGTCTGTCAAGAAGAGAGAATGTTACATTGCAGAGAATGAACAGTTTCACATCTGTTCACATTATCAGCTTTCTCTCCAAAAAGGGGACATTATACCCTCTTGTCATGGGCAAAAGAAAGGTCTCAGATTCTGCCATTTCAGAGAACTGTAGTTATTCTGAAGAGTTAAGTACCTGAGAAAAAAAGAAAACACTAATAGGGCACCATCTAAGTGACACTTAGGAGCTGTCCTCACCCACTGACACCAGGTTGCTGTAGTTCTCCAACATCACATCCCTGTACAGGTCCTTCTGATTGGGGTCCAGGAGCTGCCACTCCTCCCAAGTGAAGTCCACAGCCACGTCATAAAATGTCAGGGATTCCTGTAACAGCACTGTGCTGTTCAATGGCATGATGTGCTTAAATGACATTAAAGAAATGTTAGTTTTTCTGTTCATTTTCACATTATAGGCTGTATTATATATATATATATATATCAAGTGGGGTTTATTTTAATATACAGTTTTATCATCACCAGCCTAGTAAAATACTATTTTATAATTATTCATTTGTTCATCCATATAGTCAACAACCAGTTAGAAGTTTTTTATAATGTGAAGTTAAATATTCTTGTTTACCTAGAAATACCACATTCATGCATTTGACAGACAAAAAGTATACTCCTCAGATTAACAAATGTGTTTATTTTTCTAGGCCTCTACAAATTTATTCATAAAAAGGGAAAAAAAATTAAAACCAAAGTTACCTGAGCCTGAAGCATTTTCTTCTGTTCTCTGGAAAGAGCTGGCAATAGGGAGGTTCTGTCTTGTTGTGTTCTAGGTCTGCTCTAAATTTCTGTTCAGATCTCTGTTTTCAGTCAGGTGTGTCCCCAGAAATGCTGAATCAGTTTCACATGATTCAATAGCTCTTAGAGTCCTTATCAGAAATGTCCAATCCTGTAGAAAATTTTTACAAGTTTGTATGAGCCAAATTGACAGCAACTGCCGGAAAACAAAATAACAATGGATTGAGAAAATGTTCCATAGCATTTTTACACCTTATTTTATAAATTAAAGTCAAAGGAAAGACATAAGAAGGTTACCTGAAATGCACTGGTGATAGATTAGGAAGGTGAGAGAAAGCAAGAGAAAAATCTCTGGGACTGGAGATAAAGTAAAAAGAATAGACACATATTTCTTTTATATAGGTGGAAATAGGATAGTTAACAATTAATGCAATAACTATAACCATGGAGGGTTCTGTAGAGACTTGGGCTGGTGGGAGATTGTGCCCTGAGGGGGCTGGAAAAAAAGAAGTTAATCTGACATTCTAAAAGTATGTTATTGTGATACAAAAAGAAAATAGGCCCAGTTAAGGTAAAGATTGACCTTGGTCAAGGAAAATACCGATCTAAAATATGACTACCCACCATTACTTACTTTCAGTTAAAAAGTTTTAGTATCAGACCTGGCTGGTGTGGCTCAGTGAATTGGGTGCCCGCCTGTGAACTGAAAGGTAGCCAGTTTGATTCCCAGTCAGGGCACATGCCTGGGTTGCAGGCCAGGTCCCCAATTGGGGACTTGTTAGAGGCAACCATCTGCTATAGCTCTCCCTGTCTCCCTCCCCTCCCCTCTGTATAAAAATAAATAAAAATAAAAAACTTTAAAACCAGTGCAGGTACTCCTTTATTCTGTGGCATTTAAGTGGAGTAACTGTGAAAAGATGAAGGGAATGATATTGTTGGAGGCAGGAAAAAATTTTTTTGCCTTCTAGATTCTTTGACTGATCTAATAGTTAAATTGATAGAACACAGATTAACAGAGGAAAAATAACTTAAAAGGTTAATAACATATATAACTCTTATACTGATGGAAGCAACCCAGAAAACAAAGTAACTGGCAAAAATGGCAGCCACCAACACCTGCAATACCACTTTCACCTAAAGTCAAAAGATGTTGGGGGTGGAGAGTAAGTAACAGAAGGTTACCAAGGCACAGTAAAGGCACAGTAAACAAACAGCAAGACTGTTATGCAGATATAAGTCCTCCTTCTTCCACTGATAGTTATGGGGAGTTGTGGTATAGTGAGGGAGACACCCTTACAGATGAGATTGCTCTTACAAATGTAAATGTCCTTCACAACAGTAACTTCTACTAGGTTTTCTGAGCTTCTTCCAGCGCTGCAGTTTCTTCAAATTAACCAGCCTAAAATAACCAATACCATAAAGAGGCATATTTTAAGGTGGCAAACTACTCCTTTTCAGACTCAAAGAATTATACATTCAAAAGACAAAATTTTCTCCCCAAAACAACTAACACATTTTCACATATACAAGGTTTGCCAACACATGCTCTCACTCTTCATATTGATGCAAAAAGAAAATATATAATGTCCCCCCAAATGGAATTTACTTATAAAAAATCGTGTATTTATTCTTACATGTTTAAATTTCAGTCACCTTCAAAGCATCCTCCATTTCATACAATACATTGATTGAGACATTTTTCTCTACTGCTCAAAACAGTTTCTGAACTTGTCGATTTTGATATCTTTTAGTACTTCTGCTGTTTTTGTTTCACCTCTCCCACACTGGCAAAATATTTCCCTTTAAGGACCTGTTTTCTCATCCAGGGGAAGAAAAAATAGTCACTGGGGGCAAGATTGGGTGAACAGAGCGGTTGGGGCACAGGTGTCATACTGTTTTTGGTTAAAAACTGCTGAACACTCAGTACAGTGTGAGCAGGTGCACTAATAAGTCACTCATCCTAAAATGGGCAAACATGTTGAAAAAGTCTTCAAAAAAAATTTTTCAGTGTAGCTGAATGCAGCCTCTTACAACAATGCCAGCTGGTACACTGATACAGATGAGTTCCTAGAACATTCACCTAGAGGGGGAATCTTGTACTACAAGGGGTCCACCCTCCAGAAGTTAATTCCAGGGGGTTTTGGGGGTTCCTCCTCGTATCATTGGCTAGAACTACACAATGTATCTAAAATCATTTTACAGTAATTCAATCAGTGGTAATGGAAACTGGAATCCCTACGGTTGATTAAGACCAAAATTACTAACACACTTGTATATGGGTCACCTTGCCAGAGGGATGGATATTAAATAAAATAGAAATTCTGTTAGGATAAAAAATGGATGAACGTATTTCAGGCAAATAAGCAACAATGTCCACTGCTCTATACGAAGAGGTGAGAGCAGGTGTTGTCGGCAAATGTGTGAAAGACACAGATAAACATTTTCCACTTTACAGACCAAAACTTGTGTCACAACAGCCCAATTCTACTCTGCCACAGGAAATGTGCCACAGAAGATACGTTATGAATGAGTGTTTAGTCCCTGGATATGTAGTCAGTTGACTTCTGGATTAAAAACTGAAAACCAGATGGCTTGGAGGTAGTGCTCTGAGCCCTAACACCTTCTGTCCCCAGCAGCAGTGGAGGTTGTAACTTTAACCAAATACCAGTGGTCCTGAGTGTTCAAAACTTAATGTTCACAAGCATCTCCTGACCACAGACACTGAATACACTTCCTGATTAATTGGAATCTAGGCCCTGATGGTTATGGCTCAGTTGGTTGGGCATTGTGGTTCAGTACATCCCTGGGTTGCAGGTTCTGTCCCCAGATGGGATGCTAGGAGAGGCTACTCTCTCATAATGAAGTTTCTCTTCCTCTCTCTCCACCCCTTTTCCTGTCTCTAAAAAAATAAGTAAAATCTTTAAAAAAGAAAGGAAACGGGGCCAAACACCATGTGATGACCAGCCACACCACCCCCAACATCACTGAGCAGTGTATTAAACCTGACTCCAACTTAAACCTGACACTGGCTTCATCCTAAATGCCACCTGTACCATGTACAGGTGAGGTGACCTGCAGAACCCCATACCCTGAAGGGCCAAGGGTGTTACTATAATGGGGGGGGATACACACCCCTGGAAATGGGGGCCTGGTTTGGGCTGGGCATGTCTGACTGGTGACTTCACCCCCTTGCTAAACCTGGCAGCTAGAAGAGGGGCAAAGGCAAATATGGCTGATACTGGCCCTTACTGATTGGAGAGCCAGACACTTCCACTGGCTTTCAACATACATGGGATTCTGAGAGAAGACTTTTGAAAGGGGGTGTGCATGGAAGCAAAGTCAGTTGATTCCTTCCCCTCCCCCTGCAAGTGGTATGGCAATGGAGGCCAGTGAGGGGCCTGTGAGCAGAGGCCTGGGGGCAGACTCTAAAATACACCTAAAGATACACAGTGACTGGAGACCAGCTAAGCCACTTACGTTTATGATTCCTTGGGTGGGAAAAGAGGTTTTCATTGCAACCTTGAACTGAGCTGGCAGAGGGTGACAGGGTGACTTTTCTCTGGGTGTCTTAGAAGGAACAGCGTCTGAGGCAGAAACTTGCCATTATTTCCAAAGACACTGGATAATAGCACTGTGCACAGATTTATGTTCTTATGTTTTCAGTTCTTGAACCTATGTGGTAGTTGTAATGACAAATATTTAAGTAGCTATTTTTTATGTCATACTCTGATTTTCCTTTCCTCTTATTTTGTAACCCAGATATTTTAGGCAGAAACTTGTCATTAAATAAAATATTCCTTTATTTTCCACTGAACTCCGTCTTTGGAAATTTGCCTGGTGGAGGCGATAGGACTTCCCCGTCCGCCCGCCCCCCCCCCCGCCCCGCGCCCCCAATCATTGGGTTGGGTAACATTATCTCTACACATTGACCCCCAATCACAGACAGACACCTCTGGTTCCCCTCAAATCCAATTTTCACATCGTCCCCCTTAACTAGCTCCACCGGTGTGCTTCTACTCTCCCCCCCCTCAGACCCAGTGATGATTCCGTGCTCCACACGACACGTCATCCATATGTCTCCTTGTGAGAAACAAAATTTCCACTGTGACGAAAAAACTTCCAGAGACAAAACCACATACTGACCTGACCTGCTCCCCAGACCCACACGCGGAGCGAACGCTGTACTTCCTCAACTCGCTTTAACTTCGGCACGAGTCCCACTCTGTCTACGGTGGGTGAAGAGGGTCCTAGGCGTATGAAGAAAGGCAGCGAACGATTTCCGGTATTTGATGGCAATATGTCCGCGCCCATCTGGAGGTGGCACCCTGGGGGCCGCCATGTTGGGATGCCTGACTACCGAGCAGAAGGAAGAGCCGCAGCTTTAGGGACATTAGTGAGAGAGGGCGAGAGTGAAAAGTTACTAACATTCTTTTTCTGGCACTTCCACTCTTTTGGAAATTGGGTAAAAATTCAGAGCTTCACGATGAAAACATGATGCGGGCAAAGTTGCCTTCAGCGCGCTCTGTAGAAAAGGACATAAATCCCCAGAGTTAACTCCATTTTATGTATTTATAAACATTTCCAGACAACTAGCAGTTAAGGTATAGCAGTGCGGAGCGGTGGGATACTCCTAAAAAGGGACAAGATAATACAGCTGGTAAATAGCACCCACAGACTGGTAAGAGTTGCCGTAAGCGTCCTATAGGAACAAAAAGACACTGGCACATTGTGAAACTGACTATCAGGTAGAAGACCGACTGGGACCAGGGAGCCTAAAGGTGTCATTGAGGGTGTAGACTCAGGAAAAGGCACTGAAATTTGGCCAGTATAAGTCTGGAATCAATGGCAAGGGCATAACCTGAATTCATGCCATTAAAAGGTATATTGTAAGCATGGTGAGGTAGATGTAACCCAGGATTTAAGGCCAAAAATAATAAAAATAAAGTGTGTATCAGGCCGTATTTTAAAAGGCATAGTCCTGGGCCCCAGCCCAGGACTGGAGTTTCTGGTTTAGAGAGTATGGGATATGAGTGGGGATTTGCATTCATTTACGGTTCTGAGGCAGGAGGGCTGTTACAATAGTTAGGAACAGTACTGTGTTGGGATTAATTGGTGATCATCTTGTAAGTTATATACATGTTGTACATGTATATAACTATGTTGTACATCTCTGAAACGAATATAATTGTGTCAACTGTAATGGAAAATTTTTTAAATTAAAAAACCAAAAGAAACAGCCCTGGAATGTACTCTGGTTACAAATATGATTGGTGATTCCCCTCCATATCTCAGCCTTGGCTCAAGTCATTTCCAGAAAACCCTACATTGGTAAGAGCAGGAATAACTCCCCCACTCCCATTACAGCCTATGCATTACTATAAATTACTATCTATGAGTTACAATAAATTATTAACTATTGTTGTCCTTATGGGATTCACCATATCCTGAGGTTTCATGATCCATTTTATAGTCTTCCTCACTAGATTTTAGGTCCACAAAAGCAGTTTTTATGCCTGTTTTGTTCACTGATGTAACCTCAGTGGGTAATACAATGGCTGGCACAGTGTTGTTGCCTGAAAATGTATTTGAAGAATTGAATTACCTAGAACCCAATATTGGAGATTGAATTCTGAAATAACCACATGACAAAGCAAATTCCCATTTTTATTCTGATGAACAAGACTCACTGTTTATAAGTTGGATAGGTGGGAAACTATGGGACAGTTATGAGATTAAGAGAAACTACACCGAATAGTGAGAGTACAAGAGCCCCACTCCCAAGAGACAGAGAAGGAAAAATGAACAGAAAGCAGATGTCTCAATTCAGCAGGTAACATTGGAGCTGGAATCTTTGAAATGGTGGCAGCTCTAAAGGGTGATGGTCCTGTGCACAGACCCAGAGGCTCTTCTTCATGACATCTCTTAAGGATTTCACCTTCCATCTCCCATATTCTTCATTCTTAGAGTCTAAGATTCCTGTCATCTGTCTTATCCTACCAAAGATCCTTTCTTTTTTTCTCCTTTGCCCAGCTTATATTCAATTGAAGTCTCTAATCATACATAATTTGGGGAGGAGACAACCATTTAGTTAGCTACAAAAGTTTGATTGTTGCACTGTCAGTGAGATAGCCACCAGTTACATATGGCTACTGAGCACTTGAGGTGTGGTGTAGCACAACTGAGGAACCGAGCTTTTATTTGGTTTTTTAAAATGTAAAATATAAAGAGAAAAAATGGTCAAGGAATTTTTCATCTACTTGGAGAAGTAAGACATGAGTATTAAAAAAAGTAACTTGTTCCCTGGCTGATGTAGCTCAGTGGATTGAGCGCAGGCCTGCGAACCAGAGGATCGAGGTTCGATTCCCAGTCAGGGCACATTCCTGGGTTGTAGGCCAGTTCCCTGCAGGCTATTTCCCAGCAGGGGAAGCACTAGAGGCAACCCTACATTGATGTTTCTCTTCCTCTCTCCTTCCCCTCTAAAGATAAACAAATAAAATCTTTAAAAAAAAAAAGTAACTTGTTGAGGTGCTTAAAGTTTATTAAGAGTATTCCTTGCCCTCCCTCCAAATAATAAGCCCCTTAATTTAACTCCTTAAAATAATTACTCCCTATTTGCTATAGAGAGAATGTCTCACTCAAATCCGTTCATTGAAGCCTAACCCCAAATGTGATAGTCCTAAGAAGTGGGCATTTCAGAGCTGATTAGGTCATGAGGAAGGAATCCTCACGAACTGGATTGCTAACCTTACAAAACGCAACCCAGAGGGCTCCCCTGCCCCTTCTTCCACATGAGGACACAGAGAGGTCTTCTGTGAACCAGGAAGTGGGCACTCAATACACACCCATCTGCCAGTGCCTAGATTTGGCTCTCTGCAGCTTTTAAAACTCTAAGAATTAAATTTCAGCTTTTATAACCACCGAAGCTCTGGTATTGTTTTGTAGCAACCAGGACAGCCTAAGACTATGTCAATTTCATGAGTGTATATTGACATTTTCTTAATAGATTCGCTGGTGTGTGTATAGGTGTCTCTTAGAAATAAGATAACCCCACTACTCTTTAATGGTCTCTCCAGGACACCATGGCCGTCTTCTCTTTTTTGAGCAATACAATTCTCAGCTTGTAAAAGACAACCAGATGCAACAGATATATTGAATATTTGAGGAAAACTCAATATAAATTAATGAATCAACTCACTTTAAGGCTGGTGTTCTGTAACTCCCTCTGCATAATATGAAATTCTAAAAGTTTATGGGAGATGCCCTGGCCAGTGTGGCTCAGTTGGTTAGTGTTGTCCTGTAACCGAAAGGTTGCCAGTTTGATTACCAGTCAGGGCACATACTGAAGTTGCAGGTTCAATATCTGGTCCAGGAGCTTATGGGCCAAAAATAGAAATGCCTTATGGGTACCCCAGTGCCTCCGTTTTCAAGAGATGGTCACAAGCGCAGAGCTACTACTTAAGTTTTTAGAAGCTGGTACCTATCCAAAGACAACTGGGCATGGGATGCATTGTATCTGTCAGCATGAGCAAAAATAAATAAATAGATTGTGCCTTTGAGTTGTGAGACAGGGACACCTAGGGTATAGTCAGTTTCCACGAGGTCCGGTGTCCATATTGGTAGAGAAGACCCTAGAGAGCTTTAAGCTGAATCTTAGGTTGAATGTACTTCAGATGTGTTTTGGGGAAACATACAGTTCAGTCTGTCTCTTGTGTTTCTTCTTTTTTTTTTTCTTTTTTTAAATTTTAATTTTATTTAGTTATTTTTCAATTACAGTTTTTTGTCTATTTTTCCCATCCCAGCCTCCCCCTCTTGTGTTTCTTCTTACTCTCACACTACTTCCACCATCACATAAAAGGCACTACAAACATATACTACACCATATACACCACAAAATAGGGCTTTTATCCTGTATAAGTCTGCTGATGTTGGATAAGCCAGTGCTTATGTTTTAAATAACAAAAATATAGCTTTCTACATTTAAAATAAAATTCTATTATTAGGTCATTAATGTAATTTTATGGCTTTAAATTTTTTCACTTCTTGATTGAGCACAGGCTTGCAAAACAAACATCGCTGGTTTGATTCCTAGTCAGGGCACATGCCTGGGTTGCAGGGTTCCCACCAGGGGCCAGTTCCCAGCAGGGGATGCACAAGAAGCAACCATACATTGATATTTCTCTCCCTCTCTCCTTCCCTTCCCTTCTAAAGATAAGTAAATTAAATTTTAAAAAATTAATAAATAAAAATAAAATAAAGTAAAATGTATTGCTCTTTTATGTTATAGAAAAGTATAAAGAAAGGAGAGTTAGAAAATAATATTATGTTTAAAACAGCAATAAAAGTACTGTGTTTTTCAGACTATAAGACGCACCTTTCTCCCCTGACCCAAAATTGGGAAGAATAATGGCTGTTAATACTGCTGTTGAGATCTGTTTATATTTACATTGGTGAAGTATGTTATTTATGTTATTAAATATTTTACCACATTTTTTACTTCAAAAAATTTTCCCTATTTTCCTCCTCTAAAACCTAGGTGCGTCTTATGGTACAAAAAATACAATAAGTAGTCTAGACTGTAGATGAAAAGCAGGGGACAAATCTATGGGTAAATGCAAAATCAAAAATGTTCTTAAAATTACACTTTTAGGGTTTCCAGGACAAGTGGCTACTGCTTTGGGAGGCTCGGCCTCTGGGGCCTGCTGGTGGTGACTGCCTAGGGAGGTGTGGCAGCTCACGGGCAGGTATACTGATGATGAAGGACTATGAGTTTTCAGATCTGCTGGAGAGACTACAAAGTTCTGGTTGTTATGGTACCTTTAACTGGGTTCATACATTTGAAGTGGCACAGAACCAAAAGCAGCCCTGTTTTCCAAAAACCTAACATGGAAAACATTACTGAGTTACATACTCTGGCACTTACAAGTCCTCAGAAGGAATACATTCAGGAGTAATTGCAGGGTTGTATTCTTCAGAAAGAAGTGGCTTTGAATTTGAACTTGATATTGAAAGAAGAAATGAAAAAAACAAGTTAAAATAGAAAAAAATATCTTCTTGTAATTGGAGTTTCTATCATAGGTGTCCAAAATGGACACCTACAGATCATTTTCCTTCTGCACAAAGTACATACGTAGTGCAGAGGCAAACAAAAGAGTATCAAAGAATAAAGAAAAATAAATATTTGAAATTACAAATGTCATTAAATCATTATATGCTGATAAGATTTTTAAACATAAGCATATTTAATTTTATTTAAAAATGTTGCATATTAAGACCTTTGCTCCTGAAAAATAGTTTTTAAATTTATTTTTTTATTGATTATGCCATTACAGTTGTTCTATTCCCCCCCTTCATTCCCCTCCACCCTACCCCCTCCGTCCCCACCATTACCCCCCTTTAGTTTATGACCATGTGTCTCGAGTTCTTTAAATTCTATATTTCCCATACTATTTGTGCCCCCCATCAATTTTCTATCTACTGTCTATGCTACTTATTTTCTGTACCTTCTCCCCCCTTCTCCTCCTCCCACTCCCCTGTTGCTAACCCTCCTTGAGATCTTCATTTCTATGTTTCCACTCCTGATCTAGCTGTCCTTTTAGTTTGCTTTTGTTTTAGGTGTGGTTCTTAATAACTGTGAGTTTGCTGGCCTTTCACTGTTCATGTTTTTTTAACTTCTTTTTCTTAGATAAGTCCCTTTAACATTTCCTATAATAAGGGCTTGGTGATGATGAACTTGAATTTGATCTTATCTGAGAAGCACTTTATCTGTCCTTCCATTCTAAATGAAAGCTTTGCTGGATAGAGCAGTCTTTTGAGACAGTCTGATAGGAACTCCTTTGTAGGTGACTGTCCCCTTAGCTCTTGCTGCTTCTAGGATTCTCTCCTTCATTTTAATCTTGGCTAATGTAATTATGATGTGCCTTGGTGTGTTTCTTCTTGGGTCCAACTTCTTTGGGACTCTCTGAGCTTCCTGGATTTCCTGGAAGTCTACTTCCTTTGTCAGATTGGGGAAATTCTCCTTTATTATTTGTTCAAATAAGTTTTCCACTGGTGGCTGTTCCTTTCCCCCTTCTGGTACCCCTATAATTCGGATGTTAGAGCGTTTAAAGATGTTCTGGAGGTTCCTAAGACTCTCCTCATTTCTTTGAATTCTTGCTTCTTGACTCTTTTCTGTTTGGCCATTATTTGCTTTCTTCTGGTCCACTCATTGATTTGAGTCCCAGTTTCCTTTCCATTACTATGGGTTTCCTGTGCAATTCCATTCATTTCGATTAGTTTCGCCTTCATATGTTTCTCTAATTTGTGGCTATAATCAACCAGTTCTGCGAGGATCCTGATCACCAGTGTTTTAAACTGTGCCTCTGAGAGTTTTGCTATTTCTTTATCGCTTAGGTTTATAGGCTCTGGGGCTTTGAGATCTTCTTGAGCCATTTTTGGTCTGTTCTCGCCCGTTAAGTATGAGTGGCAGAGCCTTGGACTCTCAGGTCGCTGGGTTGTGATGCTGTATGTGGGGGCGGGGTCAGAGCGGGAAATGGCGGCGCCCTGTGTTGCCGCCTGCCTTGGGGCCTGCTCAGTCCCGTAGTCTCACCGCCCACTCCCTCGCTTGTCTGTCTGCGCAGGAAAGTGCGACCACAGTCAACCCGCAGCCCTGCTCCCTCGCTATTTCCCCACGGTTGCTCGCTGAGTCGCTTACTAGGTCCAACCCTGTGCCTGGGTTCCGCGCGCCCGAGTCCGTCTGACGGAGTTTTTATGTGCAACTCTGCTCCAACAGCTGCTGGTTTCGCCCCTCTTACCGGTCAGGCTAAAGAATTTGTTGTTATCAGACTTCCGAAAAGTTCAATTTTCTGTGTTCTGGCTGTGTTTTCTGTTGCTAATATTTAGTTGTCTCTAAACTTGGTTGTGAGAGAAAGCATGGCTTCTCCATCTATGCCTCCATCTTGGCAGAAGTCTCCCTGAAAAATAGTTTTTAAATGTTAAAGAGGAAACTATGGTTAACAAAATAAGAGCTGTCTTCACAAATTACCACCTAAAGTTAAGATGTCTCATTTAGAAGCTAAAAATCTGTCACTGTAAAAGTGAACCACTGATTAGTGAGAGAGTCGGAATCAAATTTTCTGTCTCTAAATGAAGGTAACATCATACTATAGTCCTTCAGGTAGGCCAAAGCAGCTGCAAAATAGCCTGGGAGGCTCTGTGTGGACAGCTTCATAGTCGTCAGCCATGTTTGCTAACCTTTCGATTGCCCATTCCATTTTAAAGATCCTAGCAACTTCCTTGCAGAATCCTGTATGGTGCTTCAGGGACTATGGCTTATTCACAGCCATTCTTTGCTGTCATCTTATTGAAAATGTTCAGAGAATAGGCTTGACACCCACCACAGTCATTATATAAATATCTTTTGACCTCTGCAAAAGAAAAAAAATGATATATTTAACATTTAACTTATATATAAATCTATGCAAATACTTAATGAATTACCTTATAATACCACCAGTTAACACATTACATATAATTCGTGTTTTTCACATGAAAAAAATCATAGTGTCACTTATGCAATTTACCTGAATTATGAGTACTAGGCAAATAATACCAAAACCTAACATGAAAATAAGCTAAAATTTTGATAAGTATTATCCTTTAGGAACAGAACTTAAAGTGACACTGGTATTCTTTTGCTTGTGTCAGAAAGAATCTGAAAAGAAACAGCCAAAAGGAGAAGAGATGCATCTTAAATAGAAAACAGTCCACTACTACATGTTTACCTAATGGATCTCTACATTATGCATCTCACCAAATTAAAGTTTTTAATGTTAAATAGATATATGTATTTTTAAAACTTTATTTTTAGAGAGAGAAGAAGGAAAAGAGAGAAAAAGAGAAACATCAATGTGCAGCTGCCTCTACAGTGTCCCCTCACTGGGGATCCAGCCAGCAACCCAGGCACGTGCCCTGACAGGGAATTGAACTGGCAACCCTTTGGTTCGCCAATCAGCACTCAATCCACTGAGCAACATCAGTCAGGGCTAAAATACATATATTTTTATTTAGTTATTTTTCAAGTACAGTTTTGTTTATTTCTCCCATCTCAGCCTACCCTAAAATAGATTTTTAAAATACTTATTTTTCACTTACAATTGACCCACCATTATTATTATTTTAGTTTTAGATGTATAAAAAATCTTTCATTTCTGACAGTTCAAGAGTAAGGAGTGATTGTGTTACTATAGGTAGTCATCTAGTTATTAATAAAAAAAAAAGGAAAGAAAGAAAATAAGACATTGAGCTTAATTTACTAGAAAGCTGAATCAAATAGTAAGCTTAAGCCCTGGTTGGTGTGGCTCAGTTGGTTGGAGTGTCGTCCTGTACACTGAGAGGTTGCAGGTTCAATTCCCATTTAAGGCACATGCCTAGGTTGTGGGTTCTATTCTTTTTGGAGATCCTACAAGAACCAACAAATGTTTCTCTCTCACATTGTTTCTCTTTCCCCCTTCATTTCTTTCTAAAAGCAATTAAGAAATGTCCTCAGGTGACTATTAAAAGAACAAATATTAAATTTACAAAACTGGGAAGCTAAACTAGATATTAGGATAACATTCCATTAAGCCCTCGAGGAAGCTATCTATAAAGAGAATCATTCACACACTCCAGATTACCTTAGGGAAGACAATCTACAGAACACGGAAGAAATCTCCCCTGCAGGACTCCAGCTGGTACTGGTTTATCTCTGGAAGAGGAAGCAGAAAAGTCCTCTGATGGGCAACAGAAGCCAGGTGGCAAACTAGAACTTTTTGAATTGTGCAATAGAAGTTGAGATGGCACAGGGAGAGGTTACCTTTGATCTTGCGCAGCAAGAGTCAAAATGACCCAGGAAAAGGACTGGTTGGGAGGAGGGCCCAACTCAAGTCCCAAAAGAATCAGGAAGGTTGGTTGGATGGTTTGAATGGTACCTTGTTCTTACCAAGAACCAAGTAAATATATGGAGGATTAACAGGAGCTTCCTGGCTATTGTTAGAGCCTGCCCACCCCCTACACCCACAAGCGTATGTTATTTTCCTTTACCTGAATACAATCTTGCCATCACATTTAAACTTTTCCCCAAATGTGCCATTTGAAATTCCTTATTCTGGACACTGCAAAAAAAACACCTTTTCACTGGCAACAATTGGGTGCCAGAACTACTGGTGAAAAATGGCCTTGGACCTCAGAGGCAGTAGGGAATAGTGAATGTACATTAAATCTGTTTCAGCAGCCAAGGTTTGAGCTCTATACACAGGCTCAGATATCAGGGCCTCCAAACTATCAGCCCACAATGCATCTGAACCCCAGGTGCTTACTCCCAGATGCAAGAGGCATTCGATCCATGTTTCTTTCCCCCTCTGTCTCCCTCCCTTCCCTTCTCTCTAAAAATAAATGAAATCTTAAAGAAAAAAAAAGGCCCTGACTAGTGTGGCAGAGTGGATTCAGTGCTGGCCTGTGAAACAAAGGCTTGCTGGTTCAATTCCCAGCCAGGACACATGTCTGGGTTGCAGGGTCTGTAGGAGGCATGCGAGAGGCAACCACACATTGATATTTCTCTCCTTTCTCCCTTCCTTCCCCTCTAATAAAATCTTCAAAAAAAAAAAAAAAAGACTTGTGTGCACTGGCTTCCAGCAGCTAACAAGAAAGTTAAAATTGCAGCGATGTTTACTCCATACAAATTGGGAAAACAGCCCAGTGGGACCACCATCTTACAGGAAGTGTAGCTGCCCCTACATGAACTCACTCTTGAGAATCTGAGCCGAGTTTCTGGCTGAAACTGGCTGGGAGGGGCTTTTGAACAGAGAATGTGGTTTAGAGAAGCTTTGATGGTAGAGGGGTGGCAGCCATGAGTGAGTCATGGGGGAAAGGCCACTAGAAACCAGTGAAAGCTAGGCAAGATGAGGTCCTAATGGGAAGGATGGCTCTTGGTGGAACTTTCCCTGTGGACCCCAGAGGAGACCAGTGGCCTAAAATTTGGGAAATATGACAGTGTACAGGAGAATAAGTCATGTTATAGTACATGTGCCAATTGCTAATAGTGTCTCCAAACTCAAAACCTCAAGAGTTTGGAGTAAGCTTTATTAACTGAGGAGGCACCAACTGAAAAGAAGGGAGATCTAACAGTGGGATTAGTTTAAGCGTTTTTCAGCTGGAAAAGGGGAGTGGGAGGGGGAGTTAGGGTAAGTTCCTATGGTATTCAGCCTCTTGATATCTCAAGGAGCAGCTTCTAGACACCATCTAAGGTCATCTGCATCAAGGGTAGTCTCCAGTCTCTATTATTTTTTGCAAAGTAAGCTTTTAAATTATTGCCCTGTGGCCATTTCTTTTCTATGAGGGACCAGACACATTGCATTAATATGTTCTCTAGTCCTTTAGAAACTGTTGGTTGTCCAGTAGGTCACAAGTTATTGACTCAGAAACTGGTCACAATATTGCTGAGCTCCACAGTTTAAACATTAGGGTAGGTTAATATAGCTAAAGTGTAACTAGTCCTAGTTAGGGGAACAGCAGAGAGTCTAACTTGTGGGGTATGGTTACAATAGTATCAGCAAAGTCAAAGTGTTGTAGGTCATACATATGGACCAACTGAACTTGGCATATATATTGAAAGACTGGAGAGAATGGAAAGGAAATACCTGTGTGTATGATACATAGGTATAGAGAAAGAGAAATTGCCAAACTACTTTCCAGAGTCAACATATTGTGTTCAATTCCCACCATCAATATCAGAGATTCCCTTTCTCTACATACTCCCTAGCAATTATTATTGTGATTTTAAAAGGAATAAGAAAAGATGAACCTAAATTTTTAACAGCTAAATGAATAAACAGTCCACTTATTTTTAAAAATTGTAAATACTCAAAACAATTTTAAATGCCAGTGTTACTAATATTTAAATACATACAAAGTAAACATGAAACAAACTTTAACCCTAAAAATTCATAAAGATTGAATGATGAATATTATTTAGAGTGGCAGGTCATGGAATAATAGCATTCTATTATGCTAACCTCTTTAAGTCTTATTTTTTACATCTATATAGTGTTGTTCACCACATACACCTTTAAATGGAGATATTATCATGCTTGTTATTGAATTCAAAAAGTATGCATTACATTTGGTGTGTTTTTATAGGGGCATGATTGAGTCTAGAGTATGTATATATATGTAAAGTAATAAAAATTTGGGGGGTATACAAGTTGAAATTACCCAGTTTAAACCTTATTCCCTTTGAGCCACCAATCAATTTAAATAACTGATTCTGTAAAATTATCTCTTTGAGAATGAACAGGTACTAGGATATTCATAGCATCAATTTTAATAACTGTAAAAAAATAATCTTGTGATTGCTACATGAACTATTCTAGCACTTCTGTATTCAACTTTTGGGTAACATCCCCCACTGTGACTGACCAATGTGTCCAATGGTATAACAGCAACACAGTGCAACACAGAGAACGGAAGTTGCCTTGCTGAGACATGTTGTTTTTTGGAACTCTTGTAACAACAGAAACCAGGCTATCCTCTTGCAGAATGGCAGCCATCCATTCCAGTGGAGGCTCAGATATGTGAAAAATGCCATCTAGACCATGCAGCCCCAGTTGAGACAGCCCACACCAGGAAATCCAACCCTCAGCGCACTAAGTAAGTAAATAAGTAAGTAAATAAATAAATAAATGAATGTTGTTTTTAGATACTAAGTTTTAGGGATGTGTAGTTTTGTGATGTAGTTTTGTGAAGGTAGCTAATACAGGTATGAATGTATATCAGGTAATTTGTTAAATAAATCATAGGATGTCTCTTCATGAACAATATGCAGACATAAAAAGAATGAGATATAAATTCATATAGCAACTATGGAAGACAGTAACAAAGATTCCTCAAAAAGTTTAAAAACAGGTCTACCATACAACCCAGCAATTCTGGGTAGAGGTGGTCAAAACATACAGATTTCCACTTATAAGATAAATAAGTTAAAAAAACCCATAACAACAAAAAAAGAAATAACAAATTGTTGACCATCATTAGCCATTATGAAAATGCAAGTTAAGCTCAAGATCATATACTACTAGACACCTATTAGAATGATTAATATAAATTATAATGATAATACCAAGTGCTGGGGAGGATGAAGAGCAATTAGAACTCCTATGTGTTGCTAGTAGAATGGCTAAAATAAAATATACTTCTTTATGGCCATACCATCCTGAACCAGCCCTATCTAGTCTGACCTCAGTAGCTAAAATAAAATACACTGAAAATATCAAGTGCTGGGGAGGATGTAGAGCAAGAAGACTTCACACTGCTGGTAAGAATGTAAATAGTACAGCCATCCTGGAGGAAAGCCAGGTAATTTCTTATAAAGTTAAACATAATTGACCATATGTCCCAATAATCACCACCTGCATATTTATTGTAGAGGAATGAAAATTTACATTCATACAAAAACTAGTATGCAAATTTTGTAGTATCACTATTACTTATAACAGCTGAAACTGGGAAAATACAAATCTCTTTCAAGAGTGAATGCCCTTATATGAAATGTTAGAAAGACTTATTTAAGAAAAAGATCAAACTATGAACGAGCAATAAAATGGTGATAAATACATACCTATCAATAACTGAATCTAAAAAACAAACTAAGCAAACAAGAACAGAGACAGAAGCATGGATATGCAGAGGGTTCTGATGTTTGCCTGATGCAAGGGGCTTGTGGAGGAATGGGTGGAGTGAGAGTATTACGAAGTACATACAGTTACAGAACAGCAATGGGGGTGTAAGTACAGTATACAAAATGGAGTAGCCAAAGAACTTATAGACACAACCCATGGACATGAACAATGGTGGGGAATTGCCTGAGGGAGTGGGGGTTGCCGGATGTGGCAGGCAAAGGGCAAAAAATTGGGACAACTGTAATAGCATAATCAATAAAATGTAACACAAAAAAAGTGCATAGGTAAACTGGTTCAACTAGTATATATACTATTCACAAATACAAATAAGACTATTTCAATTCAAATAATTCTTAAAAGCAATTTGTCAACTGACAAAAACATGAAAAACTTACATGGTCCCCATTAAAAATATAAATTTGTATAACTAAATACATTATTTATATAAAATCCAGTTATAAAAATGATTTTTACACCATTCATGAAATGACAAAATTATACCGATGGAAAACAGGCCAAGTAGTTGCTGAGGTAGGTTTGGATACAGGGTTGAACTTAAAAAGGGAAGCATGAGGGAGTCTGTTGTCTGAGCAATTTTCTGTCTTGGTTGCGGTTGTGGTTATATGAATGTATATAATAAGGTAATAAAGCTTAGAATTGCAAACATTAAAAAAAACACAAGTAAAATCTAAAGAAATCCAAATAAGATTAGGAGTTTTGTAACACTATACTACCAAAGTCATTTTCCTGGATTCAATAAAATATGGTTTTATAAGATGTTTTTACTGGGAAATGTTGGGTAAAAGATACTAGGGAAGTCTCTGAATTATTTTGTAAGTTAAGTAAACATTTCACAAAAATAACTTTAAAGGTGGTTTGTAAAATATTTGATCATACTTATAAACTTGGCTAACCAAGTACAAATATGTGTTATAAATCTAAAATACTCAGTTTTCTCTTAAACTATTTCTGTATGATACATTTATAATTAAGATTAGAGTCAAAGAAAAGTAAGAGCTAATCATATAGTGTGAGATGGTCATGGAACACTCCTGTATGGCATATAACAATAAAAATTAATCAGGAATAAGTAAAGCACATGATTTTTTAAAACTATGGAATTACTGACAAGGCAACTACAAAGGAGGCTCCAAGTATCACCTGAAAACACAAATCAGGTGAATTACCTGATGCAAAATAAAGTTAGACTTATTTAAAAAGCACTCAAACAGTATTACTTCTCACAGAACTTCTTTCCTTCGTGAGTTCTCTAATATTTGAATAAAGGTGCTCCAAATTCAGCATTTTCACAAAGTTTTAACTTCTGCATAATTTCCTAACAATAATATAGAACTTATCCATAAAATCCTGTAAAATATATATTATCCTCTTAATGTTTTTCTCCTACATGAACTCTGACTCTAATCAAGGTCTTCTGGCTGGGTAAAGACTTTTGCATGGTTACCTTATTTCTTTGGTTTTTTGTTTGTTTGTTCGATTGTGTTTTCATATTTCTATGAACAATGAACCCACTGATGATCTATGACAATCCCTGTTAATGAAGTCTATCTTCCTACTGAAGACTTTTTTCATCTCTGCATTCACAAAATTTGTCTCAGTATCCACTTTTCAAACATATATTGGAGGCAGACAGTTTTGCTGAGAATTATAATGAAGTTGGAAAAGCATCTTCACATTGCATATATTAGAGTGTTTCCACTGCATTTTCACTGACAGAAGATGTTATTAAGTAAGGATTGCTAAATGCACTACTACAGTTAGCATGTTCACAAGGTTTATATCCTGGGAAAATTCCACAATTTCCTTAGGACATACATCAGACAACAGGCAGTACTGTGTTTGCACTCTGATCTGCTAGAAACACTGACGTTAATGAGGTCTTGGTTGCCACAGAAGGCATTTCCACAAAGATTGCATTAATAAGGGTTTTATTACACGAGTTCACTTGTAAGTAATGCGCTGTGACTCTCCATTAAAAAAATTTCCAACTTGACTGTATCTACTCATTTCTCTTGTGTGCATTTTCTTATGTTTAAGAAGGTTTGACACTTGGGAGAAGGTTTTCTCACAAATGCTGCATCCATAGGGTTTCTCTCCTGTATGAGTTCTTTGATGGACATTGAGCCCTGACCTTCTAGTAAAGGCTTTCCCACATTCCTTGCACTCATAAGGTTTTTCTCCTGTGTGACTTCGCTGATGAATAATGAGAGTGTGCTTTGTGGTAAAACCATTTCCACATTCATCACATACATATGATTTCCCTTCTGTATGAATTCGCTGATGTATAGTGAGCTTGCGCTTCACGGTGAAGCCTTTTCCACACTCACTACATATGTAAGATTTTTCCCCTGCATGAGATCGCTGATGAACAATGAGATTACCCTTCACAGCAAAGCATTTTCCACATTCATCACATAAATAGGGTTTCTCTCCAGTGTGAGTTCGCTCATGTACAACAAGGTAGCGTTTCATGGTGAAACCCTTCCCACACTCACTGCATATATAGGGTTTCTCCCCTGTATGAGTTCGCTGATGCACAATGAGATTACTCTTCACGGTGAAGCCTTTCCCACATTCACTGCACACATAAGGTTTCTCTCCACTATGAGTTCGCTGATGTGCAATTAGATAGCGCTTCACAGTGAAGCCTTTCCCACAGTCACTGCATATATAGGATTTCTCTCCTGAATGGGGAGAGATGTCTGCTGATGTTTGCTGATGTCTGGTGAGACTACCCTTCACAAAAGAGTCCTTTCTGTATTCATTGGTTATATAGAGTTTGTCCTGTGATTGAGTTTTCTGATGTTTAGTGAGCATGACATTTCTGAAGGATTTCCCCCATAGATTACGCCCATGGGTTTTCTGTTCTGTATGAATGCCCTCATGATAAATGAGCCAAGGTTTTCTGATGCAGGCTTTCTCACCTTCAATGCTTGCTTGGGCCTTCTCTATTTTATAAGTCTTCTGATGCTTAACAACATGGAATTCACTGCTGCTGTGTTTTTCACTTTCAGGAATTTCAATTTCAGTGTACAGTTGTTCATGATTACCATGTAGAAAGGATTTCTCATCTGCATTAAACTCAACGGGGTTCTTTAGTTCATATCTTCTCTTCTGATTAATCAGACTTAACCTTGATTTAAAAGCTTTCCTACATAATTCCAGCATATGATTTTGCATTATGGCTACATTTGTTTTGCTCAGATGAATAGTATTTCTAAGTGCATTCTTTTCACTGAATTGTTGCACGCTCTTCCGAAGCCTTTGGATGTGAGAATGCTCTTGCAGGCAACTGTCAACTTTCCTGATTTCTAGGAAAAAAAGAAAAACAAATTTCTTCAGAGAATGTCTTAGAATAAATGCTTAAAATATGATGTGGTGGGAGCTGGCTCTTTATTGTCAACCATACCATTCCATAAAGATGTAAGGTGAAAGACAATCAGATTAAAGAAGAGACAATGAGTATATTTACAGCAAAATACCCACAAGAAAAACAGTTCTCATCTGGGGAGATATATATGTGGAGGGGATATATGGCCATCCTCAGACATCTTCACAGTTGTGACTCCTTCTCTTAATGATTAGAATATGATTTGCATGGCCACGGCCACTTCCTTGCTGGTTCTCACTCACTCACCTGCATGGCTTATATTAGAGATTTCATCCTCTATTATCTGTGGTTCTTCTCCATGTTCCAACTTGGACAGCACATCTGGTTTGGTAGTGTGATACCCTATTCATAAGAAATGACAGAAGAACTAGCTAGTGACTTGGAGTATAGTATGTCAAGATGGGAAAACATTTCATTTTAAAGACAAAACAATTTCTTATATGCAAAGTAAAAGTTGTCTTTCATGACAGGAGATTATAGCTCTTAGTTTGAGGCCAGAAACAGGACTGAAAATATGACTCTTCAGATGACTGCAGTGACTGTAAAGCTTTCAACAAGTAAGAGAGTAAATAAAGTCCACTGATTGGCACCTCTAAGTGACACAGGGAGGTATCCTTACCCAGTGAAACCAGATTGTGATAGTTCTCCAACATTACGACCCGATACAGGTCTTTCTGAGCAGCATCTAGGAGCTGCCACTCCTCCCAACTGAACTCCACGGCCACATCCTCCAATGTCAGCAATTCCTGTAATAACACAGTCCTGTTTAATATGATACCAACTCTATTTATTAATATGGAGTATATGTGAGGAAAGTCATTCTAATTTTTACCACATAGCCTGCATCTATATATCTTTCTCAAATATATTTTAGTAGGATCAAAATTCTATCTTTCTATCTATATAGTTTAGCACCTATTTCCAAATACTAAAAATACTCGTATACAAATAACATCAGGACGAATGATTACCATGAAACTCTGCATCCAGAAATTATAAGACAAGTGTTTTTAGTAAGTGTAAAAAGCAACAGAAATTATACAAGGTATGTCTAAAGCAAAAATGACCATTAAAGCTGATCGGGAAGATTTGAGGGGGAAAAAACCCTTATAATAAGCAAACATACACACATACATGTATTAATAGACAGATGAACAGTATAATATACTGTAGTGAACTGAAATATATAACTGAAGAAGTAACAGAAAATGTAGCTGAGAGAGGAGAAAAACATAAGGAAGAAGTTAATAAATATGAATATAGCATCAAAAGATTTAATATATGCCCACTTATAGTTTCTGAAATAGAAAATAGTAATAGAAAAGCAATATTCAAAGATCTAACTGTGAGAAATTTCAGTAGTGATCAAATACTCCTAACTTCAGATTTAGAAATCCCAACAAATTCCAAGAAGGATATTTATACCTACACACATCAGACCAAAACTACAATATACCAAAGGAAAAGAGAAACTCTAAAAGTATCCAGCCCTGACTGGTGTGGCTCAGTGGATTGAGTGCTGGCTTGCAAACCAAACAATCAATGGTTCGATTTCCAGTCAGGGCACATGCCTGGGTTGAGGGCCAGGTCACCAGCTGGTGGTGTGCAAGAGGCAACTAGTTAATGTTATCTCTCGTACATTGATGTTTCTCTCTCTTTCTCTCTCTGTTCCCATCTCTCTAAAAATAAATAAATAAAATCTTAAAAAAAAAATAAAGTATCTAGAGACAAAGGGCCAATTACCTAAACAGAAACAATAGAACACAGAAAAGAATAAAATATTATCTTCAAAGTTCTGATTTTTCATGCCAAAAAGGCCAGACATGAAGGCCATTTGGTAATGATACCTGTGACTCTTCGTGAAGTGTCAGACAGCCTAATCTCTTGCCAGCCACCACGTGTGACAGCCCTTGAGTACTGTCCACTAAGGAAGCTCACCTACACTTCTGCATCCAGAGTTGTTATTGAGGCTTCATTACACATGCATGATTTACTGAATAACTGACCATGTGGCTGGACTCAATCTCCAGGTCCTTCCCCTTTCTAAAGTTCAGACTGATATCAAATGGCTCACAGTTACAACCTTCTAATCACATGGCTGGCTTCTGGTAAAACACCGTCCATCTTGAGTCACCTCTTTAGCACAGACTATAAAGACTGTAAAGTGTGATGTCAGTGGCCCAGAATGAATAACTCCTATTACACAGGTAATTCCAGGGATTTAGAGGTAACTTCCCCAAAATCAGAGACAAAAGTCAGGCAAATTCCTTGTTATACACTAAGATATTCATGCCCCTGTATAATGCCTTACACTTGAGCATGGACTGGCCTAGTAAATTGTTTCTAAAGCAAAGAATACAGCAAAAGTGACTGAGTGCCACTTTTACAATTAGGCTATAAATACATCCATCTTGCTACAAGAATCCATTCTTTGGTGACTTTGATGAAACGAGGTGGCATGTTGGTTTACATAAGCAGACAGGGAGAAACTGAGGATCTCATTTGACTAGCCCTTCTGAGAATGAATTCTGCCAACAACCATATAAATAAAATACAAGTGCATCCTTCCCCACTTGAGGCTTCAGATCGAACTCCATTCTGGCTTACAGCCTCCTAAGAGACTAAAAACAAAGTGCACAACAGTGGTAATGATTTAAAAAAAATACAGCTGATTTTTATTCAGTTGATCTTTGTTCAGTTGATCTTTATTCTTGTGTCTCTGGTTCCTGGAACACATCAGGTAGGTTCTAAATGCTTAGAGTCCCCAGAGTAATAAGTAGTTTTTGTATGCTAATGAGATGACTCCAGGGGACAGGGGTTGCTTTGCTTCTGGAAGAGGACTGGTTGCCAGAGGAACAAAACATTGATTAAAGGGTTGGAACATTCAGCTCCACCCACAAAACCAACACAGGATAGAGGAGCTGAATACGGAATTCAAACCTAATGGCCAATGAATGATTTTATCAACCATACCCAACAAATGAGATCTCCGTAAAACCTCCAAAACTATAGGTTTGGTAACCTGGCTCTCTGCATCTCTTTCATTTCACTGTTTGAGTTGTAACCTTTATAATAAACCTACTGTAAACATAAGCAAAATACTTTCCTGAATTCTGTGAGTTGTTCTAGCAAATTACCAAACCTGAGGAAGGACTTGTAGAAACCCCTGATTTATAATAGGTCAGTTGGAAGTACAGGAGGCCCAAGAATTGTAAATGACATCTGAAATTCAGGGCATTTTTGCAAGTATGAACCCTTAAATTTGTGTAATCTGACAAACTACTACGTGTCAGAGAGCTAGCTGGAGAAGTGGTATTAGAAAAGACCCCACTTATTTGGAGTCAGAAAGAACCAACACCATTTGGTGTCAGAAGTATTTGGGGCAAAAACAACACAAATCAGCTAAACCATGGCAGTATTAAGTGACCCACAAAGAGTGTGAGATAAAAAACATATTTGAAGTTGCTAAGTTTAGAGTAATTTGCTAGGCACCTCTCTGGTAAAAACTTCTGTTTTCCTTTACACACACACAGAATAGTTCTGTGACCAGATGTGTGAGTTTTCCACACCAAGAAATTCTGGCACAAACTGCTTGGAGTTATTGCAGATGCCGCAGGCTTGGTTCCATGAGACTGCTCACACTTCAGAAACCAGCCATTAAGTAGTGGGCCTCCAGGTAACCCAACTGTCTGAGTTGACTACAAATTGGAGGTTCCCATAACCTTTTCCTTGGGTTCTATCATTTGCTATCACAGCTCACAGAACTCAGAAACATTAGATGCAAAATGACAGCTAATGTGACCCACAGAATCAACCACACCACACATTATGTTTCAATATGTATGACCCGTAGGAACAATGTTTTCTTGATCTCACTTTGCCCTGATTTTGAATTTAGAGTGTAAGTTAATTTTCCCAAGAATCCAAATATCGCAATTTATACTCTTTTTAGTTGAACTAACGTTTTTTCAGGGCACCAAAAACCTGTACAAAAATAAAGGAAAAGTAAAACAAAAAAAAAAAATTACCTTGACTTCCATCATTTTCTTCTGTGCTCAGGGAATATTGAGTAACATGAATTCTCTGACTTTTGTCTCTTCTGCATCTGCCATGAAGTTCTTAGAGGCAGAAATCTAGGTGTCCAGTTAAAGTTGTCCCCAGAAACGATGATATCCAAGTTGAGGGACCCTCCCTTTCTTCCCTTTCCTTCACTTGGTGTTTCTTGCTCCTGGGGAGCCAGGACCTGTGGGCTGAGGAGCAAATTGACTTTGAGTGGACATTCCCTCTGGATACAGATGTTGTCACTATTACTATATAATTACCTTGAATAAAGGACCCCAATATCTCCAACAGTTTTTATAAATTTAGTGCCCCAGATGCTTTTACCCTCTAGGACAATGTCCATAGTTAGACACGTGTCAGTTTGGTAGGTTCTTACAAAGTTAAACACACTGTTATATGATCCAACAACTACATTCCTTGGTATTTACTGAAATGAGTTGAAAACTCATGTCTACACATAAATCTGATTATAGACTTTGTTATTTTAATCATAGATTTTTATAGCAGCTTCAAACAAAGAAATATTATGCAGCACTCAAAAGAAATGAGTTATCAAGCAACGAATATACAAGGGGAAACTTTAAGTGCATATTATTAAGTGTAAGAAGCCAATATCAAAAGGCTACAGACTACACAATTATATGATTCCAACTATATGACATTCTAGAAAATGCAAAACTAAGGAGATAGTAAAAAACTATCAGTGGCTGGCAAGAGTTGTAGGGAGGAGAAAGATGAATGGGCAGGACCCAGAACAGTAAAGCTTTTTAGAGCAATAAAGCTTTTCCTCATGATACTAAAGAGTGGACACATATGATCATACATTTGTCAAAAAACATGGATTGTACAACACCAAGAGCTAATAACCCTAATGCAAATGAATGCACTTTGGGTGATAATATACAACACCAAGAGCTAATAACCCTAATGCAAATTAATGCACTTTGGGTGATAATGTGCCAACATGTTAAACTGATTGTAACACATGTACCATTCTGGTGCAGGATGTTGACAGTGGGGATAGTTGTGCATGTGGAGAAAAAGGGATCTTAACGTACTTCACACTCAATGTAACTGTGAAATTACATCATTCTAAAATCTAGTCATATCTGTAGCTACACACACATACAATTCTTGCCGAAAACAGACATAGGAAACATTTCTCAAGACCTTGGGTTAGGCAGAGCATTCTTAGACCTATCACCTTTATTTTTTAGAATAAAGGAAGAAAACTAATAAACTGGACTAATATTAAATTTTGTACATCAAAAGACATTATCAAGCAAAAAAATGGTGAGCTACAGATGAAAATATTTGCAAATCATAATCTGATAGAGGACTTCTATTCAAAATATATAAATAACTCCAAAAACAATTTAGGAAAACAAACAACCGGTGACTTCCGCCAAGATGGAGGCGTAGGTGGAAGCACTGTGCCTCCTCCCACAACCAAGTTTAAGAACAACAAAGTTGTAGCAACAAAAATGCAGCCAAACCACAGAAAACTGAGAACAACGGAAGTTTGACAACAACGAACCCTTCAGCCAAACCAGTAAGAGGGGCAGAGCCAGCAGCAGAGTGGGGTCAGGCAGGAAAGATCCACTGGACCTACCTGGGTGCGCGACCCAGGTGCACCACCCAGGTGTGCCAGCAGCTGTAGGCGGATCCCAGGTGTGGAGAAGTGGGCGGACCCACTGAAGGCCCAAGACAGTGGACTCACTGAGGGCTGACCACGGTCACACATTCATGCGCAGATAAACCGGTGAAGGAGCGATCAGTGAGACAGACTGTGCAGGCCCCAGTTGCGGGAAGCAGCAGAGGGGACCACCATTGTCCCTCTCTGACCCCACCCCCACATACAGCGTCACAAACCAGTGACCTGGGTGGCCCCGCCCTGGTGAACACCTCAGGCTCCGCTCCTCATATGTAACAGACATGAACAGATCAAAACATGGCTCAAGAACAATTCAGAGCCCCAGAGCCAATAAATCTAAGTGATGAAGAAATAGCCAAACTTTCAGATGCACAGTTCAAAACACTGGTGATCAAGATGCTCACAGAACTGGTTGATTTTAGTCACAAATTAGAGGAACATATGAGGCTAAACTAATTGAAATGAAGGGAAATGCACAGGAAACCAATAGTAATGGAAAGGAAACTGGGACTCAAATCAAAGGAGTGGACCAGAAAGAAGAAAAAAAATGACCAAACAGAAAAGGATAAAGAAACAAGAATTCAAAAAAATGAGGAGAGGCTTAGCAACCTTCAGGACATCTTTAAACATTCCAACATCCGAATTATAGGGGTACCAGAAGGGGAAGAGGAACAGCCACGAGTGGAAAACTTAGTTGAACAAATAATAAATGGGAATTTCCCCAATCTGGCAAAGGAAATAGACTTCCAGGAAATCCAGGAAGCTCAGAGAGTCCCAAAAAAGCTGGACCCAAAGAGGAACACACCAAAGCACATCATGATTACATTAGCCAAGATTAAAATGAAGGAGAGAATCCTAGAAGCAGCAAGAGATAAAGATACAGTCGCCTACAAAGGAGTTCCCATCAGACTGTCAGCGGATTTCTCAAAAGAGACCTTACAGGCAAGAAGGGGCTGGAAAGAGGTATTCCAAGTCATGAAATCCAAAGACCTACATCCAAGATTGATCTATCCAGCAAAGCTTTCATTTAGAATGGAAGGACAGATAAAGTGCTTCTTGGATAAGATCAAATTCAAGGAGTTCATCATCACCAAGCCATTATTATATGAAATGTTAAAGGGACTTACCTAAGAAAAAGAAGATAAAAAAGATGAACAGTGAAAGGACAGCAAACTCACAGTAACAACCACACCTAAAACAAAAGAAAAAACTAAGAGGACAGCTAGATCAGGAGCAGAACCATAGAAATGAAGATCACATGGAGGGTTAGCAACAGGGGAGTGGGAGAAGGAGAAGGGGGGAGAAGATACAGAAAATAAGTAGCACAGACGGTAGGTAGAAAATAGATAGGGGGGAGGGCAAGAATAGTATGGGAAATATAGAATCTAAAGAACTTGAGACATGTGGTCATAAACTAAAGGGGGGAATGGTGGGGGAGGGGGCATGCAGGGTGGAGGGGAATGAAGGGGGGAAATAGATCTGTAATGGCATAATCAATAAAATATATTTTAAAAAAGATAAGTAAATAAATAAAATATTAAAAAGAAAACAACTGATTTACAAACTGAAAAAAGACTCGAATAATCATTATACTAAAGAAGACAAATGAATGTCTATAAGCACATGAAAAGATGATTGACATTATTTGTTATCAGGAAAATTAAGATGATAAAAAATTTCTACTACATACCAACTGGAATATCCCTATAAACAAAACTAACAATTGCAAATGTTGATAAGAATGGGGAGAAACTGGAACTCTGATACAATGACAGTGAAAATATAAACTAGTACAAGTTCTTGGAAACTTTGCAAAACAATACACATACACTTATCTTATGAACTTCCCATGCCACTCAAAGGAATTTAACAAACAGAAAGCAAAACATATACAGTTTGTACTGGAATGTACAAAACAACATTATTCGTAAGTCTGAAGCTAAAAACAATTCCAATAACTGAGATTTGAAAAACAGAACACATTGTATATATCCAGTGGATCATTTAGGAATAAAATTGAAGAGGAGAGTACATTACCCAACCCATTTTATGAGCCCATTTACTTTTATTTTATTTTTCAATTACAGTTGACATTAAATATTTTAATGTCAAATTAGTTTCATGTGTACAGAAAAGTGGTTAAACAATTATAAAATTTACAAAGTGATCCCCCAGAGGGCGAGAGAAACATGAGAGAAAAACCTGCAACTCAGGCATTTGCCCTGGCCAGGGATTGAAACTGTGACCCTTCAGTCTATGGGACGATGCTCCAACCGAATGAACCACACTCGTCAAGGCAAATTCAAGTATACCCCCTCAACCATACAGAGATATTACAAGACCATTTAGTTTTTTAAAATATAGTATTATTTGTAATATTATCAAAAAATGAAACATGAAAAATATTATAGAAATGTAAAAGACCACATGAAAACTCTATCACTGAGAAATTTAAAAAGATTTTAGTAAATAAAGAACTATACCTTTCTCATATCAGAACCTGGTTTTTCTGTAGAAATTGAAAGCATCATTCTTAAATTCAGAAATGTAACAGGTCTAGAGTAGCCAAAACAACAAGGTAAAAAAGAACAAGGTCAGTAGGTTGACACTACCTGATTATGAGAATTTTTATTGAGCTACAGTAGTCAAGACAGGGGGTGTTTTATGACAAATAAAATGAAAAGAATAGACTCCAAAATAAGACCCTCACATAATTTGTTAACTGACATTATACAAAAGTTGAAGGCAATACAGTGGGCAGAAAAAAAAGCCTTTTCAGCAAATGTTGCTGGAACAAGTATAAACACATAAGCAAAAACAACAACAATGAAACCCCAAGACGCACAAAAAAAGACACCCAAAAGTAATAAAATATTGAATGTCAACTGTAATTGAAAAATTTAAAGAAAGAAAAAATGACCTGGACCCTTACATTGTACTATATATGTAACTCAAAGTAAATAGTAAACCTCAATGAAAAACCTAAAAGAAACTCTAAAACTTCTAGAAGAAAAAAATAGGAGAAATCTTATGATCTTGTAGTTAGGCAAAGACTTCTTAGTTATGACACCAAAAGAATAACTCATAAAAAATGTTCACACATTGGACTTCATTAAAACTAAATCCAATGTAAATACATTGTTAAAAGAACACATTGGATTTATTAATCCACTGTTAACAAACACATTGTTAAAAGAACACTGAAAGGCAAGTTAAAGACTAAGTGAAAAACTTTGCAAAGCCCATGACTAATAAAGGAAGGACTTATACTAAAACATATACAAAAATTCTCAACAATCAACAAAAATACACCATAGAAAACTACAAAAGATTTAAACCATACCAAGCAGTATATGAATAGCAAATAATGAAGACAAAAAGATGTTCAACATCATCACCTGTCATTAGGTAAATGTAAACTAAAAGCACAAGATACTGCTACATACCCACTACAATGCCTAAAATTAAAAAGATAAAAATACTAAGTATTGGCAAGCACATGGACACATGGAACAACTGTCAGCTTCTCCTGGGAATAGAAAATATAACCAGCTCAAGAAATAGTTTAACAGTTTCTTAAAAAGTTAAGCCCTGGCTGGTGTGGCTCAGTGGATTGAGCGCTGGCTTGTGAACCAAAAGATCACAGGTTTGAGTCCCAGTCAGGGCACGTGCCTGGGTTGTGGGCCAGTTCCCTGGTTGGGGGCATGTGAGAGGCAACCAACTGACATTTCTTTTGCACAGTGATGTTTCTCTCCTTTTCTCCCCTCTCTGAAAATAAATAAATAAAATCTTTAAGAAAATGTTAAACATATACCTACCATATGATTTATTAATTCAACTCCTAGGGATTTACCCAAGATAAGGAAAAATAAATGTAAATACAGGCTTGAAAATGAGTGTTCACAGTTTTATTTATAACAGCAAAAAGTTGGAAACAACACAATTGCCCATTAATGGCTGAATTAATAAATGCTATAGAATGAATCAATATTCATGTGACTAAATACAAAGGAACAAAAGAAAACTACTGACATAAGGATGAATCTCAAAATAGTAATGCCAAGTGAAACAAATCAGAATAAAAATGAATACATTTTTAATTCCATTAAATAAAATAAAAAAAAATAAAAACTAATCTATAGCAATAAAAAATTGATATGTGGTTGCTTGGGGATAGATTAAAATATGACAGGGATGCCTAAGCTGGTGAAGGAAAAAGACACATAAGTTCAGGAAGGGCAGAGAGTCCCACTCAAGATGAATCAAAAGAGGTCCACACCAATACATAATTAAAATGGCAAAGGCCCTTCAGGCCAGAAGGGAATGGCATGAAATATTCAATGTGATGAACGACAAGGACTTACAACGAAGACTATTCTATACAGCAGGCCTATCACTGAAAACTGAAGGCCAAATAAAGAGGTAGGTAGGTAGGTAGGTAGGTAGGTAGGAAGGAAGGAAGGAAGGAAGGAAGGAAGGAAGGAAGGAAGGAAGGAAGGAAAGCTAAAAGAGTTCATTATCACCAAACTGATACTGCAAGAAATGTTAAGGGCCTTCTTTAAGAAGATAGAAAAAATGAGCCCAGCCTGGCTGGCCGTGGCTGGTGTGGCTCAGTGGACTGAGTGCTGGACTGTGAACCAAAGGGTTGCTGGTTCAACTGCCGGTTCAATTCCTGGTCAGGGCACATGCCTGGGTACAGGCTAAGTACACAGTTGGGGGTGTGTAAGAGGCAACCACACACTGATGTTTCTCTCTCTCTCTCTCTCTCTCCCTCCCCCTCTCTCAAAAAAACAAAATAAAATCTTAAAAAAAAAAAACAAGAACGTAAAAAAGAAATATATACATAGAGAGAGGAACATAAGCAATAAAATGGCAATAAATAAGTACCAATCAATAATAACTTTAAATATAAACAGATTAAATGCTCCAATCAAAACACATATGGTAGTTGAATGGAGAAGAAAACATGACCCACATAAATGCTGTCTATAAGAGACCCACCTCAAAACAAAAGATATACACAGGCTGCAAGTGAAGAAGTAGAAAAAATATTCCATGAAAATGGAAACAAAAAATAAAAAGATGGGAGAGCAATATTTATATCAGACAAAATAGACTTCAAAAGTCTGTAGCAAGAGACAAAGAAGGGCACAAAAAGGGGTCAATCCAAGAAGATGATCTAACTCTTGTAAATATAAATGCACCCAACATAGAAGCACCTAAATATTTAAAGAAAATCGAGGTGGACATTAAGGTAGAGAGCGATAGCACTACATTTCACAGTAGGGGATTTTAACATCCCAGTAACATCAGTGGACAGATCTCCCAGATAAAAAATCAATAAGGCAACATGACCTTAAATGACACATAGGATTGGATGGATTTTTTTATTTTGGACCAGATGAATTTTATTGATACATACAGAATACTTCATATCAAAACAGAAGAATTTACGTTCCTTTCAAATGCACATAGAACATTTTCTAAGATAGACCACATGTTAGAACACAAAATAACTTGAACAAGTAAAAATATAAAATAAAACAAAAGGTAAGTCTCCCTCTGAAGAGATGAAAAAAGGAAAATGGGAAAAAAGAACACAAAATAAGTCTTAATAAATTCAAGAAGACTGAAATTATAGCAAGCATCTTCTCTGACCACAATGGTATGAAACTAGAAATCAATTACAAAAAAAACAACAACAACCCTGAAAAACACTTAAACACATGGCGGCTAAATAACATGTCATTAACCAATAAATGGGTTAACAATGAAATAAGGGATAAAAAAGTTACCTTAAGAAAAATGATGACCATACAACAACCCAAAATCTATGAGATATAACAAAAGCAGTCCTGAGAAGGAAATTTACAACATTATAGGCCTGTCTCAAGAAGGAAGAAAAATCTCAAACACTCTAACCCTACACCTAAAAGAACTAGAAAAAGAACAACAAACTAATCCCAAAGTAGAAGGTAGGAAATTAATAAAGATAAGAGTAGAAATTAATGGCATAGAGACCAAAAAAACCCAAACAAACCCAAAAGGTCACGAAACCGAGTTGGTTCTTTGAAAAGATAAACAAGACACACTTTTAACCAGACATATCAAGAAAAAAAGAGCACCCAAATAAATAAAATCAGAAATGAGAGAGGAGAAATAACAACTGACACCACAGAAATACAAAGGCCTGTAAGAAAATATTATGAACAACTATATGCCAATAAATTGGACAACCTGGATGAAATGGTAAATGCCTAGAAACATAAAATCTTCCAAAACTGAATCAGGAACAGTCAGGAAATCTGAATAGAGTAACTACAATTAATAAAATCAAAGTAGTAATAAAAAAAACCTCCCAGGAATCAAAAGGCCTGGAGCAGATGGCTTCACAGAACTTATAACAAATTCACAGAATGAATTTTACCAAACGTTCAAAGAAGAATGTTATTATCCTCTCCTTCGCACACTATTTAAAATAATTCAAGAGGAGGGAAGACTTTCAAGACAATTTTATGAGGCCAGCATTATCCTAATTCCAACCAGATAAAAACACTACAAAGAAAGAAAATTATAGGCCAATATTGCTGATGGATATAAATGCTAAAATCCTCAACAAAATATCAGCAAACCACATCCAGCAATACATTAAAAAGATTATTAATCATGATCAAGTGGGATTTACCCTGGGATGCAAGGTTGGTACAATATTCCCAAATCAATAAGTGAGGTATCACATAAACAAAATGAATAAAAATTACATGATCATATCAACAGATGCAGAAAAGGCATTTGATGAAAAGCCAGTACCCACTTATGACTAAAACTCTCAGCAAAGTGGGAATAAAGGGATCATACCTCAACATCATAAAGGCCATATATAACAAGCCTACTGCCAACATCATACTCAGTGAGCAAAAACTGAGAGTTCCCCATAAAAAAATCATGGTACAGGCATAAGAACAGGCACATAGATCAATGAAACAAAATAAAGAGTTCAGAAATAAACCCGTGCCTATATGGTCAACTAATATTTGACAAAGGAAGCAAGATCATACAATGGGGTAAAGGCACTCTATTCAATAAATGCTGTTGGGAACAGATACATGCAAAAAAAAAACCCCAAAAAACAAAAACCAGACCACCACTTACACCTACACAATAATAAACTCAAAATGGATCACAGGCTTAAATGTAAGTTGCAAAACCATAAAAAATCCTAGAAGAAAACATAGGCAGTAAAATCTCAGACATTTTTTTATAGCAATATTTTTGCCGATATAACTCTTTGGGTAAGGGAGACAAAGAAACAAAATAAACAAATGGGATGACATCAAACTAAAATGGGAGAACATAAGAGTATTCACCACTGATACATCTGATGAGGAGTTAACTTCCAAAATATATAAACACTTGAACATCAAAACAAACAATCCAATTAAAAAATTGGCAAAAGACCTGAATAGATACTTCTCCAAAGAAGACACACAAATGGCCAACAGACAAATGAAAAAATGCTCAACATCACTAATCATCAGAGAGATGCAAATTAAAATGACAATGAGGAAACACCCTGACACCTTCCAGAATGACTACCATCAATAAATCAACAAACAACAAATGCTGGCGAGGATGTGGAAAAAAGGGGACCCTAGTGCACTCTTAGTGGGCATGCGGACTGGTATGGCCCTTGTGGAAAACAATGTGGAGTTTCCTCAAAAAATTAAAAATGGAACTGCCTTTTGACCCAGTGATCTCACTGCTGAGTATATATCCTAAGAATCCCAAAACACCAATCAGAAAGAATAGATGCACCCCTGTTCATAGCACAGTTATTTACAATGGCTAATATCTGGAAACAGCCCAAGTTCCCATCAGTAAATGAGTGGATAAAAAAGCTGTGATACATTTACACAGTGGAATACTATGCAGCTGTAAAAGGAAGGAACTCTTACCCTTTGTGACAGCATGGATGTTCTGGATATTATTATGCTAAGCAAAATAAGCGAGTCAGAGAAAGATAAATACCATATGATCTCACTAATATGTGGAATATAATGAACAAAATCAACTGACAAAAGAGAACTGAGGTATCATGGATATATGGAACAAACTGTCAAATGCTAGGATATAGGGGGGACTGTATAAAAGAAGATGAAGGGGTTAGCTAAAGAACATGTACAGCCCAGGGACATAGTCAGTGTGGTGAGGTCAGAGGAAAGGAGGGCTGGGATTGGGTGGAGGTGGCAAAGGGAAGAAAAATAGGGGACATCTGTTACAGAGTTAACAATAAAAAATAAAAAAAGAAAGAAGACCAGTCCGTTTGGATGCATTTCTTTTACCTGCCATGGAACACCCAGCAGACCTCTAGCACTGCCTGTTCTTCACTGAAAATCTCAGCAATAATACCATGGAGTTAGGGCATGATTTTGTGAAATTTTTTGACCTTTTGGAAAGCAGTTTAGTAATCATTAACAAGAGTCATAAAAAATGTTCATATTCTTTGACCCAGATTTCCAGAAAAACAAGATTTCCAGAAAATTATCCCAATAAAACTGATTCCAAAGAAAAGTGAAATTCATACATGTCAAGTTCTTCATTGCCATTTTCTCTAGAACTAAAAATAGAGAAATGGCTTAGATGTTCAATAGTATGGAAATGGTTAGCTAAATTATGATACACACAAATACTTGCTGGAGTATTATGTTTCCTAAAATGACAACTATTATCACTATATGACAGCATGGAAAATTTTAAAAATAAAATGCTAAGTGATAAAAAAAATGGGCAAAGGATGTGAATAGACACTTATCCAAAGATGATATACCTATGGTCAGTATGAAAAGATGCTCAATGTCATTAATCATCAGAGAGATGCAAATTAAAACCACAGTAAGATATCATTTCATGCTGGTCAGAATGGCTATCATCAATAAATCAACAAGCAAGTGTTGGCAAGGATGGGAAGAAAAGGGAATCCCAGTACCCCGCTGGGGGGAATGCAGACTAGTTCAGCCAGTGTGGGAAACAGTATTTCCTCAAAAAATTAAAAATGGCCCTGGCCAGGTAGCTCAGTTGATTGCAGTGTCATCCCATATACCAAAATGATGCAGCTTCAATCCCTGGTCAGGGCACATACCTCGTTTGTGGGTTTGATCCCCAGTGTTTCTCTCTCATACCGATGTTTCTCTCTCTCTCTCTCTTTGCCTTCTTCCCTCTCTAAAATCAATACACATATCCTTGGGTAAGGATTTTTAAAAAAACTAAAAATGGAAATGCCTTTTGAGCCAGCGATTCCATTTCTGAAAACATATCTAGAGAAACTTGAAACAGTAATTTGAAAGAATATATGCACCTTTATGTTCATTGCAGCATTACCTGCAACAGCCACGATCTGAAAATAGTTCAAGTGCTCATCAGTAGATGAGTGGATAAAAAAGCTGCTGGAATGGAATGGAATGCAATGGAATACTACTTTATGCAATGGAATACTACTTGGCCATAAAAAAGAAGGAGCTCTTTTTGTGACAGCATGGATGGACCTGAAGTGTATTATGCGAAGTAAAATAAGCCAGTCGGAGAAAGATAAATACCATATGATTTAACTTATTTGTGAAATCTAATGAACAAAATAATTTAACAAACAAAATTGAACAGAAGCATAGATACACAGAACAGACTGGCAGCTATCAGAGGGGAGAGGTGGTGGGGAACTGGGTGAAAAAGGTGATGAGTAAGCAAAACAAAAAAAACATATATTCATATAATACAAAGACACAGACAATAGTATGATGATAGGGAAAGGGGGGTATAGGAAGATGAAAGAGGGCAAAAGGAGAATAAATGGGGACAAAAAGAGACTCTACTTTGGGAAGTAAGTACACAATGCAGTATGCACATGATATTTTATTGAATTCTACCCTCGAAACCTATATGGTTTTATTGACCAATGTTGTCCCAATAAATTCAATTAAAAATTAAAAAATAAAATAATATATGAGAGAGATGGATTAGAAGGGGGCATTAAGAAACTTCTAGATGTGATGAGTATGTTGACTATCATCACTGTAGTGATGGTCTCATGAATGTACATGTCAAACTTAGCAATATGTACAACTTAAGTATGTGTAGTTTACTGTATGTCAATTCTGCTTAAATGAATTACTTTAAAAAAGAGAAGCTTAGTGATAATCATAATATAAATACACCTTAAAATTATGCTAAATGAAACAAAGCAACCACAGCCCTGGCCAATGTGGCTCAGATGATTGGAGCATTGTCCCATAACCAAAAAGTTGTGGGTTTGATTCCCAGTCAGGGCACATACCTAGGTTGCAGGTTCGGTCCCTGGTTTGAGTGTGAACCATCCCTAATCCAGGTGTGTTCAGAAGGCAACCAATTGAGGCTTCTCTGTTGCATCGATGTTTCTCTCTGTCCCTTCCTCTTTCTCTTCCTCTCTCTCTAAAAAGCAATGAAAAAAATGTCCTCAAGTGAGGATTAAAAATAATAATAATAATAATAAATTAAATAAGCAACCACAATCAACTATGTATTTTGTGATTCTGTTTATATGAAATGTCTAGAAACTTTACACTAAAAGTGCAGGAAGATGATGAGAGGTTTTGCATAGTTAAGGGTAGGAGTGGAGGCTGGGTGGACAGAAGGCCAAGATAACTATTCAAAGTGATGAAAATGTTTTAAAATTGGATTGTGCTAACAGTTGCATAACTCTAAAAATGTTATTAAAATCACTGATGTACATTTATATGCGGTGAATTTCATGGTATGTAAATTAAACCTCAATAAAACTAATAACGACAAAAAGACTTCCTTTTTTACAGTACAAGAAAAAGAAGACATGAGAAAACACCAATTGTAACTGCAAAAAAGTGTCAAGAGGAAAACTGCAGGTAGGAAAAAAAGACACAGTAAAATTCTAAGTGGAGTAGGAGAATCTGTGTGGTCAGAAAGTCAAAATGGATTACTGAAATTATAATTAAATATGTGGAAATATTTTATGTCATACTACTTACATGAATAAATGCATTTGATTCCAGACAGCATGCCATTGGTTCACCAACCTGTGCTGCTGATACTACTGTGCTGATTAAGAAATATCAGCACAGTAGTATCAGCACTGTGCTATTTATATAATTTATATAAGTATAAATTATATTGTAAAAACCCCTATAAATATAATTTATATCAATCTCATATGCAAAGTATGTTGATGAGAAAGTAAGTGATATAATCAATTGTCCTACTGTTTACACAGATGATGCCAAATATAAATAAAAAGTAACATTAAAAAAAAAGGTTCTCACCACAGGAACAGAATATAGGGTAAAGGAGATACTTCCACTTGAGTCACAATGATTGTAAAAGAAAATATCCCCCTCCAAAAAAAATACAGTAAACTTGGAGGCAAGAACAAGAACTACATCTTTAAGAGTAAACACATCACTAGATCATTCAGAATCACAGAACTTTGAACTGACAGTAAGAAAAGTAGTGATGTGGTCACACAGGGAAGGGGTATGAGAACTAAACAAGTAAGTAGACCAAAGCCAAGCCTGTTAAGAGTCAGAGCCAGTTGTGAGGAAACCACAAGAAACTTACAAAAAAAAAAAATTCTTGCAAAGATTACTATCAATAGCTTGCTCATACCACAAGCATTTACTCATATTGTAAAAGGAAGCAGACCAGAAAATATACCTTGTAAAAGTTAAAGTTAAACCCAACTCCCCCCCCCCATTCTCTTATTTTTCCATACCAGTAATTTTCCATAAAACCTACAAACAGGTATAAACGCAACTTCTAGAGATCGTTGGGTTGTCTCTTCTCTTGTAAGGAGAAATCTACTCTGACTGTGGAGTGGCTTTCCTTGCTGGCCCTCTCTGCTCAATAAAAGCTGCTTTTCCAAGCATGCTCTCCTCCCTTGGTTTATTCTCTTGCCCCTCTTCTTCCCCCACAGGCTGCATCTCCTAAACTTTGAGGGTCCCCAGAGACTTGCAACGAAGGAAGCAATAGGCATCTGCAGCTCCTCCCAGGCTAACCCCCTGAACCTATCTCCAAGGCCCCCCTTTCTCTGACTTCTCAGTGAGTTAAAGCAGCCCTGCTCATCCATGCTCTCTTCTGTTGCTTCTATCTTAAGCCCTTTCTTGTTTCGCTTAATAAATGTACTCCCAACTTTAATAAATGTACTCTCAAAACAAACGAATAAACCAAACTCCCCTGCTTTTCCACTTCACTCCTAGGTTCATACTTGAACTCTTTCTTGCGAGAAGCAGCTGTTTCACAGTCCCTACTAGGAACTCGCCCCTTTGGGCATCAGTGGGACACACAAAAGTTTTAGTAAGGTCCTCAGGAGGACAGACTTAAACTTGAAGGAGAGAACAAAAATGCCTGTTTCTGGCATTCAAGGTTTGAGCCGGAAGCTAATGACTGTCCCAGGACCCAGATCTCTTAACAGTGACAATCCCACCGTGGGTCTCAATGACTGAGTCCTACATTAAATGCCATATTAAACTCCAAACATGCTCCAGAAACCAAAAGGGACACCCCTGAAACCGGACTTCTCAGTCACCAAGCACCGCGTTCACTGACAGACTTTCCTCCCTAGCTCTCAACCCCTGAGTCCCACAAGCTTACCGACCCACGTGGACCTCAAACCCTGACAGAGTTGGACTCTCGGTGGATGATTTCTTCAGATTCAGTTTCTCCCTGTCAGAAGCCTCGTCACCAATGCCCAGATATGTCAGTGACAGAATCAAAAAAAAATCCCAAACAAGGTCCTCCACACAGGCTCAGGATTCAGGGGCCCCGCAAGCCCAGAATCAGAGCTTAGCCCGGCTCACCTGATCCTGAGCCTCTCCAAACACCACCAGCAGTGACAAAAGGCTGAGTCCACTTCCTATTTGGAAGTAGCTAAGCTACTTCGTGGTCCCTAGGGACGCGGACCAGTTGGCACGAGAGACGCCCGCAAGGGCAGCCCAGCGTTTCAGGACTTCCTAGTTCCGACAGTGCCAGACAGGCTTTATGACGTAACATAGCCACGCCCACCGCGGGTTTGGTGCTGGAGCGGCCAAAACGGCTATAGGAAGAAATCACAATTATTCCTGGCTTTGTCAATGCTTTTACCACCTCGTCGCGAGGGACCTACAACAATGTCGTGTTATTCACGTAAGATTTGAGACACGGTGCCTACCCGAGGCCAACTTGGCGCGGTCAGCCAGCTGGAGAACAAGGAAAGATGGCGACGCCCTTTAAGTACTGCGGGGCTGAGACCGTGGGCGGGGCCATTGTAGAGGCACGGCAGATTTCCGTACGGCAAATTTGGCTGGGATGCGGACACTGGCAGGAGCCAGGTATCACCGGAGAGGTGGCGGTCACAGAGTTGACAAAGGGGCGGTCATTTAAAGGCTTAGGTCTGTGGATGTGGCCTTAGTTTAGAAGGAAGTAAGACAGCCCTTGAAAGGTCGAAATCAAAAGGGTGGAGCGCCATAAAAATAATTCCTTGGTGGGAGTGGACACAGCTCCTTTTGTTGGGGAAGGGCGTAAAGTGCAGGTGCAAATGTACTTGTTTCCTAACTAAAATAAATGAAGACGATGGTGGGGCATTTGAAAATACGAAATTAGGACATAACACAATTATTGCACTTTGCATAGTTACCAACCAAAAAAAAGGAGCACACTTTAAAATGTTATTTTAATGCAGATGCAAGAAGTTTGATCGTAGGAGATTTAAGTAGATATGGATACTTCCTGTACGGAAGGCAACCTGGATCCATTTTAAACTTTACATTTTCTTTGACCCGGAGATGCTAATTACAGCACTTTGGTAAAAAGCTTTCTTACTATCAATCAGAGCGGGCTTTGTAATCTAAAAAGGAAAAATCTGAAAGTACAATGATGAATATTTTGGCCAATTAGGGAACATCCCCTTAGCATAACAGTATACAACAATTAAAAAATGTACTATTGTCATTATAAATTAAAGAAATAACTGTTATTCAGAGGACAAAAAAATCAGATCTGCAGGCCAGTATGTATACACATTATGACCCTGTTATGGGAAGTTATGTTTGTCTTTTTGAAAATTGTGATTAAATAATATATTTACTTTGGATTACTTTAGGATTTGTACTTATGAGTGGAAAATATCAAAAGTTTCACATTCTCAGTTTTTGCAATTCTGCATTGTAAATATCTTTATAATTACATGCTACTTTAATAACATAAAAAGAGGTTGACTTTATAAAAAGTTTTAGAATATTTAATTATGGTATTCATAATATAGTCAAATAAAATAGTCTCATTTTTCATTCAAAATATACTTTCATGCATTTGAAAGATTGGGAAGAATATAGATAACAATGCTTGGCTCAGGTACAAATATGTACCTTGGCTTGGGGTGATTTAAAATGTCTCCATTTGCTGCCTGGCTGGTATAGCCAGTGGATTGAGTGTGGGCTGCAAACCAAAGGATCACTGGTTCGATTTCCAGTCAGGGCACATACCTGGGTTGCAGGCCAGGTCCCTAGTGGGGGATGCGTGAGAGGCAACCACACATTGATGTTTCTCTCCCTCTCTTTCTCCTTCCCTTCTCCTCTCTCTAAAAAAATAAATAAATAAAACCTTTTAAAAAAGTCTTTATTTGCTTATGTGTTTTCTAATTTATACACATTAATTTGTTTTCATAATATCTTAATAGTAAGAGTACTATATTCCTTTCAGGGATTACATTCAGCCTTATTTACCTGGGATATCAAGTTCTGAAAGGTGAGCTTAGCATCTGTTCCAGAAAGCTCAGGGCAGCAGAGGAAGCCCATTCTGGGACCCTAACTAATCAGTTTCAGGAATGAGCTGATGTGATGCCATGATGGGCAGCATGTGTAGGTTCCACAGGACAAGAAGTGGAAATGATCTGAAGGCCTGGATGATGGAGCACTGGTGTCTGATTCTTTGCTGTAGAATATCTGCCCAGAATCCATCCTGATATAGTGTGGGGGTGGTGATGATAACACTAATCCAGGAATTAAGGCAGAGATGTTCAAATTTAAATATAAATATAAATTTAAATATAAATTACCAACCCAGAGTCCTGGATTCCAGTCCTACAGGTTCCAGTTTGGGAGGTCTGGGGTGGACTCAAGAATTTGTATCTTTTACACTCTTTTTGGAGAATCCTGAGGCAGAAGATCTGAAAAAACATTTAGGAACAGTCATGGAGTATTTCCGGCTTATGAATATGTGGGCTGGCGCCCCTCAGTACACTTACGTGTAGTTCAGATAATATCTACCCAAAAAATCCTTCCTCGAAACTTTTACTAAAGTAGCTCCTCCATTACAATCTATGTACCAGGCTTTATATTTCTTCATAGTAGTTGGAAGAACTGACATTCTATTATGTATTTATTTTACTCAGTCTCTTTCACTACACTGCATGTTCCATAAAGGCCATGAAGTTGCCTGTTTTGTTCACTGTTATGTTCCCATTGTGTACAACAGTGGCTGGAAGAGTGTAGATGCTCAAAAAATATTCAAAGGAGTGCATTACTCAATATGGAGTTGGAGATTGAATTCTGCCACAACACTGTATAGCAAATGCCCACTTCTTTTGCTATAAGCAGGACTCACCATTTATGAACTGGACTGAATATCTTTATTATTTGAAGGGAAATACTCTGGATAGAGACAAAAGAACAAGAAACCTACTACTAGGAAAAGTAAAAATTTGTCAGCAGACCTGCTTAAAATGAACTGATAACAGTAAGTTCTAACAAAACAAAGTTACAGAAGGAAAGATATGTAACATCAGGAATAAAGAAAAAGGAATGGAAAGGATGAATATATTATCAAATATAACAGGATGTTCTTTTGATTTTTTAAAATTATGTATGATGGTTGAAAACAAAAATAATAATTTGACCCAATACAGTTTTCAGTGTATGTAGGACATCATTTGCTGTTAGGGAAATGAAAGTTAAGACCATCATTATATACTACCACACACCTGATGGTATGGCAAGAATCAAATATGACAATGGCAAGTGCTGGGAAGGATATAGAACGACTGAGGTGTTCATACACTGCTGCTGGGAGTGTAGTAAATACGTACAGCCACTATGGAAAAGTTTGGCAGTTTCTTATGAAGTTCAGCACTAACTTAGCATATGATTTGGTACTTATCCCAGAAAAACAAAACTGGGCACCCAAATGTTCATAACATCTTTATTCATGACAATGAAACACTGGAAACAATCAAAACGTCTATCAAAAGTGAACAGATAAACAAACTATGGTACATCCATACAGGAAAATACTGTTCAATAACAACAACAAAAAAAGTAAACTATTTACACACCCAATAAATTGGATGTATCTTAAGGGCAATTTGCTGAGTGAGAAAAAAAACAGTATCTCAAAGGGTACATATATTCCATTTTAAGAGCATTCTTGAAATGACAAAATTAGAGTTATGGAGTACTGATCAGTGGTGGTCATGGGTCAGGGTCAAGGGGACAGTGCGACTATAAAGGGGTAGCAGGTAGATATTTCTTTGGATTGACACAATTCTGCATCCTGATTGTGATGAGATTTACAAAACTATACATGGGATAAAAATTTCTTAGAACTCTACACCAAAAAAGAAAACTAAAACAACCACATACAAATGAAAGCATGAATAAACTAGTGAAATCCAAATAAGGTCCATAGTTTATTAACAGCATTGTGTCAATGTCATTTTATTGGTCTTGATGATGTATGATGGTTCTGTAAGGTAATACCAATGAAGAGACTCAGTAAAGGTACTCAGAAACTTTGTATAATTAGTAAATTCTTGTGAGTCTAAAACTATTGCAAAGCAAATTTTAGAAAAATCACATTTAAGATGTTTTTTAAACTTATATACTTGGTTAAATACATAAAATATGTGGAATTACATTTATGAGTGTATTCCATTTACTTTTGAAATACAGAGTAGTTTGAAAGACATGAATTCAGAGCCTAAAAAATGCAAGAGCTAATCATGTAATGGTATGAGGTGGGCACTCTGCTTGTAATAACATTAAAATGTAATCAGTGTTGAAAATTGCCTACTTAAAAATTATGGAATCATTGAGAATTTGGTTCAAGGTATCCTGTCCTAGAATGGACATTGGGTATACAGTAAGTTTAGAGTTGGCTTAGAAAACTCAATTACACAACGTTTTCATGAAGTTTCTTTCCTTCATGAATTCTCTTATATTTTGCTGAAGTCACTCTATGTTAACTGTATTCCTAACAATTTTATTTTATTTATGTATTAATTCATGAGAAATTGTGAATTCTGTAATATTCTCTGCCATCTGAAAATTATTCTCCAGCATGACTGTAAGGTGACTATTAAGATTCATTTTTAAGCAAAGTTTTTCTTGTGATCATCATATTGCTACTACGTATGAGCTCACTGATGATCTACTATAAGCACTCATGAGATAGTCTTTATTACCATAGAAAGCCTTTCTAGTCTCTCCACTCTTAAGATTTATATTAGCATATAATTTTCAGAAATATAATTACCTAGAAATGTTTCCTGAAGACATTTTCTGCATTGAATGTATTATTTTTCCTACATGTTGATTTTGACAGAGTGTGAGGTACTTGATTGCTGAAGGTACTAGCACATTCTCTGCATTCATTAAATTTCATTCCTATGCAAATTCCATAATTTCCCATTGCTGAAAATCTAGCAGCAGGCTAATCTACACTGACTATATTTAAGTATGCTAGGAGCACACTACACTGAGCTATCATAGTTTGCCCCTTACATGAGTTCACTTGTATGTAATAAATTTGGACTCTGCAAAGGATTATGTACCTTGACTTACACATTTGCTGTGTGTATTGATCAGAGTTGACCAGTAAAAAAAAGGTTATCCCAATCGTTGAATCCATAGGATCTCTTTTATTTTTATAAATTCTTTGATGTACAGTGAATGCCAAATTCATGTTGAAGGTCTCCTCACACTAATTGCATACATAGTTTGTCTCCTGTGCAACTTCCCTGGTAGGTCATAAGATCAATACTGGGTGAATAGGGTTTTCCACAGTCAGTACATACAAAATAAGTCCTGTGTGAAGCTTCTGATTTTGTACAAGGCATATTTTCTTCCTGAAAGTGTGACAAATTCTTTGCATTGTTAGGATTTGTTTCCAGTATGAGTTCTATGATGCACCAAGAGATTTCTCTTTGAAGAGAAGCCTTTCCCACATTCACTGCACACAAAAGGTTTTTCTCCTGTGTGAGTTCGTTGATGGACGACTAAACGACTTTTCACAGCAAACCCTTTCCCACATTCATTGCACGCATAAGGTTTTTCTCCAGTATGGATTTGCCGATGTAAAATGAGCTCAGTTTCCATTGTGAAGCCTTTTCCACATTCACTGCATATATAGGATTTCTCTCCTGTATGAATTTGTTGATGTACGATGAGATAGCGTTTCATGGTGAAGCCTTTTCCACATTCAGTGCACGAAAAGGGTTTCTCTCCAGTATGAGTCCGCTGATGTACCACAAGATTGCTCTTAAAGGCAAAACCTTTTCCACATTTATTGCAAATATAGGGTTTCTCTCCAGTATGAGTTCGCTGGTGTAACATCAGCCCACTATTCACAATGAAGCCTTTCCCACATTCACTGCATCTGTACGGCTTCTCTCCAGTATGTGTTCGCTGATGTACGACCAGCCTACTCTTCAAGGGGAAGCCTTTCCCACACTCACTGCAGGTGTAGGGTTTCTCTCCAGTATGCATTCGCTGATGTATGATAAGCATGCTCTTCACAGTAAAGCCTTTCCCACATTCACCACATACATAGGATTTCTCTACTGTATGATTTCTCTGATGCACAATGAGGTTACTCTTCCTGGGAAAGCCTTTGCCACATTCACTGCACACATAGGGTTTCTCTCCAGTGTGAGTTCGCTGATGTTCAATCAGACGACTCTTCATGGTGAAGCCTTTCTCACACTCCTTGCACACATATGGTTTCTCTCCTGTATGATTTCGTTGATGTATGAGGACATAGTGCTTCGTGGTGAATGCTTTCCCACATTCACTGCAAGTGTAGGGTTTCTCTCCTGTATGAGTTCGCTGATGTATGATGAGCATGCTCTTTCCAGTGAAGCCTTTCCCACATTCGCTACAGACAAAGCATTTCTCTCCAGTATGATTTCGTTGATGTACAATGAGATTACGCTTCCCTGGGAAGCCTTTTCCACATTCACTGCATACGTAGGGTTTTTCTCCAGTGTGAATTCGCTGGTGTTCAATCAGACGGCTCTTCATGGTAAAGACTTTGCCACAGTCACTGCATATAAAGGATTTCTCTTTTTCATGAATTCTCTGATGTTCATTGAGCCTGGACTTTCTGGAGAATACTTTCGCACAAAGTCTGCATCCATAAGGTTTCTCTCCTGTGTGAACTCTCTCGTGATCAGTGAGCTGAGACTTTTTAACAAAGGATTTCCCACATTCACTGCACATGTGGGCTTTCTCTACTCTATGAGTTCTTTGATGTTTAATGACCTGGGACTTACTGCTGATGGATTTTGCACTGACAGGGAATCTAACTCTAAGATGAAAATCTTCATGCTTGTCATGCTGAAATGATTTTCCATCTCCATCCAGTTTAGTAGAGATCTTAGTTTCACAGCTTTTACTCTGTTTGACCAAACTTAAATTTGATTTTAGAGTTTTCACATAAAACTCAAATATACCATGATTTTGCCTGAAAGGAAAATGATTTTTGCTTTGAAGAATATTATTTTCAAATGTATTGTGTTTGTGGTTTTGTTCCATACCTTTCAGCATTCTTTGATTTTCCCAGAGACCTTGGAGATAACTATCAACTTTGCCAATGTCTAGAAAAGAAGAAAACAATAAATTCTTTTATGAACTTATTTGAAACAAAACTGTTTCCTTTTAAACTGTTTCATTTTCTTTTCCTTGGTGTTTTCTTAAATAATAGCACTTCAGTGACAACCCTGTGATAACACTAAAAAAAAAAACCGCTGTGTATAAATGGTCTTTATTTCTTGCACATTAATAAAAACACAATAATATAAACAAACCAAAAGGAAAAAGCAGTTAATATATCATTAAGGACACATAGTTGTCAATTTATGTGGATTTGTCTGCTTTTGGAACTTGCAAAACGTGTAGAGGTAGTAAAGTACAAGCAAGTCAGTGTTCACAGCAAACTACAGGGTTTGGAAGGACACTATTCTACAGAACTTGTAAAGACCCAGATCCCAGAGGTGGAAGAGAAAATTAATCCAACTGATGAGGATTGCATTTGTTCAACCCCAAACTACTTACTGAATGGCTCCCATGTACCAGCACGGTGCTGGTGTTTGGAATATATAAAATATGCCTGACTTTTACTGATCTTAAATTTAGGGGAAATGGAATAAAAAGGAAAACAACAACAACAAAGGAATGGAGCTGAGATTGCTAAAAATGGATTAAAGGAGCCATGGAGATGGTGGAAATCTGGATATATTGCACAAAGAAAAGAGAAAGTTGAATGACAGGTTCTGTGGGGAGAGTGGTTAATGAAAGTGAGGAATTTCGGATTACTCTGCTAACTATATGACTTGAGCCACCGAGTAGGTAGAAGCATTTCAAATCATATCCAGAAAGTGTAGAAAAATTATGCATTATGGAACATAAACCATGAGATGATTATTAAGTTTGTATTATAGACATCAAGATCAGTTGGAGGTATAAATGGATTATGTGGAAATAATCATTATATACCTATATTCAAGAAAAGGACATGGTGATATGTTGAAAAAACATGTAGTATGAAAAGTAATAAAGGTATAAACCAAGGTAGTCATCACAACAGTTAGAGTTTTGGGATTCATTCATTCATTCATTATTTATCTTTAGAGGGGAAGGGAAGGAGAGAGGGAGAGAAATATCAATGTATGGTTGCCTCCCATGTGCTCCCCACTGGGGACCCAGCCTGCAACCCAGGCATGTGCCCTGACTGGGAATCGAACTGCGATCCTTTGGTTCACAGGCCCACGCTCAATTCACAGAGCTACACCCACCAGGGCATGGTTTTGGGATTCTTTAAAGTCCACTTAAAGGCACCAAATTCTGAATATAGAGTCAGAGAAATGCATACTGAGGTGCACAGAATAAACATATTTGTTATCTAGCAACTAAGAATGGAAGGTCTTCAGAATCTGAACTAAAGTGAGCTGAGGCCAACTCTTACATCATAATTCTGTTCCTAAATTTGCCCTTCTGTAGACCATCAATCAAGCTAACTTTCCAGAAACATCAATCATATTGAGTGACAACTCATATAATCAACTTGCCAGTCTTTAGTCTAGCTATGTGATGTTTCTTTGTTTTGTTTTGTATTCTCACCTGAGGACATTTTTTTTCATTGCTCTTTTAGAGAGAGGAATGGAGAGAGAAACATCAATGCAAGAGAGAAGCATTGATTGGTTGCCTCTTGTACATGCCCAGACCAGGAATCATACACACCCTGACCAGGGATGAAACCCGCAACCTAAACATATTCCCTGACTGGGAATCAAACCTGCAAACTTTCAATTGTGAAATGATGCTCAAACCAAGCCACACCAGACAGCGCTAGTTATGGCATGTTATCATATATTCCACTCATAACAAAATAAGGCAAAAGTGATTAATAGGAAATCTTGCAGCTGGCTAGTGTATCACATAGTCATCTTCAGAAGCTAATATGCTGTATGGGATATGGAAACTGTTACCTTTTTCAATCACATTCTGCATTCAGCACCAAAGTCATATCCAGAATTTTACTATTTCAATGTCCCTGATGTACTTGTTCCCTCACTTGCCACCAGCAGCATCTACTTCAGTAATTCTACAATTTATATCTCCTTGGCAACAGTTAGTTTGTACTAAAGGAACAACTTCCTTCTTGAAGATCTAGGTTGTGTCAGCTTTATCTTCAGTTTTTCTCAGAACGTCTGCTTGTTCCTTATTATTGTTATACTACTAACACCCAGGTGAAAATTAAGACAATGTAGAGCTACAAAAATACAAAACCAACCAACTCTCCACCATGCTATCTCAACTACATCTGAAATGCAATCAATCATCCTGGCAATAACAGTGTGTATCTCCGTGAATACTCCATTGATACATGTTTCCACTCTACTCTTCCTCCTGCACAAACTTTCTAAGAGTGGCTTTAATTTGCCCAACTCTAGACCACTCTTTTGACTGTCAACCCCATGGCCTCACATGTTTCCTCATGTGTGTCATGCTTTCATTCCTAATGCATAGCATCATCTTCCTAATTCAAAATGTAGATATACCTTGTACATATCATGTCATAATTCCTATTCTGACTACCACTATAAGCTCTATTTCCTCTATTTTTCTAAATTAGTCCCTTTATTATTCATATTTATAGTTACCTTCAGAAAAGACTTGACCCCACCCAAAGAGAGGTCTGGCCCGTACCCTTGGCTATTGGGAGGTGATCTCTAGACCTCTGGAATGTTTCACCTAATAGAAGTGTCTTTGTTTGCCTGGCGGCTTTGGCCACCAAACAGTCTGACAGTGTGATTTTTAATAGGGGCTTTGGGCTAAACCAGATCAGTTATGACCTTTGGAGAAACTAGAGACTATAAGCCCAACTTATACAGAGATTAAAGGTCAACCATGGAGATAATATGTATCTGAGCCCTAAAACAAACTCTGGACAACAGATCAGGTGAGTTTCCTTAGTTGGCAAAGTGCTGTGTGTACTGTCGTACATCATGGCCAAGAAAAGGTAATCCTGTCCATCAGTCGAGAAACCCCACATTTTAGACACTTCCTGGATTCCATGTGACCCAAGGAACATTCCTAGGTATATATCTAGAAAAAATGAAAGCATAAAAGCCAAAAAATGGAAACAACCCAAAAGTCCATCAATAGATGAATGGGTAGAAAAATGTGGTAGATGCATACAGTAGATTCTTATTTGGCCATACAAAGGAATAAAGAACTAAAACTTTTTAAAACACACAAAAAAAACCTTTAAAAAACAGCCAAACGAAAGAAGCCAGACTCAAAAGACCACATATTTTATAATTCTATTTATATCAAATACCAAGAACAAACAAATCTATAGAGGTGGAAAATAGATTAATGGTTGCCTAGCCTGGGACTTAAGAGAAAGCATTTTTTTATTTTTCTTACTGATTTTAGAGAAAGGAAGCAGGGGAGAGAGAGAAAGAGAAACATCAATGTGAGAGAGAAACATTGATCACTTGCCCCCTGTATGCTTCTCAGCTACTAGAGTTCGAACCTGTAGCCTAGGTATGTGCCCGAGTTGGGAATCAAAACCCAAACCTCTTGGTATATGGGATGACATTTCAATCAGCTGAGCCACCCAGCCAGGGCAAAAGTGGTCTTTATAAAGTGATAAAGTGATGAAAATGTTCCAAAATTCACTTTGATATGGTTATATAACGGTTAATAAACTATAAAACACTGAATTGTATGTTTAAGTTGACAAACTGTAAGGTACATATAAATAAATTATATCAATATAGCTGTTTAAAAAAAACAACCAAGAATATATTTGGAAAAACGAAGGGAAATTAATAGAATGCTGACACTTAATATGAACTAAAGGAAAATATATCAAAAGTACAAAGTAGGTAAACTGAGGCAGGCATAAGCTCTGATTTGGGCTAGAACTGATATAGGATGTAAAACTGTCTTTTCAAGTTAAACAGTCAACAGACACACCACAAGGACCTTTAAGATGAGGGTACCATCGGTGGAGAACATTCTCGTAATGCCAGCATGGACAGGAAAGAAGATATATCTCATACTAAAAGAGACACTAATACTGAAATAGGATGGTGGAAAGGGTTTTTTTTTTTTGTGAAAGAAAGATGATTCCTATGAAAAACTTGGAAATCTCAAGCCAGTAAAATATTGAAAACTAACAATATATGTTAGACAATATTAAAGGAGATATAAATTTGGAGTCTCCTTCAGAGAAAAGAAAGAGCTTTATTCATGAAACTGGAGGAAAATGTTAAGAATTAAGAATACCGTGGAAAGGGCTTCCAGTCAAGATGGCAGTGTAGGTAAAACATGATACTCAAAATCTCCTACGACCACATCAAAATTACAGCTAAACTATAGGATAACCATCATTCAGAAATGCCTGAACTCTAGCTGAACATAAGTCCTATAACAAAGGATATAAAGAACAAGCTACATCAAGAACGGTAGGAGACATGGAAACTCACCATGGGTTGGTTCCATACCCAGGTACGGTGATTAAAAACTGGAAGGAATATCTTAGCTGCAGAGGTCTCCCCTGAGGAGCCAGGGGTCCCAGGCCTCCCTGGGTCCCCAGCCCAGGGGTCCAGTCCTGAGAAAAGAAGTCCCCATAATGTCTAGGTGTGAAAACCAGGGGAGAATGTCCCTAAGTGAAACAAAGGGCTCCTGGAATCCCAGGCAGCTCCTCTTAAAGGAATGACATGGACCTACCCGGACTCACTCCCTCTGTGTTCCAGCACTTGGGCAGCAGCTCAAAAGGCGCCAGGGACATACAGGATTGAACTAAATTGTCATCAGGGCAAGAGCTGAAGGGGTAGCTTTCTCCCCAAAGAAGTGCTTGCAGAGGTCATTGTTCCTTTGCTGAGCCCTCCCCCCACAGAGCTGGCAGACAGGCACCACCTCTGAGTCTCCATCAACCTGGCTAACAGTGATCACCCTGTGATTCCATCAGACCCTATCCCACCCAGCTTGTGGGCCCACTCAAGCCCTTTCCCGCAGCTTTCTATACAAATGGCCGGTCTTGGCTCATACTGCCAACTTTCCTAAAATCTCTCCAATAAGCAGCATCTAGACTCTGTGTACTATGTACCTCTTGCTAAGTGGCCCAAGGCCAGATATGAGTGGCAGCTAGCCTTAGTTCACAGCTTGGCCTCTCCCAGATGCCTCCAAACCCAGCACAAGAAGCAGCCATCAGCAGATCACTTTATAGCTCATGCCGGGTGGCCCTGGGTAGGGCACAGGTGGTGGCTGATGTTGGCCTGTACCTCCCAGGAGACCCCAGAGTCAGCATACCTGGTGGATAATTTCAGATCACGCCAAAGCACCACCCAACCACCTCCATGAGCAACACCCTCACGGAGTAAACTCAGCAAATACGGGAATCCCACTGAAGTGAGTTCTCCTCTGTGGGGCAGGACCCCGCACAGCAGATCCTTCACGGTGACTGTGGCCGATCCTTGCAGCTGATTGACCTGGGGGTAAATCCCTCCTGTTGATGTGCTGTAGGGAACCATTTTGCATGGGGTAAAAATGTAGCTCAGCACTCACGTGGAAAACCAGTGGGGAGTGAGTCAGCACACAGGACCATGCCTGCAGAAAGGTTCTCCTGTGGAGTCAGGCCTGCATTGTAATTTCAACTGATATGAGGCTTGCTAAAACTCTCTTGCCCTGAATTGAGGCAGCAAGTGCTTACTGTAACTTCCTTAAAGTCTGTGCTAAACCTCCCAAGTACGGAGTGTAACCAGTTCAATCACTTTCCCCCCTGATCTACAACATCCTTCTCTTTGAAGTAATCAGCAACATTCTTTCCTTTGTTATCTATAAAAAGTAATCCCCTGCAGCAAACCCGTACATAGTAAATGAGGACCATCCTCCATGTAATGTACCCAGAAAAGCAATAAAAGTTTGTACAGGCAGGGGCCAGGGCCCTCTCATCCTCTCTCTCTCTCTGACAGTGGCCATACTGTGCCTTTTTCTCCACAGGACTTCTGTTGTCTATGTGTATTTGTTCATTAGCAACAACAACACACGGATCCTGCAGGCCAGGATTCGCATCGATGTGTCAACAATGATCAAGGCTCAGCTACAACAGCAGGCTGCACACAGCCCACGCAGGGAGTGCACTTGAAGTGCCCAGCTCATGTAACTGGGGAAGCTGCACCACTGGGCCCTATAGCACACGTACTACATAGGGCCACTCTACCGAGACTGGGAGATATAGCAGCTCTACCTAATACATAGAAACAAACATAGGGAGGCAGCCAAAATAAAAAGATAAAGAAACAGGTCCTAAAGGAAAGAACACCACTCCAGAAAAAGGACTAAACCAAATGGAGACAAGCAATCTACCAGATGCAGAGTTCCAAACACTAGTTAGAAAGATGTCAGATAAAATAAGCAAGGTTCAGTTCTCAGAAAAGACAAAAAAAGGGTTTATGTCCCTTTAAAGGCCTAAAGAGAAGTTCTCCTGTGGGGAGGGATATGGAGGCACCTTTTATGTATCCTCAAATACATGACTCCCCAGCTTGCTCTGACTAGAATATGACTTCTGCACTGACTCATAAGGGGAAGCAGGTTTTGCCATCCCAAAAGATACCTGAGGAGATATTGATTACTTGAAGCGATTTTCAAAATACAGAACTCTTGAAAACTCAGGAAAAACCTCTGATGTTACCCTTTACTGCCTTTAAGAATTTAGATGGAGGCCCTGCTCCAGGAAGGGCTATATCATCACAGATAAATGCGGTTTACTGTGAGCTGGGCGTGATAGGGAGGGACCTAGCAAGGCCCTGTTGATCCACGTCCTCTCTGTGGCCCAGCAAATGTTTATTTACCAAATGCTGGCTTTTCCATCTCCATGTGAATTGACTTCCTCTGCGTGGAAATCCCAAATCACAACCCTCTCTGCCTCCTTATCCTTACCTCAACGGCCTGATTTGTCTTTGGGCCCCATATTCTTATGGAGCCCCTGTATGTACATAAATAAGAAATCTGGTTATTTCCTCCTGTTAACCTGTTTCGTATCACTTTGATTGTTAGCCCAGCCAGAAGAACTTAGAAGGATAAAAAGAAAATTATCTTCCTCCCCTACACCTGACTTGTTGGTGCTCACCCACTCACCTGGACAAACTAGACGGTGGAGTTCATCCTCTGTTGTCCATGGTCCTTCCCCTAGTTCCAACTTGGAGAGGACATCTGATTTGAGGACTTGATACCCTGTTCATAGGAAATGAGAGAAGACTTGGTTGGGGTCTGTCAAGATAGGAGAATATTGCGTTTAAGTGACTATAGACAGTTTGCACATGTCAGAGACTTTTCTCTCAGGAGGGGGCACATGTGACATCAGTTCCAGGCACAGAGCTCCTGAAGCCCTAGTAATTTCCTAAGTGAACAGCATGATAGGAGCATCTTTTTTCACAGTCTAAGTTCCAGTTCCTGACACAGAACTTCTAACTTTCCAGGAATCTCAGAAAAGAGAGTGAGGAGTGTCTTCTGTGTGCTAAGGAGATGACTGTGGCTGAGGGCCCCTAGATACCTTCAGGGTGGAGGCTGATCCAGAAAGGCAAAGGTATCAATAGAGGGCTAGAACCTTCAGCTCCAACCCTTCCCTTCATTGTGGAGAAGGAGGGGGCTGAAGGTGGAATCAATAACACATGGTCAAGGATTTAAGCAATGAAGCTTATATAATGGACCATCCGTAAATCTCTCTCATCAACTGGGTGGGGAGAGCTTTCCATTTGGTGACCCTGTGGAAGTGCTGGGAAGGTGGTGTGCCCGGAGAGGGTCTGAAGATCTGTACCTCTTACTCCACACTTTGCCCTAAGTATCTCTTCCATTTGGCTGTTTCAGAGATTTTTTACTTTATAATAACTGATAATGGTAGTAAGTGCCTTCCCGATAATGGTAGCAGGTTCTATAAGCCATTCTAGCAAATTATTAAACCCAAGTAGGGGCTGGGGGTTGTGGGAACAACCAACTTACAGCCAAGTTGGGCAGATTTAGAGCCAACTTCCACAGAAGTGTGGGCAGCCTGGATACCCAATACTTACAACTAGCATCTGAAGTAAGGGTGGTCCTGTGGTACTGAACCCTTAAACTTGTGGGGTTTGGTATTAACTCTGTGTGGCGTCAAAACTGAATTGAATTGAGCTGCAGGATACCCAGCTAGTACTTGGAAAGTTGGAGAATTGGTTGTTGGTGTAGAAAGACCCCAAACATTTGGTGTCAGTTATGTTGGTACAGCTGATAGTATATTAAATCCTTTTACCAGGAGGCACCAAATATCTGCAGATTTCAGTGCACCTGTTCGGAGCACTGCAGTGACTCCCAAGTATAAGCACCTGGGAAAGGAGAGACCACGGACTGGGTGACCTATGAGTGACACCGGGAGCTGTCCTCACCCATTGACACCAGGTTGCTATAGTTCTCCAACATCACGTCCCTGTACAGGTCCTTCTGGTCGGGGTCTAGGAGCTGCCATTCCTCCCAAGTGAAGTTCACGGCCACATCTTCCAGCGTCAGTGATTCCTGCAATAACATGATCCTGTTTAATGGAGTGTTTTATTTTACTGGTTCATAAATAATATAAAGGAAGTTGTTCAGCTCATATTAACAATGATCCTTCCTTCCTTCCTTTCTTTCAGCAAGAGGGGAAAGGAGGGAAAAAGAAAGGGAGAGAAACATTGCTTGGATGCTTCTTACAGGCAGGGATGTGTGCAAACTTGCAACCTGGGCATGTACCCTGACTGGGAATCGAACCAACAACCTTTTGCTTTGCAGAACAACACCCAACCCACTGGGCCACACCCATCAGGGCTTAACTATGATTCTGACACCAATTCCAAAGTGGTTTTTTTACCCACCACCAACCAATACTCCAACACTAGCTGGGTTTCCGACAATTCATCTCAGTTCTGACACTCTCTACCTGGAGACAGCATAGGATTCCACAGGTTAAAGGCTCAATCCTGTAAGACTGGTCCCCTAACCCCCACTTCAGTGCAAGTACAGACTGTCATCTGTGCTTCTGACTCCCCAGCTATAACTGAAGGTTCCAATGCCCTCCTTGGGTTTGATTAATTTTCTAGAGCAACTCAGGAAAAATCGTTTACTTACTGTTTACCAGTTCATTATAAAAGGATATGCTAAAGGATACAGATGCACATCCAGATGGAAGAAATGCACAGGGCAAGGTGTTTACCAACCCAGACACTGTCCAAACCCTATACCTTCAGGTTTTGTATGGAGGCTCCATCACGTAGCCACAACTGATCATGAACTCTATTTCTAGTCCTTATCCCCCTTCTGGATCATGGAGTGTAGAGCTGAAAATTCCAAGTTTCTGATCATGGTTTGATTTTTCTGCTGACGAGCTCCAATCTGGGAACCCCTCAATAGTTACCTCATTAGAACAACAGACACTACTATCACCCAGGAAATTTGAAGGCATTTAGAAACCCTGTTAGGAACTGAGGTCAGAGACCAAATATGAGAACAAAAGATGCTCCTAGCATCTTATCACTTAGCAAATTTCAAGGATTTTTAGGAGCCCTGTTTCAGAAACTAGGGGCAGAGACCAATATAATATACACATTTATTGTTATTTCACAAAAGGTAACATATTAGACACATTAAAGACATAATCAGGAAACTGGAATATACATTTTAAAAAATAACCCAAGCCCTGGTCAGGCAGTTCAGCCGGTTAGAGAGTTGTCCCATATACCAACATTGTGGGTTTGATCTTCAGCTGAGGCACATATATAAATCAATCAATGAATTTATAAATAAGCAGAACAAATCTCTCAAGCCAATAAATTAGTGAAAGGAAATAGAAACCAAAATAAAAAATACTCCCCTACATGAAGCAGCCCCCACATAGAGACTGAAAATACAAAGGGGAATTTAATTAATACGGAGGATAAAGAAAGGTCTAATAAAGGCTTGTATGTGGTTTTTGGAAGAGATTATACAGAAACAGAGAAGCATGTAAAGATCTCAAGAATGGGAAATTTTCAGAACTGATTAAACTTCCTATAACTCAGATTTAGTAAGTCAGCAAAGCCAGGCAGGAAGTCTGCATGTAGACACATCTGGCTGAAACTACGTACAGCAGACCAGTTGCAAAAATCAGATTATGAAAACAACCAGAAAGAAAAGATGCATCACTGTCAAAAGAAAAACAAATTTACTAAAACAAAGACAATAGAAGCCAGAAAAAAAAAGATAAACATATTTGGTCTTTGTCCCTGGCTCCTGGCGCAGTTCTAAAACTCTTAGACTCTCTGGAGTGATGACTGTCCTCTGCATGCTAACGAGTTGACCAGCAGCTGGGGGACCCTAGATGGTTTTAGGATGAGGGCTGGTCTCCAGAAAGATCCCCAACCTTGAGGGACTGGAGGTTGAGTTCAATCACCAATGGCCAGTGGTTTAATCAATCATGCTTATATAATTAAACCCCCATTAAATCCCCTAAACAACAGGTTTGAAGAGCTTTCAGGTTAGTGAACACACCGAGGTGTTGGCTGGGTGATGCTCCCGAGAGGACCTCTGCACACTTCCCCCATGCCTTGCCCTCTGCATCTCTTCCACATGGCGAATCCTGAGTTACAGCCTCTGTAATAAACTAGATGGACATAAAGCGCTTTCCCAAGTTCTGTGAATCATTCCAGTAAATCGCCAAACTTGAGAAGGGAGTTGTGGGAAGCCCCAAATTTAAAGCTGGTCATTAGAAGTAGACGTGACAACCAGGGACATTCGACTGGCATCTAAAGTGAGGGCAGTTTTGTGGGACTGGGCTCCTAACCTGTGGGATCTGATGCTACCTCCAGGTAGTTCATGTTGGAATTGAGTTGAATTGTGGGACACCCAGCTGGTGTCCCGAGAGTTGCACAGTGGGTACGTGTGGGAAAAATACGCACATATTTGGTGTCAGAACTGTTGTGAATAACAACAGCTCAGAAATGTGGAATATTTTCAACGTCCTGATCCTGTGGTCCTGTAGCCTAGGTCCAATGTCACCAGAAAAGGAATTGAGATCTGCTTGTCAACTGAATGGCCAGACAGCGAAAACCTATGGGATAATCTATCCCCATGTTACTGCAGAAATTACTACATAGAAAAGAGAACAGAATTGGTAGGGGCTGCAAATTCTTAACCCTGCTGATCTAATCACATTTAATCTGAGTTATTTCATGTAAGATGCAGATTCATTTGGAAAAACTTAAATTCGAATACCTTTTTCCTGTTTAAAGTACTAACCATAAAACAAAAGAATCTATGAAAGCAACAGAGAGAGAGGAATATGAATGAAGTATGTTCATGTCAGAAGCCAAAAAAAATCACAGAAAATAAGCAACAATTTTTGTGACAAGAAAAATTAAAACATCTGAGTTGAAAAAATAGCATGGGCAAAGCTATAAGAAAACTGACAAGCTAGAAAAATATTTTTAATAAACAAAAGGATCAATATATAGTGGATATAAACAACTCTTAATCATCAGTAAAAGAATTGTTTCTTTAAATGTAAAAATAAGGACAGGTACTTCACAAAAGAAAAAAACACAACTGACAGAAAAATACACAAGGATTTCAACCTCACCCATGCTGAGAAAAATATAAAATAAGGCTAAAGAATATCCGGCCATGCCTTGGCTGGTATGGCTGGAATGAGCAGTGGCCTATGAATTGAAAGGTCACCTGTTCCATTCCCAGTCAGGGCACATGCCTGGACTGCAAGCCAGGTCCCAGCTTGGGGCATGTAAGAGGCAACCAATCTATGTTTCTCTTGCATATCGATGTTTCTCTCCCTCTCTTTCTCCCTCCCTTCACCTCTCTCTAAGAATAAATACAATCTTTAAAAAAAAAAGAATATTAGCCATTCAGATGACTGAAAGTTATGCAATTTTATAATGTCCTCTTATTAAGTACTAGCAAAGATTGAAGGCATGGATGATCCCACATATCACGTACTATGTAGCCAGCACTCATTTAGATGCTTTACATAGTGTAACTCTTTTTTTTAGTATGACTGTGGACAACTGGAATTTTATATAGTTAATATACACCAATCAACTGCAGTCATTATTCCTTTATATGCTTAAATTATACCATCATAGGCAAATGGGTTATATTATTTGAGGTATGAGTCCATTGATACACACATGTTGTAACACATGTGTTGATGTAGTCAGATATGTACATCAATCCACATACATTTGTAAATAAGCACATATATATATATAAGTACACACACGTTTAGTGACAGTAAGACACACTAGCAAACAACTGTTAAAGCAGTTTGAGGGGACAAGGAAGGATGTTATGAAAGGGGAATTCACTTTTTATGCCCATGTGCACTTACTCCATCATTAATATTCTTCTTTAAAATGTAAATGAAAATAAAAGGAGTACAGAACTGGATTTGAAAATGGGGAAGGATTCTGCATTTTATAAGATGATGTGAAGTTATATAGCAAACACCCTACAACCCAATAATCCAAGCTCTTATCAGACAAAATTTCTTACAGCTATCCAAGGCCAAACCTGAACTTTCATGCCAGTTCAGTGACCTGCTGATGGAAGACCACTTGAAAGCCATACAATCCTCCCATTTTCCTAGGGCATTTAGGTTTTATTTCAGAATAAATCCGAAGAGACTCAATGCTGAGTGAGACCTTTAAGTGACTTGCATTGGCCCCCTAATAAAACTGTCCTCACTGAGTTTGCATGGTTTCTTCCCACATGGGTCTGTGAGGAACCCCAAAATAAAAAGCAGTACAAAATCTGTTTCTGCCTTTACTAGTTCAAAACACTTTCCACCCCATCGCTTCTAAGAAGAACATAACATTTTTCCTGAGATTTGCATGTCATGAAACATTGACACCCCGAGGAACCATCTTCTGTCTCCTCACTGCATACGATACATATCCTATAATACCACAATTCTCTTGTTGTGTTGGCTGTCACAGACACTAGATACAAGTTGACAGCTAATGTAACTAGAGAATCCTTCAGTTACACAATACATTCTAATGTTAGTTATTCACTCAGAATCCTATGAATACTATATTCTTTGCCATGATGTTAGAGTTAGATTCAATGCTTATTTCAGTCTAGATAGTGAGCTAATTTTTACAGGTCTCTGCAAATCTATTAGGAAATAGAAAAGAGAATAAACCTTAAGTCACCTGAGCCTGGATCATTTTCTTCTGTTTTAGGAAATGGCCCAGAACTGATATACTCTTATCTTTGTCTTCTTTGATACGCCCTAAATTTCTACTTAGAAATCTCACTATCCATTCAACTGTGTTCCCAGAAGGGGCAATATGTAGGTCCTGGAACCTCTTCTCTCTTCATTCTTATCTCTTGCCAAAACCTGTGGAATGAAGAGCAAAATTACTTTCAGGGTTACATTCCCCTTGCTGTGTGCTCACCTTAACACATAGTTGCAAGTATTCCCATCTCTCTATTTGGTTTCCTAGAGATCCCACCTCAGGTAATAAAACACAAGACCCTCTAGATATAAAAGTACCTTGAATGGAAAGGGGAAAGTGCAACGTAATTTCCAGAACAATTATAGAAATGAAGCCATATGAACAGTGAGGAACTGTAAACCTTTCCTTTAAATTTATGTTGCCCTCATATTTACTAAAAGTCTTTATATACCCTGTTTATATACACACTTCAATATGAGGAACAACGAACATGGAAAAAAAGAAGGTAAGTAATATGAGCTATAAATAAAATTTTTTAAAGTTAAAAAATATTAAGTTCTGGGAAAATAGCAGGTCTTGTATACGCATATATAGATCCTAAAAGGAAATATACAGTAAACTTGCAGGAAGAAGATGAAAACAATCTTTAATAAAATGCTTATCATCATATTTTGCCATGTGGAATGCATTCTTGTGTATAAAGCACACCCACGGCTTTTTGTGGTGCCCATGTATAATGCGCACTTATTTTTCCATCAAAATTTTGGGCAAAAAAATGCCCATTACACATGGCAAAACACAGTAATTTTAAATATGCTGACTGATTCACCTCCCCTGAAAACTTTGACCTGACCCTGTGTGTTGAAAAATTTCTGTGGGTTGAAAGGGACAGGATGATGTGGGAGAACCAAAGGGACTAGAAATTTTGTGGTGGAGGAGGGCCTTGGTTCAGCAGCTGGAAATGAAGATAGAAGCAACAGGGCCCCTGGGCCTCCAAGCTTCTGCTGTCACACATCTTGGCACTAAAGACTGTGGCCACCGCCCCCACCCCCCGCCACCGGATTAATCCCCAAAACCAGACCAGATACATGCACACACTGAACTCACTTAATGGTTCCTCGATCACTGGATCCAAGTCATTCCAGGTCCAGACCCAGATGCCGCGGTCACAGACAAACGTAAAGGCCCACCCACAGGCCCATCGCAAAGACCCTGAATTCTGACCTCCAGACTCTCTGTAGTTGATCTGTTCAGAGCTTTTAACAGTGACTACCAGAGCCCCCTGTAATTGAGCCCAAAGACTTCCTGATCACTGACACCCAGTAGACTCCTCCGTGTTCTCCGCCACCGCGCTACCTTCACCAACTCATCTGGGCAGCCACCTAACTAACGGAGGACAGACATACTCACACACGAACCTCACTCTCCTGAACCTGCAGCCAGCGACCTCTCCAGGGCCTAACTTACTTGCCTAACTTTTTTCCCTTCTGGTTTCCTCTCCGGAGAACATCAGACTAAGGCTCTCGGCGTTGTTGCCGCGTTTCTATGGAGAATGGAATACGGGTTTCTGCTCTCCTTTATGAGGTAATATACCTGCGTCGCCGTCGCCGTCGCCGTCGCCATCACCCGGCACACTGGGGGCCGCCATCTTTGCGCGCGGGCCGTACAGGGGCTTTTGCATAGGCGGTTTTACAGCACGAAGGTGGTACCACAACCGAAACGCTCCGGTTTTTGGCCCATCCTGATAGGAATTGGAATGTGGAAAAGTTCTGAGAGGCTTGAGGTCGCAGAAAGCAAACGTGACGTGAGGACAAGTTTATTTTTCTTTGTAGGGGAAGGTGAACGAGGACTTATTTTTCATCAAGGCCGGAGCCCACTGGGGCCAAAAGGGCGCATATTACATTCTGAGCGGCCGTTATAGCCGTGATGCCTCAGATCTGTACAACATTAAGATTTCTGGACACCTCAGTCACTAGTCTAATTGAGAAGAGATTAAGAGGCTGAATAAAAACTTAAGCACGCTTGACAAAAAAAAAAAAAAAACAAAAAAAGCGGGCGGGAGACACGAAAATACAGTGTGTGCATAGTGGGCGCAGCCATTTTGGGGGAAGTCCTGAGTCTGTACTTAAGAAATGGTCTCTGGGGAGCTCAGCGCGGACCCGGCAGGTGGCAGTGCATTTGGAACAACAGCAAGGTTTGGAAACGTGAAGTGGATTGGGGGATGCAGTGATCAGTGAGCGGAAACGATGGACGTTATGAACTTCTTTATACACTCATTCTAACAAGCCCAAGTATAAAACATGCTAGGCAGATACTGAATTGCCTTGTCACTATAGATTGGCCTGCATTTTATGAATACACTTACTGTATGCACTCTCTACCTGGCTTTTTTCACACCACATAATAGTTTTGAAGCATCAGTAAGTTCTTTCCTTTTGTTGCTCAGTATTCCACTGTACGGGTATTTCAAAATGTGTTTAATCATTCATCAGTTGGTGGACCTTTGGGACGTTTCCAGTTTTCTTTGGATATTGCAAATGACATTTCTATGAACATTCAAAAATTAAAACGATCTCAAAGAATTGGACTTCCCATGGTCGTGTGCATCTGTAGCAGCTCACTAAGAGGTCTTTGCCAGCCATTTGCAGGCCTACTGCCCATTTCCGACCCTGCTTCTCCCATTCGTAGTGGCCCAAGCCCTGAACTAGAACCAGAGATCTTGAGAACGTGGGCTGTGGCACAGGCATCAGGTTCATCTATTTGCTCACATTATGTTCAACCCAATAAGCCTTTATAATTCTCAGAATGTACCCGACAAAATCATGTTGCCTCAGGTCAAACCTGCAAATCAGTTTCATCTTCTGACTCCTCCATCAGTAGTACTATGCTAGTCTAGTCTCTGAAGTGAGATGCTAGAAATGTTTCTGCTTACCTTTGGCCTGTAGCACCTTACCTTAACCAGGTGATCGTTGTAAAATACAAATCAATCATGAAATTTTGCTGTTGTCAATTATATAATGATTGCATTACAGAACCAAGTAAGTATTGAACTCTGGCCAGAGGTTCAGTTGGAGCATCACTCCGTACAGCGGGTTGGGGGTTCATTCCCTGGTTGGAGTGGTTATGGGAGGCAATGAATTGATGCTTCTTTCTTACACTGGTATCTCTCTCCTTCCCCACCTCTCTCTAAAAGCAATAAAAACATATCCTCATTGAGGATTTAAAAAAATTGTTTTAAATAAGTATTGAGATGGCTACATTTAGCTGATTAAAAAAATATATTGACCCTGGCTGGTGTGGCTCAGTGGATTGAGTGCCAGCCTGTGAACCAAAGGGTTGCCAGTCTAATTTTGGCAGTTTGATTCCCAGTCTAAGGCACATGCCTGGGTTGTGGACCAGCTTCCAAACTTGAATGGCATTTGTTGACAAATAACCAATGATAAATGTGGGCTAAATTGTGTTCCCCAAAATCCATGTGTTCAAGTCATAACCTCCAGAACCTCAAGACCTCTCCTGTATTTGGAGATCAGGTCTTTAAAGAGGTAACAAAGCCAAAATGAAATTAGGATGAGAACTGATCCAATCTGACTGGTGTCCTCATGAGGTGGTGTTAGGACACAGGCACACATAGAGGGACACCCATGGGAAAACACAGAAAGCAGAGGCCATCTACAAGTCAAGGAGAGAGGCCTGAGAAGAAACCAGCCCCAACTGATACCTTGACCCTGGACTTTCAGCCTTCAGAACTGTGAGAAATAAGTTTCTGTTGTTTAAGCCCCCCAGTCTGTGGAGCTTTGTTATAACAGCCCTAGCCAACTACTACAGCCACCCCCAACTCCATTTCTCCATCCGTTAGCCATACAAGGCAGAGTGACCCACTAAGACCTTAAACCCTGACCTCAGTACTCTCAGCTGCTGGCCACATACTACTGTATATAATACAGTAGATGCATACATGTACTAAGGAGAAAGGAATGAAGATTACCAGTATATAGTAAATCCTCACTGAATGTCATCAATAGGTTGTGACTTTAAGCCAAATAATATATACTGAAACCAATTTTGCCATAGGCTAGTTGAAATTAATAAACAAGAGTTAGGTTCCTATGGCATCTCAACATTATAAAAGGATAGTGAACAAAACTTTATTCGAGGATCTGCTGTACATGTTTCCCTATACTACACGAAGATGGAAATAAGAGCATTTGGGTACTAAATAACTAAATATGCAGTTAGTGTTCGGAGAACAGCACACTTAATTATAATTTTTATGAAAATGGAGTGAAGCAAATGATGTAAGTTGATATGTCCTTCTTAAAAGAAGTCAACCTGAAATTGTCTATCCCATGAATGTTTTTTTTAAATCCTCACCTGCGGATATGTTTATAGATTTTAGAGAGGAAAGGAGGGGAGGAGGGATGGGAGGAGAAAAGCATTGATGTGAGAAACATCAATCTGTTGCCTCCCATACATGCCCTGGTTGGGGACTGAACCCACAACCATCCAGTGTATGGGACTGACACTCCAACCAACTGAGCCACACAGGCAGGCCCATGAACATTTTTTATTTACCTGGAATGCCAGCCTCTGAAAGGTGAGTTCAGCACCTGATTCTCAGGGCTAAGGGCAGTCCTGGGAAGCTCATTCCAGGACCCTGACACTTTCAGTGAGAAAGACGCTATGACTGCCATGATAGGAAGTGCAGATTTTCAAGACAAGACGTGAAGAGGATCCAAAGTCTGAGCTGAAGAATCTGCTTCTGGTTGTTTACTGAAGAGTACCTGTTATGAATACATACTATTAGAGGCCTTTTTTTTTTTTTTTTGCATATTTTGTTCAAGAGTGTATCCCGTGTCTACAACAATGCCTGGCATGGTGCAGAAGCTCAAAAATTTTTGTTGCAGTGAATCACTCAAAAGTCTGGAGTTTGGAATTCAATCATGAGACAGCCACTTCATGGCAAGTTTTTTTCCCCCTAATATGTAAGACTTTTTTTTTTAAGGAGGGTATCTTTCTTGGTTCAAGGGAAAGAACCCTGGGTACAGAAGAGAGGACAAAGGCCCCATCCCCAAGAGAGTGAGTAGTGATATGACTTGTCTCAATTTATCATGTCAGAGTGTGGAATCTTTTAAATGATGGCAGCTCTAAAAGGTGATAGGCCTGGGGACAAATATGAGGGTTCATCTCCAAGACATCCAAAGGGTCTCATCTGTCCTCCATTTTTAGAGTGATTTTGTTCCATTAATTGGTCTTTTTCTCCAGAGCCTATTCCTCCTCTGTTCTCACCCTTCTATATTCTGACAGGAGCCTTTTGTTAGGATTTTTAAAAGGTTTCTTAACATACTGATCCTTATAAAAAAATTTAAAAAACAAAAATGTTTTTAAAGGAAAAAGGGAGAAAAAAAAGGATATTGATCCTTACAATTTCTTTCCAGTACCTCTATCCCTTCCGTGATGAAAGTAATGTTGATTGATTAGTCCATTAGCTCACTCATTTGGCTTCATTCATCTTTCAATTCTATACATAATTCACTTCTCTTTTTGCTATGTGCTGAGAAATATACGATTACCTATAAACTATTCAAGGAATTTATAACCTGGAGAGAAGACATGAATAATTTAAAGTATCCACACCCTGTTTTATGTATGTAAAATTAAGTGAATCCTTTCCCTCCATCCAAATAACATGCCCCTTGAACTGGAAATTATCAGGATATTTTGTTCTTTATACTGTATGTCCCTTTCAACTAACATATTTATACATCCTTTGATTACATTTGCTGGAAGATAAAATTGCTATATGCATAAAACTTACCTTTAAAAAAATTGCTAGCTCAGCCCTGGCTGGTGTAGCTCAGTGGATTGAGCTACATGAGCCAACTTGCGAATATGAGAGGCTAGTATCTCTCACACACATCCCTGTTTCTCTCCCTTTCTCCTTCCCTTCCAAAAAAATTTTTAAAAAGTACTCTTAAAAAAATTGCTAGCTCAAAGGTAGCAAGTACATTTTGTTTAGTTCATCACTGTCATCACCTACAGGTCCTGAAACAGTACCAAGTTAAAGGAAATAGCTGTTAAAGTTTTTTCTGAGTGGTGTGTGTGCAGGGTGGGAACTATCATCTTGGTGAAAGCATGGCTGATAGGTTATTCATGAGTTTTGAATTCTGTTCCCCAAGTGATATTTATAAACATACCCGAACATGTTGTTACACTACAGAATTAAATGTACTGTTTCCTTTTGAGGGACTTCAGTCACCTAAAATACAATTTGAACACATTTAGAACCAAAGAAATGCAAGAGCTAGTCACATAATATTCCTACATGGGAAAAAGATTCATGACCCCCAAGAGGGGGGGAGTGTGCACTGTGTTGTAACTTTAATCAATGGTGTCCAACACTGACAACCTCCTTTAAATGAAGCAGTCTTGACATGTCAACTAGGAGTCTGATTCAAAGTATACTGTCCTAAAATGCACACTATGCCTATTACCTAATGTAGACTTATGTTAAAATTGTGACACAAACCCCTAAAGTCTTCTTCATCCTCACAGGCCTTATTTGCTTTGTGCATTTTCTGATATTTTGCTGAAGATGTTCCACAGTTAAGTGTGTCCAGAGTTTTATTTCTAGGATTTCCTCTGCCAAAGGATGAGGCAGAATGTACCACTGACAACCATGCCACAATCAATGCTTTCAATGGGCTAGCAATTTCTTTCCCGTGTGAACTCTCTGCCACCTATTTAAGTCTTATATCTGGAAAATGACTTTCCACAGTCATTATATTTCTATCAACTACAAGCTCACTCATGACATGTAACATATGAAACAGCACTGAGAGTCTCTCATTCCATGAAAAACTCTCCCAGTTGCTATATGCACACTTGTCTCAGTAAAAACTTGTCAACCATATAATACTAGAAGGTTTTATTCAAGGGTCTTCCACCTTGATTGCATCACAGTGTACTCCTGTGTGCTTTTTGTGACATAAAATATGACATATTTGGTCACCCAAGGTACTACCACATTCACTGCAGTCATAAGGTTTCCCCGTGCCAGTTCTGTGTTCTGCTGACGGTATGTCTCTGGCAGCTGGCTGTCCCACAGTGGCCACGTTCCTGTGTGCTAGGAACCCACTGATGTGTGAGGACACCTGAGCTGCCACAGGAGGCATGTGCACAGTCACTGTATCAACAGGGGTTTTCTCCTGTATGATTTCACTTGAATGTGATGACTTGTGATTCTTTGAAAATGGGTCTCCTAACTTAAATGAACCTACACATTTCTCTCTTGAGTGCAGCATTTCCTTATGAGACACAAGAGATGACAGATGGAAGAAGGCTTTCCCACAATCAGAGCACCCATAGGGTCTCTCTCCTGCATGAGTTCTTCGATGTCTAGTGAGGTATGACTTATCTCTAAAAGTTTTCCCACAGTCGCTGCATGTATAGGGTTTCTCCCCTGTGTGAAATCTCCGATGGGATATGAGGGAAGATTTGTGGCTGAAGCCTTTTCCACACTCGGTGCATACATAGGGTTTCTCCCCTGTGTGAAATCTCTGATGGGATATGAGGCAAGATTTCTGTCTGAAGCCTCTTCCACACTCGGTGCATACATAGGGTTTCTCACCAGTGTGAGTCCGTTGATGTATTAAGAGACTGCCTTTCTGGATGAAGCCTTTGCCACATTCGTTGCACATATAAGGTTTCTCCCCAGTGTGAATTCGCCGATGTACAGTGAGATAGGCCTTCTTAATGAAGCCTCTTCCACAGTCACTGCATGTATATGATATTTCTCCTGTGTGAATTTTCTGATGGGCATTGAGCTGTGGTTTCCAGCGAAAGGTTTTGTCACATTCTGCACATTCATAAGGTTTTTCTCCTGTGTGAGTTCTCTGATGTTCAATGAGCCTGGACTTTTTGGAGAAGGCTTTGTCACACAGACTGCATCCATGCGGCTTCTCTCCTATGTGAACTCTCTGATGATTAATGAGCTGAGACTTCTTGATGAAGCCTTTTCCACATTTATCACATACATAGGGTTTCTCTCCTGTGTGAGTTTTCTGATGGGCATTGAGCTGTGATTTCCAGCAGAAGGTTTTGTCACATTCTGTGCATTCATAAGGTTTTTCTCCCGTGTGAGTTCTCTGATGTTCAACGAGCCCAGACTTTCTGGAAAAGGCTTTGTCACACAGACTGCATCCATATGGCTTCTCTCCTGTGTGAACTCTCTGATGATTAATGAGCCGAGACTTTTTGATGAAACCTTTTCCACATTCGTCACATAGATAGGGTTTCTCTTTTCTGTGAGTTTTCTGATGAGTAAGTAGCCGTGACTCCTTGGCGAAGGCTTTGTCACATTCGGTGCACTCATAGCGTTTCTCTCTTACATGAATTTTCTGATGTTTAGTGAGCCTGGACTTCTTCGAGAAGGCTTTCCCACATACACTGCACCCATGAGGCTTCTCTCCCATATGACCTCTCTGGTGATCAATGAGGCGAGACTTCTTGAAGAAGTCTTTCCCACATTCACTGGATATATGCAGTTTATTTATCTTTTGAGGTCTTTGATGCTTAATGAATTGTGAGTTGGTGTTTATAGAATTTCCATGTTCAGGGAATTTTATTTCAGTATGACATTGCTCATCCTTTGCACAGAGGAAGGATTTTGCATCTCCATTATTCTCAACTGGGTTCTTCACTTCACAGTTTCCAATCTGGTTGGTCAAACTTACATTCGATCTCAATGCCTTCCCGTGTAAGTGAACTATATCATGATTTTGCCTTAAAGGAAAATTATTTTTACTCCAATGAGTAATGCATCTGGATGTATTACGTTTACGACATTGTTCTGTTCTCCTTAGACATCTTTGACTTTGGAAGTGCCCCTGTACATGATCATCATTTTTCTTGATTTCTAGGAAAGAAGAGAAAAATTAATCCTTCCATGGGCTTAGTATAAAACGATTTCACCAACAGCTCAGTGTAGCCTAGCACTTCATTGATAACACCGTGATCTCAGTTCAAAGAAACTCCAGGTAAATATGCTTGTTATCACTTAGACAAAGGTAAAACACAGTAATATAAACAAAGAAAATAAAAGGTGAAAACAGTCATTGTATAAACAAGGTTTTAGTTCATTCAAAATGAGTACATACCTTCAAAATGTGACCTCATAAAGCATGCTGAGATAGTAAAATAAAGTCAAGTTCTTATTAGCACTCAAGCACAGAAGATAGATATTTGTTTCAAAATGATGTGGGACATAGTCATACATCCATAAATCCTTATTAAATGATGACTATGTACCATGCCTTGTGCTGGACATGAGCATACAGAAACATTCCTTATTTTTACTGAGCATACATTCTGGTCAGGAAAAACTGAACAAAAAAGCAATGATAAAGAAGGCAGGCACAAACTGTGGAAAGTGGTTTGAAGGACCAATGGAGAGCAAGGTGGAAGAAACTGGGATATAATCTAGAGAGAGGAAAAAGATGAGGCTCTCTCATGTCTACAACATGGGGCAATCAATAAGCATGAGAAATCAGATATTATCCCTAATTATTTGACTTGGACCACTGAATAGGTGAGTAGTGTGTTTTCATGAGAAAAGGAATATTATGGAAGTTCTCGATGTGGGGAAATCAAGTGTGCATTTCAAAGCATATTGACCTTCAAGTGGCTTTTAGATACCCAATACAGACACAAGAAACTCAACTGGATATAGGAATCTTGAGGAAGGTCTTAATCAGAAATAGCAATATGGAAATCATTAATATATAAATATTATGCAAGACAGAGGATTAGATGAGATTATGTTTGAAAAAACTGTGCAGACTGAAAGATGAAAGCATGGGATCAAGTTTACAGTTAGTATAACATTAAGTAACATTAACAGTTTGGGTATTAAAAAGTTCATGGAGGAGCACTAAATACTGTCTATACTGTTAAGGGAAATGAGCACTCCCACACTTGGGAAACTATTAGGGTTTTGTGCCAGGAACCAAATATGTATTTCTTCTATTACAATATCACACTAGGAAACTGTCACCTTTTCTGGTCACACTTCGTAACTGTTCACATGCAATATTTAAACTGTTCCCATTTCAATGTAATGATCCCTAAATCAGTATCTGATGTCATGATCCCCAAACCCACCATCTTGCACTAACTGCATCTTCTTTAAAAATTCCACACAGACATCTGAGTTCACATCACTAAGGGGTCCTAGAGGATTACACTTCTGTCTGAACCAAGACCCTTGCAGTTTAACCTTCCATTTTTCTTCCTTTTCTAGAACTACTGGGTGTACTTTCTTATCATTACACTGTTGTCACCAAGGTAAAAAGGTAAGGTAAGACTACGCATCTAATAACATAAATCAAACTCCCAAACCTGGCCATTCTATCTCAATCACTAACAAAATCCGTAACAGTTACTCTGGAAATAAAAGTTACATTACCAAAGATTACCCCATTTATGTATTTTCACACAGTTTCTCCTAAAATACCTCTAAAATTGGCCTTTACATAGCAGGTGTTGGGCCAGTCTTTTGAGAGTGCACATTTCCAACTTAACACCTTCATTCTTGGCCCTTCATCTTTATTTGAGTCCCAGAAATGCCTCCTGTATATCATACCATAATTCCCCCATTCAATGTCACCATACACCATTTCCTCTAAATTTCTAAATATTCCTTGTCTTTTTTGTTCATGCTGACAACTTCACACAACCCTCAACTGTAGCAAAAACTGAATGTCTATTACATGCAGATGTCTACTCTATTTGTTACTAAAATATTACTCCCAAAATGTCCCGCTTTATTTCTCACTCAATTAAATCTCTTCTAGCATATATTAGGGGTGTGGTTCCCCAACTAGGCTCAAGAGGGCCCGCTTTCAGCATCATATATACACTAGCTCAGGCTGTCAACTCAAAGCTAACACACTCTCAAAAGTAGAGGTCCTGAGACATGAATTAAGAAACCATGCATTCAACAAATATTCTTTCTGATGGCTACCTGCCCAAGACTCTGTTTACTCTGTACTCACACCATAGGAGACTTCATTCAGTCTGTAGTTCTACCTCTCGTGCTAAAGTCTCCCTGAACTCAGATATATCCAAATGCAGCAGAGTGCTCCACCCGGATGTGAACAAGCACATCTAAATTACAATGTCCAACCCACATCTCCTCTACACATTTCATCTACATCTTGAGCATGGCAACTCCACTGCTCCTGGGATTCATGGCCAAAACCTCACTATCATCCTTCATTTGTAATTTTTTTCTCACACCTTTTATCTACTTAATTAGGAAATCATTCTACCCTCTTTTAATTTTTAAAAAATCATTTATTTATTTATTTTTAGGAGAGAAGAAAGCAGAAAAACATTGATTTGTTGTTACTCTTATTTATGCAATTCATCTACTCATTACATGCTCCCCAACCAGGGACTGAACCTGCAACCTTGGTGTATCTGGACGATGCTCTAACCCAGTTACCAGGCCAGGGTTCTGCTCTCTTTTCAAATATATTCATATGCTGAACACATCTCACCCTTTGTTGTACCCAGGCTGAGGCAATTGTTCTGTCTTGTACTACAGCAAATAGGCTCCCGGCTGAATTTCAGGATCAACCTCTGCCCACAACCATCTACAAAGTAGCCACAGAGATCATTTAAAATATAAATTACATAGTATAACCTTTCTACTGAAATCTCTCAATGTTTTCTCATCTCATTATTTAAAAAAAAATCAACTTCCTGAAATGTCCTTGGAAGGTCCTACATGCCTGTCTACTCCAAAACCTAGCTACCACCACATCACCCTTATCTCCATATTCTCTCCATCAACTGTCCCTCTCACCCACCCCACTGTGCTCACACAGGCTTCCTTGAGGTTCTTCTCAGGCCTCTGAAACTGCTACTTTGTCTAGTTCAGGACGTAATTCACCTAAGGAACCTAATCACACCCCTCATAGAGCTACTTAAAGGCATTTTACCAAAGACCCATTACCTTTCCTAGATGACCAAAGATTGAAGAGCTTAACCTAAATTTCCAACCGCTAACAGCAGCTCCCAGTCCCCTTGCACACTATTGCCTTTTGCAGTTTAATTAATCTTCTCAGCAGTTTTCACCACAAGGCATCATATACATATAGACATATTTTGATGAATTTTGTGTCACCTCCTTTTAGAATATAATCTCAGCCCTGGCTGGTGTAGCACTCTGGATTGAGCGCGGGCCTGCGAACCAGACAATTGCAGTTTGATTCCCAGTCAGGGCACATACCAGGGTTGCAGGCCGGTTCCCTGCAGGCCAGTTCCCAGCAGGGGACGCACAAAAGGCAACCATACATTCATGTTTCTCTCCCTCTCTCCTTCCCATCTAAAGATAAATAAATAAAATCTTTAAAAATAGCCCTGGCTGGGGTAGCTCAGTGGATTGAGCGTAGGCCTGTGAACCACACGATTGAGGTTCAATTCCCAGTCAGGGCACGTGCCTGGGTTGCAGGCCAGTTCCCAGCGGGGGACTCATGAGAGGCAACCATACATTGATGTTTCTCTCCTTCCCTTCCTCTCTAAAGATAAATAAATAAAATATTTTTAAAAGTCTTAAAAAAAATATATATATATATAAAATCTCGAAGCACGTGTAACAGGCCACCCAACAACAGTTAAGGCCATCAAAAAATATTTAAAGCAATGGACCAAGAAAAGGTTCTCATGTATGGAAAATACTACAGAGGTTCCTTTAAATTTAATTGATCCTGAGTTTGGGGAGTGGGGGGAGAAGCAAGCTGTATAAACAAGACTATACCATATTATGGAGGCTGTTGACAGAAATTTCCACCTTACATGACTGATAACACTAGGATTAATTGGGACTTAATGTCATCAGACTCTTGTAAGAAAAAGGAAAGCAATGAATCCAGGGAGAACGGGAAGATAGTGACGAAGTAGGATGGAGTGGATTCCATTTCCCGTACACATGGGAGAAAATCCTGGCAGATCTACAGAGGAACAGCACAAAGAACCAACACTTCCCCAGCATTTATGAAAATAAGAGGCCAGAGATTGTGAGGGACACTGAAGGACCTGAGAGTAAAGAGACAGCTGCAGGTCAGTGGGGTCTTGGGGACCTGAGTAAAGAGGAGAGCAGAGGCTGACGCGGCCAGTGGCCTCCTCCAGTGCCTAGAAGCCATGGTCAGGATCCAGTGGCCTCGGTCTGTGACCAGCGCCCAGGGGCCTTGGCCGGCGACCAGCTCCCAGCATGTCTGCCACGGGAGCCCTGGCACCCAGTGGCCTCGGTAGGTGACCAGCGCCAGGGGCATCTGCCACAGACTCTTCAGGAGAGCTGGCATGTGGCGAGTCTACAGCAGACTCTTTGGGAGCCTTGGGCCTGCTACAGGGTCCTTGGGAGAGAGCTGGGTTATCAGCTTCCTCCCTCCTTGTCTAAGCAAGGTTGGGCAACACCTGGCAGAAACCTGTCTGCTTGAGTTTACAGAGAGGGTGATAAGGCCAAAGAGCTGTGTTCAACCTCAGACGTTGTGGTCTCCAGCCCAGGAGAATTGAGAGGCGCATTGTCGGGCTCTGGCTCCAATAGTCACCGGTATGGCTGGGGAATTAGGCTGGGCTGAGAGGCAGGCTTTCTGGAGAAATTTTTTTGGAAAGTAAACTGAAGGACTCTCCTGCGACAGCAGCTTGGCTTGCTCCCCACCCAGGAGATCCAGAGGAGGGGTGGAAGCCCTTGAGTTTCCCCACAGAACTGGGAAGGACCGTGCCAGATTTCGAGGAATCCAAGCAGCCTGGCTGGCATGTGTGTGCCCACACCCCAGACCACAGAGAGGACCCCCGGGGAAAGTGCTCTGAAAAGAACCTAGATTGCCTTCCTGGAGCACTAGGGAGAGGCGCCAGGCTAGCTCTTGGGAGAGCACTCCCAGAAAGCCCACACCAGTCGACCCTTAGCATGCTGCAGCCAGAAAAACCAGTTTGGCCAGTTTGAAACCAACAAGAGATGTTTTTTTGGTGGGTTTTGTTTTTTAGCTTTTTTTTTTAAAAGGAATTTTATATATTTTTAAGTTTTATTATTGTTTTATTCTTCAATACTTTTTTCTTCTCCTTTTTTCCTGTTTTAGTCCTTCTTTCTTTCTTTCCAAACTTATCACTTTTTCCTCCCTTCTGCCTTTTTTGTTTGTTTCTTTGTTTTCTTCTACCCACAAAGGACACAAACAACTTGGAACCACAAAAAGACCAGAGTGGGACCCAAAGAGGGGGCATCCCAACTCTACTCTACTCTATCTCTCTGAGTAGAGTCAGAGAGATAAATTTCACTCTGCTAAAGCAGAGAAGCCACAAGTTGCTGCATATTTGTATTATTATTTTCATTATTCATACTTTAAATATTTTAATAGTATCTTTGTATTCCTCCTCTTTGTGCATAGGCTTCTTAGTTTTGGCTGGTTATATTGTATCCTTTCACAGGTTTCCCCTGGTCTCTACTCTATAGTGTATTGCTAATTTTCTATACTTCACGCCACTTGTTTTCCTTTAGCACACTACCCAAAGTTCTGTACCCCCTATGCAGGCAGATCATAGTCTGTCATATTATTGTTGCTCTAATATTATTGTAAAGAATAGCTGTTCTATACAACTGTAAATACTTCACAACACATCTCCCGGATCTGAGCCCACTTTACAGGTTTCTGAATTCTATTGCCATAGTGATTAACTTTATTTGCTCACACACTACACCTATTTACTATCCTTTACTCTAACCTTACCTCAAAACCTGACTGCCCGCAACCTCACTGCTTTCTAGATCCCACTCACAAGCCTTCCCTCCCCACCAAGAGACTTATTTTTTGTCCATCCTTTCTTAAAAGTGGCAAGTTGGGTTGAAGATTACGGTTAACACTATATATAGCTTAAAGATATTCTATCTCTTCTCTACTGGCTGTGTCTGTAAATATCATAAAATACTCTCCTGCTGTCACAAACCATTTTTCCTCCCCCTCCAACTGATCACCAAAAAAAAAAAAAAAAAAAAGGAGGAGGTGGAAGTGGAGAACATCAAGATACATGAAGGAGACTGCACCACTAAATTTCACAGGTATTCTACCACAGAAGTTCACACCATAAACCCAGGGAGCCAGAACACATCAATTTGAGAAGCTGAGGCTAACAAGAAAAGGCTCACAAATAATGGGAAGACAAAGAAACAATCCCCAAATGAAGGAAAAGGAGGGAGCCTCAAAAAGAATGTTAGATGAAATAGAGGCAAGTCAACTCTCAGATACTGAATTCAAAGTACCGGGTATCAGAAAATTCAAAGAGCTCACAATGAGCTACCAGAAACTACAGGGGAGCTACAATAAACTCACCACAAACTATATCAACATGAAAAAGGAAACAAACTATCAGCAAAGGCCAAGAGGAAATGAAGAATATAATTTCTGAACTGAAGAACACAGTAGAAGGAATCAAAAGCAGGATCAATGAAGAAGATTGGACCAGTGACTTGGAGGACAAAGTAGAAAAAAACTCCCAGAAAGAGCAAGAAAAAAAAAAAGAGGATCAGAAAGAAGAGGGATTAAGAGAAATGCAAGATAATATGAAACGTAATAATATCCAAATAATAAAGATACCAGAAGGAGAAGAAGAACAAGGGATAGAAAACCTATTTGAAAAAGTAATGATGTAAAACTTCCCTAATTTGATGAGAGAAAAAGTCACACAAATCCAGGAATCACAGAGAGTCCCAATCAAGAGGAACCCAAGGAGGCCAACTTCAAGACATGTCATCATTAAAATGGCAAAGTTCCAAGACAAAGAGAGAATCTTAAAGGCAGCAAGGGAGAAAAAGGAAGTAACAAAGAAGGGAGCCCCAATAAAGTTAGCTACTGACTTCTCAATGGAAACACTCCAAGCAAGAAGAGAATGGCAAGAAATATTCCAAGTAAGGAGAACCAGAGGCCTGCAAACAAGGGTACTTTACCCAGCAAGGCTCTCAATCAAGACAGAAGGCCAAATAAAGAGCTTCTAAGACAAAGGAAGTCTAAAAGAATATGCCTCCACCAAACCAGCTCTACAAGAAATACTAAAGGGACTGCTTTAAAAAAAGGAAGGAAAAGAGACAGACAGAGAGGAAGACAGATACAAAAAAGGCAATAAATAAGTACCTATCAATAATAACCATAAATGTAAAGGGATTAAATGCTCCAGTCAAAAAACACAGAATAGCTCAATGGATAAGAAAGCATGACCCACGCGTATGCTGCCTACAAGAGACCCACCTCAGGACAAAAGACCATCACAGACTAAAAGTGAAGGGGTGGAAACAAATTTTCCAAGCAAATGGACAAGAAAAAAAAGCTGGAGTAGCAATTCTCGTATCAGACAAAACAGACTTCAAGAAAGGGCCATAAAGAGAGACTCAGAAGGTCACTTCATAATACTCAAGGGAAGAATCCACCAAGAAGACATTAACATCGTAAATATATATGCACACATACGAGCACACAAATATATAAAGAAAATCTTAGAGAACGTCAAGAAAGATATTGACAGCAACACAATTACATTAGGGGATTTTAACACCCCATTGTCAAAAATCCACAGATCTTCCAAACAAAATATCAACAAAGATATTATGACACTGAACAACACTCTAGATGAAATGGACTTAACTGATATATACAGAGCCCTTCACCCCAAAAGAAGCTAAATACACATTCTTTTCAAATGCACATGGAACATTTTAAAAGATAGGCCACATGATAGGACACAAAACGAGCCTCAAAAATTTCAAGAAAACTGAAAGCACACCAAGCATTTTCTCCAAACACAAGGGACTAGAACTGGAAACCAACTCCAAAGGAAAAAACCAAAACACCCAAAATCATGGAGATTGAATGGCATGCTATTAAACAACGAATGGGTCAAGAATGAAATTAGGGAACACATCAAAAAGTTTCTGGAAACAAATGAAAATGAACTCACAACAACCCAAAACTTATGGGACACAGCGAATGCAGTCCCGAGAGGGAAGTTCACAGCAATACAGGCCTACCTAAAAAAGATAGAAACATTTCAAACAAACAACCTAACCTTATGCCTACAAGAACATGAGGAACAACAACAAAGAGCCCAGAACAAGTAGAGGGAAGGAAATAACCAAGATCAGAGCAGAATTAAATGACATGAAGACTAAAAGCACAATTGTAAGGATCAATTAATCCAGGAGCTGGTTTTTTGAAAAGATAAACAAAATCGACAAGCCATTAAGTAGGCTCATCAAGAAAAGGAGAGGACCCAAATAAACACAATCAGAAATGAAAGAGGAGAGATTACAACTACCACAAAAATAGAAGGAAGTGTAAGAAATTACTATGAAGAACTGTATGCCAAGAAATTTGAAAACCTAGGTGAAATGGACAAATTTCTAGAAAATTATAATCTTCCAAAACTCAATGAAGAAGCAGAAAGCCTGAACAGACCAATAACAGCAGACTGAAACTGAAGTAGTAATCAAAAAACTCCCCTCACACAAAAGCCCGGGACCAGACGGTTTCACAGGAGAATTCTATAAAGCATTTAAGGAATAACTAACCCCTATTCTTCACAGACTATTTCCAAAAATCCAAAATGATGGAATACTCCCAAACTCTTTTTATGAAGCCAACATCATCTTAATTCCAAAACCAGATAGAGACACAACAAAGAAAGAAAACTTCAGGCTACTATCACTGATGAACATAGATGCTAAAATCCTCAACAAAATATTGGCGAATCTCATCCAAGAATACATCAAAAAAATCATACACCATGACCAAGCAGGATTCATCCCAGGGATGCAAGGATGGTACAACATTCGCAAATCAGTAAATGTAATTCATCACATAAACAAAAGCAAAGACAAAAATCACATGATCATATCAATAGATACCGTAAAAGCTTTTGATAAGGTACAACACCCATTTATGATAAAAACACCCAGCAAAGTGGGAATAGAGGGAGCATTCCTCAATATATAATAAAGGCCATATATGAGAGACCTACAGCCAACACTATACTCAATGGGCAAAAACTAAAATCTTTTCTACTAAGATCAGGAACAAGACAAGGTTGTCCACTCTCACCACTTCTACTCAATATAGTATTGGAAGTTTTACCCACAGCGATCAGACAAGAAAAGGAAATAAAAGGCATCCAAATCAGAAAGGAGGAAACAAAACTGTCACTGTTTGCAGATGACATGATAGTGTACATGGAAAATCCTACAGACTCTACCAGAAAACTGCTCGACCTGATAAATGAATCTGGCAAAATAGCGAGATACAAAGTCAATATGCAGAAATCAAAGGCAATTTTGTATACTAACAATGAGACAGCAGAAGCAGAAATCAAGAAAAAATCCCATTCGATATAATAAAAGGAAAAATAAAATATATGGGAATAAACCTAACCAAGGAGGTAAAAGACCTGTATACAGAAAACTACACAACACTGAAGAAAGAAGTCAAGGAAGACATAAAGAAATGGAAACATATACCATGTTCATGGATTGGAAGAATTAACATCATCAAAATGTCCACACTACCCAAAGCAATTTACAGATTCAATGCAATACCTATTGAAGTACCAATGGCATATTTCACAGACATAGAACAAACACTTCAAAAATTTATATGGAACCATAAATGAGCCCGAATAGCAGCTGCACTTTTGAGGAAGAAGAGCAAAGTAGGAGGGATCACAATACTCAATACCAAACTGTATTACAAGTCCACTGTAATCAAAACAGCCTGGTACTGGCATAAAAACAGGCACATAGACCAATGGAACAGAACAGAGAGCCCAGAAATCAACCCAACTCTCTAGGGACAACTAATATTTGACAAAGGGGGCAGTAACATAAAATGGAGTAAAGATAGCCTCTTCAACAAATGGTGTTGGGAGAACTGGACAGCTATGTACAAAAAATTGAAACTTGAGCATCAACTTACACCATACACCAAAATAAATTCAAGGTGGATAAAATACTTAAATGTAAGCCGTGACACCATTAAAATCCTAGAGGAGCCCTGGCTGATGTATAGTGGATTGAGAGGTGCATGAAAAGGATCATTGGTTTCTCTCCCTCTCTCCTTCCCTTCCCCTCTAAAGATAAATAAATAAAATCTTAAAAAAAAAATCCTAGAGGAGAACATTGGCAGTAGAATCTCAGATATTTCACACAGCAACATTTTTACTGATATGTCCCCTAGAGCAAGGGACATAAAGGGAAGAATAAACATATGGAATCTCATCAAAATAAAAAGTTTCTGCATGGCTAAAGAAAACAGTATTAAGATAAAAAGAGAACCAACTGTTTGGGAAAACATATTTGCCAAAGGTTGGCTCAGACAAAGGTTTAATCTCCAAAATATACAAAGAACTCATACAACTTCACTCTAAGAAGTCAAGCAACCCAATTAAAAAATGGGCAAAGGACTTGAACAGACACTTTTCCAAGGAGGACATATAGAGGGTCCACAGACAAATGAAAAGATGCTCAATATTGCTAGCTATCAGAGAGATGCAAATTAAAACCACAATGAGATACCAGTTTCCACAGGTCAGAATGGCCATCATAAACAAAGCAACAAACAAGAAATGTTGGAGAGGTTGTGGGGAAAAGAGGACCCCAGTTCACTGATGGTGGGATTGCAGACTGGTACAACCATTATGGAAAACAATATGGAATTTTCTAAGAAAACTAAAAATGAATATGTCTTTTGACCCAGCAATTCCACTGTTAGGAGTATATCCTAAGAACACTGAAACACCAATCCAAAAGAACCTATGCACACCAATGTTCATAGCAGCACAATTTATAATAGCCAATAGTTGGAAGCAACCTAGGTGCCCATCAGTAAATGAATGGATCAAAAAACTATAGTACATTTACACAATGGAATTCTATGCAGCAGAAAGAAAGGAGCCCCTACCCTTTGCAACAGCATGGATTGAACTGGAAAGCATTATGCTGAGTGAAATAAGCCAGGCAGTAAAACATAAATACCATATAATCTCTCCTTTAACAGGAATCTAAACACCAAAACAAACAAGCAAGCAAAATATAACCAAAGACACTGAAACAGAGAACAGGCTGACAGTGACCACAGGGAGAGGGGAGAGAATTTCAGGGGAAAAAAGGGGAAGGATTCACAGGAACAAGAATAAAGGACACATGGACAAAAACTAAGGTGGGGGGGGTAAGGAATGGGAGGGAGGTGGGGAGCGCTGTGGGTGGTAGGCTGGGATGGGAGTAAAAGACAGAAAATGGTACTTGAACAATAATAAATTTTATAAAAGAAAAGAGGTTAATGCAAGAAAAAATGCTGGTTCATGAAACCTACACATAGCAAAGTCAAGACCAGCGCCTGGAAGGTAGAAAGTAGAGGAAAAAATGCTATTATTGGGGGGGGGGTGGGGGGTTTGTCTGCGGGCGGCGGGGTCCAAGGGCTTAACTATGACCACATTTTTAAAAAATCAAATGAACCATTTTTGTTGTGGCTTGTTGTCTTGCACTTTCTCTTCCTAGGAGGCCACATTTTGTCTTTCTCTGTTATGAGCTACTTTAACAAATGGAATCATTCAGTAAATCTTTTTCAATAGAAAGAAAATGAATCTAGCAACACTATTTAAGATAAACTAAAAGGATGGTCAGAGTTAACAATTATACAAGGAAATTAAAGCAATGCATCCATGAGGGTTAGTGATGTGGTTTAGGTTGGAAGAAGACAATGAGAAATTTTAAGAAATGGACAGGAATGGCAAAGACTTTGAATAAGGGAGCTGAGGAGATAAGAAAGTATCTATGAAGAAACACACCTTCCTGGTACAGACCTCCTAAAATCCTCTAAGTGATAAAACAGCATCTTTTGTTCTAATATTTGGTCTTTGACCCTGGTTCCTGACAGAGTTCTTAAATCCCTTAGAATTTCCCAGGTAATAACAGTGTCCTTCATTCTAATTAGTTGACTCTGGGTGGTGTCCTGGATGATGGCTGGTCACCAGAAAGACTAAACCACAATTAAAAGTTAGAACTTTCAGCCCCACCTCCCATTCTCTGCAGAGGGGCTGGAGCTGGAAAGGAAGTTCATGATGGATCTTGCCTGAGTGAGGAAGCCTCCATAAAATCCCAAAGATATGGGGTTTAGAGAGCTTCCAGGTTGGTGAACAAGACAGGTACTGGAACAGTGGTTCCTGGAGACGCCATGGAAGCTCCACACCCCTTCCCACATATCCTGCTCTCTGCATCTCTCCCATCTGTCTGTTCCTGAGTCATATCCTTTTATAATAAACTGGTGATCTAGGAAGTAAAATGTTTCCCTGATTTCTGTGAGCCACTGTAGCAGATTGATGGAACCCAAGGAGGAGGTCACTAGAACCTCCGATCTATAGATAGTGTTCAGAAACACAGGTGACAACCCAGACTCGTAATTAGCATTTGAAGTGAAGGTGGGGACAATCCTGCAGAATTGAGCCCTTAATCTGTAGACTCTGATGCTATCTACAAGTGGAATAGTGTCAGAATTAAGTTAAATTGGCTCTGGCTGGTGTTGCTCAGTGGATTGAGTGCTGGCCTGCAAACCAAAGGGTTGCTGGTTTGATTCGGGCTGGGTCCCCAGTAGGGAGTATGTGACAGGCAACCATGCATTGATGTTTCTCTCCCTCTCTTTCCTTCTTAAAAAAACATAAAAAAAAAAAAAAAAAAAAAAGAATTGAGTTCAACTATAGAACACCCCCTGGTGGATTCCAGAGAATTGCTTGTTTTAGGGAAAAGTATTATGAGTGCAGTTGTATGTGACAGTAAAGGAGAAACACAAGAGGAGGACTGAGCTTTTCCCAACACCACCAGGATATATATAACTAATAGCAGGTACTATAGGCTGAATGTTTATGTCACCCCCAGTTACACATTAAAATCCTAACCCCTAATCAAAGATGGGGTGAGTGTCAGGAAGGGGAAACAACCTTATCCAAAGGGGCAAGAAAGTGCTGTAGTCAGAAGATAGTGCTAACATCACACATCTCTCCTTGGATAGAGGCATGGAAGGTGTTATTTTAGACTAAGAAAAGTACAAAGGCCCTGGCTTGTGTGGCTCAGTGGATTGAGCGCTGGCCTGTGGACTGAAAATTCACCAGCCCAGTCAGGGCACATACCTGGGTTGTGGGCCAGGTCCCCAGCTGGGGGTGTGCAAAAGGCAACTAAGTGGTGTTTCTCTCCCTGTCTTTCTCTGTCCCTTCCCCGGAGGGGAAGTCGTTAAAAATAAATAAATAAAATTAAGGAAAAAATAAAGAGAAAAGTAGAAGGAAGAGGTACTGATACAAAGGTAAGGGAAGAAAGATGGTAAGATTGAGAACTATAAGAAGAAACCTAACGAAAAAAATCAAAACCTTGATGAAATAAATAGGGACCAAATCTAAGAAGAGATACATTCTTATAAACATGTAGAAGAAAAAGAGCTCTTTTATGGGAGACCCATGGAGGTTCTGTTTACATATCCTCAGACACCCTCACAGCTGTGATACCTCTGAATGACTAGAATAGGACTTCCCCAGCCACCCGCCTTGCTGGTTCTCTCTCACTTACCTGAACAGATGCCACTGTGGAATTCATCTTCTATTGTCCGTGGTTCCCTTCGCTCCAATCTGGACAGTGTGTCTGGCTTGCTGGCTGGATACCCTGTTCATGGAAAGTGACAGAAGAGATAAGCTCTTTGATTTGGGCTTTGGTCTGCCAACAAACAAGCTTATATTTTAGGAAGGTTTCTGTAGGTCAGCAAAGGCTATTCTTTGAAGAAGGGCACAATATACCCTCTAACCTAGGACCAGAGAGGAGACTGAGACTTAACTACCACTTCAGAGCATCACAGATACTCCAGGCCTTTCAGAGCTCAGAAAGGCCACTAACAGGGCACTGGCTGACACTGGGAGCTGTCCTCACCCACTGACACCAGGTTCCTGTAGTTCTCCAACATCACATCCCTGTACAGGTCCTTCTGGTCGGGGTCCAAGAGCTGCCACTCCTCCCAAGTGAAGTTCACAGCCACATCATGAAATGTCAGGGATTCCTGTAATAACACGGTCCTGTTTAATAGGATTGTTTCTCTAGTTATTGAAATAGAAGAAATATGAAGAAAGTTGCTCTGCTCATTTTTACCGTATAGGCTGTATCTATATATTGTACTTCAGTGTTTTGATTTTTTAAATCTACAATGTTATAGAAGTAAAATCTATCCATATTCAAAAGCAATCTCTAGTAAATATTCTGTAATTGTTCAACCATCATTCTACAAATCAGGTATTTATGTATTAAGTTGTCATTAAATTATTTTGCTAAACTATGAATATTTACAATATACATGTTTGAAACATGTGCCATATATACATACACATACACATATATGGCATTTACTACATATATACACATATTTTTAAAAGGTATGTATTTGCCAGACATTAAACATATACTAGTACTATCAGGGTGAATAAAACACATCCCATTTCTATATTCACTGTCCATCTTGACAGCCATTATCAGAATCAACCACAAGAAAATTCAGACACTATCATTACAGGACACTATACATTAAATAAGTATATTTTATATACTAGGAGGAATAAAGCAGCTTTCTAGAACATGTCCAAAGAACAAAAGACTATTTAAAGTTCATTAAGCAGACTAAGAAAAGAAATAGCAGCCTTCATAAAAGACAAATATAGTCATGCACCACGTAACGTTTTGGTCAACGACAGACCACATATACAATGGTGGTATACAATGCAGACCTTGGTGTGTCTAAATGTCTTTATGATGTTTATACAATGAAGTTGCTTGACAATGCATTTCCCAGAATGTATAGCCATGGTTAAGTGGCACATGACTGTACACATATGTATATATTATTTACATTCACATTACCAGGCGGGTTCATAGTACATCAAATACACTGAAGAGATAATGAACTGGAAGGTAGCTATCAGAAAGAAATTATTCAAAATGCAGTAAAAGGGTAGAGTAGTGAAATACATAAAAGACAGAATAATAAATACAGAGGCCAAAGTGAGGTCCCATATTTACCAATCCAGTTTATGAAAGAGTAAATACGTTAATGGGAAGGCACTATCCAAGGATCTAAGGGCTGAGACAGATGCATCTGTGCATATGGACATAGATGTACATACAGGTATAGTGACAAGCATACACATTAGTGCCCACTTACAAAGCTGCATTAGGATATGAGGGAAGAAGCATAAGAAAAATCTTCTTCACTGTCTGTACTTTGTAATCACTAAAGTTTTACAAATGTATCCATGTACAGTTGTATGATGAAATTTTTTAAAGATAATAAAAGATGAGGCAGTAGGAAGTGGCTTTGACCACAGGGAAGAGCATACAATCTTAGAGACGAGGGTGTAGTAAAGGAAACCCTCTGGGACCCTAACAACCTTAGCAGATAATAGTACTTTCCTCTGCCTACTGCCAAACTTGAACTCAAATACCACTTCAACTATGTGGTCACACAGGTCCTTTGACTGTCATACAGTCCCTCTATTTTCTTAGGTCATCTTGGTTTTATTCCTAGATTAACCCTGACCGCTGCAAGGCTGGGTCCATGGGTTGCCCTGTTACGGTCCCACAAACTGTGCCCACTGATTTCTTGTGCTCTCAAAGGAGGTCTGCTTTTGCATTTATGAGAAAGCTGAGGTTAAGGAGACACTGCCTATCATATCAGCTCCAAGAAGAACCATAAAAAAATGTCGTAAGACCTAAGTGTCTAAAATATACGGTAATGACGTCTTCTTTGGACCTGGTCTGCTTTCTTCTCCACCCCAGGGCACAGCCTGTCTTCATCATGATTGTCTCCTTAGGACTGTCAGAGATATCTGACAAAAGGTGACATTAATGTAACCTACAGGATGCTCTCGTCGCATGATGTCCCAACATTAGTCATTTAGTGTGAATCTCAGGAACAATATATTCCTGATCCTACTTACCTTGATGTTGAAGTTAGAGGCTAGCTTTATTTCTACTTTACTAATTTATACCCTGCCATTTAATTCAATTGTGTTTTCACATCCTCCACAAAACAATCACAGAATGAAGGAAGGACTAAAACAAACCACAAGTCACCTGGTCCTTAACCATTTTCTTCTGTTACTTGGAAATGGCCAGCAACAAGGATGTTGTGCCGTTAGTCTCTTCTTGAACAGAAATTTCCGGTTAGAAATCTTAGTCTCTGGTCAGTGGTGTCCCCACAAATGACGAAATCCAGTTCCTGAAACTTCTCTCTCCTCAGGTCATGTGATAGATCTTGTTTCTCAAGTCAGGACCTGTGTGCTAAAAAGTAAATTCACTTTATTTACTGATTTTAGAGAGAGAAAGGAAGGGGGAAGAGAGAGAGAGAGAGAAACATTGACTTGTTGTTCCACTTACTGATGCATTCACTGGCTGAGTCTGGTATGTGTCCTGCCTGGGGATCGAACCATAGTGTATGGGGCACTAACCAACTGAGCTACCCAGCCAGGGTTGAAAATAGATTCACTCTGAGTGTACATTTCCTCTGGGCCCAGATGTTATCACTGCTACTGTCACTCACCTGATTTCAAGGTCATCTGTTCCTTTATCTGAAGCTCCAGAGGCTAATATACTCTGGAGCAATAAAGTCTAAGTAAGACGCTGAAGATGTGGGCGGTATGTCTTTCCTCTGTGAAGTCAAAGTGGGGTGACTGTGAAAGGGGAGATGAGAAAGAAGAACTGCACAATGCAATGCACTTGCAGCAGGAACTTCTCACACAGATCAATTTTTGGACAGAGACATACAAAAGGCAAGGATGTGGACATCCGTTTCTTTAAAACTGGGTTCATTTACCTGTTCAGAAGCCTCTGTACAACTCATGTGTAACCATACCTCAGTGTGAAGACAAAAGTACTAAGCCAAACATTACCTAAAAGACCATTTTCACTAATCTATAGGGAACCAATGAGCATGGCAGTGGCAAATTAGCCCAGTACTGATCTGGAAAACTGATCAGTGTGAGGTGGCACACAGGAGCCAGGTGTGCAGATTGGCTTCCCCATGGGGAATCTGGCCTGCATTGTACCTAGGCTGCTATGAGACTTGCTTTTGCTAAAACTCCCTCACTCTGAGTTAAAACTGCAGATGTTTAATGTATATCTCTGAAGCAACTCCCTAAGTCTGTGCTAAGACAGCCCAAGGACAAAATGTAACCAAATCAATCATTTTTATCACTCCCTCGCATTTGCAACTTTTCTTTCTTTTTTGGTTATCTATAAGAAGTAATCACTTAATGTAAATCTAAGGATAATGAATGAGAACCTTCTTTGATGTAATGTAACTGAAAAGCAATAAAAGCCTGTCCAGGCAAGAGTCAAGGCACTGTCCTCTTGAGAGAGTGGCTGAGGCACTCTGAGGCGCTCTCCCCTTGAGAGAGTGGCTGTGCCGTCCTTTTTTCTCCACAGTACTCGGTAGTCTGTGTGAATGTGCTGACCTCATCCACAACACACAGACTCCAACAGGCCAGAGTCCGCATCATTAATCATTATGTGAGCCAAAGGAAAACAAATAGAAAAAAACTAAAGCAAAACTATTATTGGTGAGTATATATACACACTTTGAAACAGTACAAAAACTTGCATGTTTAAAACAAGTTCAAGCCCTGGCTGGTGTAGCTCAGTGGATTGAGTGCAGGCCTGTGAACCAGAGTATCGAAGTTCGATTCCCAGTCAGGGCACATTCCTGGGCTGCAGGCCAGTTCCCAGCAGGGGACACATGAGAGGCAACCACACGTTGATATTTCTCTCCCTCTCTCCTTCCCTTGCCTTCTAAAGATAAGTAAATAAAATCTAAAAAAACAAAACAAACAAAAAAAACATTAAAATAAATCTAAAAAAAACAAAAACAAGTTCAAGAGCCCCGGCTGGTGTGGCTCAGTGGATTAAGCACCAGCCTGCAAACCATAGAGTCACTGGTTTGATTCCCAGTTAGGATACATGCCTGGATTGCAGGCCAGAGCCCTAGTAGGGGACACATAAGAGGTAACCACATATTGATGTTTGTCTCCTTCTCTTTCTCCCTCCTTTCACCTGTCTAAAAAAATAAATAAATAAAATCTTTTTAAAAAGACAAAACGAATTCAAGACAGGGGACTTTATGATGAAAAATCCCATTGAATGGAAATGGCAGAGGAGGCAGCTCCAACGGCCCATCCTGCCATAGCAACATCAAAACATCAGGTCAGAAACGTCAGCATCAAAAACAAAATGAAACCTGTCAGAACTCAGAAAAACACTCAAAGTTTTATAGCCACTGTGAATACTGAATCAATAAAAAGGCAACTTAAAAATGGTAGCAAAGCTTAGTGCCATTTTTGTGTGCCCTTGCTTCACCCGCTTCCTAGTCTCAGGGGGTTGAGATGGCAGCCAGCATGCGCAGTGTGGGACCCTGGTTTCTGATCTGGAAGGAACAGAGCAAACCTTATTGGAAAAGAATTAAGTTTGTGTGTTGGAACCTATCTGGGGTCGACCTAAAGGGCTGGCTCAGCGTGCTCCTCTCTGTTCCGCCTAATTTGGAGCTCAGCAAGGAAAAGCAGCAGGAATGTCTTAAAACTGTACAGAGGATGAACAACTTGCAGCTGCCTAGAGAAAAGATTACAGTTGAGACACAGCTGAAAAATTGAAAGGAAAGCTGGAAAGGGAGTTTCTTTTCATTCAAAAGCACCAGTATAACCTGGGGAATTTATAAAGGCATGTACGCGCACAAGACAGGATGCCTGCTCAGCAGAGATCTAGGAAGACCCTGGGCTTTCCTCTGGCTGACCTCCACACTCCATGCAAGCGGGACATAAAGGCTAAGGCAGAGTTGTCAACAGCCTGGCTAAGCACCGAAGGAACACCTCAGGGCCCAATCCACAACCATAAGCACACTTTACTAAGTGAAAGAAGGCAGGCACAGAAGATTGCATCCTGTATGACTCCACTAATATGAAATGCCTAGGACAGGTACATCCAATAGAGCCAGAAAGCAGCATGGGGGTTGCCAAGGTCTGGGGATATGAGAATGTAGAGTGACTGCTTAATGGGCACAGGGTTTCCCTCTGGGGTGATAAAAGTGATAAAAATGTTCTGGGACTAGACAGAAGTTGTGGTTGCACAACATTGTGAACGTACTAAAAGCCAATGAATTGCTGACTCTAAAATGTTTAATTTTATGTTGTGTGGATTTCACCTCAATAAAAAAAAAAATCAAATACATCCTATCTATGTCCAGTGAAACAATATAAGTACTTTCTCTAAAGCCAACAGCAAGGCACGGATGATGAGTATCACAACTCTTATCTATTACTATTTTAGAAATGTAACCCCACTAATTTCATAAAGAACTGAGTAAGAATAATCAACAATGGAGAAGAGAAAGCAAATTATAAGAAGTTCTGTAACATGACTAAAAGTCACAGTTTCAGAGATTTGAGTGTACTTATGTCAAAAGTAAGTTTTTAGTTAGATGGCTGATTACAAAATTTATATACAAAAATTGGTAACATTTCAAAACACACACTTCTTATTGCAGTGTTACATGACCAAATACTTTGGGGGAATAGTTACACTTTACTGAATACTTTCAATAGAGATATTAGTAGAATACAAAAATACACTTCTAGAAATTTTTGGAAAAGAAATAGTAACCAATACTAGCAAAGCGAAGTAAATGTATTAATCAGATCTATTAGTAGAGGTTAAATTGAATGAATAAAAGTACACACACCTAATGAAATACTGTGCAGTTACTAAAAATGCTGGGACTTCCACCAAGATGGAGGCATAGATGGAGATGCCATGCTTTCTCACACAACCAAGTTTAGAGACAACAAAATATTAGCAACAGAAAACACAGCCAGAACACAGAAAATTGAACTTTTCGGAAGTCTAACAACAAATTCTTCAGCCTGACCCATAAGAGGGGTGAAGCCAGCAGCTGGAGGAGCGGGGTTGCACAGGAAAACTCGGTCAGAGAGACTCAGGCGCACGGATCCCAGGCGTGGGGTTGCAACAGGCAGACCCAGTGAGCAACCCAGTGAGCGACCAGCGGACCCAGTGAGGGCACAGGATGGCAGGTTGACTGTGGTCTCACATTCGTGTGCAGATAAAACAGTGAGGGAGTGGGCGGTGAGACAGGACAGAGCAGGCCCCAGAAGCGAGAGGCAGCAGAAGGGGTCGCCATTTCCCCGCTCTGACCCCGCCCCCACATACAGCAGGGTGACCCAGCAACTGGGTCACCCTGCCCTGATGAACACCTAAGGCTCCGCTCCTGATACTTAACAGACCTGAACAGACCAAAAATGGCTCAAGAAGATCTCAAAGCCCCAGAGCCCATAACTCTAAGCGACGAAGAAATAGCAAAACTTTCAGATGCACAGTTCAAAACACTGGTGATCAGGATGCTCACAGAACTGGTTGATTTTAGTCACAAATTAGAGGAACATATGAAGGCTAAACTAATTGAAATGAAGGGAAATGCACAGGAAACCAACAGTGATGAAAAGGAAACTGGAACTCAAATCAAGGGAGTGAACCAGAGGGAAGAAAAAATGGCCAAACAGAAAAATATAAAGAAACAAGAATTCAAAAAAATGAGAAGAGGCTTAGCAACCTTCAGGACATCTTTAAACGTTCCAACATCTAAATTATAGGGGTACCAGAAGGGGAAGAGGAACAGCCACCAGTGGAAAACTTATTTGAACAAATAATAAAGGAGAATTTCCCCAATCTGGCAAAGGAAATAGACTTCCAGGAAATCCAGGAAGCTCAGAGAATCCCAAACAAGTTGGACCCAGAAGGAACACACCAAGGCAGATCATAATTATACTAGCCAAGATTAAAATGAAGGAGAGAATCCTAGAAGCAGCAAGAGATAAGGGGACAGTCACCTACAAAGGAGTTCCCATCAGACTGTCAGCTGATTTTTCAAGACACCTTACAGGCAAGAAGGGGCTGGAAGAAGGTATTCCAAGTCATGAAATCCAAAGACCTACAACCAAGATTACTCTATCCAGCAAAGCTTTCATTTAGAATGGAAGGACAGATAAAGTGTCTCAGATAAGATCAAATTCAAGAAGTTCATCATCACCAAGCCCTTATTATATGAAATGTTAAAGGAACTTACCTAAGAAAAAGAAGATAAAAAAGATGAACAGTGAAAGGACAGCAAACTCACAGTTATTAAGAACCACACCTAAAACAAAAGCAAACTAAAAGGACACAGCTAGATCAGGAGCGAAAACATAGAAATGAACATCTCATGGAGGGTTAGCAACAGGGGAGTGGGAGGAGGAGTAGGGGGAAGATACAGAGAATAGCATAGACGGTAGGTAGAAAATAGATACGGGGGCAAGAATAGTATGGGAAATATAGAATATAAAGAACTTGAGACACATAGTCATAAACTAAAAGGGGGGAATAGTGGGGGCGGGGGGTGCAGGGGGGATGGGAATGAAGGGGGGGGGAACAGAACAACTGTAATGGCATAATCAATTAAAAAAAATGCAAACGATCTGCCCTGACCTGCAGATTGTCAGCATTCTAACAATTTAATGTTAGATTGCAGCTCAGTTGGTTGCATGTAGCTCGGCTGGTTGGGTGTTGTCCTGAAAAGTGAAAGGTCACTAGTTCGATTCCTGGGCAGAGCATATGCCTGGGTTGCAGGTTCGGTCCTCTAACAGGGTATGTGCAAGAGGCAACCCATCAATGATTCTCTCTCACTTTGACGTTTCTCTCCCTCTCTTCCTCCCTTCCCTTCTCACTAAAAATAAATAAATAAATACTTTCTTAAAATGCTCACAATCTATACTTGTAGTGTCCTGCCCAGGAGGGGAGCTAGTCGGTGAATCAATAAGGTAATGATTAATGGCCTGCCCAGGAGGGGGGCTGGCAGCTGAGTCAACAAGATTAGGGAGGGCAAGTAACTAAGTAAATGAGGAGTAAGAACGAAGAAATTCGTATTAACTCCTATCAGCAGTTCTGCTTTCTTGCTTTCGTGCTAGAAGTAAGGGTCTGAGTGACAAACCGCCCCTCACCCTATATAAACAATTATTACCCACTGATGGAGCCCAGAATTTGGAGACTGACTCCTCTGGATCCGCGCGCATAAAATAAAGTTCCACTCCATACACCCGAAAACAGCTGAGTTGTTTTCTATAACATACTTAGTTAAATGTTGTTAGCCTTCTCAGAAATGCAAATCAAAACCACCACTAGCATACTGTTTCATACCCCCTCGAATGGCTATAACAAAACCCCAGAGACGCCCCAACCACAGACACCCCAGACACCGACTTCCGCTTGCTGCCTTTCCCACTACGGACAGCACAGCTCCCCCACCGAGATACCCAAAGACACCTCGATGCTCTCACTCTGTTCCTCGGAGAGCCCCACACACACAGGCGCGGCTTTCTTGTGATCCTACCAGGACCTTCTACAAGCGGCACTTCCGTGAATTCTTTTTCAGTGCGCACTTGCTCAGTTTTGGCGCCGGTCTACGGTGGCCGACGAGGTTAGGAGGGATTTGTGCGGGGTCACAGACACCTGGATTTCCGGTTTCCAGGGAGGAAATATGTCCGCACCCACTTCGCCACGAGTCCTGGAAACGGCCATCTTTCAACACTTGACGTACAGTAGTCATGAAAGCCGGTTTAGTCTCAGTAGCCGGGCCAAAGGTTGGAACGACGAAAAGCCACCGGACGATCTCATTTCTCGCCACCTTAAAACCCTGAAAACTGCATTAACTTTCAGGAGCTCGAACCTGCACAAGACAAAAATGGGGTAGGCTACGTCCACCTCAGCGAGCTGGGGTGAAAAAGCCATCTGCTTTGTATAAAGATTTGGAAGTGACACAGTGGGTGCAGCCATCTTAGAAGTTAGGTGTCCGTACAAAATATAACGATTTTTTCAGCGGAGGAAAAAGAGCAAATGTACAGGCCAAAAGGCAAATTCCCCGAAAACATTTCTGGCAGGAAGAAGATCTGGGGGACAAAAAAGGTCTTCAGAAGTACTCATTGGGAATAAGCAATAAAACCACGAAGAGAAGTCGAAACGACCCAGTGGGAATGGCGAAGGAACCTAACCTGTCTTTGGGATGGGACATGGTTTCCAGCCAATGGGAAGAAGGACTGCGGTGACTAGGAAGGGAGGGTTTTATTTGTTTTTTCACTCGTGATTAGAGGCAAGTTCTTCCTGCCAGGCGGAACGCCAGTATCTAGGGTGGGGCTTTGAAAATCAAAGGCCAGAATTTTTAGAAGGCTTAAGTAAGGTAACAACAGAGTGAATAAAAAGTTGAGCAAGAAAGGAAAGGTAGCTTTGGCTGGTGCAGATCACTGGATTGAGCAAGGGCTGCGAACTAAAGGGTCGGAGGTTGGATTCCCGGTCAGGACCCCATTTATGGGTTGGGGGCCAGGTCCCCGGTAGGGGGCACGCGAGAAGCAAATACACACTGCTATTTCTCTCCCTCTCTTCCTCTTTCCCTCTTTCTAAACATAAGTGAATTTTTTTTTTAAATAGAGACATGATCTTTTTAAAAAAAGTAATCACAATATAATATATGGCTGAGCTCTAATATTTACATAGCTATGATAATGTAAACACTAAATCTGATTTTTTTAAGTTGTGGTAATGTAAGTAAACAGGTTTTCCGCGTTTTGTGAGCCATTTTACAAAATTATCAAGTGTGAGGAGGTGATTATTGAAGTCTTTGATTTATAGCCAGTGCAACAAAAATACAAGAGGCCCCATTTTGCAATTGCTATCTGAAGAGGGGCGGGTGAGGGGGTAGGTAGAAAGTACTGTGGGATTGGATACTTAACCTGTGGGGTCTGCCCTTGACTCCAGGGAAATAGTATCAGAATTTAATTGAATTGTAGGACACCCACTTGGTAAACACAAGTAGCTAAAGAAGTGCTTGGCGTATAAACACCCATGCATTTGGTGTCAGAAATATTGTGGAATAGAAAAACAGTTTCCCTTTCATAGGTACTCCTTTTTTCAGCCACTTTGGAAAACACTCTGGCAGTTCCTCAAATAGCTAAACACATTTGCCATGTGACCCTGCAATTTCACCCCTAGGTTTATATCCAAGAGAAATGACAATATATGTCCACATAAACATCTGTACACGGTGTGTACATGCTATTTTATGAGGAACACAATAACCAGTATTACAGAAAGTATTAAATATGAAATAAATACACTTGTCAGGAAACAGAGCAAAAATTACACCAGAACTAAATGAGAATATGTTTTGTACCCATTTTTATTATAAAAATGATTGTTCACATTTTTGAATTGCATGTGTTAACATAACAATGGTGACTCCCCAGTACATGTACTTAAATGTACATAAAGTTTCCTATAGAGTATCTGCATTGACTTGTATCATTTTAATGATTCATAAATTGTAATTGAACTACAGGGCTCATTATTCAATAAGAAATCTCTTTTGTTAAGAATTTTTTTTTATATTTAGAGGAGAAGGAAGGGAGAAGGAGAAGGTGAGAGACATCTATGTGAGAGAAACGTCGATCATTTGCCTTTTTTATATGCCCTGACTGAAAACAAAACCCACAACTGAGGCATGTGTCCTGACCAAGAATCGAAATGGCAAGATTTCACCTTGTGATGTGACATCCAACCAACTGAGCCACACTGGTCAGTGCTAATAAGGAATCTTAATAAAATACTAAATATTCCTCTCCCCACCCTGCTATTTACTGGTAGTATAACGTGGGCCTGGCAGATTTTGAGCCTCTCTTGAGTTACTTTTTTTTCATTGATTCTTAGTTGGAAATGTTTCTCCACATCATCAACACTGTTGAAGTTGAAATGCATCATATACAATTGATGGCTTGACATATTTAAATAGAGAACTTGGCACATAAAATAGTGGTATATCATACAACCAAAGATATCTTAGCTTGGATGAAATACAGTAAAGTTATCTTTTTTAATAAATGATTTGTTTCTTTTAAACCAACCAGATATTTATGGTTTGAATATAATGACTATTCTCAGGTTCTCTAATTCCGATTTGAATTCTAAACAGTTTGAGTGAAAGTCCCCAATATCAGAAGATGGAAACGAAATGTTAGCTTTAGTCCTGGTATTTATTGTGGCTTTTCTGAACAAATGAAGTAGACTTCGGCTTTTTCCATACTGCACATGTCATGCTTCCCTTTGAAAGAGCATCAACCAAACTTTAGAGATGGTTTTGTGAATCCCTCTCTAGAACATAGCAGGGAAGTTTCATAAATTATTTACTTCAATGAAGATTAAACTGTAAAGTACAATTAGCTTTCTTTTTTTTTTAAGTGAGCTAAAATTTTTACTCATTGATTGACTTTTAGAGGGAAAGGAAAGAAGAGAGAGAGAAACATTGATTTGATGTTCCGCTTACTTATAGATTCATTGGCTGATTCTTGTATGTGCCCTGACTGGACATCAAAACCACAACCTTGGCATATTAGGATGACACTCTAACCAACTGAGCTACCCAGCAAGGGTACATACGAGTTTAATTTTACTTTTACAAAAGTAGGTTTCCTTTTCAAGCACAATATTTTGCGTTAAAATGGGGAAACTGCAACTATGGCAGTTACCCTGTTTAAGGCGAGTGGACTCACAAGACTGCAAGTTATATTAAGCTAAAACTCCAATAAAGATAAAAACTACAATATAGCATGAAGAAAAAATGTTACAGGTAAATATCAAGCTGTTCTGCAACTTATAGGCACAGATTCCAGTGACTTTTTCAGTAACACTGAACACTATTCATTTCCAAATCACAAGCCACCAAAATATATGTGAAGTCTCTTCATCTCATGGGAACCAAGGCATAAGTTTACTGAAAGATCTTTTATACTCCCTAGCCACATAGCCAAAACCTATAGAGGTTCCAATCATCCACAACCATATTTTCAATAATCAATGTAGGCAAGCTTGTATGCATACTAAACAGTACAGTATAATATGAGAAAATACGAAGCACTCACATTAATTCCAGGGACACTAAACAGCCTTTCTATTTCAAACTTATGTTTCAACAAGTCTTCTACATGGAAAGGGTTTGAGAACCTTGGGGGTGTGATGGAAGATGATGATAACTCAAGTACAAGATGTCATATTGGTTAGTTAGCAAAACAAGTACGTATTTTCCAAAGGACTTGCTGAGGATTGACTGGGAGCTGTCCATTGTCCTGTGTAAAGTCTGGGAAGTTGACTAAGGCACTTTTGTTTGTTTTGCTCTATTTCGTAAGACAAAGATTTTTTTTTTTAATGTTGTAAGCAATCTTTATTAGTATCATCCATTAATTCCATGGACAGGTATTAAGCTCCTGAATGTTAAGGTACTACGGATCGGCAGTGAACAAGATGAAAAAAATCTCTCTGCTCTTCAGAAACTTACGTTCTAGTTTATTCTAATTGTTTATTGATGTTAACTACTCTCATCCTCAGGTCTCTTTGTGCTCCTACTCCTCCTAAGAGGGTTTCTGTCTCCTTATCATTTTCTAATTAAATAAATGGTCACTTTCCAACAAGAAAGTTACTATACCTACAGTCAGGTAGGTACTTCCTAACTTTACCTGGATATGTTCAAAATACTAAAAGGGGTCTCCGTAGAAGAAGAATCTTTTCATTATAAAGGTGGAAGATATCTGACTCATCTTCCCTCATGTTTGCTCATCCTCAGTCTCTAACATTCACCCTCAAGGCCTATTTACAGGGATGTACCTATTAGGTAACAACCAAGAGTTGGTAAGGTCTGCTGCCTCCAGGTTAAATTTCAATTTTAAACCTAAACTTTAACATTTAATATAGTTAAAATATCTACTTGATCTTGTGAGAGTAAAGATGAGTTAAACTACCTCTTTCTTGGCAAGCCCATTGGCCATATGTCATGTATGATTCCTTCCTGTTTCACTATGATGTGAAACTGGTTGCTAATCAGCTGGGCCACGATATTGAACAAAACCCCTTTCCTTTCTCAGGTTTCAGTTTTTAAAAAATTTATTTCACAATTACAGTTGATATACAATATTATATTAGTTCCAGGTATACAACAGTGATTATTTGTTTATATACCTTGCAAAATGATCACTCCTGTAAGTCTACTACTGATCTGACACCATAGGCATGTGTTGCAATATTTTCGACGATATTACCCTATGCTGTACTTTACATCCCAGTGACTGTTTTTATAATTGACAATCTGTACTTCCAAATTTCTGCCACAGAAATATGGAACACTCCAAGAAATTTACGCGTCATCCTTGCGCAGGGGCCATGCCAATCTCTGCGTGGGTCCAATTTTATCATATGCGTTGCAGGAAAGGCGCACTCTTGGAGCTTTTGCTTCGCCGCCCCCGACCCCAAGGGACAGCCAAGCTTCTCCATTGGCACTGCCCCTGAACAACCGTGTTCCCCGTTCTCCTCCACCCCAAGTGTATCAAGAATTTTATATTCCTTGCTCTCCGATCAACGCTATACATTCAGCGGTTCTCTAAATCGTAGACTGGCCTCAAATACCACTTTCTCTCCACAAAGCGCCCTGCCACCAGAATTCTCAGGACAACAGCCGGTTCCCCTCTGGTTGTTCGAGTTCTGTTCGGTTCCCTTCCGTGGAACTTAATCTAAGATGAGCACTTCCCCTTAGCTTTCTTCAGCCTGAGGCTCCAAGGCCTTAAACGGCCGTCGAGACCATCTCCGCCCATCCAGAGGGGAGACCCGGGCTGGCTGGAGCTGCTGAGCAGCTAAGCAGTCTGTGGAGCGCCCCTGGCTAAGGTTGCACAGTCGGGGCTCAGTGGCTCAAGTGGCTTGGAAATGGGGTGATGCGGGTCATTTTTAGCAGTTTCTCACTGTTTCTAGCCTTCCCGGACAAATCAGAAAAAAGGATATTATGCCTGAACTAAAGCAGTAGGCAGGTCAACAGCTGCTCTGGCTAAAAATAGCCGCCAATTGGGCACGTCAAATTTTACATCAGAGAGCAATGACCCGGAGCCAGACTAACCAGACGCTAGACTCTGGAACGGCGCGCACTGACCCTCGTCGGCTTCTAAGGGTCCGCGAAGCCGCGGAGGTGTTGTTGCGGACAACTGAGCAAAAGTGGAGAAAAGGTTTCGTGATTTGTCTGCAGCGGCAAGTGGGAAGTCAGTGTCGGGTTTCCGACTCCTGGGCATTTTGTTGGTGGTGCGGTTCCTGAACGCGCAGTGATTGGTGTTGGGGCAGCGAGTGGGGGCCCTCGCCGGGGGCGGGGGTTGCGCGTTGGATCTGTTGGGAGCCCGCTGCAGTGCGGCGGTGTTCTCCGCGCGGGGGCGCTCGTGGGGTTTCGTGCAGGAACGATCACTTGGCCTGTCTTTGTTGGAGAGTCGCGTTTGAGGTATTTGGTGCTGGGGACGGAGTCCGGGGAATTCCGTGTTTATTGCTAATCGCACACTTAACGCGTGAGACACCACGTCTCGGGACCTCCTGTGTCCCTGTCTACTGTATAGTCCTTAGAATATTTGTTTTGGGGTTCTATTCCAACCCAAGTAATGGCACCCCCATCCTCTTAAACATCCTTCCAGAAAAATAACTTAAAATTTACTATATTTTATTTTTAGTGTTGGGATCAGGTGTGTGGGTATTCAATACATGTTTAATCTAACATCCTATTATAAGCATTTTCACATTACAAACTCCTCCGAAGTTTTCTTCTTGAAACTGCTGCAGTTTTGTTGCATCAGGTGGGTGCCTTAATTTTGGTAGAGGTGACAGATTTAGATACAACACTTTTAGGCACGTGTGACGGATTTCCTTTAACCCAAGTCATTTGTTTCTTTGACCAGCTCTGCTGTTTTTCCCGGTGTGTCTTGGACATATTTATTCGTAAATGGTTTTGACATTTGTTGTAATTGTAAATGGTGTTTTTTCCCCATATGTCCTCGCCTCCTCTTTTTGTTTCTTCTAATTTTACCTAAAATTACATAATTCATAAAAAGCAAAAAATTTTTTTACATGATTACATAATTTTGTGAGTTACATAAGTCACAAAAGCAAAAGATAAAAAAGATACACTTATTTTGTCACCTCATTCTACTCATGTTATTACTAATAGCTTCTAATTTGATTCCTTGATGTTTCCTGCCTGATTGCTAACTTTATATAAATGGAGTCATACAATAGTGCTCTTTTGTGTTTTGCTTCTTTTGCTCAATACTTTGTGGTGAAATTCACCTAAGTTGTCACATGTAGCAGCAGTTCATTTCTTTTCATTGCTTGTAGTATTCCATTCTGTGATTATACCCCAATTTATTTATCCATTTTGCTATTTATAGATGTTTAGGTAGTTATTGGCCTGTGTCTATTATGAATGATGCTAGACAAATATTTTTGTACATACATTTAGGTGTGTGGAAGTTCTGTGGGCATATACTTAGTAGAATTTCTGAAGTGTGGGCATGCTACATACAAGGAGAAATGTCAAATGTCCAGTCATAATGGGAGATTCTTAACATACCACTCTCAGTAACAAAACAAGTAAACCAAAGACTTGAAGGCTATAGATTAACAAGGGTCAGCAAACTTTTTCTGTAAAGGGGCAGAGGGTAAATATTTTAGGCTCTGCTGGTCATATGGTCTGTCTGCACCTACTCAACTCTGCCATTGTAATTGGAAAGTAGCCACAAAATACATCAACAAATGTGTGTGGCTGTGTTTCAATAAAACATTATTTCCAAAAACAAGGCACCAGCCAAGCCCTAAAAGATTATTATGACATAATTAATAACCTTGACCAGTATAAAACACTGTACCCCACAATTGTTTTCAAATGCATATAGAACATTTATAATAGTGGTCTCTAAAGCAAGTCTTAAGAAATTTCAAAGGATTGAAATCACACAGACTGTCTTCTCTAACCATAGTGAAATTAAGCAACAAAGAAATATCAAAATATTAAGTAGAAAATTCCCATTTGTTTGGCAAGTATGCTGTGTATGACTAAATAATCATGAATCAAAATACTATAATGGAAGTGTGTTGAACTGCATTTTAATAATAATCCTACATGTCAAATCTTATTGAATTCAACTAAAGCCGTCAGTGGAGGGAATGTGTAGCTGTAAATGCATGTTAGAAATGAAGGAAGGATGAAATCAATGAATAAGCATTTATGTTGGTAGTTCCCTTTTCTTCTAATCTATTGATTAGTATTTTGAAATGCTGGCTTCATACAGTTAGTACAGTAACTCTTTTTCTTTTGACATAAGATTGGAATCATGTGTACCGTCAAGATTAAGTAGAACTCATCAGGCCCTGCTAACTTCTTATTTTTAACTTTTTTCCCATGGAAACTCAGAGGATAGAGAGAATAGTATAATAATATGTGCATGTCACTTAGCTTTCAACAATTATCAACTCAGGACCAATCATGTTCATCTGTGTCTCCCCTGCTTTAGCTTTTCTTCCACAAAATTTCATTACAAATTCAAGGTTTCATGTCCTTAAACTTATAAATATTCCAGTATGTATCTCTAAATGGCAAGGTCATTTAAAAATCTATAATTAGCAGGTCACTTTCAAATGTATATCAAAATTAATAACCATCCTTTTGTTTCATCTATTACCCAGTCCATACTAATTTTTTTCTGATCATCTCAAAGTAATCTTTTAACATTGAATCATGATCCAAATAATGTGTGTACATTGCATTTATTTGTTAATCTCTTAGGCCTCATTCTGTAATAGTTCCTCTTTCATTTTTTTCTTTTGTCTTTATGCCTCTTAATATGTTGCAATAAGCAGTATACAACACTATTAATGAAGGATTCTTGCTTAGATAGTTAAACATGTAACCATTGCCCCAGTGTAATAACCAAAACATTAGGCATATGTGGGCACTCCTAGGTTTCCAGAGCTACCACTTCTATACACTATCTTTCCTAAAATTGATCTATGTAAGAACTTGGCAGTGGACAAGACCGTGAGCTGGGTTTTGTTTCCCATCTCTTCTTTCACATTTGCTCTTCCTACCTTTACAAAAAAAAACCACACAAAAAACAAACAAACAAAAAAACAGGGGGAGGGGGTATCCCTCTTGTGCATTCTGTATCTTTCCTAGAAGCATGGGCCCCATGATGTAAAAACGTCCAGGATGTTAAAGATGCTGATGAAATATCAGAACCTTATGTTAGAATGAGTCCATGCAGGAAGAGAGGGTTGTGGTCCCAGGTGCATGTCTTCTCATAACTGAATTTGCTTTTGAATCCATAGGTTCTGGTCTATAGGAACAAGACATTTTCAGTGCTAGAAGGAAGAGGTGCCAGGTTTGGGAGATCATCAGTTCCTGACCTGAGATATCTGACTATAGCTTCTGGGCAGGCCCAGAGACACAGAGAAAGCACATCCTAGAGCTTCCAGTCTTTGCTTCAGAACTTGAGGAAATGACCAAGGCCCAGGTGAGGTTTGTTTTATCTATTTTTTATCCTTTGTTTCCCAGTGAATGTATGGAAGCTTCTAATGTCTGATAACATGATACAGTGTATGTTAATAAAAATCAGGATTTGTCCAAGAATAAGTTTAGGTTATAATCTTAACATCAGAACAAATTAGGCAGTGTGAGATATGTAGGTCATAGGGTCCATATAAAGTTCTTAAGGTTGGAACATAGGTAAGTGACTGTGTAAGTCACTGTGGGTTGTCTTAGCTTTGAACTTGTGTCTACTTTTCTTGGCAGCTGTAGTAACAAGACATGAAAAGTTACATGATTTGCAGCGTCTGTGTGGAGAAGGCAAACTAGTTCCTCAGGGGAAGTAAACACCTCATGGCTCTTAGATCTTAAGAGGTTTCTTTCTCTAGGTCTTTGGAGGGGTTTTGAAGTAGACAGTGTCCTCAGTATCAGTGGTATAATAAAAGACGTAAGGTGAATTCTTTGGCTTTTTCCTATTGTCTTCTTCGGAGCAAGCTAAGGGGCTGATACCAAAGCAGAACTTAATTGGACAAAATTCTTTAAAAGCAATGTGCCTTGACCATAGAGCCTTCTGGAAATCTGTACCCAGGAATAAAGCTTGGACTGTGTAATAGAATGAATGAGCTGCTTTCAGTGGTCTTTCATGAAGTTTCTCAACTAGATTTTTGTGACTGACTGATCTGGCTGCTCCCTTTATACCTTCTTTACCTCAGGTTCAAAAATGAAGTCAGAGGCAATTGTTTTGGTATTTGTATTTTTAAAGTGGTTTTTGTTTTTGTTTTTTTGAGAGAGAGAGAGATTGGGGAAGGGAGGAGAGAAACATCGATGTGTGAGAGAAACATCAATGGGTTGCCTGTCCAATGCCACCAACTGGGGACCTGGACCACAACCTAGGCATGTGCCCTGACTGGAAATTGAATCAGCAACCTTTTGGTTCACAGACTGGTACTCAGTCCACTGAGCCACACCAGTCAGGACACATGTTGAAATCTTGACCCCCAAAGATGATGGTATTAGGAAGTGGGGCCTTGGGAAGAGACATAGGTCTTGAGGGTGAAGCCTTCATGAATGGGATCTGTGTTCTTATAAAAGACACCCTGCAGACCTCTCTCACCCTTCAGCCACATGAGGACACAGTGGGAAGGAGCCTACTGTGAACCAAGAAGTAGGGTCTGCCAGAATACAACCATGCCGGCTCCTTGATCTTGGACTTGCCAGATTCTACAACTGTGAGAAATAAGTTTCTGCTTTTATCAGCTACCCAGTCTGTGGTATTTTGTTACAGCAGCCTGAGTGGACTAGGACACGTGGCCCTATGGTATGTGAAACAGTCACAGTGCACAGAACATCATGGGAAAAAGTGATCGGGATGTGTTCCTGTCTCTCTTTTCTACATCATCTCTTCCACCTGCTTGCTTTGAAATTTGTCTGTACAGGCATTGTTATCATTTGAAGACGTGGCTGTGGGCTTCACCTGGGAGGAGATCTGGCTCAGAAGGATCTGGACCAGGACGTGATGTTGGAGAACTACAGCAACCTGGTGTCAGTGGGTGAGGCCAGCATCACATCAGCTGCCTTTTCCTTCTCATTCAGTGAAATCTGTAGGGTTTCTGAGATTTTTTAAAAAGGGTTTATTTATTTATTTTTAGAGAAAAGGAGGGAGAAAACTTCAATGTGCGATTGCCTCTCACATGCCCCCAACTTGGGGACCTGGCCTGCAACCCAGGCACGTGCCCTGACTGAGAACTGAACCAGCCACCCTTTGGTTCACAAGTCAGTGCTCAATCCACTGAGTCACAACAACTAGGGTTGAGGTATTTTATGGTTTGGACTAAATCACTGTGGGTGATAGACTTTTATTCCAAACTTAGGTTCACAAGTCAGTGCTCAATCCACTGAGTCACAACAACTAGGATTGAGGTATTTTATGGTTTGGACTAAAGCACTGTGGGTGATAGACTTTTATTCTCCTGTTTGGTCCTAGAGTCTGTGTTCTGCCTCTCCAAATCAAAGGCCTTTACTTTACCAAAGTGCAAATGATGTGGTCCTTGAAATACAGCTTTCTTCAACTGTCATAGAGTCCTCAAGCTTAAATACTTGGTGCCAAGTGTTCACTGATTTCCCTTTTACAGGATATCAGTTTTCTACCTTAGATTCACTCTTCTGGCTGGAGCAAGGAGGACCACCATGGACAGCAGAGGAAGCAGCCCATAGTCCAGCCTGTCCAGGTGAGTGAATAAAAACCAAGGAAGTGGGGGGAGATGAGGCTAAATTTCTAGGCAGTCAGTAAAAAGTTGACACCTTTGAAATGTTTAAAGAACTCTTCTTACCCCAGTTGGTGACCTTTCCACATCTCTCTTCTTTATAAGGGATGATTGATGTCTTCTTTTTCCAATTTTCTGGATCTGATTGCAGTCTCTCTAATCTAGGGCTCTAATCTAATCTAGTCTAATCTAATCTTCATTTCTTAGGGGGTTGTATTCTTCCCAGCATGCTCACATCTTCCCTGTATTTTTTCTGCAGCATGCTCACTTCCCATTCTGCCCAATACTTGCTATGAGATTCCTCTTACTACCCATACAGCTCGCTTTGCACTTAGTACTGCTTTCTACCTGCAGGGAGGGCCAGTATCCATCCCTGACAAACCACCTTACCTTAGTCATCTGAAAATCACACACACCTCATCTTTCAGGGCATTACCCTCTGCTTCCCCATCTTCCAGTTGTTTTTTAGAAATCTGCTTGGTTCTCATATTAAAAGTTTAATTTGTTCTCAAGGCCTTAAGTCCTCTGTTCTGTGGAGAGTCTCAGATTGACTTCTGCTGCTACCATCTAATCTGCACTCTAACTGTGTGTGCTGTTGGCCATGCCACTAAGGCAGCTGCCCTGTGAGGTCCCACTTCCCATACGCAAAACCGGAATCCTTCTTTCTCCCAGATAACATCTGCATCATCATTGAGGTTGTTTCTACATAATGAAGATCGAAGCTCTCAGTACTCCCACAGATGTTCCTGAGTTGTCCATCTCTCTAGACACTAATCTGCCCTCTAATTCTACATTTTGCCTGCACCTAGGATAATTATCCAGGAAGCTCCTTTTTCCTTTAGCTTCAGTGTCAGAACCTGAGGTCTTTTCATCCTGGTGAATCCTTTTACTTTTTGTGAATTTTATTTAGGTTCTGCTATACTGTTCTACTCCCTTGTACCTGGTCACTTTTGCATTGCCTTGAGTCATCCCTATTTGCTCTATTATTTCTGAAGGTCTCTGCTTTTCCTATTAACTTTTGTTGTTTCAAAAAGGCCTTTGGAAACTTCCAGTCTCAATTTCCACCCAAAGTGGGCCACTGTCATTTAGACTTGCATTGTTCATTGCTACATACACCTGCTAATTTCAGTTTTCTCTTAGTTCTTGCTGATGTTCTGGCTGCAGTCCTCTATGGATGGGTAGGGCATTAAAGCAGTGGAACTTGATGAGAAAACACGAGTGAATGTTGGTTGAAAACACAAGAGATCCATATATACAGGGTTTGGCAAAAGTAGGTTCACAGTTGTCATACAAATAAATAATATAATAATAAGTAATAATTCAAGAATAGACTCTGTGTTTCAGTTACTCACAGCTATAAACCTACTTTTGCCGACCCCTGTGCTTAGAGCTTGAGAAGTTAAGAGACCAGTCAAGTAGGATGGGAAGTATGTGGGGCCCTGGTTGGTGGCTCAGTTGTTCAGAGCATCGTCCTGATACATCAAGGTTGTGGGTTCAATCCCTGGTTAGGGGACATATAAGAATAAACCAGTGAATGCATAAGTAAGTGGAACAACAAATCAATGCCTCTATTTCTCTCTCTAAAATCAATGAAAAAAAAAGAAAGAAGTATGCAGGCTCTGGTAGAAGGGGTGTCAGAAGATGATGTCACAGAAACAAGTGGCAAACTTATTACAAGAAGGAGGAAGCGGTGTATTTTATTGAATATAAAATAACCTGAGGAACTGGCATCTCCACACTTGATTATGTTGCATTTTTACATCCAGACACTGCCTGCTTTCACTTGGAGGTCTTTTTCTCTCTGTGATGTTTCCAAGTGCACTTGGAACTTCCACTTTCCTGACTTCTGTCTACTTGTATCTGCACCACACTGCACTGCACCCTCATCTGCGCTGTGTCCTTCATTTTTTTTGCACATTTCTCCACCTCCGTGATAGTTACTCAAACAGAAGATACTGTTAACATCTTGTCTGAACTCCACTATTGTCTCCTCTGTATTCTCTCAACAATTTCATCTCCAATTTATTCTCGTACAACAGTCATGTGACGACCTTTTTGAAATATCAATTCAGAACATATTATATTCCTGCAAAAAAAAGTTTGGTGGTTTCCTGCCATAAGTCTCCCTACATGATCTGTATGTTCTCAATTGTACCTCCCTTTCCAAACTTGTCCATTGCTACCTCACTTAAGCTTGGGATAGTCCAGGTATACCAGCCTCTCTCATGTTTCTTGATCCTGCCTAAGTTTTTCTACCTCAGGGTTTTTTTTGTTGTTGTTGTTTGTTTGTTTTAAGATTTTATTTATCTTTAGAGGGGAAGGAGAGAGGGAGAGAAACATGAATGTATGGTTGCCTCTAGTGCATCTCCTGCTGGGAACTGGCCTGCAACCCAGGCATGTGCCCTGACTGGAAATTGAACCATGATCCTCTGGTCTGCAGACCTGTGCTCAATCCACTGAGCTACACCAGCCAAGTATCTCAAGTTTTTTTTTGCAATGGCTTCTAGGTGTACCTCTTCTAGGAATGTTCTTCATGCAGTTATTTGCATAATATTGCTCATTCTTATCCTGTGATGTCAGTTTAACTTTTCTTGTAGATGACTACTTGATGTAAGACTGACCTACCACTACTCTACCACCTCTTTCCTATCATTTTTCACATTCTTTAACTTTCTTTTTTGCTTACCAGTTGAGTCTCTTTCTCTCTTGTTACTAGAATGACTGTTCCATGCAGAGAGAATATATTAGTCACTTTAAAAGTCGCACTAAAGTGACTAATGTATTCTAATATTCTAATATAATATTCAAATGTATTCCCAAACACCAGCCCATTTCATATTTGTTAGATGAATGGATCCAGTCTCTTAATCTTTTTTTGTTCTATTTCAGTCACAGTGTGGTTTTCTTTCTTCTCTCCCCACTTTTCAAGATCCTATTGGGAAAGAAGCCCAAGCAATACTTACTCAGGATAAACTGTCTATGTTGTTTCTACAGTAGTTGTTTTTCCTTTTGCTGTTTTATAATATTAGCATAGGATACATTTCCATAGGCACATTTCTCTTAGACTGAGATCTTGTAAGAGCTAGACCAAACCCTGGCATTTTTGTATCAAAATTTCCCCCTACAATTATCATGGATGTTTTTATTATTATTTTTCCTACAAGAACTATGGGAGAGTGATCATACACAATGGCACCCAGAAAAGCAAAGTGAGATTAAAACTTTGGAATGATATCAACAAAGTTATGCACTTGCAAATAATTTTGATTTATGCAAAAGTCTTGTTTCTTAAATGGCAAGACACATTAAGTTTGGCTCACATTGTAAACATTCGAAGTCATGTTTAGGTTTTGTTAACCAGAAGAGAAGATATGCAGGAAAGAATTCTGATGAGTTTATTGACTATGGGAAACCATCTCTCTACATCCAGCGTGATGAAACTTGTACTGAAATTAAATACCATGGATGTGTTAAACCCAGTAGCACTAAGTCACAGCTCAGTGACCATTAAATAACTTACCCAGGAGGGAAACCACATGAATGCAGTGAGTGCGGGAAAGTCTTCACCAGGAAGGCACAGCTCATTAGACATCAGAAAACAAAAAGAGGAGAGAAACCTCATGGATGCAGTGAATGCAGGAAAACATTCATGAGGAAGATTCAGTTCACCGAACATCAGAGAACTCACACAGGAGAGAGACTCCATGAATGTAAGGAGTGTAAAAAAGCTTTTGCCAGAAAGTCACAGCTTATGGTACATCAGAGAACTCATACAGGAGAGAAACCCTATGTGTGCAGTGAATGTGGGAAAGAAAGCCTTTAGCCAGAAGTGCCTGCTCAGTAGACATCAGTGATCTCATACTGGAGAGAAACTACGGATGCAGTGTCTTTGGGAAAGCCTTTTCCCAGAAGGCATACCTCATCACACACCACAGACTTCACATAGGAGAGAAGCCTTATAAGTCCTTATAAGTGCAGTGAATGTGGAAAAACTTTCTTTTTTAAGTCAGACCTGACCAAACACCAGAGAATTCACACTGGAGAGAAACCTTATGAATGAGCGCAGTCAGTGTGAAAAAGCCTTCAGAAGCAAGTCAAAGCTCATTCAGCACCAGCGAACTCATAGCAGAGAGAGACCATATGCATGCACTGAATGTGGCAAAGCCTTTGCCCACATGTTGGTCCTCATTAAACATAAGAAAACTCATACAAGAGATAGAGCTGCAAATTCACTGATGGTGGTGAAAGCCTCCTCAGGGAGTCATAGCTCTTTATACATAAGTGAACTCTTATAAGAGCAGAACTCTATGAACACAGTGCCTGTGGAAATGTCTTCAGGAACTCAGCCCTTACTAAGCATTGGTAAACTTTTAGGGAATAGAAGTGTGATTGTGTTTCCAAGAAGTCAAGCCTTAGTAGATAATCAGGAATTTGCACAGGGAATAAGCCTTGCAAATGCAGTGACTGTGACCACACCTTCAGTAATAAATTATGCCTTTTATGTTACAGATATTGTGTAGGAAAAAGTCCTCTAGTACCAGAATGTGGAAAAGCCTCTAGCAAGAATTCTGCACATGTTATATGTCAGAGCTCACTTAGGACAGGAATGATACAAGTGCAGTGGTTGTAGAGGACACTTCTATGAGCAGTTAGATTTACAATGTCAGTGAAATCATTTTGGGCAGAAATGCAGTGATTGTGAGGAAGCCTTTGCCTGGAGGTGGTAATAACAGTTGCTTTCAGTGAATTCTCACAGGTCCAAACCCTTAGGAAAGAATGTGATGGTTTTCAGTGATAAATTGTACCTCTTCACATGTCAGAGAATCATAAAAAGAGAACTCTAGAGATGTTGGAGGTGGAAAAAATTTTTAGTAAGATGTGGAAGAACTCAAGGAAAAAATCATGAAAGCAATAAAAGGTGGAAATTCTAACACCAAAGTAACCCCTGCATCACAATTTTATACATTAGGACTCTGGGAAAGACTTCTCTATTAAATGAAATCTCAGACACAGGAATTGCATTATGTAGTGAAAAATCTATGAATATAATGAAAGTAGAAGTACAACTGTATTAGTTTCTTATGACTGCTATAACAAATTACCACAAATGTGGTGGCTAAGAACAATACAGATTTATTATCTTACAGTGCTGGAGGTCTACAGTCCAAAATGCATCTCACTAGGCTAAAAGCAAGGTATTGGCAGGGTTGCATGTCATTTTGGAGGCTCTAGGAAAGGATCTGTTTCTTTGTTCTTCCAGCTCCTAAAAGCTGCCCAAATTCCTTGGCTTGTTTTATGACTCTAATACTGATTCTTCTCCTCTTCTCTTCCACATTTAAGGACCCTTGTGATCACATTGGGTCCACCCAGGTAATCCAGGATAATGTCCCCACCTTATGATAAGTTAATTAGCAAATTTAACTCCACCTGCTACCTTGATTTTTCTTTGCCTTACAACTTGACCTATTCACCAGTTTTGGAAATCAGGATGTGGACCCTCTGGCCCCCAGTGATTCACGTCCATCCCACATGTAAGATATATCCACCCTTTCCCAACATCTCCAAATGTTTTTAAAATATATTTTATTGATTATGACATTACAGTTGTCCTATTCCCCCCCATTCCCCTCCACCCTGCACACCTGTGCTCCACCATTCCCCCCTTTTGTTTATGTTTGTGTCACAAGTTCTTTAGATTCTGTATTTCCCATACTATTCTTGCCCTCCCCCTGTCTATTTTCTACCTACCGTCTATGCTATTCTCTGTATCTTCTCCTCACCTTGTCCTCCTCCCGCTCCCCTGTTCCTAACCCTCCTTGTGATCTCCATTTCTATGTTTCCACTCCTGATCTAGCTGTCCTTTTAGTTTGCTTTTGTTTTAGGTGTGGTTGTTAATAATTGTGAGTTTTCTGTCCTTTCACTGTTCATCTTTTTTATCTTCTTTTTCTTAGATAAGTCCCTTTAACATTTCATATAACAAGGGCTTGGTGATGATGAACTCCTTGAATTTGATCTTATCTGAGAAGCACTTTATCTGCCCTTCCATTCTAAATGAAAGCATTGCTGGATAGAGCAATCTTTGGATTTCATGACTTGGAACACTTCTTTCCAGCCCCTTCTTGCTTGTAAGGTCTCTTTTGTGGAATCCGCTGACAGTCTGATGGGAACTCCTTTGTAGGTAGGTGACTGTCCCCTTATGTTTTGCTGCTTCTAGGATTCTCTCCTTCATCTTAATCTTGGCTAATATAATGATGATGTGCCTTGGTGTGTTCCTTCTTGGGTCCAACTTGTTTGGGACTCTGAGCTTCCTGGATTTCCTGGAAGTCTATTTCCTTTGCCAGAATGGGGAAGTTCTCCTTTATTATTTGTTCAAATAAGTGTTCCACTTGTGGCTGTTCCTCTTCCCCTTCTGATACCCCTATAATTCGGATGTTGGAACATTTAAGGATGTCCTGGAGGTTCCTAAGCCTCTCCTCATGTTTTTGAATTCTTGTTTCTTCATTCTTTTCTGTTTGGTCATTTTTATCATCCTTCTAGTCCACTCCACTGATTTGAGTCCTAGTTTCCTTTCCATCACCATTGGTTTCCTGTGCATTTCCCTTCATTTCAATTAGTTTAGCCTTCATTTGTTCCTCTAAAATGTGACTAAAATCAACCAGTTCTGTGAGCATTCTGATCACCAGTGTTTTGAACTGTGCATCTGAAAGGTTGGCTATTTCTTGGTTGCTTAGAATTATTGGCTCTGGGGCTTTGAGCTGTTCTTGAGCCATAATGTTTTGGTTTGTTCGCAGCTGTTACATATGAGGGGCAGAGCCTTAGATGTTCAGCAGGGCGGGTTGACCCAGTTGCTGGGTTGTGATGCTGTATGTGGGGGTGGAGTCAGGGAGGAGCAATAGCATTTGTTCCCCTCTCTCTCAGATTTCTGTCCCCTCTGCCACTTCCCACAAGCAAATTGGGCCCTTCTGGTGCTGGTTCCTGGGTGTGTGGGCTTGTGTACCCTACAGGACCCTGTGAGTCTCTCCAACGAACTCTCCCAGCACCTCGACCCCAAAAGTCTTTCCAACTGGTGCTTTCAGGCTCTAATTCCCATCACTGGGGCCTTAGCCTGAGCAGTGTCTCTCACTGTTTGCTCCTTTGCTTGGTTTATCTGCGCTCAAATGTGTGACTGCAGTTAGCCAGCCACCCTGCACCCTCACTGGGTCCACCCATTGCCACCCCACGCCTGGGATCTGCCAACTGCCACCTGCGCTCCTGGGTGGGTCCACCAACCTTTCCTGCCCAACCCCACTCTGCCGCTGACTCCGCCCCTCTTACCAGTCTGGTTGAATGGTTTGTTGTCATCGGACTTCCATATAGTTCAATTTTAAGTGTTTTGGCTGCATTTTTGTTACTAAAACTTTGTTGTCTTTAAACTTGGTTGTGCAAGGAGGCACAGTGATTCCACCTACGCCTCCATCTTGGCTGGAAGTCTCCTCCAAATGTCTTAATCCATCACAGCACCAACTCACCAGAATCTCAACCAAATCTTACCAGCTCAGAAGTGCCAAATCTCATCATGTAAATCAGTATCTGCAAGGGCTCTAGGTACAACCCATGGTGAGGCATAATTTTATGTGAACCTGTGAAATTCAAGAAATAATTGTATAGTCCCAAAATATTTTATTTCATTTTGTACTTCCATTCCCTTTGTTACTAAATGTAACATATTTGCCCTGACTGGTGTGCTTCGTTGGGTGTTATCTGGTAGACCAGAAGGTTGTGGCTGGATTCCTGGTTGGGGCACATGTGTGGATTGCAAACCAGGTCCCTGGCCGGGGGCATACAAGAGGCAGCCCATCAATGTGTGTCTCACACATGGAGGTTTCCCTCTCTCCCTCCTTCCTTTTCCCTCTCCCTAAAATAAATAAAATCTTTTTAAAATATTAAAAAGTAAATATAAACATATTTACAGATTCTGGGGATTAGGACATGCACATCTTTGGGAGGTCATTCTGCTTACCACAAAAACATTAGATTTCATAGAATTCACACTGAAATAAATTCTTGGCTATTGGGAACTGTCCTCCCTAGTTTCAGAAGCTGTAACCCCACTCACTATAGCTAAGGCTGAGTAAGCGACCTTTGGACCACAAGCCACTAAAGAGACAAAGCTTACCTCTCTGGCAGGGGCGTGGCTTCTCATCCTTTTAATTCACCCTTCCTGGCCTCTAATGCTTGATTGGTTAGCCAACGATGGGTAAGATTCCCCAAGGGGGTAATGACCTAAGATAGGCATGATCACAGGGAGGCCCTAGGGAAGGTCTTGGGGGGCTACAGCAAAAGAGGGTGATGAACCCTCACCCCTTGGCTTTAACATAGCCTGAGTCCTCATTCTGTCTGTGAGAAGTCTTCTAATCTTTTGGCTGCCTTACTTCCCCTGCCTGACTTAAGCCTGAAACAATGACAGAGGGCGGTGCAGCCCTATGCTGGAAAGGGTGGGTTCCCCTGGTGTTCAGGCTTAAGAAAGAATACATAAACTTCTGTGAAACCTGCTTTGCTAAAATGCTCTCAATTAAATGGGTCCAAGCAGGAAATGAGTTTGTTTTCCAAAGTTTTGTAGCCCTTTAGCTAACAGACACTCGGAATAGGCCCTCAGAGTTCTTTGTATATTATCTATTGTTTGATCCTTACTGCCTGACAATGATTAATGAGCTTTACCTATATTCTTGTGCAAAATAAACTCAATTAAAGCCCATTGAGGAAAAGGCTCTTGGCCCTTCTCCTTTGAGAGATTGGCCACCTTTCCTCCCCTAGCCATTTAATGGCTAGGCAGGTGTAGGGGGGCTCTGCCTCCCCAGGCAGATCATGTCTTGGTAGACTTATTCTCATCTGTGGTGGCCGGGGGAGGGGGGTCCCTGCAGGCACAGCCCCCTACACCTGCCTAGCCATTAAATTTGGAAAAGCATGTTCCCAGAGAAGCAGTTGTCTATAGTGATGATGATCTAAGTACATTAACATACTTCTGTAGTATGAGAATTTTACACTGATTGTTAGGGTTACATGGAATGCTCTTGAAATGTATACATCAAATTATCAGTGCCAGAAAAGAACTCTTAAGTATCCCAAAGGAACATGAGAGTTATGCTGCTGGGAATGTTGCCAAACATAAGAGGGGAGACCAAAAAAAAAAAAAAAAAAAAACCCTCAGAACTTACTTAGAAAAAGTTGTGTATTTACTTTCATATGTTTAAATTTCAGTCACCTTCAAAGTACTCTTCATTTGATGTAATATACATATTGAGATGTTTTCTACACTTCTCAAAACAGTTTTTGAACTTGTTGATTTTGATGACTTTTAGTACTGCTGCCATTTTTTTGTTTCACCTCTTCTACATTAGCAAACTATTTCCCTTTGAGAACTATTTTTTTAAATTTAATTGTTGTTCAAGTACAGTTTTCTATCTTTTACTCCCATCCCAGCCCACCCCTCCCAAGGACTATTTTCATCTGAGGAAACAGAAGTTGCTCAGGGTAAGATCAAGTGAATAGGGAGGGTGGGGCACGGAAGTCATGCCATTTTTGGTGAGAACTGTTGAACACTCAGTGTGGTGTGGGCATGTGTGTTTGTAAATCACCCATCGTGAAATGGGCAAATGCATTGAAAAAGTCTTAAAAAAAATCACTGAAGCCAAACGCAGCCTCTCACAACAATGCCATCTGGTACACTGATATTGATGGGTTCCTAGAACACTCAACTAGTGGGAGAAGCATCTACTATAATGGGCCTGCTCTTCAGAAGATAATTCCTTTTTGGTGGGGTGTGGGGGGTCCCCTCTCGTATGTTTGCATCTACTATGAAATTCTACAAATTAACATATTCTATGATGAACATGGAATGCCTACACCACAATGAATCTACATACTGGCCAGTATTTTTTAACAGCCAAGTCCAACAACTTTAACAGTAAGTTTCAGGTGTATACCCTTCACCTGTTTTTTTTTTCTAGATAACTAAAAATAAAGCACACACAATATATTAATTGACTATTTTCAGGCATTAGGTATTATAGAGCCCAGGACAGCTGTCACCAAGAGAAGGGGAATAAATGCAGTGAGCCTTTTCATTGTCCCAGCTTACTGCCTGCAAAGAGATTTCATTCTGTAGCATAAGGAGGAGAAACCCAAACAGATCCCATCAGTCTCCCTGAATTGAGATGGCGTTCAGAGTACAGAGAATGCAAGATGGCTTAAATTCATGGGGCTCATTACAGCAGAGGAGAGAACTGCACCCAGAGCACGAAAGTCTGAGCGTTCTGCAGTTCCCCAGATTTTTAAGTTGCAGTCAGCACATGTATGTGAGGAAACTCCCTAGGCTGGAGAAATAACTGCTAAAATTAACAGCCAGAACCATCCTTGGAGCTTGCACAAAGTTGAGAACAATTTGTGTTTCCACCAGCTGGAATTGAAACACCTGACATTTGGAGAGTCACAGTGGAACATCAGATTGCCTCAGTGGGTGGTTCAAATTAGATCTTTTCTAAAGGATGCCTATAAACCCTCTTAACAAAGCATAAATGCAAGCCACTAAAGGACTTGTATCTACATAATATAACTGCCTTCAAGAACAAAGCCAGACTAGAAAGCATCCATGGTGTAATTTAAGGTATACAACATGTTGATCTGACAGATGTATATATTATAGTATGGCAAGAGGGGTTTAATGACATTTTACTTCTTCCCATAATGAATAATGAAAACTATACAGAGATGTAGTCTTTTGTGACTTACAGTGAAAACCTACACCTACAGGTCTTTTCACATCAGTAGTAATCACAAGTTGAAAAAACATGTCATTACAGCCATTAATGTCATTTGAGGATTTGTCTGTGGCCTTTAGCTGGGACAAGTAGCGGGCTACAAGAACCTATATTAGGGGGTGATGTTGGAGAATTATAGCAACCTGTGACCCAGATTAAAGATGATCGCCCTGTGTCATTCAGAGTGTGCACAGCCAATAGCCTTTCCTTCTTCAGTTACTTTGGCTTCCAAGGAGCTTCTAGGCAGTAGACTTGAGTTTATAGGCAACAGATAGTTCCTCTTCTGTTATCAGATAGAACTTGATGTCCTCTCACCTTGGATAGGTCTTTATTCTGCCAAGGTGAAGTGTGTCAGTTTCTGAAACATCTTATGCTCTTCCAAGACACCCCCCACCAAGTCCAATGATAAGTGTCCAAGTCTTTGTCATGTCCCATGAACAGACTTATCAAGCTACCAAACCAGATATGATCCTTAAATTAGGGAATGAAGAAGAGCCATGGAGAAGAGAAGATAAAGTACAGCATTAGTGCTTTTCAGGTGAGTGAGCAACTGAGAACACAAGACGTAAGATCCTTTAAGGTAAATCACCTGGCCTCAAAAGAGTGACCCCTTCTAAATGTGTTTAACAAGGCTAAAACTTTGAAGGTCATTAGAAATGCCTAACTTATTGATGAGACTCTTTCAAGGAAGATGAGCCTCTTTCTCTCTTTTTGGATGGATCCAGTGTTCAGTAGAATGCTGTCTTTGCAGCATCCAGGCTTCCTCTTGTTTTCACCTGATTAAATAACAATTCTTCCCAATAATTCTGGGATATTTGGCCCACTGTCCACATGGACTTCTGTGGGCCATGTGAGGTTGTAAAAAGCAAGTTAGAAGGTGGGACTGCTGACCAGAGTGGTGGTGCCTACATAGGATATTCAAGCCTTGAGAAGGATCAGTGTCTGTTGCATGCAGAATTAGAGAACAAAGTTAAGAAAGGGTAACTTATCCCTAAGTGAGAAGCTAAGGATCCTTCATTCTAATCAGCTTCCCTAGATATTTGTTCAAGAGTTAAATTAGTGTCTTTCCTTGGTAGTCATAGTCTGTGCCTAATGGATAGACCTTGTCTGGGCATCTTCTAAAATCAGCATGAAGCTTGATCCTTGCCTATTTCTGTCATTTGTTCACAGTGTGATGCCATTCATTTTCATGGCCTTAGCAATACTGATTATATGCTGATGGTTCCCAAGTTCCTGTCTACAGGCCAGACCTTTCCTTATCCCCACAGGTTCATCTGGCTATTTCCCTTCTGCACATGGAGATCTAATCGCTACCTCAAATTTCACCTCACTCTTGGTTCCTTTTCTCATACCACAAATCTAATTTACTAGCAAGTCTTTTTCTTATATCCCAAGGCCCTCCACTCCTTTCTGTAATGATTGTTTTCACTCAATCCTTAATGTCCATGATCTCTTGCCAATATTATTATTATTTTCTTGAAAATGCTCACTTTTTATACTTGATTCTCTATATAATAACTATATTTTTGTTTTACTATACTATTTTTATTATTAAAAGAAAGTAACGGAAGTCAGTGTTTCCATTCCCCTCACCTTGAAAGTTTATAAACAAAAGTAAACTTCAGAAACATCTGGATTTTTAAAAGCATCTGATTTTGACAGTTACCTGGGTAGGAAAAGGGGTATAGAAGAAAAAAGGGGTATATAGACATGCTTTGTCCATACAGAATGAATAATCATCTGTGTTGGAGGATGGAAGGAAAGATCTAAAGTATAATCTAAGAAAAATGCTATATGACATAACAAATTTTTACCAGTTTTCACAACCACAATCTACAAACCTACAGAAAGTACGTCACAATATTTAAGACCTTGCCAGTGGGATAACTTATGCAGATACACACAGAATGACATTTTAAAAATGAAAATCAGGTTGTATCACTCTCTCCCACTATTACCTTGAATGGCATGCCTTTACTATTAACATACTAAACAAATTTCTTTCAAGATTCTCATGTATGAGCATTTCTGGCCTCCTGCCTCAATTTTTATTTACTTTATATAAAAAAATTTTGAGGTATTCCATATAAATATACTAATGAAGGGCACAGCTCAATTTTTGTAATCAGCACATTGTGTAACTAGCACCTAAACCAAGAGTACCAGCCCTGGTTGGCGTAGCTCAGTGGATTGAGCACAGGCCTGTGAAGCAAAGGGTCGCTGGTTCGATTCCCAGTAAGCAGGGCACATGCCTGGCTCGCAGGCCAGGTCCTCCCAGTTGGGGGCATGTGAGAGGCAACCACACATTGATGTTTCTTTCCCACTTTCTCCTTCCTTTCCCCTCTCTTAAAAAAAAGAAAAAGTACCAGAGTACTGTGTAGAATGCTACTGTGTAACTATAAAGTGATTTATCCATTCTACGTTTAGGCCATTATGAATAATGTGATGCTCTTCCCTTATTTTTAATTTTCCTCCTCTTGAAAATATTTATTTCTAAATCATTTAGTACTTAGAAATCTCAAAATTATACACAAATTTCTTACATTTGTTTTGCAAATTTTCCTGAGCACATACCTTTTATCATATTCTATCATCATACAACACACACACGTATGTGTTGTTTTGAACTCTTTACCTTTAAATACTTAACTGTGTATTTCCTAGAAACAAGGTCATTTTTTACATAACTAAAATACATTTTTCAAAATGAGAATATTAACAATGATACAGAGTTACTCAAATGTTACTGATTATCTCACTAATGTTTCTTATGTTAAAGTTGTTTCTGGACCTGTTCTTGTTTTTTAGACCATTCTGTTGTGGGTACGCTGGATTTCATCCAGAAGTCAGAGCTCAGTGATTATGATTTGGCTCCACCAGGGAAGAAGCTATATGAATGTGCAGTGAATGTTTGTAAGCCACTTATGACCATGCCTTAGAGAACTCACACAGGAAAGAAATCCAACAAATGCTGTGATTGTAGGAGAGCCTTTCCCAGCAAGTTGAAGCTAATTACTCATCAGCAAACTCACTCCAGGGAGAAACCACATGCATGTGATCAGTGTCAAAAAGCCTGCATTACAAAGTCAGAGCTCATCTATCATCAGAAAACTCATCATAGAGAAGGGAAATCCTGTGCATGCAGTAAATGTGGGAAAGCTTGTCCTTGGCAGTCAAAACTCACTTTACATCAGAGAATGCATTCAGGAGAGAGACCTTTCAAATGCATAGTATATGATAAAGCCTTCATCGTTTAGACACATCTCACTGCACATCAGAAAACTCATACAGGAGAGAAGCCTTATGAGTGCTCAGACTGTGAGAAAGCCTTCTCAAAAAAGGCTCAGCTCATGGTCCATCAGCGAGTTCACACAGGAGAGAGATCTTATGGATGCAGTCAGTGTCAATAAGCTTCCAACCAGAAGTCGGGACTTACTAACCATCTGCAAAAGTGAAATCTTATGGATGCAGTGAATGTGGGAAGGTTTTGTCCTGTAAGTCAACTCTCATCATACATCAGAGAACCCATACAGGTGAGAAACCCTTCAAATGCAGTGTGTGTGATAAAGCCTTCATGGCTAAATCCTATCTTACTGTGCACCAGAAGATTCATGCAGGAGAAAAACCATATGCATGCTGTGATTGTAAGAGAGCATTTGCTACTTTGTCAATTCTCATTGGTCACTGGAGAACTCACACAGGAGAGAGTCCCTATGAATGCAGTGAATGTCAAAAAGCTTTCTTTTGGAAGGAAGCTCTTACTAATCATCAGCAGACTCAACACAGAAGAAAATCCTCTATGCAATGACTGGGAATGTGAAAAAGTTCTATTCATGTAGAATAGAAATGTCATGAATAACTGTGTTTACAATAGACACTGCTGGAACTCCTGTAAGAAAGAAACCTTTTAGGTGAAATGAAAGTTGTAAATCTTCCATTAAAAAATATCCCCTCATTATACTCTAAGGAATCTCACCAAAAGAGAAATATTGTAAATGCAGTGATACTCAAAAGGTTTCATTTGAAAGTCAGAGGCTATGCATTTAGGAGCCAACACCTATGGATGCAGTGAAAGTTGGGGAATCCTTTTCCCAAGCATATTGGTTATACATGAGGGTAGTCATTCAGGAGAGGGACCCTACAGTTGTGGCAAATGCAGGAAGTCTAAGAAAAAAAAATCACATTAAATTGTACACAAAAGTAAAAATTTCAGGAATGTGAGCATGACAGCATTCCCCAGAAAGTCAAAACTCCTTGAACACGTTATACAAGAGAAACCCTACAGATGCACTAAATATGGTAAAGTCTTCCTAGTTAATGCATATCTTCCTTATATAAAGCCTTCATCTAGAGGCCAGAGCTCATTCACCATTAGTAAACTCATGTAATACATCAATCTTATTGAAATGGTGTGTGGACAAAGCTTTTGAAAGGGAGATTTTATACAACAGATACTTAATTCAGGAGAGAATCCAAGGATACTCTCCTGCCTTTCCACATACCATTTGGTTAAATGGCTTTCACTTCAAAGGTTAAAGTCTGCCTTTGACCACAAATTGCATTGCACAGCAAAAATGATATCGCATGAATTGCAGTAGTCTAAAATTCTTTCTTTACACATCAGGGTTCTTTAGTTGCTCACTAGCTCACACAGCATACAAGCCCCATTTCCAGATGAATTAATTTCTAAATTCCGTGAACATATTAAATCCTTAAGGAATCCTATTTCAGTTGTACTCTATCAGGTATATTATTGAAATACTGTGGTCACTGAAAATGCTTTGTGTGGAGGACTGACTATCATTAAGCATCATAAGCTCTTAAAAATAGAAACAGGACTTGCTATATGCAGAGATTTTAAAAATGCAATGAATGTGGCAAAACATTAATGATAAGCCACATTTTATTTTTGTCTTTTGGTGATTTATTTCTGCACATGTAACTATATCTTAAATTGTGATGCATGTTACAGTTGATGGAATGCCATTATTTATCAGCGCTTTTCTGTGTTTGATGAGATTTTAGGTTTGAGTAATTTAACTTGGAAGTTATACATAGAATGAAATAATTTCATAAGGGTTTAACATAATTGTTGTAGAAAGGATTCCAGAATATTCTACAAATATTAAAACATTTTCAATGTGCAAATACAATGTTATTTGAATATATGAAAAAAAACAGAACATAATAAGAATCATTTGAATAGCGATAAAGATTTACAGGGGTTATATTATGGTTTCTACTACCTGAGATGGACTTTTAGGTATTTAACTTTATTATTTTTGGAATTACCTGAAGGAGCATAATGTTCAGAGTTTACTTATTCTTGAATATTGAATAATATATTCTAGTATAAATAGCAGTATGTTACTTTCTTATAAGTCAAATATCTTATAACAAGTAATTTGAGTAATTAATAAGTCTTAAGGAATTTGTACCACACAAGTTTGCTCCCTTTGTTCTTACTATCATTTGTAATATTTCTGCCAACTATGATGCTCCATCAGGACTTGAAGCCTATATTTTTCTAGAGCTTTAGTTCTTAAATGTCCAAAGGTAATAAAGACTTATGTGAAATGCTAAAAACAAGGAGTTGAAGGGGGGGAAGACTTGGGGTTACATGTGCAGAATTCACATGTATGTATTTCAAGTGATGTGTCATACAGGAACTTTGTTATAATGACATACTTGTGGGCACTACAAACATTTCCTCTCAGCACATCCTAAAATGCCTGGTATTAGGAATAACACTGCAGAAATTGAGACTCTTGAGCGTTGCTAGAATGTAAAGTGGTCCAGTTGCTGTGGTAAACAATTCTGGCAGTTCTTCTAGAGTTAAACAGGGACTACTATGTGACCCAGGAATTCCACTTCTAGGTATATACCCAATAAAGTTGAAAACAGGTACTTAAATACTTGTACATGAATGTTCATGCCACTATTCACAGTAGTCAAAATGTGGAAACAATCTAAATTCCCATTGATGAAGAAACAGTTAAACAAAATGTGGTATCTGTACATACCTATATACATGTATATACACACACATGTAACAGAATATTAGTAAACTATATAAGTATTGATAGATATTATAATGTGAATAAGCCTAAAAAACAGTATGATAAGTGAAAAAAGACAGGAACAAAAAACACATTATATTTTTATTTATAGGAAATGTGTAGACTATGTAAATTTATAGAGACATAAAGCAAATGGGTGGTGGCCAGGGCCCAGGGGGAACGGAGAATGGAGACTGATGGATTCATGGGCATATGGTTTCCTTTTAGAATGATGAAAATGTTTTGGATCTAGATAGAAGTGATATTTGTGTAACATTATAAATGTGGCAGATATCACTGAATTCTATATGTTGAAATGGTTAATTTTATGTGAGTTTTTACAATAAAAATGTTTATTCTTTTAAATTTTATTTATTTATTTTTAGCAAGAGGAAAAGGGAGGGATAAAGAGAGGGAGAGAAATATCAATTGGTTGCTTAACACCCCCAACTGAAGACCTGGTCCACAACCCAGGCACATGTCCTGAGCATAAATCAAATTTGCAGGCTGGTGCTCAATCCACTGAGCCACGCCATCCAGGGTCAATGAAAATATTTCAAAAAGAATAACATTGCAAGGACCCTGACACTCAAAATGCAGATAAACATCAACAACTATTTATTTAAAAAACTGCTTAGCAAAACAGGGGTAAATATATTTTCTTTGACTTCATAGATATCAGCTGCCAAAATGTTACAGCTGACATCATATTCAATGCTTAAATTTTAAAGAGGTTTGGCAATATGATACACGCATCTGCTGCCATTACTGCTGCTAAATACTCGGTTGGGGGTCTTAACAGTACAGATTGAGAATAATAAAAACTAAAGAATTAAAAAATTGGAAACAAAGAAACAAAACTGTCAGTGATTGCTGAAGTGGAAAAACAGAAGAATTCACAGACAATCATGTAGCATAAGAGTCTAGTAGGATTGTTGGATACTTGGTCCATATGCAACTTCAGTTGAGTGCCAGGCACCAGCAAGAGTCATGACATTTTGGAAAAGCACTCTGTTCACAAAAAAAATTATGGAAGAACCTGAAAAATTTCTACCACTTTATCGAAAGAACTTTAAGATGGCAAAATAAAGATGTAGATTGGTTACTAAACGTGAAGGCTCAGTATCGCAAAGATAACTTTCACATCCAATAACTGTCTTTTAAGTACCAAGAGGCAGACAAACATTGGTGAACATGCAAGAACTTGTATAATTCCTATGAACATAACAAAATTGTTGAAACATGAATTTTACCTGTAAGATAGGAACAATAAACAATGGCAAAAGAACTGAGCGTAAACACTGAATTCATTTAACCATAGATAGGAAGCCTTTAGTAGATTCATTATGGTATAACTTCTGCATGGGAATTTTAGTTAGAGGGCCTAAGCCAAGTGCCAAGAAAAGACAATACTGAAATTATATAACTTAAAAAATTGGGAGAGAAATGGGAGAAAGAAGCTTAAAGGAAATGTGAACATTGATAACATTTTAGTCTAAGGAAGGAGGGAAATATTATCTAAACAGACTTTTCAAAAAAAAAGTATACATAAAGTATAAAGAGAGACATCTAGAAAAACCTATAGTTAACCCTGGGCAATGGAATGAAAGAGAAGGCACTGAAACTAAATGAAGAGAATTAGGGTAGCAGAATTTTCAGAAATGGTAAATAGAGTCCCTTTTGTTGCCCAAGCTGCCTTGGCCCCAGGGCAGTTCAGAAGACAGATTTGGGAGTGGCCTGAGAGATGGGTGGGACTGGCACCAACACCCAGGGCTCCTGCAAAAATGTGAGGAGAATTTTGTGGCTGAAGTTTCCCAGTATCTTGATGACTGCATTCCCCAAGCAGAGGTCGTGCTCTTAACAATGAAACACCAGAACTTGGAGCCAGGCATGAACTTGACAGATCTTATCACTGTGCCTAAGTGGGAGCAGGACTTGGAGATGAGGATCCACGTTGTAGACCCTCGTGGGACCATCCTCGCACAGCACTGAGAATGTCCTGTCTGTCCCACACTTTCTGAGACAGTTCCCTGCAAGGGAAAGGTTTTTCTCTCAGCTGCACCAGCTGTTAATTAGTTCATGTCTTAATAATCCCCAGAACTGCTGATGCTGATTTGCCTGGGGACTAACATTTATAGCTTCTTGGCGGGTGCACCACTGTCCCTTTGCGGAAGGTGTCAGTGCCTTACAGGTGACAGAGTAATTGTAGCTCCAGTAGGAGATGAACCCAGGGAACATCAGGGCACATAACTGCTTTAGCTGTCCACAGGACGTGTACACTGGTGGCCACATCCCTGCAGCCAGTTCCGGTGACAGAGACCAGCCCTGGAGTGTTTCATTGTGGCTCAGATTCCAGTAAGGTTTGGGTGAGCGCCTCTAAGAGGCAGAGGGCAGGTGAGGAACTGGCCAGGACAGAGGTTTTCTCATGGATCTCAGCACAGCTGTGCCTCACAGTCTGGACCTGTTTCGGGGTTTATAGTGTTGGGAGAGTGTCATACTGAAGACCTCACAGCAGGCAGGGGGTGGACACCGCTGAGGCTGAGGCCAGCCTGAGGGGAAAGGCTGCTCTTCTTTTTAAGAATGGGGGTAGTAAAGGGTAAAGGTGGGGGTCAAATATATGGTGACAGAAGATTTGATGTTGGGTGGTGGGCACACAGTGCAATATACAGATGATGTAGTATCATAAAATTGTACACTTGAAACCTAATTTTATTAACCAGTATCACTCCAATAAATTTAGTTAAAAATAATAAATAAATGAAAGGTAAAAAAAAAGAGTAGGGATAAAGTTTCCTATTGGCCCAAACCACTGAGAACTAGACTCCGAGCCTTTGATCAACATGACGCTTTTACTTGTCCCTGTTCTCTGCACACACGTGTACACAAAGACTCACACTGCTCCAGGACTGTCCTCACAGACAGATTTTGGAATTTGGATGGAACTAGAGAAATGGATGGGATCCTAGTGGGCTAATCATGTTGTATGCTTTTCTTTTACACTCAAAGGCACTATTCAAAAGCAAAACTTAGCAACAGTCCAGCCTTCGGAGACAGGAATAGCTTTTTTCAATTCTTAACTCTGCCTCCTACAGGCTGAGTGGTGGTGGTGGTGGTATCTCCTGACAGCGTGTCTCAGCTTCCCCACCTGTGAGCCAGGGATAGGAACAGAGTTGCACTCTCAATACTAAACAGTGAATATTAAAGAGGGTGACACTGCCAGCATACAGCAAGGCTCTAGCATGTGGTGGTCATGACAGTCTCTTCTGCGTGATTCTGACAACTTTGGACTTTGCAGCAATTGTCATCCAATTCGCCTCATCTCAGTATGACTGTTGATTTCCCAGCTTCATCTTGTTTTATTTTATTTTATATTATATTTTATTTATTTATTTTTCGAGAGAGGGGAAGGGAAGGAGAGAGGGAGAGAATATCAATGTGTGGTTGCCTCTCCTGCGTCCCCTGCTGGGAACTGGCCTGCAACCCAGGCATGTGCCCTGACTGGGAATCGAAACTCGATACTCTGGTTCACAGGCCCACGCTCAATCCACTGAGCTATGCCAGCCAGGGCATTCTAATGACTTTTATCAGATGTTGCATTGATGGGACTCATGACTGGGGCCAGTGCTTACATGGTACTTCTTCTCCACAGACATTGTCAGAGGGTGAGGCATATTCACACCCTCAGAAATGCCTGTAGATTTTCCCAAGTCAAAAGCCACTCAAAATGTCCTGCTTCTAGCAAGCACCTTCATTTTGTTTTACTTCACCAATTCTATCCTCACAATTTATGTTGCTTTTTTCAAATCTTGCATCTGGATTCAGTATACCATCCCCTTTCTGACAGCATGTTACCCTACCCTGAGCCCTCCGATATTGTTGCTTTCGGATCCCCAAACAGCAAGATTCCGCTCTTGAATGGTGATGAAAAACATTCTGAATTACTTGTGGTCCCATTCACAAGTTTCCCTTTTCTTCAAAAAATCTGGTTATTCACTGATCAAGCAAGGATATATCGCTGTCTAGAACACAACAGACGTACAGCCAACATACTGATGATGGAAAAACTTGTATGACATTGACTTAAACGTGTAGACTGTTTCAGCTTCATTCAGAAGGCAGTCAATCAAATAAACACAATTCTGCATGCATTAGCATCGTCTTGATGCTTTGTGAAGTCCTTCTTTGAAATATTTGATGGAAACACGGAAGTAGAGTAGGACAGAAGTAATTTAGTGATACATCAGAATTTTTAATGGTTTATTTGGGTGATTATTAAATTGGATACAGCATTTTGTATAGATAAAGAGTAATAGCTTTGTGTGCCAACAACAACTATAACCAATGGGAAGCAGCTTAATCATTACTGACATGGGTGTTTACCTATAGAATCAACAGATTGTATTCTATTAGATTATTGTGCAAAAATAAATGAGAGGATGAGATCAGACTTCCAAAATAGCACATTGATGGCCTTTGTAAATCCACTCTTCCATTAAAGCAACATAAACACTAGCAAAATTATCAAAGTCAACTTTTCTACAACTCTAGTACGTAATCAAAAGCTTACAGCAGCTTGAAGACCATTTAGTCAAGAGAAAAGTTTGGGCCCTGGGTGGTATGACTCAGTGGGTTGAATTCCAGCCTGTAAACTGAAAGGTTGCCCATTTGATCCCCAGTCAGGGCACATGCCAGGGTTGTGGGCCAGGTCCTTGGTTGGGGGAGTGTGAGAGGCAATCTATTATTAATGTTTTATCACACATAAATGTTTCTCTCCTTCTCTTTCCCCCTCCCTTCCTCTCTCTGTAAAAAAAAATAAAATAAAATCTTTTAAAAAATTGGCCCTGGCTGGTGTGGCTCAGTTGGTTGGAGTGACATTCCTGTACACTGAAGGGTCATGGGTTCTATTTTTGGTAAGGACACATACCCAGGTTGCAGGTTCAATTCCTTGTTGCGGTGTGTACAAGAAGGCAGCCAATCAATGTTTCTCTTTCATGTTGATGTTTCTCTTTCTTCCTCACTCTCTCTCTCTCTCTGAAAGCAATGAATAAATGTCCTTGGGTAAGGATAAAAATAAAAGTCTGAACCTCAGTAAAAACTGTGGGGTATATAGTTTTCATTCTGTTTACTCCCATCCCTGTCTCCCCAGCTCCCCACTAATCATGAAAAAAAATGGAAGCTTCACAAGTATAGTAGCCATGGAAACCATTTTAAAAGAACAATCAGTTTAAATTTTTAACTCTGCAGTAGCCTAAGGCTGTAATACAAACCAGTGTGAACAAAACCCCAGCCAAAAATTTTAAAAGGAATATCTGAAGTATAAGATGGTCAGAAGGAGCTCTGGCTGGTGTGGCTCAGTAAATTGAGTGCCAGCCTGTGAACCAAAAGGTTACTGGTTCGATTCCCAGTTAGAACACATGCCTGGGTTGCAGGTCAGGTCAGGTCCCCAGTATGGGGCATGTGAGAGGCAACCACATACTGATGTTTCTCTCCCTCTCTTTCTCCCTCCCGGCCCTTCTGTATAAAATAAATAAATAAAAACCTTTAGAGGAAAAGATTTCCACAAGGATCTATTAGACATATTCCAAGGCCACATACATTCACAGGGATGTGTATATGCCCAACAACTCATTCCTTGGTGATCTTAAAATCCCGAGGCAGGAAGAAAATGCTAAGGTGGATTTGTTGAGTGTCTGAGCATTGAAGTAGGGCCTCAACACACAACATATCCCTTAGCAAAGGGTAGAAGACTTACTGACTCAGGGTGACTATGAAAATTTCTCAGATCAATCATCAGCTAACCAAGAATACACTTCAGTAACCACCCACTACAGTAAAACAGAATGTACACAATTATTCCAGCAATGTCACTAAACAAACTACAACAAAAGTTCCCCCTTTCCCCAGGCAATAGCAACAAGCCCTGGGGAAAGGGGGAATCTGATACTCAATGTAGTAACATTATATTGCCTGACATACCTAGCCTCAACAAAAACTTAATGAAGAATCACAAAAGTTTGGTTCCTACACAGGACAAAAAGCAGTTCACAGTCCCTTAGGGGTCTTGTAAGTCAGCTTCACTACACAAAGACTTTAAATCAGCTATTATGAGTATGTTCAAGGAACTCAAATAAGTCATCTTTAGAGAACTAAAGGATGGAATAATATTTCATCAAGGGACCTTGTGGTAGAGGTCAACCTTATTACACTGGTTGTCTGTTTCGTGTCCTCAGAGCTTGTCTGTGGGGATTTTGAGGCAGTGGAAAGATATAAAGTTTTAAAATTTTACAATATAATACTATTAGAATTAATAAGTGTATCCAGTTTGCTTAATATATCAATATACAAATCAACTGTATTTGTACCACCAACAAAGAAACAATGAAATTACAAAATATCATTTACAAGAACATTAATATCAAGCATCATGCAATTAATCTAATAAAATTGATAGAACTTTTATGTTACATCAATTATATTCAGAGACATTAAAGAAGACCTAAATAAATGGAGCGATACACACTGTTCATGAATTTTAAGACTTCATATTGTGACGGTGTCATTACAGAAAATGATTTATAGATTCAGTGCAGCCCCAATACGAATTCCAGACATTTTTTTTCTGGTGAAAGTTGGCAAGGTAAGTTAAAAAAAAATTTTATTTGCAAATATAGAGGGCCAAGAGAACAATGATACTCTTGTAGAAAAACAAAATGGTAGACGGCCTTGCTTAGATTTTAAGACTCCGAAATAGGTAAAACACAGTATTGGCTTAGGGACAAAGGACAGATCCATGGAACAGAACATGTGAGATCAGAGTCATACAAATAGGGACACCTGGTTTATGATAGAGATAACACTACCCAGCAGTACCTAAGAGGTTGACATTACATTATGCTGCAGTAATAATGATCTAAACCTAGAGAAAAGATGGCAACTTCTTCACAGTGGTCACAGAAACACATGACTGGGGAGACTTTTTTTTATGTATCTTTGTTTTTCTTGTAACGTAAGAAACAGGTATTATTTTCTTGTCCAGCACCGTGGTTGCACTGTCTACACCACTACCATGTCCGCCCATTAACCCCTCACAGTGTTTTATCAGGAAGCACACGCTCAGAGTGCTCTCCTCCTACCACCTCTGCTTCACATCCACATCTAGTTTCCTAATCGCGACTTTTCGAATGTCGGGATTCGGTATTTACCTCAACATTCCCCAATTATCGGCTCCAAGCCCGTTCGTTATTGTACGGACCCAAAGGTTTGCAGTACGGTCGCGTCTTTCAGCGTTTTTCAAAAGGGCTCCACAACCCTTTTGAAGGGGTTGTGCGGCCACTTTCTGCTGAGGCCAGACCTGTGATTGGTTTGGCTTTCGGGTAAGGTCGGAGGACTTCGACCCAGAGCGCCGAAATGCTGCTGAGCATGCGCACTGGTGCTGACAGCGGAAGTTAAAACCGAAGGGGAGAATTTCTGAAGAGGAGAGAAAGGATCTGTTGAGCCTGTTCGTGTTCAGGCTAGGCGACAATACGAGGTTGCCTACGTCGGCCTTCTCCCTCTCCGTACGGGGCTCAATCCAAGATGGCGGAACCGAATCAAAGATGGCCGCGCTCACACCGCGTAACGAAAAGGACGCGGCCATATTGCCCAGCGGTATTTTCAAAAGGGAACAAAATCAGCGTTTGTAGACAAATCGCTCACTTCCACAGTGCTACTGAGTCTGCGTAATAGCACGAGACACAGACCAGCCAAACGGGGGATTAGAAGCGGAAGTGGCGTGTGGAATCTTGGCTTCCTTAGGTAAGGTCGCAATTCTCTTTTGAGTTTACGTTCGATTTCTGCGAGCGTCTGTAAGAATCCCGCGCCGTGGGAATTCCGTGACATGAGATTATGTGGTTTGTGGTAGGTATTTGTGGGTGGGGTTGGGCGGGTGTTTTTTAAGGCGGCTTCGTAATTTTGGGATGGTTGTGGGCGGCTTGCCTGCCATCAGTGTTAAGGGTAGTGGGTTGAGGAGGAATGGAGAGACCATTCCTGTTGACAGTGGCAGGTCAGATGCGGGTAGTGGGGAGAGGCGTGGGGAGAATCGCTGATGGAGAGGCTACAGGATATGGTCAGTGAGGATAGGGATTGACCAGTGGTTGGTTGTCTGGGATTCTCATGGTCTTAGTTGGAGCGGGCCGCGGTCCACGTGAAAATAGGTTTCTGGGGACTTGTGAATGGGTGCGGCGGCCAAGTGCGGGGTGGGGAGTAGTAGGGTATCCTTGGGAGAGGTTGGTAAGTTTGGAACGTAAGGAGATGGATAAATATTTGGGCGTGTACCAAACACTGTATAAAATTGTTGTTTCCCAACATTTTATACTGAAAAATTTTAAGCATACAGAGAAGTGGAAAGAACAGTAAGTGGTCACCTTTACACTCGCCATCTAGATCCATGAATTGTTAAAAGCATACCATAAATACTTTGCGTCAGCCAGTGTACACTTGTTTATACGCGCTTGAAATCACATTTGTTCTAGCTTTTTATGTCAGTTCTGCCACTGGTTTGTGTGACTTTGGATAAGGCACCAACTTCTTTAAATCTCACTTTTCCCATTTAAACGTGATACCTACCTCACAGGTCCTCGAAAGCCCTGCTTGCGTGACCTCAGCTAACCTTAATTACCTGCAAAGGCTCCATTGCCAGATAACATCATCACATTGAGGATTAGCGCTTCAACATATGAATTTGGGGCTCACAATATTAAGTCTGTAACAGGTAGGTACTTGACAAAAAGCTATTCAAATATATACATTTCTAATGGGAAGTTTTCTATTTAAAACAAGTCTATGAACTTATTTTTGCCATATATGCTTTATAACCTCTATGAGTTTATGCTTGATATTAAATGGAGGTCTCTAATTTTTTTGTCACAATATTATTGTATGCTTGTCATCAATAAATAGAGAATAAAAATCACCTTCAATTTACTAACTGTAAGCTATTTATAATGTTTTAAGGTATATTTTTTAACTGAATTTTATATTATGGATAGTTTTTTTTTTTATAATTTACAAAAGTAAGGTAGATTAAATGCATTTTTCATAGGCTTCTGATTTAGTTTTACCAAATTTGGCCAATAATGATTATATAATGCTTCCACACACAGTGTGTCACATTTTTCTACATCTTTGGTGACTGTGGGTACATCTCATCCTATTCTTTTCTAATATGATAGCTCAATTTTGGCTTGTTGACCATCTTTTGGGGATGAAAGGCATCTCATTGTGGTCTCCGTATGCACTGTTCTCATTACTGACATGGTTTATCATTTTTTAAAATATGTTCATTGGCCAATTTTAAACCTGAGAAGTATGTTTTTTCTTTACTCACTTTTAGAAAATAGTCACATATGGAGAATAGTAGTCTTTTGTTACTTATTTTGTACTAAACCATTTGACTGGCCCTTGTTGCCAGCTCCTGGGAGGTAGCCCCTAAGTTGTTGGAATGTTCTGGATGGTAGGAGTGGGTTTGTTATTCATGGTGGACCTTGATAAGTTGTGCTAACAAGGTGACATGTGGTGGATCTGTAGATAGGTAGTTTTTGCTAGTGAGATAACTCAGGACGGGGCTGCGAATTCTGGAAGGACCAGTCACAGTGATTAGAGGCTTGGGGCTTTGAGGCAGGTAGTATCAGCCCAACGTCCAGGAGGGTAGGGTTGCTGGAGGATGAGCCACATGGCCAGTGTCTATTGAATCATGCTCATTTAGTGGAACGCTAACCAGAACTATACACAGTGAATCTCAGATGAGCTTTGGGTGGCAGTACCCCCCATATTATTTTGCACAGATAGGCTGGATGAGTAATGTGTTCTGATGCCAAGGGGAAAGGACAGTGGAAGCTTCTGGTTTGCATCCCTCGCAAGCCTCACTCTGTTGTGTCTCTCCATTACTGGTTATGGTCTGTATCCTTTTGCTGTAATAAAACTCTTCATTTTGTACATTTTTCCTTCAGGAAGCCAATAGTGTTTTTCTTTTAAATTAATATATTTTTGAACATGAAATTTTAATTACTATTAATATTACTCTTAAAGCAGTTGTGTAGTGACAGCTTTGCTTGTTCTTTTGCAGTTTTCATCCCTCAGTTTACTTTTCCCATTTTACTGGACAGATTTTGATCTGTAGTACATTTTGGGGTAAAGATTTTGAGAGTGGTTATCATTGTCATGTTCCTAAGCTTAAAGAAATGTTTAGATTTGTTTGTAGATACCCTTTATCAAGTTAACTGTTCTTGGCTACTTCTAGTTAAGATTTTTAAAATTTGTGAGTGGTTATGCTATTTTATTATCTTTTCTTTATCTACTGAGGTAATTAATCTTATACTGTTCTTTCATTCCTTAAATAAAGTCAACTGTACATTGTATAATTCTTTCTATGTATCAGTGGATATAGTTTCCTAATATTTTATTTAGGGTCTTTATAATCAAGTTCATAAATGAGATTAGCCTATAAATTTCTTTTTCGTATTGTCCTTGAAATCTAGGTTTGTTTTCTTGAGTTCCTTTGCCTCTTTGCACGTCTGGTAGTTTTTGTTTGGATGTCAGGTATTGTCCAGGTTTACATTGTTATTTGAGGAATTTTCTCTTACTCTTTTAACTACTTTTGAGGTTTGCTCTGGGTCGTAGTTAAGTTACTTTAAACAGTTTAATTCCTCTTTTTTTGAAATTTTTATGAGTTTTCTTTCACTCAAACTGACAACAGATGCCAGAGAGAAGAAGAGTTTTGCAGTTCAGTTTGATCTTTGGAGGCTTTCTTTTAGCTTTGTTAGGTTGGACGAAAAGAGTCTTTCATCTAGGATTACTTCGTCTTTACTACTGAGGCAGTACTTGGCTGAGACCTCTATTTGAAGTCCCTGTGTATCTTTTCACCCTGGCTAGTGAGAACACGGACCATTCCTCACCTTCAGTGAGCTCTAGGAATTGTTAGGCCTGATTCTTTCCAGTGGCCTTCTCCTAGTTAGTAGTTGGCCAGAGAGTCAAGGGAACCCTCTGCACATCTAAAGAGTGAGTTTTCTCTCCCGTCCTCCCCCCATCTCTCCATCCCTCCCTTCCTTCTTATCTCCCGCCCTTTTTGTCCTCCTCCCTCCTTCCCTGTCTCTCCCTCTCTCACCTTACCCTGATGCACTGCTTGGCAAACTTACCACCTTTGCTTCCTCAGACTTTGAGTTCTGTGTCATTAACTCAGCAAGACTGTAGACCTTTTTTGGGCCCCTTCTCCCTGCGTTGTGTCCTGAAAAGTCTCTCCAGGCAGTGAGCTGTAGCATACAAGGGTCTTACCTTCTTTGTTTCTCCTCTTCTCTCATTTCTGAGTTTGAAAATGGTTGTTCTAGATGTTTTTCCAATTTTTAAAAAAGTTGGTTAAGATGAAGAATAATTCTAGTAATTAATTGTCCCTGGAATCAGAGGATTTATTAATTGTGAGGGTTTGTGTTTTATCCACGTTCCATGGGTTAATACTTGTGTAGCCTTTAGCTAGGTGATGGGCTTTTCCTGTCTTGGTGTGCTCTGAAGTAGAATAATTACAGTCTGTACTTCATAGGGTTGTTGTGAGGGTTACGTCAGGAAACAAGGTGCTTAAAACAGTTCAATGCAGCCCTGGCTGGTGTGGCTCAGTGGGTTAAGTGCTGGCCTGCAAATCGAAGGGTTGCTGGTTTGATCCCCAGTCAGGTATTTGCCTGGGCTGTGGGCTGGGTCCTGGTTGGAGGTGTGTGAGAGGCAACCAATTGATGTATCTCTCAAATATCTACGTTTCTCTTCCTCTCTTTCTCCCTCATTTCTTCTCTCTAAAAATAAATAAAACCTAAGAAACAAAAACAAACAAAAAGTTCACTGTTTGTATAGGAACTCGCTTTTATTATTTTCATGCCAAACAAATCTTTCCTTGACTTTGTAGATGCTGGCTTCCCTAAAATGAGCGGATTCTGTAAATGAAAAAAGTAAATCTCAGTCCAGGAATTATTCCTTTCTGAGGCTAACCTTGATGAGACACTGACATCAGGATTTCAGGAAACATACTAAAAGTGGTGGGCATTTCCTGAAAGCTGCTGAAATGACTAAGTCGCAGGTGAGCTTGTTATTTCCCTTCCTGTTATCCAGGAAATTTCTGGAAGTAGAGAATAATATACTGGTATGTAGACACATTGTGGTGGCCAGATATGTGCTTGGACTGGGAGACAGAGTAAATGATTCAGAGTAACTATCAGGCAGAAAGGTATATCTGCTTGTCAAAGTGCTAATAATTAGAATATAGCCAAATAAGCAACAGGATCCAGAACTGATTTGGATACTTTTCTGTGGTGATAATAGAAACCATCACAGAAGACTAAAAACATGTTACACAATTTACTTTGTATACATGGAGGAAGCACATGTATTCCTTGAAGTCAGTAAATATTTCTTGGATGTTAAGTGTGAAGAAATGTCTTTGATGTATCTTCTTCTTCCATTTTTCTGGTCCAGAATATAGACCCTGGTGAACAGTAATCTTCCTAAGGAAATGTGGGAGATATACAAGGCACAGCTAGAGAACTTTTTAAATCTCTTCTTACCTATAAAAAAAAAAGATAATAATAGTGCTTACATAGATTGTTGTTATTAATATATGTAAAATGTTTAGAATGATAATATCAATAGTAAGAGCTCTGTGTTTGCTTGTATCATGATTTAATATGTAGAAAAATCGATTTTAATAGGTGGTCCTGTGAATAACATACTTTTATATGTGAACAGCACCACAGTGACTACCAAGTGTCTGCAGGAAATGTGTGCTCTTGCTCCAAGGCCGATTTTTGGCTGTTACCAAGGCACATGTTCTCATCAGCTGCTTCTCCTCTCTCACTGAACTGTTTGCAGTGCCTTGAACCCAAACAGATCACAAGCTGTATGACACAGGGCCATGCTTTATTTCCTTTTTCTTTTTTTTTTTTAATTGCAAAAGGTGTAGTAGGTAACATTCACTGCTCCTAAGGTGGGTTGCAGATGATTTTTAGGTAATTCAAAGTTTTAACATTTTATGTTGGGTGAATAAATTAAGAAGTGAATGAAGATTACACAAGCAGAAGAAAGTTTGAACAAATTTAGCCAAAAACTGTAAAGCAAAACTATGTACAGAGAAATATTTATTTATGTTTTCCTAGTTTAAATAATCAGAATATTCTATAGTATCTTGTACTTTATTCAGTTATAATAACTCCAGACTAAAAAGGATTTGTATTATAACAGGGCATGTTGTCATTCAGTGATGTGGCTGTATATTTCACCTGGGAAGAGTGGCAGCTACTAGACACTGCTCAGAGGAATCTCTACCGGGATGTGATGTTGGAAAATCATAGCAACCTAATGTCATTGGGTAAAGACAACTTTCCTAAGTATCTCAGCCTAAGCTCATTAATTGCCTGTCTTTTTTCCATTGCTACAATTTATGGGTACTCTTGATATTCTCAGTGATTTTGGACTGGGACTTAGACAGAACTTACTTTGTTTATGATCAGACAGTGACAGTACTCACTTTTATTTCCAAATGAAAAATTTTAATTTTGCTGAGATTTAAATTATGTAGTCTCTGGGCCTCAGGAAGTAGGGTATAGGGGGTGGACAAAGGGGGGTAAAGTAGCAACAATTATAATAGTGTAAACAATTAAAAAAATTTAAAAATAAAAAAAAAAAAACAAGGTCCCCTCCCTCCCCCCAGAAGAAATATTCCCGTGTAAAAATGTTTGGAGTTAAAAATAAGTAAATAAATTATGCATTCTCTGAAACAACTTTTTCACAGGCCCTAATACTGCTCAGGTTCTCTGTAATTATCCCTTGGCAGGTTATCAGGCTACCAAGCCTGAAGCAGTGGCCTGCTTGGGAAAAGAAGAACAAAGAATTGTAGAGAGGGAATTTCCCAGTCATTTTAGTCCAGGTGAGTGAAAACAGTGCATTGGGCATTACTGTAAGCAAAGTAACAGTTGGTCATTGGTGTGGGACCCTTATCATTCTAATGTTTTTTTTACACTCTCTGAATCTTTAGAGGTGACTTAGAGTGAGTAAAAAGAGGTCTTTTGCCTGCTTCTATTACCACCTTTCTATATATGATTTTTTTTTAGCCACCCAGGAAGTGTACCTTTTTTTATTTACTCTGGGTCAGATCTTTGCCTATTTCATTTGGTATTTACTTCCTTAGTTGTTCTTCTGTTGAAGCTTGTTACACACAACCAGCGTCCTCCCACCTTTTTTCCATATTCACATACCTTTTATGTCATGCATTCATGTGTTCATAGGTTTGTTCCAAAGTTTGACGACACCCATGTCATTCCATTCATTGATCATTACTGTTTCTTTTATTGAAAGCCTCAGACTTGTGCACCTGCTGTATGACTTTCTTCATTCTCTTTGAATATTGATTTGAGATTCCATCACCCTCCATTTCATGACAGTGGTAGAATTCATTGATTTTTTTTCCCCTTAGAAGTAATGTGGCAAGTTTGTGATTGGTATCAGGAAGACATTGAGGACGAACCTGTGGAGAGAGATCATGAAAATAATGCATTGGGAAAAATATTTTCTCACAGCAAAAATTTCATTCCATTTAGAGAAAAATCCAATAAATGTATCTCAAAAGGAATAACTTTGAAACAAGATTCAAATTTTCACAGTAAAAACTGTGCAGAAATGAACTCTAATGAGTTAAATGGTTCTGGGAAATCGGTTTTCTATACTCTATATGAAACCTCTAACATACATGCCCAGTACTATGAACCGAATTTACATGTGAAGGTTTTCAGCCTTGGGACAAATCCTAAAAGACATCACAGAATTTACACAGAGGGGAAACGTTATGAATGCAGTGAATGTCTCAAATCTTTCAGGTATAAGTCAAAGCTCATAATACACCAGAGAACTCATACAGGAGAGAAACCCTATGAATGCACAGAATGTGGGAAAGCTTATAGGGAGAAGACGAAACTCAGATTACATTGCAAAACTCACACAGGAGAGAAAC